>NC_091126.1:113475926-114675926 GCF_040183065.1 Periplaneta americana | reverse complement strand
CAATAAGGATTACAACATAGACCACGAGAACCACCAAGGACCATGTGATATTTGTCATGGTGTTTGTCCTAGTCCTTTTTGTGAACCCTGCATGGGTTTTTTGTTGTAATCTTTTGTTTCCTTTTCGTGGTCCTTACTGTGAACATTGTCGTGGTCCTTATAATGTTCCTTGTCGTAACACTTATCGTGTCCACACCTGTAGAGTAACGGTTAGCGCTTTTGGCCGCAAAACCAGGTGGCCTAGGTTCGATTCCCGGTTGGGGCAAGTTACCTGATTGAGGTTTTTCCGGGGTTTTCCTTCAACCCAATATGAGCAAATGCTGAGTAACTTTCGGTGTTGCACCCCGGACTCATTTCACCGGCATTATCACCTTCATCTCATTCAGACGCTAAATAACCTAGATCTTGATAAAACGTCGTAAAATAACACTTATCGTAATACTTGTCGTGGTGTGTATTGCCGTTCGTGCCGTTGACGTTGTCATGGTCCTTACAGTGGTCCTTATTGTCTTTGTCATGGTCCTTATCGTAGTCCTTGATTTCTTTGTCATGGTCCTTATCGTTGTAATAGTATCTTTGTCGTAATCCTTGTTGTCTTTATGATGTTACTTATCGTGGTCGCTGTCATGGGTATGGTCCTAGTGCTAATCCTTATCTCCATGCTTTTTGTTGTACTTGTGGTCCTTATCGTAGTCCCACTTGTCTTTGTCATGGTTTTTATGGTGTTCCGTGTCATTTATTTGATGCTCCTTACCGTGCTTCTTGTTGTCTTGTTGTAGTCCTTATTGTTTTTCATCGTCCTTGTAGTTTTTGTTGTCATTGTCATGTTCCTTATCGTTGTCATGGCTTGTTATGGCTTTGTCATGGCTCTTATCTTAGACGTCGTAGACTTTATCATGAATGTTTTGGTCGTGACTATGATCCTTGGTGTGATGCATGTCGTTATCTTTATCGTAGTCTTTGCCTTTGTAGTGGTTCTTATTATTTTTATTATGGTCCCATATTTGTCATTTCAAACTATTACTGTGTTCCCATTCGTTAAATGTCTTTTGAGTCACACGGTAGTAAAGAATAATAGTAATAATAATAACTGTTATACTTAATATCGTAGAGTCATAGAGTCTTCTCTAACAAACTCAACAAGGAGTAAAACTACTATACAAAAAAAAAATTACATCTAGTCATCACCGCAAGATCTTAAAAAGCAGCATGACAGACTGATCGATCACAGAGTTTTTTTTATGTTTAATATTGGTCGACCAGCAAACTTGCTATACAGACCACTGTTAAATATGAAATATCACATGCCGAATATCATGCTGAGGTTGGCTCTGAAGGCTCTTCTAATTAATTGAAATTAATTAATTAAACATTTTTGTGAATTATGTGAACAAAAATATGATGATTTTCTGTGTTAAATTTATGAAGAGTCGTCAGTATCACTAAGAAGGATTTCTTGAGGGAGTTTCCTTTTAAATCTAGATGGCTGACAAGATCTTGCTCCAATGGTATATGTCACAGCTCCAGGAACACCAGGAAGTTTGTTGAAGAAAGAGTTTGACATTGAATGGATGTACTGTTCTAGTGGAAGAATTCCCAAATCTTGATGCAGTTGTTGATTTCTTACAAAGGAGGGGGCATTCGTTGCAGTACGCAGGAACTTGTTCTGGAGGACTTGTAGGCGATGTATGTGAGTCTTATTTGCAGTCTCCCACACTGGCGCTGCATAAGTTAAAAGAGGTCGTACAAGCGAGGTGTAGAGTAGCATTGAACAGTCCAATCCAGTTTGTGAACGTCTATTAACCAAAGGGTATAATTTTCGAATTCTGGAACTGGTTAGTGTAACAATGCTAGTTATATGGGCATTCCATGTAAGTATCACAGAGTTGCTCAGGATTTTGTACGTCGAGCGCCACGAGAGCAATATTTGAGATTACCTGTGCGTGTGCGCCTTCACTCCCACAATTCAGAGCTCTCAATTCTACGTTTTCCCTCCCGGGACATCTTCCTAGATGGCTCGAGCTATACCCCAAGACTTCACACCAGTATGTTTTAATTTAACTGTTGCAGTTTATATATGAAATAAGAGGTAGCCTAGGTTAAGAGTGTTGGTGGAATGATAAAGGAAAACGAGAATACCTCGATGTCTGCTTTGTTCTTCACAAATTCAATCACGTACTTGCCGGGGATTGTATCCGGGCACCAGGATGGCAGACCAACTCGAACCATATACGCGATGCAGCAGCTCGTACCATTATTAGTATTTCAATAAGAATTTATAATTGATGAACAGTTGTCAAAAAAAGTGGCCGTACTCTTGAACAGCGAATATTTTCTAAGTACACTTCGGGTTACGGCGATGTTACAAGATGCGTGTGTTTATAGAAACAGTTACGGAACAATGGAATTATTCTATACCTGCGTCTCGTAGACCATCGGTAGAGTGCTTGTTTAAAGATTCGAAGGTTGTGAGTTCGGGTCTTGCTTGAGTTGTCATTTTGTTTTTAATCGTTCTTTAATGATACAAATAACATTCAAATTATAATTTATGTTCTGTTATCGTTCTTTAGTGTTATAAATAATATTCAAGTTGTCATTTGTAATTGTTATTGTTCTTTATCGATATAAATAATATTCAAGTTATTTATATTTTTATCGTTCCTTTAGCGATATAAATAGAATTCAAATTATAATTTTATGTATTCTGTTATCGTTCTTAAGCGAAATACTGTAAATAACAATAAAGTCATCATTTGTATTCTGTTATACTTCTTTGGCGATATAAATGGTATTCAAGTTATCATTTATATTCTGTTGTCGTTCTTTAGCGATTTAAGTAATATTCAAATTATAATTTATATTCAGTTATCGTTCTTTCATGCTGGGTTACTTTCGGTGCTGGACCCCGGACTCAATTCACCGGAATTATCACCTTCATATCATTCAGATGCTAAATAACCTAGATGTTGAATCAGCGTCGTAAAGTAACCCAATAAAATAAAAATAAAGAGTCGTTCTTTTGTTATATAAATAATATTCCAGTTACCATTTCTATTCTCTTATCGTTTATTTAGCGATATAAATAATTTTCAAATTATCATTTCTATTCTGTTATCGTTCTTTAGCGATATACACAATATTCAAGTTATCATTTATATTCTGTTTTCATTCTTTAACATTATAAATAACATTCAAGTTATTTATATTTTCTTATTGTTCTTACGCGATATAAATACTCTATATTTTATATAAGTAATTATTATAATATAAATAACCAGTTTCTTTGTAAAATAAGTTATTTTATTTAAATAATTAATCATATATTATATAATATACTATATTAATTAAACAAACCGATATTTATCATTTATATTCTGTTATCGTTCTTTAGTGATTCTGTATAATTAATATTCAAGTTATTTATATTCTGTTACCGTTCTTTAGAGATATAAGTAATGTTCAAGTTATCATTTATATTATGTTATCGTTCTTTAGCGACATAAGTAACATAAATAGTGAAGTTTCATCTAGGCCGAAATATAAGTGCAGTGACGTGTCGTGTAGTTTCAACGTCGAAAAGTGTGGTATAGTGAAGTGATAAAGTGTTGTGTTGGCCTATTGAAATATTATAGTGTGGTGATACTAAAGGGTAGAAATAACCTAAAACTAATATACGTAAGTACATTAAATTGAAAAGTGAGTGAAATTGAATTTGTAAATAAGGTACAGTATATACATAATGTGTGCTATGGCTGCTCTGTCTGGAAACTGTCGTAGTTGTAGAAGGATTGTAGTGAAAGGATTGGTATGTAATAATTGTAATTTCTGTTTTCATTGGAAATATATAGATATAGATCCTGATAATTTTGTTGACAAAGGTAGTTGGGAATGTAGTGATTGTATATATGATAGAAAGATGCGCGATCAACTGGAGAGAATCAGAGCCCTAGAATTGGAATTAGATGAGGCAAAGTGTGAAATTAATAAATTGAGAGCTTTGAAGGATAGCATTAGTGTTTCGAATAAAGGGAGATCTCACACTTGGATGAAACCGAAGAATTCCAAATCTAGGAGTAGACGTTTCTCTGCGGATGATGCTGCATCAATCAAACTGACCAACAAATTCAGTGCTCTTCAAGCAATGAATGTTGATCAGGAGAACTCAGACCCAATATCGACACTAGTAAAGGTAAGTCAGAAAACAGATAAGGTTAACGATTGTAGGAGTAAAGTATTGATTTTAGGAAGCAGCCATGCAAGAGGTATTTCCTCACTTTTGAAGTCGAAACTGGGCGATGAGTTTGAAGTATCTAGTGTATGTAAGCCTAATGCTCCTCTCAAGAATGTTGTTGAGGATATGATGAAATTGAGTTCAGATTTTTCTAAGAGGGATCATGTAGTTATAGTGGGTGGGCCAGGTAATAGTATTGATAACGATTGTAACTATTCTATTGAGAAAGAAGTCAACAACATAATTGAGATGAGCAGCCATACCAATGTGGGATTTCTCAGTCTTTTCAGCAGGTACGACAAGCCGTATCTTCACAGGAGGGTGCGGAGTGTGAATATGCGGCTTGAGCGGGCTCTGATGAGACCTGGGGCATCACACATTGGTTTGATAGATGTAAGCCCTATAAGAAGGTATGAATATACGTCACATGGCCTGCATCTGAATGGTAGAGGCAAGGAGCACCTTTCGGTTCTTATTGCTAATAACATCAGAGGCAGCCATGTTAAAAAGCAGAGTTGTAATATTCCTGTGTTAGTTAATGCTAGGGCTTCTCCTTTTTTAGGTTAAACCTCCCACCAGTAAGATGTTTGAAACAAGTTCAACTAAATTGTAAATGCACTGATGTTTCTAGTAATGAACACAGTAACTTCACTATTTTTCATCAAAATATTAGGGGATTAAAACAAAAAAACTGATGAATTGATCACTTCTTTAGCAACTCAAAAGCATAAACCTCAGATATGTATAACTGAACATCATATGAAGCAACAGGAAATACTACAACTGTCTTTACATGGATATGTATTAGGTTCTCATTTCTGTAGACATGTCTTCCAAAAAGGGGGTGCCTGTATTTTTATCAGAGAGGATCTATTATTTAGTAAAACTGATATATCTGATTTTTGCCTTGAACAAGATATTGAAATCTGTGGAATACAAATTGGTTATGAGATATCAAATTTAATTATCTTATGTGTTTATAGGGCGCCAATGGGAGATTATAAGAAATTTACAACTAACTTAGATTCATTATTGAAAAGACTATAAACCACATACCGAATTTGTAATCTGTGGTGACATAAACATAGATTATCTATAAGAAAGCTCACGTAAAAGAAAATTAAACTCACTTCTTGAAACTTATAATCTTAGTCACACAGTAAGTTTTCCAACCAGAACACAAGCTGGAAGTAGTACTGCCATTGATAATATATTTATAGATAAAAGTAGATTGAATTCCTATTCAACAGTATCATTAGTCAATGGCCTGTCTGATCACGATGCACAAATTCTAAGTGTTTTCAATATGAGTGAACAATTCGAAAGTGTTAATCTAAAAATAAAAAAAAGGATTATAAATGATGAATCTCTTCATCATTTAAATACATGTCTACAAAATGAATCTTGGGAAAATGTATATAGTACCGATACCATTGATATTAATATTAATTTAATGCATTTTTCACTACATTTACGAATTATTTCAATGAATGTTTTCCAGTCAAGGTGGTGAAAAAATGTAAAAGTAAAAACATGTGGATAACTCAGGGAATTAAAATATCATGTGCTAGAAAATGGAATCTATATTTAATGAGTAGGAATAGTGATGATCCTCATGTTCTTAATTAGTATAGGAATTACTGTAAAACTTTGACAAAATGTATAAAAGATGCAAAGAAAATGTATCTGAATGAAAAAATACAAAATTCAGATAATAAGATTAAAATTATTTGGGATATAATTAAAAATGAAACTAATCGATATTCAAAGAGTGAAAATATTACTTGCATTAAAATCAATGATAGTAAAATTGATAACCCAAAATCAATTGCAAATCATTTTAACGACTTCTATATAAATATTATTCAGAACTTAAACATTCAAGATTGTGCAGAAGATGCTGCACTTGGTTACCTAACTGATACATTTAACACTGAGTTTTCAGGTCTCAAATTTATTCCCACTACCGCAGCAGAAATCATGCATGTGATAAAACAACTAAAAACAAAATATTCCTCTGGATATGATGAAATTCCAAGTAAAGTTCTGAAAGCTTGTTCTGAAATATTATCCCCTCCGTTAAGCTATCTATGCAATTTGTCAATGCAATGTGGTATTTTTCCAGAAAGATTCAAATATTCAATAGTAAAACCAATATACAAAAAGGGAGATAAATGTACTATTGCTAATTACAGACCCATATCATTATTAACAACATTTTCAAAAGTGTTTGAGAAAGTTATGTATAATAGATTATATCATTACCTGGAGTCCAACAATATATTAGTTTTAGAACAATTTGGATTTAGAAAACAAAAATCGACAGAGAATGCTGCTTTTAGTTTGGTGGATGAAATACTAAATTCATTAAATTCGAAACTACATGTAGGTGGGATTTTTTGTGACTTGGCTAAAGCATTTGATTGTGTAGACCATAGTATATTAGTAAAAAAATTGAAGTTTTATGGTATTAAAGATGAGATGTTGGGTTGGTTTACATCTTACTTATCAAATAGAAAACAAAAAGTAGAAATAAATATACCAAATAGTCATAAAGTTACTTATTCAGAATTTGGAAATATTAAACATGGTGTTCCGCAGGGGTCAATTTTAGGTCCATTGTTGTTTCTAGTTTATATTAATGATTTAGCCTTGACCATAAACAATTCATCCCATGTAATTTTATTTGCAGATGAAACAAGTGTAATTATTTCAAGCAAACAATACGATCATTTTATAAACACTTTCAATACAGTGCTGAATCTAATGAATTAATGGTTCCATGCAAATAAATTAGCACTTAATGTTGATAAAACCAGTGCAGTCAAATTTAGTACGCACAATAGTGCTCAGGTTTCCTACAGTATTCGATTAAATGGAACTCATCTCAAAGAATCTATAAGCACAAAGTTTCTTGCTTTAGAATTGGATAATCACTTGAACTGGAAAACGCATATAGAATGTATTACTCGTAAATTGAGCTCTGCCTGTTTTGCATTAAGATCCTTATCTACTATTGGTGATATAAACTTACTTAAAATGTCATACTTTGCATATTTTCACTCTGTAATGAAATATGGATGAATATTCTGGGGTAACTCGTCTGAAGCTAAACACGTTTTTGTTTTACAAAAGAAAGCTATAAGAATAATGACCGGTGTGCATAAAAGGACCTCATGTAAAAATATTTTCCGAAACTTAGAAATCTTGACTTTACCTTGTGAATACATTCTTTCCCTAATTATGCTGTATATTAAGAACCGAGATAAATTCAGTACTAATCAAGACATTCATCATTTTAATACAAGACATAAATCAGATCTTCATCTACCCTCTGTTAGTCTAAGCTGTTTTAAAAAAGGAGTTCGCTATTCATGTATAACAGTCTTCAATGCACTGCCTAATTATCTTAAAGATTTGAAGAACAACGAGAAAAGGTTCAGAAAAGAATTAACCAAATTTCTACATACTCATACCTTCTACACAATTGATGAATTGTTTATGCTTGTGAATTGAATTATTCTACTTAAATGACATGTACAATTTTATATAGCTCAACTAAAATATGTTTTTATATTGACTTAATCTGTTTACTATGTATTGCATTTTTTGTTTAGCATAACTGATGAATTGTATGTACTGTAAATTGAATAGTAGACTGCATAGGTCAACTGATGAATTGTTTAAGCTTATAAATTGAATTAATCTACTTCATATTAATTGTATAGCTTAACGAAAATAAGTTTGTAAATTGAACTAATTTCATTGTATATGTTTGTATAGTTTGGCTGATGAATTGTATATGTTCTTAAAATGATTACTAGTCTGTGTAGCTCTACTGATGAATTTTATATAGACCTACTGTAAATTGAATGGTAATATGTATAGCTCAACTGATGAATTGTTTATGATTATAAATTGAATTAATCTACTTGATATTAATTGCACAAATTTGTATAGCTTAGTGAAAGTATGCTACTTTGTATTGTATATATTTGTATAGTTTTGGCCGAAGAATTGTATATGCTTTAAATTGAATAGTAATCTATATAGCTCTACTGATAAATTGTTTGTATTTGTAATTTGAAGTAGTTTGCATGATACGTATTATCAATTTCTGTATATCACAACTGGTTGAATTGTTTATGCCTTAAATTTAATTAAAATTTTTTCTATTATAGTACAGCTCAACTTATGAATGATCGTTTGCGTTTGTAAATTTAATAATCTGATTGGCTATGTATTGTATACTTTTAGTAGAGCCATCGATGTAGCTCAGTCGGCAGACTCGCTGGGCTGCTGATTCGGAGCTGCGTTCGGGCTTGGGTTGGATCCCCCTTTGGACTTTGGTTTCTTCCGAGGTTTTCCACAGCCGTGGGACTGAAGCCGGATGGTCTATGGCGAGTCCTTGGCATCAACCCCTTTGATATGATTGCCCCCTTTGATTTGATTACCTGGTTGGGTTTTTCCGAGGTTTCCCCCACCGAAAAGGCAAATGCCGGGTAATATTTTGGCGAATCCTCGGACCTCATTTCATCTCACTACATCTCGCCAAAATGTAAAAAAATTGTACAATATTGTAAAAATTGTAGAAAATTACTAAAATGTAAAACTATAAAAATTTGTAAAAATTGTAATTTTAATATTGTAAAATGTTGACATGTTCCACATCTTAAAGCTTCATTGCTCATGTAAGATCTATGGAATAAAATGAATGAATGAATGAATGAATGAATGAATGAATGAATGAATGAAAGAATGAATGAATGAATGAATAAATTTAATATTAAGTTTAGAACAATACAGTGGCATGATACTGGTGTTAGTTTTTGCTTTTTATATTATTACATTATACTATCTTGAAATAAGGTAAAATGGAAAGGAGTGACGAGGAATTGAACCTGAGACGTTGACATCTAAATTCCGACGTTCTTCCGAGTGAACTACGAGGGCACAAATATAGAAACATTTGAGGAAAAATTGGCCCAATCCCCCTCCAAGATTTTCTGATCATTTGTAGAAGCATGTCCAGGATGCGGGGGGCAAAGGCTAATTGGAATTTCCCGGTCTCTGATCGGGTCAAAAATCCTGATAGAACTAACATTTAACCCCTGCGGTGAATTTCGGTGAAGTCCGGAGGGCCCAATTAGCTAAATTCACTTTCTTCAGCTCCACGCTTGATCCCCCTGAGATCTATTAATATTCGAAAGAGACTGGGGTGTGCGGAATTCAACGGTAAGTTACCGCATTTATCCTTCCCAAGAAAAACTACAAACATGAGCAAAGGAAGCTTTTAATAGAAAAAGGAGCATCTTCTGCTGACTTCTGGAAAAAGAACTAAGGAAAATACTAATGAAATACTTTGTGTGGAGTGTGGCACTGTATAGGGAACAAAAACATGGACATTATGACGAAATGAAGAGAAACGAATAGAAATATTTGAAATGTGGATGTGGAGAAGAATGGAGCGTGTGAAGTGGACAGAGAGAATAAGAAATGAAGTTGTGTTGGAAAAAGTGGATGAAGAAAGAATGGTGGTAAAACTGAGAAGAAAGAGAAGATGGAATTGGTTGAGTCACTGGTTGAGAAGAAACTGCCTACTGAACGATTCACTGGAAGGAAAGGTGATCGGGAGAAGCGTTCAGGGCAGAATAAGATATGTATGTATGTATTTATTTACACTGCAAGTGGGCAAGCACCCGGTGGCAGTGGTATATACAATATTAACAATACACAGTTAAAATGATAAGCTATACACAATAAAATTTACAATACATAGTACAATTTACAACACATATACAATATTATACACAATACAATAAGAATACACAATACAATTTAACACAATAATAATAAAACATAAAATAAAACACCTAATTTTACAACACAACCTACATAATTATCTATAGGTCCTACATCAGTTTCAATAGTCTTTCACTTTACTCTCATCTCATTCCCTGTAGTGGCACTATGACGCATTTCACTGACACTTTAGCACACATTTCACTGACACTATAGAACACATTTCATTGACGCTATAAATTATCACTGATCGGAACTGTTCACTGCACTGTAAAACCATAACTTCACTGACTCACCTCGCTTCACTGATACAACAGTTCAAATAAGTCAAATAATTGCATTCTTATGCATACTTATAAACAGAACTACATTTAAACTAATCATTTCTAGTCTAAGGCCCTCTTACACGCTATTTTTAAATAATTTACAATTCAAACCAAGGAAGTAAACTCGTCAGGCTAGATAAATACATGTCACCTCAAAAATTAAATGTTGAATGTCACCTTAATTTTAATTTTCACTTTATACACAACTCTTTAAATTATTCTTGAATCTCCTTAAGGAAGGACAGCCCTCAAAGACCGCTGCAGGTAGGTCATTCCAATCATTTATAGTTCTATTTAAAAATGAGAATTTACCTACATCCGTTTTCTGTTTCTCACATTTGATTTTAAAATCATGATCGTTCCTACCATAGTACGTTGGCTTTTCTAACCGAGCCGTTATGTCTACCCATGCTTTCTGACCTAGATGTGCTCTATACAATGATGTTATTCTAGTTTTCCTACGTCTGTTTTCCAAAGTTTCCCTTTTAAGTTCTTTTATCGTATCGTTCCCATCTTCTCTTTTACCTTTAACAAATTTAGCTGCCCTATACTGGATTCTTTCTAAGGAATTTATCTGATATATTCTATAGGGATCCCAACAAGTAGTTCCGTATTCCATTAACGGTCGCACTAATGTTAGATATGCTATTTCCCTCGATTTGGGGCTAGCCTTTCTCAAGATTCTCATAATAAAGTGAAGTGCCCTCCATGCTTTGCCTGTAACATTATCAACATGCTCTCCCCAAGAAAGTTTGGAGTTTAAATACACTCCTAGGTATTTACAACATTGTTCTTGCGGAATTACAACACCACTGAATTCGTAATTAAGACTAGTCTCCTCTCGGGTTTTACAAAATGTTATAGATTTACTTTTAGAACCATTTATTTTCATCCTATGCTTTAACGCCCAGTTCTAAATGTTATTCAAGTCTGTTTGAATAGACTCTACATCTGAATTATTTCTAATCTTTCTATAGATAATGCAGTCGTCTGCAAATAGCCTCACATTTGATGTAATATTCTGGCATAGGTCATTTACATATATTATAAAGATTAATGGACCCAGAACGCTGCCCTGTGGCACCCCTGAACTTATATTTCCAATTTCCGATATTTCATGACCTACTCTAACTCTCTGGATTCTACCTTTTAAGAATTCTTGGATCCATAGCACCACTCTTTTATCTATTCCTAGCCTACTTAACTTATCTATTAATATGTCATGTGGCACCAAATCAAATGCTTTCGAAAAGTCAATCACAACTGCATCGTTTCTTCTGCCTCTATCTACCTCTTCAGCTAGATCCTGAACCAGCGACGTAATTTGACTATCACGTGAGAAGCCTTCCCTAAAACCATGCTGGCGGTTGTAAAACCAGTCTTTCGCATTTAGAACATGACGAATATAATCCGATATCAAATGCTCCATGACTTTACATACGACAGATGTAAGGCTAATCGGTCTGTAGTTTCCGACATCTAATTTATTTCCACCTTTATGTATGGGTACCACTATAGCTGATTTCCAGTCACATGGAATAGCTGCATTGTTTATGGAAACATGAAATATACGCATTAAGTATGGAATTATGGCCTCGGAACCTAATTTAAGAATCTCTGTAGCAACACTATATGGTCCTCGAGACTTCCGATTTTTTAATTTCGTTATTCTCTCTCTAACCCCTTTGGAAGTTATTTTGAAAGTCGAATTTGGTTCACATTCACGGTCTGTGACACAACCACTCCTATCAACGTGATTATTATTATTATTATTATTATTATTATTATTATTATTATTATTATTATTGAAAACCGAAATGAAATAGGAATTTAATAAGTCGGCCTTTTCTTTGTCATCAGTTATACTTTCTCCGTTCTGATTTCGTAAAAGCACTACTCCTTCATTTTTCCCTTTTCTCCTGCGTACATAATTATAAAACTGTCTCCAATTGTTACTTTCATCTTCTTTTAAAATAGTTTTTAGAAAATTTTCCTGAGCTAACCTTTTTTCACACTCAAGTTTCTTAATTAATTCGATATATTTTTCCCAATGCTCATGGCTCCGTTTACGTTTGCTAAATGCGCACCTTGTCTTTTTCTTTAAGTAGCGAATATAATTAGTGTAATATTCTGGGTCCGGATTTTTCTTAATTATTTTAGAAGGTACACATTTTACTAATGCCTCGAAAATTATACACTTAAATTTATGCCACACATTTTCCATATTTCCTTCAGTCCTTAGAAAGTCATCATGCTTTTGTCCTAGAAACGTTTGTAATTCATGGACATCGGTTTTGTTAAAATTCCAGACAGACAGTGGACTTGACGTCGGATTTACTGTGTTTTCCCAGAAGATTTCTAATAAGACGCTATTGTGATCACTTATTTTATGAAGACTTTCAGAGTTGACAAAGAGAGAGACAGGTCTTAGTAGGTAAACATCTAAGAGGGCATTGTCACGCGTCGGACCATTTACTACCTGCGTGAAATCTTTACGCCAGATCAATTCATTAACAAGGGTCTGTGCATCTGAATTTGTACCTGAAATCCCGTTCCAGTTAATTTTCGGGAGGTTTAGATCCCCAGCAATTACTACGTTTCGGTCTTCTGATACTGTATTAAGATATTCATTTAGTTTGTGCAAAGTTAAATTGTTTAATTCACTGGGTGGTCTGTAACATGCTATTACATCTAAGGTTTCCCGCCCATTTCTTATCTGAACATTCAATATTTCAACTTCCTCATGTATCCACAGAAGATTGCTACATATTTCTATCTTAGTACAAACGAAAACTCCCCCTCCCTTTTCACTTCTATCCTTTCTGAAGACTCTATAATCCGACCTAAAAATTTCCGAGTCATTTATGTCTTCCCTAAGCCATGATTCCGTCCCAATTATTACATCTGGATTATAAACATCGACCAAGTTCCAAAACGGAATAAGTTTATTTCTAATACTTCGGCAATTAACCTGCAGTAGTCTTAGTAGGCCTGTCCTTACTTGAACATTCTGAATCCCCGTGGCACCTCGCCGTCACTGCAGGTCTACGCTGCCCGCGGATAGGTCTTCGACCGCACCGCCCGCTGGTAGTCCCTCGACCCCTCCACCCGCTGGTAGATTCACACCCCCGCTGACTACCGGTAGTCCCACGCCCCCCCCGTCGGCTGATGGTCCTTCGGTGCCGCTGCCAGCTGATGGATCCTCGATCCCGCCGCGCCATGTTGTAGTAACTACCCGCGCGAAGAGGGATCCCATGTCTGCAGCTCCCCTCCGATTTAGGTGGATTCTGTCTCTTCCGAAGCATCTGTCGACTATCCAGGAATTTGGATCGACGAAACGCAATTGGATCGACGAAACGCATTTGGATCGACGAAATAATAGATGACATTGAGATATGGGGATCATGTGCGGAGACCAAGAGGAAGGCAGAAAGTAGGAAAGATTGGAGAATGCTGGGTTTGCATTGAAAGACCTACCCATGGACAGAACACTTCCATGTACACTCGACTCCAAGATGTGATCGAGACATGAGGAAAATGGACTAAATATTGAATCGTGGCTTTTTTTTTAGTTTTTTGAACGCTTAATGGCTTGAATGTTCTAAGGCAGACGCCAGTAAGTTTGTTTTGTTTATGTCACGAAAGATATTTTTGTTGAGAATAAAATCTTTTTTTCTTTCAATTTGAAGCCTTAATGTCATAATAAATAATGAAAAAGTCATGGCATAATACTGTACATTCATTAACCTGATGTTAATTATTAAAATAATCGTGAAAGAGAAAGGAGCAATTATGTACATTTTCCTTTCTGTCTGTCTCTCTCTCTCTCTTAAAAACAAAACAAAAAAAGAACATAAAAACATTAGGTTGTATTCGAACGCAGGTCCTCACGAATACCACGCCGGAACGCTATCATTACGCTATCAAGTTACATACAGAAAACTTTAATTATAACTGTAGGTATCAAGCAACGTGGTCCAACGCCTGTTTCCGAATTGTAGCGAAGATGCCCGAAGGGAACTTTGCTTCTAGAGAGCGGCCACTGTTTGTTTTGACAACTTTACGACTAGAAAATTTTCTCTTAATACGGCGCAGATCGAAAATTGGCATGTGTAAGTTTGGAACAGCCCGCCTGAGACTGTTGTAACTCGGTAATAGTCTTTTGACGTATACATTACATTACGGGGAAATTCAGTGCCTTACTTATAATAAATGCTGGAACTGTTGGAAATGTAAATTTTCATTATTTGAAAAAATTCTAGACACACGCTGAACTTCGCTTCTGTACATAGAATTCAATTCTAAGCTTATTGCCCTTTTCATTCAATTTACGAACGAATTTTTTCTTAAAATGCTTTAGTTTTAACGATTTCGTCCTTTCCAAGGTGATGCCTTGAATACACCTGCCTGTTTTCAGGAGGGGACACAATGACCCGGCACTGTATCCTTTTATAATCTATTGCGCTAACCCTCAAGCTAGGCGGATTTCCAAACCCACACCGGCTAACTACACTAAGGTTCGCTGCTTACCCAGGTTTCGAGCAAGCCCCCCCTTGTCCCTAGGCCAGCCTCTTCCGTACGTTCGGGGAATGCTATAGAATGGTGACGAAATGGAGAAATGTTGACTAAATGATGTACATAGATCCCTAATATGGGAAAAAGGGAGAACCACGAGAAAAACTAACTGCGACCTCGACCGCGACAAATGTCGCAATGGATTTTTCAATGAAAAATTCCAAACCTGACTCGATCTCATACCCGGATCGCCTGCAAGACAGGCTGAAGGGCTGACCATCGAGCCACCGCGAAGGGTCCTATGAAGTTAAGATTTGGTGACAGACTGTTCTAGTCAGCCTATAGATTATATCATCGAGTTTTTTTTTCGTTATAACGTGATTTGTGCAACTTCTGTTTTATATTTAAAATTAGCCTGTTTCTCTCACTTTCTTCACCAAAATCTGGATCGTTGAATCAGAAGGTCGTTGAACGCCAGGATATTTCTGTAGAAATAGGGCGTAAGCATTTCTTTGTTTCTGGCGCTACGCTCCGGTACGCGTACGGATAAGCTTTAGATTGTAAAAATTGTGGTGAAAATTTGGATATATTGTTTAATTTATATCTTCAGTCAGGTGCTGTCATCATCGCTCGATGTTCGAATTACGGCGTTATGAAGTATCGACAGATTAACTCTCATCAATAATATCCTAAAATATAGCGATCCGAATCCATATTACTACTCTTTCGGCCGCAAGTGATTACCGCTAAAGAAAATTGGGAAATTCCTTCTAGTGACTATAATCACCTTCACTTCCTCTTCATTTTACTTCGTTGCTTTGTGTGCTGTGGTTGCATCTGTTGTGCATTTTGTAAGTGAATTGACTTATTTCGTATGGTCTTTTATCAAACGCAATGAATTCAAAAGTCACTCAGTTCTTCTCTTCCGCTCCGCCGGTTAAGACCTACTGTACTTTCTGAGAGTAAATCGAGTGAATGTAGTGTGCTGAAAATAATTTTGTAGGGAATGCTGTGATTGAATATGTAAAAGCTGAACAAGTGGTTGTGGCTACCGAACACTTGTTTGTGGCTATTGAACAGATGGTTGCGAATGAAGATCTTCCCGAATATTGAACTCCACAGCAATAAGCTGACTTTTGCGAAAAAGAAATAACTGGTTAACCCTTAAAAATAAAAACTTTGGCTGTAAATATGCATTCCTTATTTCGGTGAAAATAAAGAAATTCAAATAACTTTATTGCGAAAAATGATCCATGATCGTAAAATTACTTCAGTTCATAAGGCTGGCAGTGATGTATTAATTCCTGCAAAAAGAAAATAATTGGGATCTCTTTTACTCCAACTTTTGGACATGACAAAGAGATAACTTCCAAAATTTTCAGGACACCTCATAAAAATGCAAAGAGAAATCAGGCATTCAATGATTTCGAATCTGAAATTGATGTTTAAGAATTAATTCGACAAATGCTTGTATCAATATAGCTAAACATATTGGAGCCGAAATGAAAACAAAACCTAATGAAGACACTAAATGAATCTAATTGCGAGATTTCTCTGCTAATTGACGAGAGCGCCATTATTAACCATTTATTTTTAATAACATGTAAGAACAATGCTGCGTGATATGGATGAACATACTGTGAAGAATGGCACCTTCTGTATTGTTCTGGATTGCGTCGGGGATTGTGCGGGCCTATCCAGCGAGAGAAAGGCGTGGGGAAACGGGAACTACAGACGGTCTCGCGGTACGGAGCGAGGGGGAAGACTACGGTGACTGGGAGGGAGCAAGGAAACGTCAAGAAACGGGCCGCCCCAGGAAGTTCTGCAACCAGCGCGAAATCGAAGACTCTCGTAAGTGTGGTGTACAAATAACGCCGTGATTTACGTCCAAAGTCAGTCTTCGAGAGAAAGGGAGCGAGCGAAGAAGTGAGTTCGTAACTGTGACATTTTACACCAGGTGAGTGCGACGCAGTTCGAGAGAAATGGGTTCGACGTGCAGTGAACCGCAGTTCGGAGACTGGTTTCGACGTGCAGTGAACTTAAACGGTGAGCTAGAAGAACTAGCCAAGACAAGCAAACTGTGAACTGGAAACTGACAGATTCATTCGGCATATAGTGCATTGTAGACATTAATTGTAATTAGGATTACATTGTTGTTCTACTTAATTCCACACGTTGTGAAAAGTCATTGTTGCTGTGTTGAGTGCAATAACCATTATTGTCTGAGTGTTATAAAACAATTGTCACATTGGTGTCAGAAGTGGGATATAATGGAGAATCCTACGATACAGCAGATCCTGCAAGCTATCACAAAGGTGAAAAACGACATAAGAGAAGTGAAAGGTGACATGAGTAAGCACATTAGTTAGCTGAAAAACGACGTAAGTGAAGTGAAAGGTGACATTAACAAGCACTTTAGTGAGGTGAAATACGATATAAGTGAGATGAAAGCGGACATTAAAAATGACGTAACTACACAAATTGGTAATGTTTCGACGCACGTAGAGGTAATAATCACCATCGTGAAAGGTGAATTTAAAACCGATTGAGACAAACTAAAGGAGAATTTCGCAATTGTAAATAAAGCAGTGACCGAACTAAGATAGGGCGTAGACAATTTGGACGGCAAAATTCGCCATCTCGAGCATCGTCAAGAGCAGACAATTGAGTTACTGGACAAACATGCTGAGGAAAACAAGCACATACTCACGTTAATGGATCGCCATGCTAGAGAACATATACAGATAATTACCGAAGAGGGTCGACGGGTCGTGTAAAAGTCGGCAACAGAATTAAGGACCCCGTGTAGTGGCACTGTGGAATCCACATCTCCAGGAAGACATTCGAACATCAAGACGCCGAAGTTCGACAGTACGACGTCCTGGGCGATTTTTTGACGCCAGTTCGAGGCTACCGCGGAGCATAATGGGTGGACGCCAGCAGAGATAACTACTCAGCTGTTGATCGCGCTTCAGGGACAGGCGTCGGAGATCTTTCGCAGGGTCCCAGAAAAGGGAACAGCCACAGAGATCATGGAGCTCTTGGGGGGACGTTATGGTGACCATCAACTTGCGGGAGCATTTAGGCCCCAACTGAAAGCGAGGGTCCAACAGTCAGGCGAGTCCTTACAAGAATTTGGAATGGAGTTAGAAGTGGCCCATAAAGCACTCAGGGGCCTACCTCCGAGCTTCGCCGCTGGAGAGGCGGCTTACACCTTCTGCTGCGGAGTCCGCTACCCCGAAATCAGATAACAGCTCCTGGCTTAGAATCAACAAAGACACTCTGGCGGCGGCCCTCAGGATGGAGGCGGCCAAGTTGACGGCGAACGTCTCAGCACCGCACTGGATTAGGAGCGTCGGCGGCCGACGTTGAGGGACGCCAACCGAAGTCATCCGAGCTACGGAGAAGAAGAACGCCCACCTGTTTGTCCTGCGGCGAACCTGAACACTTAAGGAGAGACTGCGACCGATCTGGCTACGGACAGGAAATACTAGAGGGGTCCGATGCGAGGAGGGGCACGTCGGCGCCGTCCCCTTCGCTAATTCTGAAGATGGTTAACAGAAGACGTAAGAATGGGCTGAATGCGGAAGGAGGATAAGAGGCCGCCCATACAGAGTACTTGTGGACATCGGGGCGTAGCACAATATCGCTGGGCCAGAAGTCGTGCGTGGCCTTCTTGGGAGGACGCCGCTGCGTCAATATGAGCTACGTACTGCTTCGGGCGAGAGCTTACCCATCCAGAAAGATGTTTTCGAAGATCTGACCTTGGGAGAGAGGAGACTGGAGATGTGGGTGTTCGTTGCCAACATCACTGAAGACGTCATCCTCGGACTCGACGCCATGCGGTTCTTCAATGCGGCAGTGGACGTCCGGCGCTGTATACTCCGTTTTGGTTAGGATGAAGTGCTCCTGATGGACGCCGGAGACCAACCCATGGCCAGCAGACTCACTTTGGAGAATCAAATAAAAGAGCGACTTGCTGCCCAAGCTGTCCGAGCAACCGTCGCCCAGCCGAGCCAATTATGGGATGATGCCACCATAAGGAGGGAGCAGTTTGAGGACTCAAACATCGCACAGATACTGCGTGCTGCGTGTTGTGGAGTCCGGTCAGAGAGCCGTGAGAGGCCGATATTGCCAAACGTAGCACCACTTACAAGAGCTACTGGGCGTAGTTGAAATCCTTGACTGTCAAGGTCGGGGTCTTGAAGAGAATTTGGAAGTCGTCCAAATGGTAGGACCCGAATACGACAGCTTGTCCTATCCAGAAGCAAGGTGAAGAAAGTACTGTATGAGACTCATGCTGGTGTGACTGGATGCTACCTGGGAGCCAACAAAACGCTGGACAAGTTAAGAAAGAGATTCTACTGGCTACATCATAAAACCGACACAGAACAGAGGTGTCGAGGATGGACATATGTGCAGCCAGTCGCGGAGCAAGGACACGCAGCAGGGGAGCCATGTTTCAGTACAACGTGAGAGCTTCTTTCGAAAGGATCTATCAACTGGCTAGAGAGTACCTCAAGATAGCCAGCGAAAGTGCGCTACGACACATTAACCAACTCTGCTGGATTCCAGGAGGGTGACCTAGTGTGGCTGTATCGACCAACCAGGACCAAAGGAAAATCATCGAAGCTGCAACGTGCCTGGAATGGATCCTACCGAGTGATAACACGGACCAACGACATGGTATACCACGTCCAGCGTCAGTTCAGAAGGAAGATGATGGTGGTTCACCTGGACCGCTAGCGGCTTACGAAGGGACTGTCAGGGACGTCAGTTCTCAGGAGGGAGCAATGTGAAGAGTGGTGCTTTCTGGATAGTTCTGGATTGCATCTAGCGAGGCAAAGACGCTAAGGAAACGGAAACTCCATACATAACGCAGTAGGAAGCGAAGGGGGAAGTCTACGGTGAATGGGAAGGAGCAAGGAAACGTCCAGAAGCGGACCGACTCAGAAAGTTCTGGAACCAGTGTTGCATCGAAGACACTCGTGAGTGTGGTGTATAAATAACGCCGTGAGTTAAGTCCAAAGTCAGTCTTCTATAGCAAGCGAGGAAGTGGGTCCGTAAATGTGACAGTGTACACCAGGCGAGTGCGATGCAGTTCGGAAGACCTGAGTTCGACGTGCAGTGAACCGCGGTTCGGAGACTTGATTCGACGTGCAGTGGACCGTAGTTGAGAGACCTCGGTTCGACGTGCAGTGAGCTTAAATGATGAGCTAGAAGAACTAGACAAGACAAGCGAACTGTGAACTGAGAACTGACAGATTCATTCTGCACATAGTGCATTGTGGACATTAACTGTAATTAGGATTACATTGTTGTTATACTTAGTTCCATACGTCGTGAATTGTCATTGTTGCTGTGTTGAATGCAATATCCATTATTGTCGAAGTGTTATAAATAAAGAAAAGTCACGATACAAATCTATTTATTGATTTTTGAGTGGCAAAATTGTCTGTGCAAGGTATTTTTCTGTCTGATGAATGTTTTGAATGAATTGGGCTTTTCTCAAGGATTTTTGCAATAGAGCCTCATTGCAGTAAAGATTAATTTTTGGTCGTACAGAAATACCTGTGATCGTTGCCATTTGTTATTAACAGAGAAAAATTCCTTCCTGCGCTCAAGATTCAACCATGGTCTCCCAGTTCTACGCACTTGGCGTTCTAACCACTGAGCTATGCCGAAATTCAACCCACCAGTGCGGATAGAATCCTCCTCCTTTGGTTCTATCCCTTAGTGGCCTTACTTCGTGTTCGACTTATATACAGGGTTTATCAAAAGGTCAAGTCATTACCTAAAGAGGTGATTCAAGATCTTAATTGCAACAAAAAATCCTAATACACTTTTTCAATATCCATGACTTTTTCCAAGTTACACGAATAACCAGTACCGTATTTATCTCCATTTGATTCCACATCTAATGGACCTGTCTGCTTGAGAGAAGGTGGGCTAATTATCCGTTGTCTAGAGCAGATGCTCAAAATGTCCCCCTCTAGCACGAACACAAGCTTCAGCACGCGTCTGACCTCTTGTTGCACATTATTCAATCCGTGCTGGTGTATCTCCATTGCAGGCGTGTTAATCTTTGCAACGAGATCTTCTCTGCTTGCTATTTCCTTTGGTATATTTTCTCCTTTATGCAGCTACAGAGAAAGAAGTCCAATGGTGTTAGGTCTGGAGACCGGGCTGGACAAGAAACTATCGAATCACCTAGACGGTGCGCCAACACATTTCAGACTTCCAGTACGCCAATGGTTATATCACACTTTTCCAGGTAGAAGGATTGGAAAATATGGTCCCATTGCCTGGACAGCCCGGTCCCCAGACCTAACACCATTGGACTTCTTTCTCTTATTTTATGATAGGGAGCTGGCCTACTGCATCAATCCCCAACTCAGAGGACAAAGTAGTTTGTAATTTTGGTTTTCTTCTAGTCTTTGAAGACTCAAATTCACACACTGGAAAGCAGTAGTGGCCGTTTGGTCCTCTCCGATTATTTTATATCCCCAATACCCTCCGTTTCTGGTGGGCATTCCCTATCCGCCGAGTTATTGAAACGTGGTTGAGAACATTTATTTGAAAGATTGAGAAAAATATTTACAAAATTCATTAAAGTTGGAAGATTACCTGAGAAATGGAAATTCGGATATATGTCGATACATATCTACAATTCACGAAAAGGAAAAGAGATAATTATGAGAATTATAGAGGCATAGAAGTTACAAACACAACGAGTAGGCTTTTCATTTTCATTCGTTCAGTGTTCTGCCCAAGGCAAATCTTTCACTGCAAACCTTCATTCTCCAATCTTTCTTGTTTCCTGCCTTCGTCTTTGTCTCCTCATATGATCCATATATCTTAATATAGTCTAATCATGTGATATTCTCTTCTCCCGTTCGCCATTCCTTCCAGTGCTTCCTTCAGTAGGCAAGTTCTTCTCAGTCAGTTACTTTTCCTCTTCCTGATCAGTTTCAGCATCATTCTTTCTTCACCCACTCTTACCAACACAGCTTCATTTCTTATTCTGTTTGTCCACTTCACACTTTCCATTCTTCTCCCTATCCATATTTCAAATGCTTCTATTAACTTCTCTTCACTTCGTCGTAATGTCCATGTTTCTCCCCATACAACGCCACACTCCATAGAAAGCACTTCACTAGTCCATTCCTTTTTTTTTTCAGAATTCCGAAGATGCTCCACTTTCGATTAAACGCTTTGCACTTTATGGACGAATAATAAAATGGATAGGCCTATTATTTGGAAAGAAATTACAGCGATATCGAATTAAAAGAACAGTTGGTACGTAGAACAAATCGTTCTATGACTGACAATAATTTTTGCAACTCCAAATTAATTGAAAAAAGATTCGATACAGACAACCTTTACATTTGTTATTTGTGGACCTAGAAAAAGTGTATGATACTGTTTCTATAGCCAAATTATGGGCAGCGTTAAGAAATATGTGAATCGAAGAAGCAGTAGGTACTCATTCAAGATATAAAGAATTTATATTGTGGGTGTAAATCTAAAATCATATTAGGAATAAACTATCTAACGGATTTTTTTACAAATAAAGGTCTCCGTAAAGGATGCAGTTTGTCACCAACGTTGTTTAAAATCTATGTACATGAAATTCTAAAATATTTCAGAATAAAATGTTCAAAAAGGGGAATACCTATTTCTAATAATAGAACATTGTATATTCTACAATTTGCTGCTGATCAGTTATTAATGGTCTAAAATTATGATGATTTAGAATAAATGACAAGAAAATTTGTAGAGGAATATAATAAATGGGGAATAGCATTGACTACAAGAAAACAAAATATTTGTCAATTGGTGAACCAAGGAAAAATTCGATTTTGGAAAATGGAAAAATTATAGAATCTTGTGAAGAAGTGACACATATGGAAATTAAAATAAAATAAGATGAAAATTATGAAGACGAAATAAGGAACAGAAATAATAAAGTAAATTTGGAATTGCTTGCTTAAATGGAATATTATAGGATAAAAATATTCATAATAAACTAAAATTACCATATATAATACAATAATAAGAGTATTATAACTTACAGAGAAAAATTGTGGCCATTAAAAGTAACAACAGTGTAATACGTTCAGGCAACTGAAATGGATCCTTTAAAAGCAATAAGTATATCAAGAAAAGAGAAAACTAGAAACTCAATTATACTAGAACAGATGAAATTTCAGGACACAATTTTACATTGCACCAAAACACAGCAGTTAAAATGGTAATGCCACATTCAGCGGATGGAGAAAGAATTACTGACAAAATGTATATTGGAGGGGAAACCTGAAGGAAGAAGATGCAGGGGAAGACCTAAAATTTCCTGTAGTCAAAGCATTTTTGATGTCAATAAGGAAAGACAACTTCAGATTGGAAATTGGATGGATGGAAGGCTATGGCCACTGGGAATCGGAAGATGTCATCGATAACCGATATTTATTATTATTATTATTATTATTATTATTATTATTATTATTATTATTATTATTATTATTATTATTAAACAAGTAGATTACCTTTGATTGAGGTTCTGGCTGTTATTTACATCTATTATCAGGCAGTACATCTCGCTTGACGATATGTGTCAGAGCCAGAACAAATTGTATACATCTAAAGTCTCATTAATGTAATATGTAGCTAAACGGCGATTTATGTAATGGAGGAGGAAAGGAACTGGCCAGCCTACCCCATTATCTCCTGAACTAGTTGCTTCATAAATGGTAACTTGTTGGTATCACTTGTGAGATTCAGACCTGTCTTCGGACAGTTGACTAACAGCAACGACAAAAGAGATATAAATGCACAACTCAACCATAGGAATACCAAATATGGAGTTCCTAATATACGTAATATAGTATTCACCAGAAATGTCAATATAATGTAAAAAATTATAAACTTTGATGCATGTCACGGTCATAGGGGCTTAAGTTCCTCTTTTTTTTTACAATTTTTAGTTTCTGACTTTATTAACTACAACTACTCCAGCTTTCGTTTGATATTACGGGTTTATATCTGGACGGAATGCAAGATGTAATTATATACTGTTTTTGTAAAATTTTATAAAACAAACATTTAAATTTTGGATTACTTTTGAAATTTGTTTTGGCTCCCCTGAAAAATATATATTGTTTGACTTGAGTCCTTTGGCCGTGCATCAATCTTTTATTTCGGAATTTTTTCACATTAGATGCATAATTTTACTTTACTCAAACATGGTCCACATACAAACTTCTTACATTTTGAACATAGTAGTTTTGTTTCATTTCCGTTGTACAACCTCATCTGGCACTTCTTAAGGCTACCACCAGGGGATCGGGACAAATCTCTCTCCACAAAATCGATGTGGGTTGTTGCATCCTCCTGTTTCTCTAGGGACCAACCAGTCTTTTTAGCAACGCTCTTGATGTATGTACGAACTTCGAGACTTCTTAGAGTGAAAAATATTTGGCACAGCGTATGAGCATTTGAGGTGTATAGTTCCAAAACCCGACATTTGCTTTCTAAGTGGTTTAGAGAAAAAGCAAAAAAACTACCTGTAGTATTTCCAGTGTAGAGATGTGCAGGAACATTTTTTATAATAGTCTTTAATAGTAAAGCTGAGGATAAAGTTACATGTTTGAACTAAAAATATGTATTTTTGTAAGAGTTATTAGATTATTAAATATGAACATGTCGTGTTTTGGAACTAACTATTGCATATGTCGGATTTTGGAACTAACAATAAAATATATCTCGGATTTTGGAACTAACAATAAAATTTACGTCGGATTTTGGAAATCTTAATAAGATTATTTCCCATAAATAATCCACATTTTGTACTAAAAACCTATTAATTTAATTGAATCCATGGAATATAATAAACAATTGTCATTTATTTATATATATCATCAGAATATTATATTTAAACTTCATTGAGTGTACATTTTAAATCCTGAAATTCTCTTCTCCCTGTGGTTCACAGACAGTCAATCTTCTTCATCCTCATCCTCGTTATAAATACGGTCTGTAATATTCTTGCAGTATTCCAAAGTTTCCATGTCTCTCCAGTTATCTTAAACATTTCTTTAAGTAATTTGTTAACATTACTTAGTTCTTCATTATAGATTATGCATGTGTTTTTGTGCAAGTGTGATTTTTTCCATCCAGAGCACTTTCTCCCCTTTTTCAAACTCCTTTGTACAAATTTACAATTCTTCTATAGTTTTGTTCACCCCTTATCGCAACTCCATTGTTTATTACTTTATCTTGATTCTTTTACAGAATTTTAGTTTGAAATGCCAGCCATTTGGTGGCTTCAAAACAGTTTGTATTCTCGTTTTCCAGTCGTAAACTGGACAGTCTATACTTAACTTGTTTATGGTGTCATTGTTGACGATATTGCAGTAATCTTCGGATTTCATAATGTTCATCTTCTTTGCCTACTTCTCAATTCCATAAAAAATTCTATCCGTTGGTATGGAGGAAATGGAGTGACTCATTGTACCTAATTGTTCGATGAAGTCTTTCATAGCATATCACTTTATTTCATATTTCTTGCTACATGTATCCTCCTCTCTTCTTTTTTTACTGGCGGAATTCCAATTTTTAAATGCCACTTAAATACAAGTACCACCCAATTCTTTGACTCTTGCAAGATTTTTAAGAAAGTTTGTCGGTAAACTGGTAGAACACGACCTGCTCCCATCCTCTGATGTCTCACTGTTCTATTAACAAAATATGTTTTAGAATAATCAGCTGTTGTGTATTCAGTATGAATTCATCTTGAACCAACTTATTGGGGACGCTGTAAAACACTTTGTAAAAGTGGTTGATATCACACTGAGTTAGGAAACTTCATTGGTTTATGGGTAAATTTTTTAGTTCTGAGAGAGTAGCGACCAATAATCAATACAAAAATTATCAAATACAGGCAAGCATCGCACAATCACTGTAAAGACAAACATTACAGTTAGCATAAAACTTAACTTCCTATCTCTTTTCTGTGTTTTCTCTAGTTCTTTGTATCACCGACTCTCCTTCTTCCACGCCCAGGCTCTGAAGGCGAAATCTGTATGTGAGATTATATGAAAATTTTACTTCTATAAGAAGCTCACACAACACGTCAACACGTTGTAAAAATCTGCACAGCTCTGAAGTACCAATAAGATAATGAAGCATATTCTTATTCAGCTAAAGATCCATTGTCAATTTTCCCAGTAAGTTCCGTGCACTCAAGAATTATGATATTCTAAAAGAAAACACTAGTGGCATAAAGAAATCACACACTTTCTTTGTCTTGAGCGAAGATGTCGACTTTTGGAATGTTACTACCTTCATAGTTCACACAATGGAAGTGTAAATGTCGGACTTTGGAATAAACTGCATATGTCGAGTTTTGGAACAATACCTTAACAAAATAAGTCGGGTTTTGGAAAAAACTCCATATTTTAAAGCTTCATTTATGTTAGAAATATCGAGTTTGGAGGCTGAAATAGTGTTTTTCCAATGTATTTCAACCTAAAGATATAAGAAATGATCGTAACTCATTTTTCATAAAAATGGCAGATGTCGACTTTTGGAACTATACACCTCATTTATCATTGCTAAATTTAGGACATTATAAAATATATGAACAGACCATCTCCGGTTCATTGCTCGCACGCTGTATTTTCTGCACATCTGATCGACAACATCGACACCTAATTTTGTCTTAATGTAAAATGTAATGGTCTCAGAAGTTTCTTTATTATGTGTTTCATTAATCGAAACATCAGTGTGCAGTGTACTGAGAAATAGTACAATTTCTGCTTTTTTACCTTGGTACGAAGTAAGAGTGGCGTCTTGTGCTTTATACAGAACAGTGCTATACAGACAATATCGGGAATTCTTTACAAAAGGTGGCAGTTTTTACTCGCTAAGTTCAGTGTGCCTAAAATACTGATAGTCCTTTTCTTCAATTCTAAGTCTAGGCTCAATGAAGTGAAAAAATGTCAGTTGTGACATTTCTCCCTTTATCGACTAATGGCTCAAGAAGGCGCAAGACTACATGCTCACCGAGCATTCTGCCAGCTGGTCTTGTCTCATATTTCCCAAGGTAGGGAAAACCATTGAGGACGTATGTAACCTCCGCATCAGTAACAAGCCAGAATTTGAAACCAAATGTATCTGGTTTCTTGCTCATATACTGTGTAAATGGACATCTGCACTTGGAAGGGAACAATTGTTCATCTATATTTATATATTCTGAAGGTCTGCAGCAGTCAATACAGTTGTCAATAAACCTAGTCCATATTTCAGAGCCCAAACAAATCTTGTCATTTTGCTTTCGGTGAGTTCTCGTTGCCTTCAAATCAAACCTAAAAAATTTCATAATTTCTAGAAACCTATTGTTGACTTAATCTCTGTAAAAATGAAGGATCTCACTCTCAACTCCAGAGTTCAATATATTCGAGAGCTCTGGCGCCATATACTCCTCGGCAGTACAAAACAGCAATGAATGCATCAAGTTCTTCCAGTTCAACAATCCATGAGTCACTGCCAAGAACACTGCGAGCCATTGTCTCAGTGCAATGTTTTATTAGGCGCAAAATAGGCTCATTGACGAAAAGACGCCAAGCGCTTGCGGGAGATTCCTCATGAATGTCCCTCTTTGCGTAATCAGTAGGACCCGATGTCTCTCGGATAATGTTCTGAATACCGCTCCTACCTGCATTGGATCAAGGAGCAATACGCGCCCAAGTAATTCCGTCTGTACATTGTTCGTCTTCGTCTATATCAGGCCTGCCTGCAGAGATGGAGACATTCACAGTGTGGGCGGTTTGAACACCAGCACTACAATGTCCATTTTCGGTGGACATTTCATCGCCGATAGTATCAGCTAGGATGCAGGTATCAGGAAGGCGACGATTTCCAGGACGACCTATCCTCTCGAGGTTTCTCGCAGTCGCTCTGCGATCTTAAAAAAAATTAGAGGATTTTACATGTATATTCAATATTTGTATATTCAGTGCGTCAAAATATAATAAAATGAAATACGACTCCAGTTTTCTGTTCGTGTCGGCCATTGCTGGTTTTCATGAATGTCTTCCTGCAGCTTTTTCTGCTCACTGGCAGTGTCTTCACTACTGCTGTCAGTTGAGTGACGTAGCATGAATTCGTCTCCACTAATCATTGACTCTCATTCTGATTTAAACTTCGGCTGTTCATTCTCGGACTGCGAAGGCGAAATGTCGTCAAAAAAACAAGTCGCAATTATTTCATAATCACGAAGTCCGTGGGGCATGTTTTAGCGCGTCCTTCACTGATAACTCTTGATGGAGGATTGATACCTGATACCGACCTGACTTGACGTGCCGCAATGCGCAGTAGCGAACATATTCAAACTGGTTTATGAGTCCGTTGCTCTAATAATGCCGCGTAGTGAATTGCAAGAATGGCGAAAACGACGATGTCGAATAACGGTCATTTGACCGCTATTGTTAATAGTGCGTAGGTAGAAGCTGACTCAAGAAACGGAAGAATATTAAAAAAAAATGAAAATACGCGTAAAATATAATCTCAACTAATACATTAGTAGTCCCAAATTCTCGAATGTGTATGAAACTAAATAACAAGATTATGACACGTTAAATATCGAAAACGGTTAATTAACCGGCTCCGGTCGTCCTAGTGATAAGCTAAATTATTTTGGTCTACAAATTACACACGTCTGTCATATTAATGTTAGTAAAATCTGTTTTGAAAATCTATATCGAACTTACAGATTTTTGTGAACTGAATTCAAAGATGAATTCAGTTTTCCTCTATCACTTATTTCGCCACAACCAGTATTGGTAATTTTACCGAAGTGAATGTATCATTTTTAATCTAATAGGGAATCTAGTTAAAATTAAAGAAGTTCAGTAGCAATAATACTGGTTATATTTGTCACAAAAACAACTGAATTATTTTATTAACAATTTGACTTCAATCCTAGACTTTGCACTCCATATATTTATTGTCGGTGAAGTTGTGTATGCTCCATTTCCACTTGAGCGAGTTTTTTTATATCACAGTGTAGTATGTAGCAATAGCCTCCTCTCTTTCGAAATTTCCATCGATCCTGGTACCTTCCTTCTAATATCCTTAACTTCTTGACGACTCGGTGCCCACAGTACCAAGATTTCCATCAAAAAATGTCAAATTGTACACCCAAAAATGGAATTTTACTCTTATTGAGCATCCCAAAGCGTTTATTATCTAGCACATTTTTAACAATGGTAACCCTGTCAGGACCCTTGCTTAGTAGGAACTTAATAACCACACTTTTAAAGTCCGTCTACAACTTCCAAATTCAGTCATTGTAGAGAGGAAGTAATTATCTAACTATATTCTTCTTATGTCTCGATCAAGAAAATGTAAACTTTCGGTTTCGTTTCTAATAAGGAAGGGAATTTGTTATAGGGGTATCTCAAGCGGTTTCCACTTTTTCGCAAAGTAATTTTTTTACGAACTGTTTCATTATGCATAACTTTATGAGAACAGGTAGCAGTTGTATTTCTTTTTCTATCGGAAAGACATCGGCGCAAAACGTTCTTGCTGTCGTATTCTACAAATGACCTTAGGGGGCCAGTTTTTTGGTTCCCACTTTTAAGTCCTTGATCTGCTGTTCCACTCACACACGGAATATGAGAACTTACTATACCCAGCCTACTGGGCAAGAATCATGCACTAGACCTTCAGATCACCAAAATTCATAATCATCTTTATAGGACCATTTGAAGATTCTTATAACTTCTGTAATGTGTTTGTGTCGCGTGTCACATAGTTAATTAACAATACTTGTTGCCATTATGTGCTTTAGGCTTCTTTTCGAGAGAGCAATAAAAAGTTTCCATTCATCCACTTTGTACTCAATTACAAACCACTGCATCAAAACAGGAATGTCATTGCATTAAAATGTTTTATCTATTCTTAGAAAATTGAATATGTGGCACGTTTTCTACATTCTGTGAACTCAGAATTCCATCTGCAACGGTAAAGTAACAAAACGAGTTTTCTCCCATCTTTAGAAACGAAGTCTTGTTCGGTGCAGATAGAATTTTTTCACTTCAAAAAGAAATTCTAAGTTGAAGAAAGCTCATTTTGAACAACGTTCCATTGCTAATCAAATATAGTAGTATTAGTACTATTTATTTATTTAACCTGGTAGAGATAAGGCCGTCAGGGGATTATAACTATAATATAAAGAATAAAGTTACAATTAATATTAAATTTACAATTACAATTACAATAAAAGTTAAAGTACGACAAGATTACCTGATTAATGATAGCTAGACATTTTATCATAGAAGTTAAGAACAAAAAATATTTTTCTATTTACTGAACCTAGAATAACAAAATTCTATAGTGATGAAATTACCGGATATTGAATTATTTTGTGCTAGAATAAGAGAACTATTTCCAAGAAACCATGCTTGAACGAGTCTCAATTACTGACCAAGTGCCTAGTAAGTTTGTGTTTGAATTCAATTTTATTTCTACAGTCCCTGATGCTAGTAGGTAACGAATTCCAGAGTCTTGGCAGGGCTATTGTGAAAGAGGATGAGTATGAAGAGGTGCGATGGGATGGTATTGTTAGTATTGTTTCATGGCGAGAGAGTGTGTTCAGATTGTGGTGGGAAGAAAGATAAGTGAAGCGAGACGACAGGTACGAAGGAATAGAAGAGTTCAAGATTTCGAAGAGAAGGAGAAGTGAATGTAAATTTCTTTTCTTATCTAGTTTAAGCTAACCTATTGATTCCAGGGATGGGGTAATATGATCATATTTACGAACATTGCTTGCAAAATGTACACACAAATTATGAGCACGTTGAAGTTCCGTTTTGTTGTCGCTGGAAAGGTCAGTGAGTAAAATGTCAGCATAGTCAAAATATGGAAATACAAGCGTCTGCATAAGGGACTTTTTTAAGCAAGAGGGAAGATGAACATTTATCCTTTTTAGCACATGGATAATAGAACATACTTTTCTGCAAGCTTTTGTGATTTGCATGTCCCAGTTGAGATTATTATCCATGTGAATGCCAAGATTTTTTACCGAAGAACTGAAAGGGATATGCAATGTACTTACTTTAACGGGGGAAATGTCGAGGTGCTTTACAGCGTCGGTTTGCCGTTTGTGTCCCAATATAATTGCTTGTGTCTTTCCAGGATTGATATTAAGATGGAATTTCTTTGTCCATGTCACAATCGAGTCAATGTCTTCGTTCAGTTTGTCAATAGCGTCATTTACTAGATCTAAGCGGGAAGAGATGTAGCATTGAAGGTCGTCAGAATACAAGTGATAGTTACAATGCCTTACAACAGATGTAATATCATTGACATATATTGTGAACAACAATGGTCCGAATACCGATCCCTGTGTTATACCTGATGTTATGTTAAGCCAGGAGGAGCTTCGATTCCCGGATACAACACATTGTTGTCTTTCCCGTAACTAGGATTCGATCCAACTCACAGCAGTCTCTGCCAAATACAGATATCTCAATTTATGGGTGAGCAGGTCAAAATTTACAGAGTTGAAAACTTTGCTAAGTTCAAGGAGTGTTAGTATTGTTACTTTATTAGAGTCGATTGCTTCACGATTGTCTTCGGTCACTTTAAGTAGAGCAGTGCTTGTGTTGTGTCCAACACTGAAACCTGACTGATATAGGGGTTATAAGGTTATAAGGTTATGTCTAAGCAAAATGCCGATTTAATTGTATAGTATTTTTCAGTATCCCGTCTATCGCTTGTAAATATCCTCATTGTTTTCAACTTGATCTCTTAAATCGTTTATTTTTTATCGATGAAAATTTACTGGGCGAGGTGAATCCGCTTACACATTGTTTTATCATTCAATATATACTGTATATACGACTGAATGTATGTAAATGGTCACTAATTGTAGTTTTAAAGAAAGTTTTTAAGGGATATTTCAATACTTTTGACAATGTATAATTAAACGTAATAAAGGATATGTGCTGATTAAATTTCTTAATTTAACATATTCAATATTGTAATCTTTCTTACTAAAGAATATAACTTATATTTCCCATGTAGCAAAGTCTGTTGCATCAACTTTCAAACTATCTCCCCTTCTTCTATTTATGTAGAATCTTCAGTAACATGGAAAAATGTAATTGCCATTTCTCTCACTTTGTGAGAATATAGGTCGCAACATCTTGTGTCCTGTCTACACATGTGGAATAAGGGTTAGCGCATCTGGCCATAAAACCAGGTGGCCCGGGTTCGATTCCCGGTCGGTGCAAGTTACCTGGTTGAGGTTTTGTCCGGGGTTTCCTCAACCAAATATGAGCAAATACTAGGTAACTTTCGGTACTGGAACCCGGACTCATTTCACCGGCATCATCACCTTCATCTCATTAAGACGCTAAATAACCTAAGATATTGATACAGCGTAGCAAAATAATCTACTAAAATAAACTCTTCGGTCATGGTGACCCTTCACATTTCTTTGTTCAAGCCAGCAGCCCTTTACTTACACTATTTACGGCTTAAAACTCAGATGTATCTTAACCTTAAAACCTGCTCTTACTATACTTTTCATGTCTCTACACTTTCATCACCATTTTATTCTACTTCGCTTCTCTTATTCCCAACTACAATTAAAAATTATTTCTACTATTTTTCACATGCAACTTCAATCCCCTTGCTCATAAATAAGTAAATACTTCCTTCTTCTTAATAACATAATACATTTAAACTTATTAACATAAAGACATAACTCTTGTTGACACTTTCAGTATAAACATAAACTATTTTTAAATTCGCTAACTAAACACAAACCTACACATCACATTAGAGCTCGTACCCTAGAACATTGTTTCATTTTATTTATAACATGCTCTTAGAATCCAATGTAAAAAAACAATTCTATAACTTTAAAGAGTGCATCAAATCAATATTTCATTTTCCATTATATAATCCTGCTATTATTTCAACCCACTGATACATAATTTCCTCAGGACATAGAATGATTTTTCTTCCCTACTGCCCCCTAGTTTCGCACTTCTAACCATGGGACTACATAAATAAAATATAATTAGTACACTAGAAATGACGGTGGCACCTGGCTCCCTGGATTCAGTGGGCGTGGCTAAAGTGTGACGTCATAGTGGGTGTCGCTAAATTGCGACATCATAGTGGGCATGGCTAAAGTGTGACTTCATAGGATTGGTTAAACTGTGACATCTAAGACTTGTTGGAGAGGGGTTTATTTTAAAGTGTGACGTCAGATGTAAAATGGGTGTTGTCTAGTCAGTGATTGGTTCATGTATATGTCTTGTGATGTGTAATTGGTTAATGATGGCGCGGTTTAATGTTTTTGGATTGGTTGGAAAATGGAAAGTGATATGTGAATGGTAATTTAATTGAGGTGGGTGTAACGATGAATGGTATTGGGGATGGGGGTGGGGATTGAAAATACATGAGTTCTGACATGTTTGTATATATATTTTTTTTTTTACAATTCATTTTAATATATCAATATGCCTGGTAAATTATTAATAAGTATTTAATGAATTTCAATCTTAAGGCATATAAACTTGCAAATGTTTATTTGCTATTTAATAACAATATATGAACGTTTTCGCCGTTTAGGGCATCTTCAGATATAACAAAACATATTATCTGGACCTATGATAACATATTATGCAAATAACAAGGAAAATAGAGAACAATATATGTGGTACATGAAATTCATGAGCTTTATGTAGATATAACATGAAACAATATGAATATTGAGATAATCTTTGAATTTCAACTTAGACTGGACGAATATTTTATTTTATACATATAGCTCATGTTACAATTAATATACAATGTTTAAATTTTGTCAATGATGTTAATTTTAAATTTAAAATGATGATAATAAAGTATTTAAAGCAATCATGGCTGAAAGTTGTCGTAAGTTACAAGATAGTATGCGTAGTTAATGTTCTTGTGTTTTGTAATTATTTCGCTTAGAGAGGCCGTTGGCATTTGAATGAATGTTGTTTGACGCTGATGACTACTTTACAACTGATATACAGTGATTAAATTAGTCAATGTTAAAATTTAATTTTATAATGAAGATAATAAATATTTAGAGTAATCATGGCTGGGAATTGTCGTAATTTCAAGATAGTTTTCGTAGTTGATGTTGTGTGGTTTGTAATTGTTTCACCTGAAAATAGAGATTAAGAGATAATAATAAATGCAAATATAGACAAGTTATTATATAGAGACGCAGATAATTATTATTATTATTATTATTATTATTATTATTATTATTATTATTAGATTACTCGTTAAAAATCTTGTTTATGTTAAAGAATTACTGTTGGGTGTAATTAGTTGAGATATTGAATAAATGCTCGTTGATTGTGAATGTAGTGGAATGTACGATAAATTTCGTAATAGATAAGTCATGAGTTGGGTATGATTTTTAATCATTCATTGAAATTAATAGAAAGATCAATATTATAATTCGTAATAATTAGATGAGCTATAATACCAAATATATGTAAAAGATTTTACGGCAGCAGTAATAATTATTATAAGATTACTTACTTAGAGGTCATTGACTTTGAAATGGCTACTCTGATGTGATGACATCCTATTACGTGTTCTCAGGTTTATTGAAGTATAAATGAAGACGTTCTATAATTGAAAGAATATTAACTATTAATTTACTTTCAATTTTGATATGGGGATATAATTGTTTTAATGAATTTTGACGGCATTCGAATACTTACATTTGTGTGTACTGGTGTTGATGTGTTGGAGGTTTTAAGAGAACTGAAGCCTAGATAATCGTGTGTATTGAGGCATGTAACGGCGCAAGAATATGAAAGGAACTATTTGAATGGCGTATTAAGATCAATGTGAATAGGTCTGTTTTAAATTGCATACAGTGGATTTTTAAAGTTTAATAAATTTTCATTAATTATATTTTGATCTTTATTATGGTAGTAGGCAATGAAGAATTCTTCTGCTGCATTTATGAATTTATTGTCATTCTATGTTTTTAGGATACTTAATGTGTTCTGGTGATGACCTACTTCATGTCCAGTATTAATTAAGTGTGTTGCATATTTTGGTTTCTCTCTATTATTTTTGAAATCGTTGACATGTTCCTTATATCTTGTTTTTATATTGCGTTTAGTTTGGCCTATGTATTTCTTACTGCATGTGTGACATTTAAGCATATATATATGCCTTTGCTATTTAATTTATCTATAGGATTTATTGTGTTAAGGATATTATTGTTTAACATATTATTTGTTTTGAATGCTATGTTTATGTTTTCTTTATTAAAGAAGTTTTTTAATTTGTTAGATATGTATTTATTGTGAGTGAGTGTTGACCAAAATTTTGATTTATTATTGTTTGTTTTTGTTAAGGTAGTGTTTGTCTGTCGTTGTGTATTGTTTTCTTTTTTCCGAATTAATTTTCGAATAAGGGTTTTACTGTATCCGTTATCATTTGCAATGTCTAAAATTCTTTGTACTTCTTTTTTATATTTACTTTGGATAATGGTATTTGTGTTAATCTATTTATTAGGTAATTAAACATACTTTGTTTTTGGTTTTGGGGATTATTGAATCTGCGGGTATACTATGTGTTGTGTGTGTTGGTTTTCTATAGATATCGTATTTCAATTCAAATTTATGTTTTATTATTTTTAAATCTAAAAATGGAATCGAGTAGTTTGTTTCATGTTCAACTGTAAATTTTAGATTTTTATGTAGTTTATTAAATGAATCAAGAATGGAATTGTCTATTGTAGTGTTCTCATAAATTATAATTGTATCATCTACATATCTATAGTAAGATTTAATGTTATGTTTATTTAGAATTTCATTGATTTTGTTGTCCTCTATGTTTTGTAAAAAGATTTCAGTAAGAGTTCCTGATAAGGGGTTGCCCATAGCTAGGCCAATATCTTGTTTATATATTTTCTGATTAAAGATAAAGTAATTTTGACAATCGTGTTATTTGCTGAATTATATTTTCTGCTATTTGTAAATTTTGCAATTTTTCTTTAATGATAAGTATGGTTTCTTGATTAAAAATCATACTCAACTCATGGCTTATCTATTACGAAATTTATCGTACATTCCACTACATTCACAATCAACGAGCATTTATTCAATATCTCAACTAATTACACCCAACAGTAATTCTATAACATAAACAAGATTTTTAACGAGTAATCTTATAATAATAATAATTATCTGCGTCTGTATATAATAACTTGTCTATATTTGCATTTATTATTATCTCTTAATCTCTACTTTCAGGTGAAACAATTACAAACACACAACATCAACTACGAAAACTATCTTGAACTTACGACAATTCCCAGCCATGATTACTCTAAATATTTTATTATCTTCATTATAAAATTAAATTTTAACATTGACTAATTTAATCACTGTATATCAATTGTTAAGTAGTCATCAGCGTCAAACAACATTCATTCAAATGCCAACGGCCTCTCTAAGCGAAATAATTACAAAACACAAGAACATTAACTACGCATACTATCTTGTAACTTACGACAACTTTCAGCCATGATTACTTTAAATATTTTATTATCATCATTTTAAATTTAAAATTAACATCATTGACAAATTTTAAACATTGTATATTAATTGTAACATGAGCTATATGTATAAAATAAAATATTCGTCCAGTCTAAGTTCAAATTCAAAGATTATCTCAATATTCATCCTGTTTCATGTTATATCTACATAAAGCTCATGAATTTCATGTACCACATATATTGTTCTCTATTTTCCTTGTTATTTGCATAATATGTTATCATAGGTCCAGATAATATGTTTTGTTATATCTGAAGATGCCCTAAACGGCGAAAACGTTCATATATTGTTATTAAATAGCAAATAAACATTTGCAAGTTTATATGCCTTAAGATTGAAATTCATTAAATACTTATTAATAATTTACCAGGCATATTGATATATTAAAATGAATTGTAAATTACTCAATGTCAATCAGACAACTTTGTATAAACGCTATCTGAACCTAAAGATTAAGTTACACAATACCAACGCAAACATTTGGTTTAACAAACAATGTTTGAAAGAAAACTTAGTACCCAATTATGCAAAAATCAAAATTAAAAACAAAACTCAATCAGCTAAGAGAACAAAAACTATGGCTCAAACAATTTGGATCAGAAACGAAATTAAATTCTTACACAAGAAAAAAGATGTCATGAATTCTAAGTTATATGACCGCCATCTACAAAATTCAAAAGCTTCAACTACTGCATGGCCTATTTTAGATCAAATAATAAATAACAAAATAAAGATTTTAATGGAGAATAAGTATAAAACATTGAATAATAAATTGCAAAAACTCAGGTCCAATTTGTCACAATCATCAAGTAATACCCAAAAACCGATGAACAATAACAGATTTGTCAACTTAACTGATACGCAACTCTCAGATGAGGATATTGAAATATTGAATAAAGGATATAAACATAATTATCCACAGACAAGTTTAACTAAAACAATAGAAAATCTAGTTATTGAAACAGAGACAGTCATACAAAACAGTAATCATGATAATAAAGATTACTTACGATACAACGCCGCTAAAATTATAAAAAATTATAAAACAAATCCTAAAACCAAAGAACAGTTTCACAAAGCCAAAATAGAAAAACGTAAAATCAATAACCTAAACCAAAAAATGAAAGATAATAATCTTATACATGTTAAGGCTGACAAAAATAATGCAATAGTTATTATGAAGAAAGACCAATATATCGAGAAAACTACTGATTTTTTAAATAATAATCAAATAACAGAAATACAATACAATCCGACAGATAATTACCAAAAACAAATAAAAGATACATTAAAATTAATACCAAATATTATTCCAACTTCAGATAGGCATAAATATATAAACCAAAATCCAACAATCCCCACTCTTAGAATATTACCAAAAACTCATAAAAAAGATTTAACAATGAGACCCATAGTTAATAACATAAACGCTCCGAACTATAAATTAAGTAAATTCTTAGACAAATGGCTAAAACAAACATTACAATTAAAAAATCAATACACCATTAAAAATACAAAGCATTTAATAGACAATTTGAATAAAGTAAAAATCAGCAATGAATCAAAATTGATGTCTTTAGATATAGAGAATTTGTATACAAATATCCCAATTCAAGAAACCATACTTATCGTTAAAGAAAAATTACAAAATTTACAAATAGCAGAAAATATAATTCAGCAAATAACACGATTGTCAAAATTACTTTATCTTTAATCAGAAAATATATAAACAAAATATTGGCCTAGCTATGGGCAACCCCTTATCAGGAACTCTTACTGAAATCTTTTTACAAAACATAGAGGACAACAAAATCAATGAAATTCTAAATAAACATAACATTAAATCTTACTATAGATATGTAGATGATACAATTATAATTTATGAGAACACTACAATAGACAATTCCATTCTTGATTCATTTAATAAACTACATAAAAATCTAAAATTTACAGTTGAACATGAAACAAACTACTCGATTCCATTTTTAGATTTAAAAATAATAAAACATAAATTTGAATTGAAATACGATATCTATAGAAAACCAACACACACAACACATAGTATACCCGCAGATTCAATAATCCCCAAAACCAAAAACAAAGTATGTTTAATTACCTAATAAATAGATTAACACAAATACCATTATCCAAAGTAAATATAAAAAAGAAGTACAAAGAATTTTAGACATTGCAAATGATAACGGATACAGTAAAACCCTTATTCGAAAATTAATTCGGAAAAAAGAAAACAATACACAACGACAGACAAACACTACCTTAACAAAAACAAACAATAATAAATCAAAATTTTGGTCAACACTCACTCACAATAAATACATATCTAACAAATTAAAAAACTTCTTTAATAAAGAAAACATAAACATAGCATTCAAAACAAATAATAAATTAAACAATAATATCCTTAACACAATAAATCCTATAGATAAATTAAATAGCAAAGGCATATATATGCTTAAATGTCACACATGCAGTAAGAAATACGTAGGCCAAACTAAACGCAATATAAAAACAAGATATAAGGAACATGTCAACGATTTCAAAAATAATAGAGAAAAATCAAAATATGCAACACACTTAATTAATACTGGACATGAATTAGGTCATCACCAGAACACATTAAGTATCCTAAAAACATAGAATGACAATAAATTCATAAATGCAGCAGAAGAATTCTTCATTGCCTACTACCATAATAAAGATCAAAATATAATTAATGAAAATTTATTAAACTTTAAAAATCCACTGTATGCAATTTAAAACAGACCTATTCACATTGATCTTAATACGCCATTCAAATAGTTCCTTTCATATTCTTGCGCCGTTACATGCCTCAATACACACGATTATCTAGGCTTCAGTTCTCTTAAAACCTCCAACACATCAACACCAGTACACACAAATGTAAGTATTCGAATGCCGTCAAAATTCATTAAAACAATTATATCCCCATATCAAAATTGAAAGTAAATTAATAGTTAATATTCTTTCAATTATAGAACGTCTTCATTTATACTTCAATAAACCTGAGAACACGTAATAGGATGTCATCACATCAGAGTAGCCATTTCAAAGTCAATGACCTCTAAGTAAGTAATCTTATAATAATTATTACTGCTGCCGTAAAATCTTTTACATATATTTGGTATTATAGCTCATCTAATTATTACGAATTATAATATTGATCTTTCTATTAATTTCAATGAATGATTAAAAATCATACCCAACTCATGACTTATCTATTACGAAATTGGTAATTTCATAGAAGACGGGCACCTGGTTGGATGTACTAAGTATTACCAATCTTTTTACTTTAGAGTTAAATGTTAGTGATTTTTAGTGACTTTTATATGTTAGTTCTAGGTTTTTATACGAGGTGTCGCATTGATGATGTTTCAATTTGATTGGTTATAGTTGTCATTTGTTCTAGAATTTTCGTTAATTTTGAATGGGTAATGACGTTGTTAATTGTTCTTGGTTGTTTGAAGTGAGTGGTGTTATACTGTTTTGCTGGCTAAAGCTATTGGAAGTTTGTCATTTTATGATTTTCCTTCGATTTGATTGGTTATAGTTGTCATCATGTGTTCTAGAATTTTCGTTAATTTTGAATGGATAATGACGTCAGTAAGTTGTTCTTGGTTGTTTGACGTGAGTGGTGTTATATTGTGTCTGATGGGTAAACCTATTGAAAGTTTGTCATTTTATGATATTTGTGAAAGATGTGTGAACATAGAACAGAGCATTAAATTTTATGTCGATTTTGGTTCAGTTCTTTCGCTGGTGAATAAAAATTGTATCGATTGTTGACGAGAAAACTGTTCCTGTGATTCCAAGGAATTGTTCATTGAATTCTCCGTACAAGTTAAGGTGTAATAAGAGTTCAAAGAGAATTTCATTTTGTGTAAATACATGGTTTAGTTATGTGAACTTGACTGTACGACAAAGTGGTGGTTTAGTTCTTTGTTGGCTGCATGCTTTAAGTTTAGATTGCCTTGAAGCCTGTGTCATAATGCAAGTGAAGTGGTTGTCTTTGAAGACGTCAATGAGGATTGAATTTTGTTTGATTAGGTGATAAATTATTGTTTTGTTTTGTGTTTTAGTGATTTGTAGGGGTAAAGTGCGGACGAAAACTGCCAGAAAAGTACTACCAACTATGAAGTTCAAATGCCAGCAAACACCATAAAAATCAGAGGTGAAAAATTAAACATATTTTCATTTTTTGAAAGGCTTTTTCTTCCTTAAAAATATGAATATATGTTTGATTTTCCATGTTTGATTTTGTAATGTTTGGTGACATTTGAACTTCATAGTTGGCAGAACATTTTGGTAGTTTTCGTCAGCCATGTTGGATTTTGCCCGTCTTCGTACATTCCACTACATTCACAATCAACGAGCATTTATTCAATATCTCAACTAATTACACCCAACAGTAATTCTTTAACATAAACAAGATTTTTAACGAGTAATCTTATAATAATAATAATTATCTGCGTCTCTATATAATAACTTGTCTATATTTGCATTTATTATTATCTCTTAATCTCTACTTTCAGGTGAAACAATTACAAACACACAACATCAACTACGAAAACTATCTTGAACTTACGACAATTCCCAGCCATGATTACTCTAAATATTTTATTATCTTCATTATAAAATTAAATTTTAACATTGACTAATTTAATCACTGTATATCAATTGTAAAGTAGTCATCAGCGTCAAACAACATTCATTCAAATGCCAACGGCCTCTCTAAGCGAAATAATTACAAAACACAAGAACATTAACTACGCATACTATCTTGTAACTTACGACAACTTTCAGCCATGATTACTTTAAATATTTTATTATCATCATTTTAAATTTAAAATTAACATCATTGACAAATTTTAAACATTGTATATTAATTGTAACATGAGCTATATGTATAAAATAAAATATTCGTCCAGTCTAAGTTCAAATTCAAAGATTATCTCAATATTCATCCTGTTTCATGTTATATCTACATAAAGCTCATGAATTTCATGTACCACATATATTGTTCTCTATTTTCCTTGTTATTTGCATAATATGTTATCATAGGTCCAGATAATATGTTTTGTTATATCTGAAGATGCCCTAAACGGCGAAAACGTTCATATATTGTTATTAAATAGCAAATAAACATTTGCAAGTTTATATGCCTTAAGATTGAAATTCATTAAATACTTATTAATGTTTGTATATGTAATTGATGTTGGAAGGAGGTGGGGTTATTGATGACGTAATAATTTTCCACCGCAATGTGAAGTTGGTTAATGAGTTCTTAAATAATCATAGGAAAAGACTTCCTTGTGAGAAACAAGATTACATTTATCTTTGGACATATTTTCCGTTTTCAAAAACTTATCATTTGGCAAGTTTTCTGCCAATTGAGCTGAACTGGAGGGCATTAACTATCAGCATTATGGATTCTCAAATACACTTGTCAAACTGTTGACGTTTACCAACCTACTACAACATTTGACTATTTCCTACCAATTTTTAATATGGGAAAATGATTACAAATATTTGAAAGGAAACGAAAGGAAAGTATTTGGAACTGAAAACGAACCCAACCCTTCCGCTATTTGAGATGGAAATGGGTGGTTAAAACATACAAAAATTACAGTGCAACACAATTTCCAAGTAACATTTATTACAACATATATATTACACATGTAGCATTCCTTTAACAGGAAATTCATACCTTTCCTTTTCAAGTTACTATTTCATTAATGCTTATATCATATGCAACATAAGAGTATCAAAGTTTTTGTGCATTATTCACTCCTGGGTGCTGTTGTTTCAATGCATTTTAAATTGCGGTATGTAACTCCATTCCTATTAGTTTGCAATTCATGATATATTAAACTGAGTGGTGATTCATTTAACTGTTGCACTTGAATGTTACTCAACTGGGTGAAACTCACTGGTAAATTATACTACCATGATCACACAGGTCACACACGATCCTTCTACCGAATCGAGTTTTCACAATTCTACTTAACGCAATTGGATATTCAAATACAAAGAACAGACTTTGTAGTGGTCTGATATTGTACTCACACCTGGAAATATGGATGAAACGTGATGTAATGTCGTTCATCGGGAGATGTTGGGTCTGTGGCTGTGTCAGATATCTGCATAACAGCCCAGCCCATGGACTGCTTCCGCAGTGCACAGCATTGGGTTCTGCAGTGTCGCATGGAACTAGATCGTGACGTCACTCAGCAACACCGCACGGGTCGGAGCGAACTGCTTGCGGAACGGTTTTGCGTAGTGGGCTTGTATTAAGGCCTGGGCCAAAGTTTCCACTTGTATCAGTTACTTATGAATTTATTTTGCGCGGGCTGGTGCTTGTGTGTGCTGTTCGATCAACGATCAGCTACTTTTTCAAACATTTTCGTTTTAGTTTTTGATGTCGGTTTTTCAAGATGAGTCCAAATAATCACAAAGAAAATACAGTCCCTATGAGGCTACTATTACACTATCTAAGTTCTTTTTTATTTTTTAGTTGGTTATTTAACGGCGCTGTATCAACTACTAGGTCATTTAGCGTCGATGAGATTGGTGATAGCGAGATGATATTTGGTGAGATGAGGCCGAGGATTCGCCATAGATTATCTTGCATTCACATTACAGTTGGGGAAAACCTCGGAAAATACCAACCAGTTAATCATCCCAAGCGGGGATCGAACCCGCAAGCAACTTCAGATCTGCAGACAAGCGCCTTATCTCACTAAGCCACGCCGGTGGCATCAAAGTTCTTTGACAAAGAATATGATAAAATATTTTATCAAAGATCTTTGATAAGGATAGGATTTGGGTATATTACACTACATTAAATCTTTTATAAAAGATTTGATGAAACATAACCTAAAATTAGGAACAAAAGCTCTCCGAATTATTGTTCCACAACAGTGAAAACATGTTCCGAGGATTTGTTGCTACTAATATTTACTCCTTAAGTTTATGATTTGTTTATACTAATATTTACGCATTATGTTTATAACACCATGAATGAAGAACAGCTACAATTAGTTTAATTATTACAAGATGCATGTTATTGAAAACGAAACAACTGTGGGTTAAACCCCTGTTCACAATACAAATAATTATGTGATCAGGGTCAAATCACGGATTGCGAGACGTGATAAGAGAGGTATACATCAGAACTTATTGAAAGAGCTACAATGCGAGGACTTGAAAAGTTATACAAATTATTATTATTATTATTATTATTAGGCCTATTATTATTATTATTATTATTATTATTATTATTATTATTATTACAAAAAGTATTTCTTTACAACATTTCATTTCCTTCATATTCCCATATCAGAATTTTTGTGGTAGCAATATTCCAGTTATATTAATTGCGTTCCCCCATATTTGTTTCAAGGTATAGAAATCTTTTATCAAATATAACAAGCTGAAATTACATTTTATAAAAGATCTTTTATGAAAGAAACGTTTATAAAAGAAAACCCATTACACTGACATATATTCTATAATATATATTTTATAAAATATCTTTGTCAAAGAACTTTGATAGTGTAATAGCACCCCGGAAAACCTTCATCACAGACACCGGCCTTGAAAGCATACACGCTAAAATAGTCTCTCTAGAGAAAAAGTAGTAAAATTGAAAATCGCTGCTAGATAGTTTAAAACAACAGAGTCGAATGGAAATTAAAAAAGCACCATAGGGACAGATTTTAAGTCTGTGTTCGACAGTAGTGTAAAATAATTTAATTTTGAAATGTGTCCGGTATGTATGCTCATGCCACACGCCAAGCGAGAGTACAACCAATGCTTGCAAGCAGGAAAGCAGTACAATGCAATGAACTGGTGCAGTGCTGAGCAGTGCTGCGGGCTTGAGCTTGGAACCCCAGTGCAATGGGATAGGAAGCGGCCGCGTCAAGCAGTGTTGGTCTTGGGTGGGCTGGGCTGCTGATGCATTAGGACTCGCAGTGCTGAGCTGTTAGCCAGCCTGCACGACTGTGGGCTGTGCACCATTGTTGATGGTTGTTGCTGCTGTTGTGCATGTGGATGTTGTTGAACTGTTTGAACATCAAGTACCGGAAAGCGTTGTGGATGATCAGCTGATGATGCTGTAAATAGGAACGGCTTCTGCTGTTGCTGCTCCTGCTGTTGCTGCTGCTGTTTGTGATAATTATCAACACTTTGGGAGTTTTTGTGGTTGTAAATATTTCTGTAATCATAGAGTCGTACCACCGGCTATCTCCATCTTCCATAGCAGGTGCGATGTTTTCTTTTTCCAACTTTAAATTCAACTTGGGAGCGTGTTTACGTTGCTTTTTCAGCGCCGCCATGACAACTCTTGTTAATGCGTTTCTGCTTGCAATATGAATTCATTTCAACAAGACACAGCTGTTATATGTATCGTTGAAATTTACGTCAGCCAATAAAAATGTAATTTGCAAAATATACGCGGGATTTCCAATTATGTACACATTTCAAATGCTGAAATATGTAAGTTCGGCTATGAAGATTGTTCACGTTGTAATACATTAGCTTAAACAAAACACGGCCCTTATATGTCCTCATGAAAATTAAGTAAACCAATAAAATTGGAGATTATGAAATGTTGGCGAGGTTTTCGAAAACATATTTCACCAATGATTTTTGCTCTTCCATTTCAATATTTTCATTCCTATTTCTCACGTTTGATGTAATTATTTACTTTTATTTTACTATGGTTTGACGAAAATGAAAACCGCCTCTTTTATTAGGCTATATGAAGGAATGTTTTCCTTATAACTGTAACACTTTAAGAAATTACACCCGTACCTACAGAAGGTGTTCAATTCGCAAGCTAGTAAGACGAAATGAAGTTGGAGACGCAAGATTACGTATTGAAAACTTGTTTACTTAAAAAGCACATTACTCAACAGTTACATCATCAATCACCAGGTGTTCAATTCGCAAGATTGTCATACAATAAATGTGTAACAGAACACTTGGTCGTTTTCCTTACGTAATCAAAACATGTTTTTGTCAATACACATTACTCAGCAACTATGTCATCTATCAATCACCGGATGCTTAATTCTCAAGCTTGCATGCTATTTGCGCAACATATTCAAAACATGTATACTTCCTCAGGAATTCGTCATCATACACATAACTAGTTCTCTCACATTCATTAATATTTACTTTTGTTTTGTTTATATTATTTTTGTTTTATTTTATTTACTGATTTTAATCATTAAACTAGCTGTCTCATTCATTAATATTTTATATAATTATTTTTGTTTTATTTAATACTGTAACTAATGTAATTATATGTTTTATGTTATATTCATTTTTGTTTGTTTTATTATGTAATATTTTTACATTCTATCCATTACTGCTAATTATGATTTTATACCTGCCAATTTATCGTCTTCATTCGTAATCATTACACAAGTTATGAAGCTTCTCGTAAGGCAATTTGTTTAATTCATGTTTTTTTTTTAATGTTGCACTCATTTTAATCATTTAACTAGCTGTCTCATTTTCGCTACCTAATTTGTTACGTGCTTGTTTTGTGTTTCAATATGGCTTATGTTTTATGTTTTTTGATTGCTCATTAATTTTAATCGTTTAACTAGCTATCTCATATTCATTAATATTTTACATATTATTTTTGTTTTATTTTATATCTATAGTAATTATGTTACATTTTATATATTTTGAATACTGTACTAACTTTAATCATTTAACTAGCTGTCTCATACTCATTAATATTTAAATATTTATTTTTGTTTTATTTGATATTTAATGCAATTACATGTTTTATGTTACATTAATTTTTGTTTGTTTTATTGTATAATATTCTTACACTTATACATTACTCTTAATTATGCTTGTATATTTACCGATCTATCTTCTTTATTCGAAATCATTACACAAATTACCAGGCTTCGCGTGAGGCCGTTCCCAAGATTGGAGCGATCAGAGATGCATGATTACGTATTGAAAAGACGACTCAGCAATTACGTCATCACATACCAGATGTTTAATTTTAAGATTGCCATAGACAAATATGTCTGCACTTGAGGCGTGTACTTGTAAAATCAGAAACATCACTTTTTTTAGAAAATGAGTTTACGTTATTTTCCATATCTTCTTATGATTCTACAACTGCTATAGCACTGTTATGCTCCAAAGGCAGATACATCACATGGATTTGTATGATGGAAGAATAGTATTGGTTGCAAATCCTTGGTTCCTTGCAAACGTTTTTCCTTCATACTGAAAAATAATGTTTTAGTGATGTATCTGATTTAGCTGTACATATCTTCGTCTTTCGAGCCAGCTGCCAACCACTTCTTTCTGGGCAGGCGCAGATGTGTTATGTAATTCATTCGATGGAGCTACAAGGTGGTATAAAGGGCAAGGGGAAAGGTCGTATCCTTGCCATTAAGTTAGCAACTTGATTCGAGGTGGCAGCACTAAATAACGAATATTTTGTTCCATGCCAGGGCTAACTTTCCTGCCGGCAAATACTGTACGCTACTGAAAAGAGCGCGAGCGTAGGGAAAACAGTGCGGTATCTGGCGTCATATTTTATAATTATGCGTGTAATTGTGCGTGTTGATGAGAAATAATAAATTATGAATAAAATAAATTCTCCATTATAAAATACACCTTATTCATCATGTGGATAAAAACAGAAAGTAAATAGAGAAGGGAAGACTAACTCTAAATTTGAACATAAATGTGTAAATAAAAGGTGCTACAATGTTTATGCAAAAAGCAAATAAATTTGTAGATGTGATATTAAAAAGTCTTTCTTCTATTTTCCTCGTGTTCTTTTTTATTGTAACTGGGATTTGTCTATGAAAGGTGTAATGGATTTAGTTCACATCTGGTAGGAAGATCCCCAATTTTAGCCAGAAAGTAATTGAATTATTTGATGAAAATTACAGGAAAATGGAATTCAAATACAGAACAGTTTAGAAAACTTCAAAGGTCAGCTATTTTATGATATTAATTTATTACTAGATCTATTATTATTACTTCATTATTACTATTATTATTATTATTATATCATTATTATTATTACTATTATTATTATGATTATTATTGTTATTATTATTATTATTATTATTTGTGTAAAATGTTAACGATATAAAACGATACATTATCGTTAGTTTACGTTTCTGACTTGAATGTTCGGGCACTACTCAGACAAAGTGGCTTCAGCCGCCACTGCTCCTAACACGATTGACACATACTTCCACTTCTATCCGCCGCACTTATTTTACTTTCTCTTCCAGGAATCTCTTCTTTGGTTTATTCAGTATTCTTCTCTCCCTCCCTTCCGCCATCCAACTCCAAGGCCTCCGCCTGTGTTGCTATTTGATACTTTGCTTGTATCTCGGCTTCGGCTTGGGATTGTCTACCTGGTGATGTAGCCGCTACCTTCGAGTTCGTTTTCATTTCATTTGAATTTGTTGATGATGATTTCTTCCGACATCCTTCCATCGAAATCTCCTGTGTCACTGCCCTCATGCCTTCCGCAACTTTACTTCTTCTATGCATTCCACTATATTTTATAATTCTTCTTACTCTCTCCTTTATCTCTATTCTTGTTATTTAATTTATATTGTCTCCATTTTCGACCAATTCAAGTTTTCTACACAAAATTCGACATCAAATAACTACCCATTAGTTTTCAATTTTCTTAATTAATTTTGTATAATGTCCACTTTTCCTAGTTGCTTTCATAAACGGCACTAATATCGTCCTTCCACATCTCACCTTATATTCAAAATCTTCCTCTATATTAATAATCTAGTCTTTCAATGCTTTCTTATTATCCATGACCTCTTTAATCATCCGGTTTGCCACTCTGTCCAAAATGGGCCTATTTTTCCGTTCCCCTTTCTATACACCTCTTTCACTTGTCCGTTTCCACTGTCAATACCTATCCACTCCCAGCACACATTCACTATAACTTAATACTTGTTCGAAGACTGTTCTTTCACTTGCTCTTCAAGACCAAAGTATATTAAGTTGTTCATCCTTTTATCCTCTTCTAAATATTTCACATTCTTTTATAATATATTGTTTTCCTTTCTTTTCTGTACATAATATCGATGGTCTCCCTTACACTTTTAGTATCCATTCTCAACAGGTCCTTCACCCTAGGTTCACCTCACTTCTTACTCACTATGAAACAGCTTCCGTATAGGCCTTACTACTGTACTTTGGTAAGTTAGCAGGTTCGCGGTCAATCACGTCTTACTCGGGTTTTTCCTCATAGAGAACTGACTTATCTTATATAAATCTTCTCCTATATTGTTATCCACTATGCCAGTGATATCTTATTATTTTCTTAGTGGCAAATATTACAATAGCGATACCATTTCTGTTAAATTAATTTATCATTTAGTGTCATGTAAGGGATCCTATGTTCTTCGGAAAAATTTCTAATGCTTAATGTTCCTGATTTTACAGTTTTCACACTGCGAAAGTGCACTGGGTTGTAATTGCATTTCTTCTTAGGTTTAGCTTCTTTGCATATACCCGTACTATTGAATTAAACCTACAGTATAACGAACATTAGGTAAAGGAGCATAACTAGTAACAAAATTAAGCCCAATTATAAATTATCAGCTTCTTTCTTATATAGCCGTGTAATCGGTGTCACTTTAAAAAAACGACACTACATTAAAAACGGCACAAAATCAACATGAAAATAACTGTATCTCTAATATTTTGCACAAAACCTTAAGGGGCTCACATGAAATTAAATAATATATTAGTTACCATATTAACAAAATATGTTGTGAATTATACTATAAGTTTTCTACAAAATATTTCCCAATGCAAAATGTAAAATAGCTCTGCAATCCTTATCGCTACTGAACATAGTTACTGCACGCGAACTGAATAGCTTATAATTTTTTACTAACAAATTATCGTTTTCAGAAATACGAATGTTAACAATGCTTTGGAAATTGAAGCGATATCTATGAATCGTTATTTGTTAAAAAAATTGCAAAAGGGAGGTTATGGTTTACAAAATTAAAAAACTCAGCAACGTTAGATAAGACACATGAAATTAGTTGGACAAAACTGGTCTCATAAAACCTATTATATGAAATCAACTTCTCCAATGTGATTTCTTATTGGGTTATTTTACGACGCTGTATCAACATCTAGGTTATTTAGAGTCTGAATGATATGAAGGTGATAATGCCGGTGAAATGAGTCCGGGGTCCAGCACCGAAAGTTACCCAGCATTTGCTCTTATTGGGTTGAGGGAAAACCCCGGAAAAAACCTCAACCTGGTAACTTGTCCCAACCGGGATTCGAACCCGGGCCACCTGGTTTCGCAGCCAGACGCGCTGACCGTTACTCAACAGGTGTGGACTCTCCAATGTGACAGATGCTCAAGGAACACTTACCTCAAAGACCAGATTTGCATAATATATACGTCACTGTGTATGTTAACAGAAAACCACAATTCCAAGTCACACAGAGATTGTGTGCACTCGATGTGGGTCTCTGGCGTTGCGTCAGCCCACGCGAGTTGTGTGGATATAAAGGGAAAAGTTGAGACGGTGTCGGGTGGAGTTCCCGGGTAGCTCAGTTGGTAAGAGCGCTGGTACGTTCAACCAGAGGTCCTGGGATCGATACCCGGCCCCGGAACAATTTTTCCCTTGAAATTATTCAACACTTGACATGTTTAATTTAACACAACAGGTATTGAGCTGCAACAGGCTTAAGTAAATAAGAGGATATTGACCAGCTTAACAAAATGAACATTTGGAACTTCGAAGACAAGGGAAGACTATTGAATAAAGTCCCCAGTATATGGAACTAAAGGAATTCATTGGGAGACTTAAGCTTGAACACATATATTGTAGCTGTTGCCTATTTCCCGTCCTGATTAATTTTATCCTGATGGCGGTTTCGATGGTATTGGTGGAAGTGATAGTAGAAAAGAAATAGGAAAGAAAGGAAAGAAATAGGAGTTAAAATAACTGCTGAAGCTTTACTGGCGACGTGATAATTCGAAATTTTCTCGGGCTTCCAGCCAGGTCATGAGTTGGTGATCCACCGACGTTTCGAGGATGTTCATCAAGCCCGAGAAAATTTCGAATTAGGAGTTAAAATGATTAGGAAAAGAGCGACAGCGATGACAGCAGCAATCCTAAAGGAATATTGATTAGAGAGTATGAAACATTTCCTAAAGAAGAACTGTACTTTAAAATGCATTATTTTTATGTATATTTAACGAATCTTCATAATATCAGAGTTAGCAAATGTTGGTGGAATTGGTGATATCCGTATCTTGACAGTACAGTATGTGTCCGAGGTTTCAGCATTGGGTTATCTGATAGTCGTCTTACTCGGATGAACCCAGTTTGAGAGTAAGTAATTCGAGAGGGATTCGTTTCCACGCAAGTCCGAGGGTCCCTGTAACATGAGTGTCTATCGATAAACTCCTAGACAGTGATTGTATTTTTTTTCTTCGAAAAATGTTTAATGTGGAAAATTTTCCTAAAATTATGCAGCAAAAAATTCTTATTAAAGAATTATTTTTAACTTATTGATTTTGCTCAGTTTTATAACATTGCAGGCCTACTTAAACTGTCATAGCCCATCCAGTAATAAAATGTCGATTCCTGGATTGCATTTGCAGATGATTATGTTATAGGATCATTTACCGTTGTAGATTTACAGAAGGCTATAGACGAAATTAAGGAGATTCCTCAAATTCGGATTTGATAATAAATGAGAAGGAAATAAAAATGCTAATATGCAAGAAAAGAGGACTGCACAGTGAAAAAGGAAAGTGGTACTTAAAAATAACCGAATTGATCGTGTTACTAAATTTACAAATTTTGGGTGTCATATTACATAATAAAGTAGATTGAAGGAAGAAAATGATAATGCCGTAAATAAAGGAAACACAGCATTCACAGCAATACACAAATGTGTCCACCGCTGTGGAGTAACGCTTAGCAATTCTCACCACGAAACGAGCGAGCCCGGGCTCAAGTTACAGCGTTGAGATTTTTTCCGAGGTTTTCCCTCATCCAATGGTGGTAGCGCTAACCACCTTGGGCTGTCCACTGGGCTTGTGGTAACTCGTGAGACTGGGGTTGAGGGACCGTTGTGAGGGCTACGAAGAATGGTAAAGAGATCATGTAGGCTCGATGGCTGCACACGGGAAAATCTGTAGCGCATGCACACCATTCCATCCTGGGTAGTACAATTGGGCCAACCGAGCTGCCTGCGTGCGAAGACAGTCTCAGCTTGTGCCCTCACCTAAAGGAGAATTAAATAGAATAGACAAATGTTGAAATAGATGAACCAACATAGATAATAAAAATGTAAATAATATTTACAGACCGATGATTGAAGGAAAGATATTATCTAATATTGAGATCTGGGGACATTATTTAATAATAATCCGTGACACTACAGTCCTTTAAAGGCTAAGACCGACCAACCGACTACTGACCTCACGTCCATATGCCGAAGCAGATTTGCAATACCATCCAACCATGGTCGAGTTAGGCCTATCGTGTGGTTATCAGGATGATCCACTCAGCCATTATGGCTGGCTTTCTTAACCAAAATTCTTCCCCCATGCGGGCTCGAACCAGCGCGAGTCCTATGCAGGATGACTTAGACCACGAAGCCACGGGAGGAAGAGGTAAATAGTTTACCACAAATATATATAAAATAGGATAATAGCAAAATTTTGTAAAAAAAAAGTGTTTCGATATTCCATGCAATGCCTTAAATATACCAGTTAGACTGGAAATTGATGTGGATGATAATATGGGAAATATATTAGTTAGGAAAATTAAATTTCTGGGTTATATTTTGGAGAAAGAGAAAAATGATCTGGAAAAAAAAGTTTTAAGAATTTTACAAATGACGAATACTATGTGTAATTATACAAAGCAATTAGAAACTAACGCAAGCAGATTAAGATAGTTATGGTAGGAAATTTGTGCAATTGATATAAATTTAATAGCTAAAATTACATTGGACAAGAGCAGTGAGATAGCGAGGCAAGCAAATGTTTAGCTTATTTAAACAGTCTAAGGTAATTAGAAGATTATAAAAAATGAAAATGATATGCGGACAGGAAGAATAAATAAACATTAACACCAGGAAAGAACGGGTGGGCCTAGTACTGTGGACATTGGAAATTTGAGGTTGAAAAGTAGAAGAAACATAACAAAACATATATGCCCTCTCTGCAATCAAAATTAAGACGCGATACACATTTTATTACCTTGCCCCGAAAATGAGTGAACAAGGAACATATATTGAAGAACCATTATTAAAATTAAGTGCAGGAATAGCATACGCCTGTAGGAAATTATAAGAAAAATAAATGAAAGGAAATTGAAGAAAATATATTTGTTATATATAATTATGAAAAATTGGAATTTAAAACCAAGATATAAGCATATGTATGTTAATAAGAACTATTAAATAAAGAGAAGGGATATTTGTTAAGAAAGAACTCAAACAAATGGCACATAGTATTGGTAGTCAATAATAAATATGTAATTGAAGTGGCTTCCTGGAAAGCAGGAATGTAACAGGACCAGCATTAACAGATGATAAACAAAATAAATAAACTTTGATGGCAATAAACATTCATAAATTATTAATTAACATTGCAACATGCATACATAATTAATTAATATTGCAGGCCTCTAATACAGAGTGTTACAGAAGGAAAGCTTTATGAACTGTAATGGTTATCTAGTGTTTGGATGAAGTGAAGGAGATAATGCCAGCAAAATGAGTCCAGGGTCCATAGCTGAAATTTACCCAGCATTTTCTCTTGGTAACACATCTGTGAAATTCAGACAATCCATAATTTTTATCCAATTCTTTTGAAATTTTGTGGGTACATACATTTGATAGAGTAAAAAAAAGATACTAAATTTCAACGTTCTATCTTATGTAATTTTTCAGATTTTTTTAGTATTTTAACCCCCTCATATGAAATGCCCCTCATGCCATAAATATTAAATGAGGACAATGAAACTCTGGTACTTTGTAACATTCCTATGCAGTTATAGAAGTTAGTTATTTCTTTTTTTCTAAGCCTTCAGGTTAATGTGAAAAGAATATTTAATTTATGATACCCAATTTTTTTTTTAATGAACCAAACTTTGAAATAAATATTACTAAATTACACGGAATATAATACTAATATAGAGAAAAACTAACACAATTTTTAATTATAATGTATATGGAAATGTGTATGTACAATTTGAAATAAATATCTAAAAAATATGACATGAGGAGCATTTTGAACATGGTGATGTGTTGGAAGAACTCAAGCGAAGAAACAAGGATTTAAATTTAAACATAGATTCAGAACATTCTCATATCTCTAGAATTGTCCTGATCCATATGTAGGTCCTTCAGACTTCTTCTTGGCTTCCTCCTGTGCAACTTTTTCATATGTCAGTCTCTTTCTTGATGTCCTGTAGGTGAATATTGAATGCCTGGTGCTTTCTTCTAAACGGTGCTCGTCTCTTTTTCAACACATTTTTCTAGTGTGAAAACCTACATTCTTACCTTGCATTTTATCTTTCAAATGTTGAGTGGCTTCACATCCCATGTTAAAGTGACTTACTGCTGCTACTACAGCAATTTCAACTTTTTTCTCAGAGACAAAAGTCTCCTTGGGACACTTTTTTCCAAATAACGCTATGGATACTCTCATTAGCGTTCTGTGTCTTACCTTTCGTGCATCTCTCCAAAAGTTCATTGGATGCCAGTCTTTGATACACAGGTATCACATCTGCCACGACATGAGGTGAGAGGAAAGTACTCCTATTACCTTCATGTTTTGGAAGATCCTCCCCTTTAGCGAGAGCGCGATTATAAAAACACCAAGACGTATCTCTTCCAGGACACTTGAAATGTTGAGGATGCTCATCTGTAGACATATAATGGTAAAGTGTGGCATAAACTGCAGTTTTCATCTGCTCAACATCGGAAACATTTTTATGGCATTCATATAATAGTTTGTCAGTTTCACTATATGTAGTGCCTTCTGTCAAGCTGTCAGGTGGCTTACCACAAAGAACTGTACCTTTTACTTTCATTTCCTTTATCTTATTCCTAAGCCCAGTGCCCAAACGTTCAGCAATGTGGTTCAGACATTCTTTAGTAATATTAATATCAGTGCCAACGCTTGTAACTGCTGGTAAGTTTTCGAATCACCATCAGGAACAATGGTAGCTTATCGCATTTTACACATCAACAGATTGCATCCACATTTCAACAGCAGCAGCTGGTTCCATTAAATTGGAAGATCCTGTGTAATTAGCTTCATACATACCACTTTATTTATGATTCTGAAGCCACGCAGTAAACTGAACACTGTCCTTACCCATTTCACTAGACTTCATAACACATGTGCCGCTTGAGCTTGGTGCCGCTTCGACATAAAACTGTAATCTATTATTAAACCTGTTAGTACATCTAGTACAATTCCAACATCATAATTTGAAGTGTGTCCCCTCCTATGCCAGGTGCCATCATATGACAGAGAAATGTCAATAACATCATTATCATCTAGATCAGGATTAGTGTCTAGATGAGCTTGACGTACAACACTGTGTGCCATATTCAACACCTCACCTCCTAAGAGCTGACTACCTTCAAGTGATTCTAACAGATGGGAATTATAAGTAGATGCACTCATACAATTCATGTTCATGGTCATAGAAAATTGTTCCATACCTGCATGTCCTTTACCCATTGCCAAATAGGCTTCTACCACTTGTTGACTGGATTGGCTGCAAATGGAGAACGAGACGACTCACCACTTACTCTTGAACTAGTGTATGTATCTACATAACACCTTCCACATGAAGAGCACTTCACCTGCAGCTTGGCTACAAACCTCATTTCTTCAGGCACAGTAATGTGTAAATCATGAAAACCATAATTGTTACAATTGAATTTCATAAAAATATTTCTCCACATATCCTTATGCACTAACACATAGTCTGAAGTGGAAATATTTTCAAATGGCACTTGATTTTCAGTCCTAAATAGAGATACTTTAATACTACTAAGAGTTTCTTTATTCCCACCAGATGTTTCATTACTTAGACCTACCTCAATTTTCTTACCCTTTTAGTTGCAGCTGAAACTTATTTAGTTGGACGATTTTTAAATTTATTAATAATTCTGTTCGATGTTGAAAATTTCTAACTATGATATAAAGTAAAAGTGAAAAAAATATATAAAACTAATGTAATATTATAACCTAGACTTACAATAACCATTACCAATTACCACAGTCCTGCTTATAACTAATAATTCAAACAAATAAAACTACTAATTACTAAAAAGTAAGTTATTCTACTACTTATCTAATATAAACCTTGAACCAAATCAAGAGCTGTGAAGACGAAAGGCACGTTATAACCTCCAAGACAAGCATCCAGCACATGTGAGGACCATTCACAGAATTATGCTATGATTCACAACTTTCTCTGCTACTGACATGTGGTTGCGAACTGTTGAATTGTGTAGGTACAAAAAAACTTATGTTTCTCGATTTGGCAACAGATGTCTCCATAATATAGTACTGCCACAGTCTACTGTATACAGTCACGAAGCTTGGGCTGCCTTTTTGCAAATCTCGCGATAGTTGCTAGCCGCTTGGAGCGTTGTGAGTACTAGGAACAATACACTGTGCCACAGCCATCGTGATCTAATACAGGCCGTAAGGCAGACCATGTAACTCGCTTAACCCGATCAAGAACGGCGGCGTTTCAACCATATACATTAGTTGGAATGCATAAACAGTAACATATGTTTCTCTAAAATGTAGTGTAATTCCATTAATAAAATTTAATACAATGATTATAAGACACTTCAGACATAATTTACTTCCGAGTTAAGATGTAATACTATTTATGGTGTGAAAATTACGTTGTTCGTATGTGTAATCCTTTATTTGATTAAATATTGCGAAATTCTTGTACATTCATTTATGCACGATTCAATAATTTTCAATTGCACCGCACGGATATTTAGATATGTTGAAATTATAGGTTATGTTTACTGTACCAGTTGCCCCTTTCTGTCTAAATTTAGTGAGCTCCAATGCCTTGTCATTCATATGAAAATTATAGGTTATGTTTACTATATTTAACTCATATTCCTAAATTCGCAATCATACATTATAATTAAGCATAATGTCATGTATGATACCCCGGACATTCAATTTGTCTGTATTTTAATACTACAATTGAGTACTGAATTATTGTATTTATCTACTACTTAAGAGATGAAGTAACACAATTGTACGTACACTAATTTCATAGGAGTGGTATGGTAAAGGTTTTGTCTAAAACTAAGAAAGGTGGATGTGCTAAATTGAAATCCCAATATAAATTGTTTTTTATTAAACCTCAAAATAGCTTCCATTCTAAACTTGAAATTTTGACGCGAAAAGATTATGTTAACATGTAAAATTCTCTTCACATTAAAATAACACAGTTTTGTAATTATTTCTGCAACATATTATGCAACAAGAAGTAAACGGAACTTGTAACACATTACACTAAATAAAGCTTAGCAATGATAAGCAATAAAGTTATAATATAATATTTCACTGAGCTCCATACACTGAAATAGAAAACCCGAACAAACATTACGGCCTGGTCTAGATCGAAAACGCATTGACTGTGCCATATTTCGCATTTTTGTGAAAAGTTCGTTATCGTTTGTAATAACTGTAAATGGCTAAAATACAGTAATTTGAATAATAATATGGGACAAGGAGACGTTTGTAGTACTATAAATTATAAGAAATATAGGTTAGAGTTATCCTTCCGAAAGATCCAGGAAGGTGTGTTTATAGAATATAATATATATTTTATGAAAATAATATATAAACCTTATGTATTTGATATTTAAATAGTGGAAGGAAGGTTTTAATTTTTTCAAAAGAACACGATATCGAAAGTACAATACATTTTATGGTCTGCTAGGGAAAGAGTGTGTGATGAGGCGATAGTAGTGATCCTGGTGGTGAGCAACTATCTATGGATGCATATTTCAACTGTTTACGTTTGCATATGTAGTAAGTATTAATCTTCGTGGCTGTATATACTGGACTGTGGTACTACCATAGATTTCACCAAAATTTACCTCCTTTCCAAAACCCGCGCATTTAGAGTACAAAGAATTAAGGCCTAATAAGTAAGGTACCAGAGAAATGGAAATGGGCATTTAAATGACGCCCACTGCTGCACCGTCACTTAAATCGTCGCGTAAAGCCATTTAAATGGCGCGAAGGCGTAAAAGAAAATAACCATTTGAATGCAGAGAGTGTAGGCCTGTAATTAATTCAGGTGTAAAGAACAAAAATTGTGAAATTTGGCCATTTTAGCCTAATTTTCACAGATGTGTTACCTTTAGGCTGAGGAAAAACCTAAACTGGTCCCAATCGATAGGCGAACTTTTAAATCAAGAATTTCGCATTAGGCCTAAGCATAAACTCAGTAAGAAATAAAATATAGTAATTACACAAGACTATTTACTGGGATCAACATTTTTATTAATTCCATGAATTCCACCACAGTTGCTGGAGAAGAGTATTCATGGTTATGTTTATGTGACCACTGACCTTCACACTACAGCCCAGGAAGCCTGTGCGGAAAGAATGCTGTTGCTTTTACATTTTACCTGCTGGATAAGCACAGAAAGAAACTCAACGAGCACAGAATATATAGAATAGACACTATACCTGTTTTTTTCAAAGATGGGACATGACAGTTAAGCGGCCGAGCTTGGAATTACAGTGCTATGTTGCCAATGTGGACTATCACGCTGCCAGCTGATGGAAGCTAGCAATTGACGTTAAGATGGCTGATGTTAAAGCATTAATTGACAATTGACGCGAAGGTGAGAAGTCAATACAAAAATCGACAGAGAATCAAAGACGAAACGTACCAATGCTAACATTGTATGCACAATAAATGTCGCCAAGAGAGTTAATAAGCACTCGCGATGTGAGAACGGTAAGTTTGGCAACCACACCGTTGTTACTATAGCAACAGGCCTACCACGCTATGTGATTATTCAGTAGTTTTTCTGATCGCAACGCTCCTGTCATGTCCCATCTTTAAAAAAGAAACAGGTATAGTATCTTAATACCATTGGACGGAGTGAAGCCGCTCTGATGAATCTGACGCCATCTTCTTACTACCAAAACATTGCAAAATAGCTACTACGTTATAGAAGATATTGTGATAATAACAATTCCTTACGTCCCTAATTCCCTGGAAGATTGACAGTTTCTTTTTTGTGTCGTAACACAGAATCGCTAAGCACGTATCTTTAGCAAGAATTGGAAAACTGTCATTGATAAATCACATTTTTTTTTCATTTCATTTATTATATTCCATAGATCTTACATGAGCAATGAAGCTTTAAGATGTGGAACAAGTAAAAAATTTTACAATATTACAATTACAATTTTTTACAAATTTTAACAATATTTTACAATTTTTATAGTTTTACAATTTTGTAATTTTCTATAATTATTTACAACTTTTTAACAATATTTTGGCGAGCTGTAGTGAGATGATGTGAGGTCCGAGGATTCGCCAAAAGATTACCCGGCATTTGCATTATGGTTGAGGAAAACCTCGGTTTAAAACCCAACCAGGTAATCAGACCAAAGGGGGTGAAATGAAGTGAGGCTGAGGACTCGCCATAGACCATCCGCCTTCAGTCCCACGGCTGGGGAAGACCTCGGAAGAAACCATTCAATGCGACCAAATGGGGGATCCAACTTAAGCCCAAGCGCAGCTCCGGATCAGCAGGCCAGCGAGTCTGCCGACTGAGCTGCTTCGATGGCTCTACTAAAAATATAGACATAGCCAGTCGGATTAATTAAATTTACAAACGCAAACAATTATTCATCAGTTTATCTGTAACATATAATATAAAATGACTAAGTTAATTCAATTTAAGGCATAAACAATTCAATCAGTTGTAATATACAGAAATTGATAATACATATCATGCAAATTACTTCAAATTACAAACACAAACAATTCATCAATATAGCTATACAGATTACTATTCAGTTTCAAGCATATACAATTCATGAACCAAAACAATACCAAGTAAACAGATTAATTAAATTTACAAGCATACTTTCATTAAGCTATACAAATTTTTACATAATCATAAACAATTCATCAGTTGAGCTATACAGACTTCTATACCATTTACAGCATGTACAATTCATCAATTGAGTTATACAGACTACTACATACAAACTATTTAAATTGATAGCTCTTCAGAATGCAGTATGGTATTTAATAGTTTGAAAGGTTAAAAAAAAAATAACACTTTGACCTTATTTTACCACTAGTCCAATAAAAATTCTAACCTACAATAATTACTTTCATGTTAATCCATTTGCTTTGAGTTAATAATGCTACTGGTTCCTTAATGCAGATTATCATTCTTTTCCTTCTGCCAGTATTTCATATACATGTCCCGGTTTTATATAGAGAAAATAGAATATCCCTAAAACATTTCACATACGTGTATTAATTTATTAGTCAGCTGCAGTTTATCAGTTTTAAAGACTGGACGTTTTGTTTAATTAAATTGCAATAGTGATCGTTAAAAATAAAATGCTGGTTCGGAACACTGAAGAGAAAAATGATACCAATAAAGGTGGTAACAGTAATAAGAAAACTAGTGAACAGAATGCTCTTTCTAAAGAAGTAAATGGGGATATTTACAATATTTTGAAGAGTATGTTCGTAGAATTTAGTTGCGTCATTCAGACAGAAATAAATGATCTTAAACAATCTATTCAATTTATGTCAGATAAGTTCGACACTTTTTGCGCTGAAATGAGTAAAATAAAAGAAGAATTGAAGGAAATTAAGAAAGATAACTCATTTAAAGAAGAAAACGGTGTACTTAGGTTCAGACTAAATGAAATTGAAAAGTATTCTCGCAGGGAAAATGTAATGATATATGGAATTCCAGTACCCAAATCGGAATCACTGTATGAAGTTATTAATACTATCTCGAAGGTCACAGGTGCAGAAAATTTTGGTCAAGATGTTAGTGTTGCTCGTAGACTCCCATCTCAGAAAGGTTAAGTGCAACCGATTGTTGTTCGTTTCTGCAAGAGATCGAGTCGTGATTCATGGCTTAAATGTTTTAAAGAGGAATTACGAAAACACAGTGACGGCTTTGGGATACCACTACAGAAACTCTCCCAACACTTCCAACCTGGTATGGTCACCGCAGGGGATCACTTAACTCCTACAACAAGAAGTCTTTTCGATAAAACTAGGGAGGTTTCCAGAGAAAAAGGATACAAATTTATTTGGATAAAAGACTGTACAATTCTCATAAAGAAGGATGAAAATAGTTCAGTCAGTAGAATTATACCATACAATGATTTGGATAACTTGTGAATTTGAATCCCTTTTTTCTCTACATTTGAAATAGGCCTAGTTACATGTAATATTATATATAACTATCATCATGGATCATAACAACAATAACGTTTTTAAATTTCTTGAAAGTTAGTCTATTATATTAACAGCAGCCTTCTAAAATATTTTATGATTTATATTCTTGTTGCAATTACATTAAAAATGGTTCCTTTTTCAATTTAAAATTATTTCATTTAAATATCCGTAGCATTAATAAAAACTACTCCGAATTCTGTGTATTGTTACAACAGTTTTCTTTTACTTTTGATATTATTACACTCTTGGAAACATGGCTTAATAATGATTTAGGTTTTGACATTAATGGGTATAGAAAATTTGTTAAACCTTGTAAATATAATAAATGTGATGGTTTAGTGGTATACTTCAGAAACAATATTGATGTAGCATTAATTGATGCAGATATCGTAAACTGTAATAGTTTACATTTTAAATTTAAATTCAATAGTATGTCCTTTGATTTAACAGCTATTTATAGATCCCCTAACTTAAGCAAAAATGAATTTTTATATGATTTAGAACGTCATTTACAACGGTATAAAGATTCTAAAACACACATTATCATTGGTGACGTTAATATTCAAATCTTAGAAAAATGTCTAGACAATTTTGGCCACAAATATATGGATATTCTATAGGAATTTGGTTTTAGTAAATTTTTAAATGCAATCACTACACAGTTATCGTTATTGTGTCTTGATCATATATATATTTTTTTTAAAGTTGTTCACATTTTCTCAATTTTGATTCTGGAGTCTATTGTAGTGCATTGACAGATCATTATTGTACGTTTGCTCTCATTAACTTCATTAATAAGACTACTTTTGTGCAATATGATTTATCTACATGTGTTAAAAAATAGATTATGAAAATGTGTTATCTGACATAAAAAATGGAACTAGGGATAATGTTATTAAGTGCGAGAATCCTGATATTAGTCTTGATAATTTTTATGAAATTTTGAATACAGTTATTAGTAAAAATACTACGAATAAATTTATTAAACAATCTAGTAAATATAAAAAATAAAGCCTTGGATCACAGTTGGTATCGTGAGGTCTATACTAACTACAGAAAGTAGATAAAGAACCATTCAATACTGAACTTAAATATCAATACAAAAAAATATCGAAATATTCTAACAATGTTATAAAATCCAGGAAAATTAGCTATTATTCTGAAAAACTAGAAAACAATCGAAGTGACCCTAAAAATTTTGGCAGACAATTAGAGAGACAACTAACTTAGAACCGAAAGTGAAAGACAATATTACGGAATTGTATAATAAAGATGGTGTATTAATTACGGACAAATTTGAAATAGCTCAGTAGTTTAATAATTATTTTTCAAATATGGGCATTGAAATTGCTTCTAGTATAAGAACTAGGAAGAGTTGTAATTTTTGTAATAATATGAAACAACTACAGTCTTCTATGTTTTTGTTCCCTGTAACAGAAAATGAAATAATTAAACATATTTCCTCATTAAAAAATAACATAAGCCCTGGTGAAGATGCTTTACCCTCCAAAATACTGTATTTAAACTGTTAAGAATTTTCTTGGCTAAACCGCTTGTTCATGTATTTAATTTGTGCTTCTTACATGCTCAATTTCCAGAAAAATTGAAAAATGCTATAATTGTCCCTATTTTAAAATCAGGAGATAAAAAATGCATGAACAATTACCGACCAATATCTTTACTCTCATGTATATCTAAACTCTTACAAAAATGCATAAAAAGTCGTCTATTAAATTATTTGGACAAATACAACGTACTTTCTTCAAATCAATTCGGTTTTATAAATAAACTTAGCACAGATGACGCTATTTCATGTGTTACAAACAAAATCATATGTGAGTTAGACCGAGGGAATAAATGCTTGTGCATATTTTTGGATATTCGAAAAGCATTTGAAACCGTTAATCATGATATTTTATTAGAGAAATTAAACTTGTTAGGCATTAATGGTCATGTTCTAACTTTATTTAAGTCATATTTGAATAACAGAAATCAAGTAACTAAAATTGTTAATGAATTTAGTTTTACTCAAAACACAAATGTAGGGGTCCCTCAGGGCATAGTTCTTGGTCCAATTTTATTCTTGATTTATATAAAAGATTTGTTATTAACTGATTTATGCAAATATGATGGTGTTATATATTCATATGCGGATGATACCGTAATTCTTTTTGGTGAAAAATCTTGGGAAGGCACTTATATTAATGCGAATAATGGATTACAGGTAATTAAAGAGTGGTTTGAGTCAAACGCTCTTTCCTTAAACACATCCAAAACAACTGTTGTTCCATTTTCACTAAGGTCCAGTGGTCTTCAATCTCCTCAATTTTCCTTTAGGCTAAAAATTCATCATTCAGATTGTTCTTCTCAAAATTGTGAATGTCCCATATTAACCGAAACCTCAGAAGTTAACTATTTAGGCATTACAATCGACCGACACTTACGATGGAACAAACATATTACATATTTATGCAATAGATTACGTAAACCAATTTATATCTTTGTTATACTTCGGTCATATTTACCAATTAATATTTACGTCTAATTTATTTAGCTTTATTTCAATCCATTCTCCAGTATGGAATTTTAGGGTGGAGAATGCTTGTAATTCTAATCTCACTCCACTAATATTTATTCAGAAAAGAATTATTAAAATATGCCTTAATAAACTAATTGATTACTTACTCATCTGAGCTTTTGTTTACTGATTTTAATGTTTTGAAAATTAAACAGATTTATTTTATTGCCTTATTAATCTTCATACATAAAAACTGTAATAAATTCAAATTGTATCATCATAAATATGGAACTAAAAGATCCGATTTTATACGACTAGAAGAACCAAAGTCTTTCACAAGCACAGCTCTGAGCCATGGTACCTACTTTGGTCCAAGGTTATACAATAACGTAATTGATAAATACCCAAATGTGGAAAATTTTACTATCAGAAATTAAAAAAATAGCGTTAGGAATTTAATTTTTAAAGAATATACAGTATATTGATTATATATATATATATATATATATATATATATATATATATATATATATATATATATTTGTATGACTTAAATTGTTAAAATTGAAATTGTATTTTTAAATTTAATTCATTCCTGTAATTTTTTTTTCTTGACCCAGTTTGTGTCAAAAAATTATCTTTGTGTTTATATTTGTGTTTAGATATCTCCCTGAGCACGAGTTTTTTTACACCTTCAGGAAAAAACTAAGATTGTATTTTTGTCAATGTTATTTTATTAACAATAAACAATAAACAATTAAAATTATTGTATATAATTGTATTGTGTATTCTAATTGTAATGTGTATATAATTGTATTGTGTATGTAATAATTGCACTGTGTATTTTATAATTGTATTGTGTATTGCAATTTTATTGTGTAGTGTTTACATTGTTTGTACCACTGCCACCAGGTACTTGATCACTTGCAGTGTACATACATACCTTCGAACATAAAATAGATAGAAGGGGCAAGGCTTGCTGGATAGTGGCACCAGAGTTCGATCAACTGATCTAGGGCAGAAGCGATATGGGATATAGAAAGGCCAATGTATGTCTAGTGGAATATGATGTTTTGGATTGATTTGGGCACAGAAAAAATTAGAAATAACGATAATATTTCGTAGGTGGTTACACTTGATGCATATTAATAACCTCACTGCAATGTATTAAAGCGCGATAACGTTATTTAATTATGTTTATTTCGGAAAACTTCAATGCGTGTACGATTTCCTCAATGCCAGCAATTTATCTTTTAAAAAAAGGAGCAGATTTTGTGTGTTTATCGAATGCGCATCATTACGCTTACAAATTCAAATACAGAAAAACAAATAGGCCTAGACTTACTTCAAGTTACCAAATTACCCTATTCGTTTCGTGTTCCTGTTTCATAATTTACAAGACATTCAGTTTCATTGTTACCTATGTATAATTACCAAGGGAATTTTAAAACTCTGAAACATAATGGGTTAACATGTTTCGTTACATTTTTTCAAACATTCATTTTATGCTAAAAAGCGAAAAATCATGTTCTTTCCCATTACTCTTTGTATAAGTAGCTGCCAGTTTGTGTTTTTTTATGGGATTACATAAATATGTATTTTTTATTAATCTGCGAATTAAAGTATTATATAAAGACACGGTAGGTCTGCATTCCAGCTTTACTAGTAAATAAACTTGTCGAACTTATGAATAATTTCTAGAATATAAGGCTCGGTAGAGCCGTCAAGATGTTAATAACAATAAAAAGCTATCATATTTAATATTTCTGTCAAACACAACTTTCTCACTCTATTACAGTTTTCAGATCAATAAAAGTTACATAACCTATGTTTTCACTCCCCCCAAATGAAGGGTACTTGTCAGACTAAGAAATGCAAAGTACTGTCAAATGTCGTAAAGAAATTGCCAAGATTAATTTGTTTTTAAACAATACTGTCCTTTCTTTTGTCAACTCCTTCGTTTCAATCTTACTTAATACATTTTCAGTAACTTCTAACTTCAATTTCCTTACTAAAACGTCGACAGTAAAAGTGTCCTATATGTTCATAAGACATTTATAGCAGGCTTATCTTTAAGTTATTTCATGTTTTATTATAAAACAAGCCATTAAAACAACACACTTGTTCAATTAGGATCTACCAAAACATTTCATTATCTTAATACATTCTAGGATATGCTGTCATATCCACAATCATTATAATAAACTGCATATACGTACAGCATACTGTATAATGTTTTGCCCGAGATCAGCTGATCTGAGAGAGCTGTTATTTTGGTGCCACGTTCATCCGGTAGAGTAGTATTGAACGCCCTCTCTATTTACTTTAATGCTCGAAGATAAATACATACATACATACATACATACATACACACATACATACATACATACATACATACATACATACATACATACATACATACATACATACATACATACATACATACATACATACATATGAAAATTGATAGGATCTTTGTTAAAATTGTTTTGCTATAACATTTTTTATTATCAACTTCATTATGTACAAAATACAAAATGATACCCTAGTTATTGCATTATCATTTATGTTTCCGAATGAAAAGAACGAAAGAAATAAAAGCTTTTACAATATTGAAATTAATTTCTACTGGTGGTTGCAATTCTTTCTATTAGTACCTATGTAAAATAAAATATACTATATTTTGAATTTTATTAGTAACAACAATGTAATTTATTCGTCACAACAATAATTCCTTTCTACAATTCACCTTAAACGCTCTCGTCAACAATTGGATCTTCACTCAACACAGTATTCGTTATAGCACTCCACCGACGACAATGACAATTTACTTGGACTATTACGCACAACAATGAACTGTTAATCTTAACTAATATTTACAAAGCACTATTTACAAATCAGAACTACCAGTTCTCAGTTTACAGTTATTCTATCTCAGTCACTCGAGTTCACAGTATCTCGAACCACAGACCTTCAGAGACAGTTCACTGTACTCGAACTCGGGTCCCTCCAACTGCGGTCCACTGCACTCGAACTCAGGTCCCTCCAACTGCGGTCCACTGCACTCGAACTCAGGCCTTCGGCTGCTGACGCAGTTGCGGACGCACACTCGAGTCGAACTCCGGCACACAAGTCTGGCTTGCTTGCTCTGGCTTTCTCACTGACTGGCTGACTAATCAACTGAAAACTCCAAACTGCAAACTGCTGTCGTTCCATCGCGTCCGTAATTTATAACCACAGCGACGTAGCCTCGAAGGTTCCACGCGTCTCTAGAGATGGCGCTCCAGATAAATCCAGAGCCCTCTCCTCTCTACCAGCACAAGATGCGCGCGCAAACTCGTCGCGTTGACGTAATACACCCTCTCTCTTCTCTCCACCGCGCGACGTCACTCAATGTTCCGTGGAGCCTGTGCGATCTGCTTTCTTGCGGGACGCTGGTCGTGAGTTCGATTCTCACGTCGCTGTCACATTGCCCCCTCCTTAGGGCTGCTCGTCCCGGGCAGTCCCTTGGTAGGCTGCTAATCGGTCCAGATGCACCACCATCATCTTACCTCGAGGTTGTCGCTGGATCCGGTACACCACGTCGTTGATCCGGGTCACCACGCGGTATGGTCCATCCCAGGCACGCTGCAGCTTTGGTGATTTCCCTTTGGTCCTGGTAGGTCGATACAGCCACACCAGGTCGCCCTCCTGGAATCCTGCAGAGTTGGCCAATCTGTCGTAGCGCACCTTCATCCTGTCGCTGGCCATCTTGAGGTGCTCTCTGGCCAGTTGGTGAACTCCATTCAACTTCTCGGTGAGTTCTGCCACATAGTCAGTTGCTGGCTGGTCGGCGCTGGGTGGCGTGCCAAACAGCAGATCACAGGGCAGGCGCAGCTCTCTCCCGAAGACCATGTTTGCCGGTGTCATCCCTGTTGTATCGTGGACCGAAGCTCTGTAGGCCAAGAGGAACAGTGGGACTCTGGCATCCCAGTCTCGTTGATGGTTGGACACCACCTTCCGCAGATGCTCTTCCAAGGTTTTGATGTAGCGTTCCACCATACCATCGGACTGTGGGTGGAGGGGAGTGGTCCTGGTTTTATGCACCCCCAGACGCTCGAGCAATTCTCCCATCAGGTTGGATTCGAAGTTGCGCCCCTGATCGCTATGCAATTCCCGGGGCACCCCGAATCGGCAGATGAAGTTGTCAAGCAGCGCGTCGGCCACCGTCGAAGCCTCTTGGTTGGGAATCACGTACACCTCTGGCCATTTTGTGAAGTAATCCATGGCGACTAACAGGTAGCGGTTCCCGCGATCCGTGACCGGGAACGGTCCAGCAACGTCGATGGCGATCCTCTCAAAAGGAGCTCCCACGTTGTACTGCTGCATGGCTCCCCTGCTGCGGGTCCTTGGTCCGCGACTGGCTGCACAGGTGTCGCATCTTCGGCAGCATTGTTCCGTGCCGGTTCTCTGATGCAACCAATAGAACCTCTGCCTTAACTTGTCCAGCGTCCTGTTGGCTCCCAGGTGGCCTCTAGTCACTCCAGCATGAGTCTCCTCCAGCACTTCCTTCACCTTGCTCCTGGGCAGGACAAGTTGATCTATGCGGGTCTTCCATCGGCCGACTCCCAAATCCTCTTCAGGATACCGTCCTTGACAGTGAAGGATTCCCACTGGGCCCAGTAGCTCTTGTAAGTGGTGCTACGGTTGGCGATATCGGCCCATACTGGTCTCTGGCCGGACTCCACATCACGTAGTAGCTGTCCAATGTTTGGGTCCTCCAGCTGCTCCCTCCTTATGACGGCGTTATCCCATCCTGGGCTCGGCTAGGCGGCAATTGCTCGGACTGCGTGGGCGCCATCCCGCTGTTGTACTTTCAGGCAGTGTTTGCAGCCATCCGGGCATGGACGTCTTGATAAGGCATCAGCGTTGGAATGTTTCTTCCCTTGGCGGTGTTCGGAGGTGAAGTTGTACTCCTGCAGTCGTTGAACCCAACGGGCGGTCTGCCCCTCCAGATTCTTGAAGCCCAATAGCCAGGTGAGTGCAGAATGGTCTGTCCTCAGATGGAACGCCTGGCCATACAAATATTTGTGGAAATGCTTCAGGGCTTCCACAATGGCAAGAAGTTCTCTACGGGTCACGCAGTAGTTTCTCTCAGCGTTGGACAATGTTCGGCTGAAGTAGGCAATCACCCTCTCTTGCCCGTCCTGTTCCTGAGAGAGTACTCCGCCGATGCCTACGTTGCTAGCGTCCGTGTCAAGTGTGAACTTCCTTCCAGGGATGGGATATCCCAGTACATGAGCAGTGCAGAGCGCCTCTTTCAGTGACTGGAAGGATGACTCCGCCTCGTCCGTCCACTGGAACTGTCGTTTCTCCTCGGTCAGCTGGGTTAGAGGCTTAGCGATGTTGGCGTACCCAGCTACGAACCTTCTGTAATAAGTGCAGAGGCCGAGAAAGCGGCGCAGCTCCTGCTTGTCCCTCGGTCTCGGCCATCCTCTGACGGCTTGTAGCTTCTCCGGGTCCGTGGCCACTCCGTTGGTCCCTACTACGTGTCCCAAGTAGTTGACCTTCTGGAATAGATGACATTTCTTCGGGTTCAATTTCAGTCTGGCTTGTCGCAGTCTCTCGAACACTTTCCACAGGTTCAACAGCTGTTCGACGAAAGTCTTGCCCACCACGATGACGTCATCAAGGTACAGCAAACAGGTGTCGTATGTCAGGCCTCTCATTACGGACTCCATTAGTCTCTGGAATGTAGCCGGAGCGTTGCAGAGGCCGAACGGCATAACGGTGAACTGCCATATTCCCTGGCCTGTAGAGAATGCCGTTTTCTCCTTATCCTCCGGATGTAGCGCCACCTGCCAGTATCCTGACTTGAGATCCAATGTCGAGAACCACTCTGCTCCGGCCAGGGTGTCCAAGGTGTCGTCAATTCGTGGAAGGGGAAAGCAGTCTTTCCTGGTGACGTCATTCATTCTTCTGTAGTCCACGCAGAAACGCAGGTCCCCATTCTTCTTCTTCACCAGCACCACAGGTGATGACCAAGGGCTGTCGGATTCCTCGATGACCCCTCTTGCTTTCATGCCCTCCAGTTGGCTGTCAATCTCCCTCTGTTTAGCTAGAGGAACGCGTCGAGGAGGCTGTCTGATTGGGCGAGCATTTCCGGTGTCGATTCGGTGCTGAACTTTCTCCGTTCTCCCGTAGTCGTTTTCAGACAGACTGAACACGTCTTGAAATTCTGTCAATAGATCGTGGACTTGTCTTCTTTCTCTTTTGCTTAAATTCGCCGGCAATTCTCGAGCCAGCTCTTTCAGTGATTGGTCTAGATCTGGACGTGGTCGGTGACACTCCTCGTTATCTGCCAGAGACGTCACAGACACCACCGGCTCGACGCTACCTAGTACAGTTCCACTAGGCACCTCCTTGTCCCGATTGGTGACATTCAGGACCCTCACCGGTACCACCTTCTGATTCGGGAGTAGGGATCTGGCCACATAAACCCCATCTATCGGAGTTGTTTGCGAATCGAGGAGCAGGTTTCTCTTAGGTTGTCCGTCCAGTCTTGCCATCACCACCATCTCGCAGCCTGCTGGGATTGTCACTTGATTCTCCAAGGTGAGTCTGCTGGCCATGGGTTGGTCTTCGACGTCCCTCAGGAACACTTCATCCTGACCAAAACGCAGGATACGGCGCCGGACGTCCACCGTTGCATCGAAAATCCGCATGGCGTCGAGTCCCAGGATGACGTCTTCAGTGATGTTGGCGACGAACATCCACATCTCCAGTCTCCTCTTTCCCAATGTCAGATCCAGGAAAACCTCCTTTTGGATGGGCAGGTTCTCGCCTGAGGCAGTACGTAGCTCATACCGGCGCAGCGGCGTCCTCCCAGGTAGTCCACGCACGACTTCCGGTCTGGCGATAGTGAGCGACGCCCCGGTGTCTACCAGTACACTGCATTGGCGTCCTCTTATCCATCCGTCAGCAATCAGCCCATCGTCGCATTTTCTGTTAACCGTCTTCAAATTCAGCCGAGGGGATGGTGATGACGGCGCCGACGTGCCCCTCATCGCATCGGCCTCTTTAGTTTTCCTGTTTGTGACCAGATCGGTCACAGTCCCTCCTCAGGTGTCCAGGCTCGCCGTAGGACCAGCAGGTAGGCACTCCTCGTCTTCGTCGCTCGGGTGATTTCGGTTGACTCTCCTCGACGTCGGCCGCCGCGACGCTCCTAATCCGGTGCGATGCCGAGACGTTCGCAGTCAACTTGGCTGCCTCCATCCTGAGGGCCGCCGCCAGAGCTGCGTTGATGGTGCGATGCTCTGCTAAGGGTAGTTGATGTCTTATTTCCGGGTCTCGAACTCCGCTGCCGAAGGTGTAGGCTGCCTCTCCAGCGATGAAATCATTAGGTAGGCCCCTGAGGGCCTTATGGGCCAGTTGCTCCACCGCCATCGCGAATTCTTGTAGGGACTCGCCTGACTGTTGGACCCTCGTTTTTAGTTGGGTCCTAAATGTTGCAGCAAGTTGATGGTCACCATAACGTCCCTCCAGGGCCGCCATTATCTCAGCGGCTGTCCCATCTTCTGGAACGCTGTGAAGAATCTCCGACGCCTGTCCTTGAAGCGCGGTCAGCAGCTGAGTAGTCTTCTCCGCTGGGGTCCACCCATTATGTGCTGCGGTGGCCTCGAACTGGCGACGGAATATCGCCCAAGACGTCGTACCGTCGAACTTTGGCGTCTTGACGTTGTAATGTCTGGCTGAAGGCGATGATTCCGCAGGGCCACTATATGGAGTCCTCAACTCTGTGGCCGTTTCTTGCATGGCACGTCGAACCTCCTCGGCAACTATCTGTTTCTGTTCTCTAGCCTGGCGATCCACCAACGCGAGGATGTGCTTGTTTTCTTCAGCATGTCGGTCCATCAACGTGAGTATGTGCTTGTTTTCCTCGGCGTGTTTTTCCATCACCTCACTCGTCTTGTCCAGCAACTCGCTCTTCTGCTCTTGACGACGCTCGAGATCGCGGATTTTGCCGTCGAAATGGTCTACCTCCTGTCTCAATTCGGTTACTGTCTCGTTTATAGTTGTAAAATTCTTGTTTAGGTTCTCAAGGTCGGCTTTGAGTTCGTCTTTCACGATGGCGACAATTCCATCTACGTGGGCTGAAACGCTTTCAATTTGCGTAGTGACGTCATCTTTCACTCCGCTTATGTCACTTTTCATCTCCGTTTTCACTTCACTTATGTCGCCTTTCACTTCACTTATGTCACTTTTCATCTCCGTTTTCACTTCACTTATGTCGTTCTTGACCTCACTGATATCGTTCTTCATTTCTGCTTTTACGTCACTTATGTCCTTTTTCATTTCAGCTTTCATTTCCGCGATGGCTTGCAGGATCTGCTGTAGGTTCTCCATTGTCGATAATATCCCGGTTCTGACACCAGTGTGAATTTTATTAGTAACAACAATGTAATTTATTCGTCACAACAATAATTCCTTTCTACAATTCACCTTAAACGCTCTCGTCAACAATTGGATCTTCACTCAACACAGTATTCGTTATAGCACTCCACCGACGACAATGACAATTTACTTGGACTATTACGCACAACAATGAACTGTTAATCTTAACTAATATTTACAAAGCACTATTTACAAATCAGAACTACCAGTTCTCAGTTTACAGTTATTCTATCTCAGTCACTCGAGTTCACAGTATCTCGAACCACAGACCTTCAGAGACAGTTCACTGTACTCGAACTCGGGTCCCTCCAACTGCGGTCCACTGCACTCGAACTCAGGTCCCTCCAACTGCGGTCCACTGCACTCGAACTCAGGCCTTCGGCTGCTGACGCAGTTGCGGACGCACACTCGAGTCGAACTCCGGCACACAAGTCTGGCTTGCTTGCTCTGGCTTTCTCACTGACTGGCTGACTAATCAACTGAAAACTCCAAACTGCAAACTGCTGTCGTTCCTTCGCGTCCGTAATTTATAACCACAGCGACGTAGCCTCGAAGGTTCCACGCGTCTCTAGAGATGGCGCTCCAGATAAATCCAGAGCCCTCTCCTCTCTACCAGCACAAGATGCGCGCGCAAACTCGTCGCGTTGACGTAATACACCCTCTCTCTTCTCTCCACCGCGCGACGTCACTCAATGTTCCGTGGAGCCTATGCGATCTGCTTTCTTGCGGGACGCTGGTCGTGAGTTCGATTCTCACGTCGCTGTCACAATATAGAAATAACTCAAATCGAAAATTTATAACCAAATGTCATGTTACTAATACATATTTATTTAGGTAGGATTTCACTTATGTTTCTTTATGGTGTAAACTACTGCGTAACACACCTGCCTGTATCGGTGGGAGGATGGTTTTGACGAAAGTATGTAGTCATCTTCAGTTACATCGTTTTGACTGTTATTTATTATTTATTACTATAATCGTTTCCAATTTATAATAGTTCCACAGTACTGTATATGGTAATGTAATACCCTAAGTGAATATGACAAGGATGATGATAATGATTTTTTTAATCATTTATTTCTATAAAACATTATTATCTCGAGTTTTTGTAAAATTATTATTTATTTTGGCACACCGCACACGGGACTGACTTCAGATTTTTTAGTTTCTTTATGGGTTAGATGGATTAAGTGAGGAGATAGTGACATTAAGCCGAGTATGTGACAAGGTTAGTGGGTTAGTTGAGGGGCTTATTTAAGTGATATGAGTCTGAGGAATTGTGCAGTGTGGGGAGATACCATAATTTCACCTTTATTCTTTATATATATATTTTGCATTTGGTTGAGGAAAGACCGCTGTGCACGGTACACACAATACTGGCTTATTTCCAACTCGGATTAAGTTAGGTTAGCTTCGCTCGTAAATGCTTAAGTCTGCAAAGGTTAAGTTAGATTTTGTGGTATCATGATTATAAAAAATGATAACAATAATATCAATACACTAATCGTTTCTCTTAATCAGATTAATGCATGAACAATACGAATCTAACCTAGGCTAAATCATTATAAATAAGTACAATGCACGCAAGCATATTTAGCTGTGAAAAGTTATTGCAGTAATTTTCTTTGAAGATCTGTTTGTGCAGTCATACGCAGCACATGTAGCCATCTTGAAATTAGTTGATTTATGAATAAAAACGACGATGTGACACCACAATCAACTATGCATATACTAAGCGGGAGCTAATGTTTTGGTAGCATCGTGATGGCGACTGTCCGCAAGCGCGGCTTCTCTTCCAAGTTGTTTTTGTCCACGCTATGTCTTCTGTGCTCGTTGAACAAACTAGAGTAAACATGGAGAATACGGTACTCACAATTTCCATCAGTAGGCTTACAGTCTAAGTGAAAGTACCAGAGTGCTATACTACTAAACTAGATTACATTTAATATTTTCCACAGTTTTCGAAACACTTGGTTAAAAATAATAGGCCTACATTACTGTACACGTATCGTAAGATGTAATTTACACCAGCCTGTCGAGGTATTTTCCTTCAGATGCTATACTGCTAGCAAGTCAAGTACAGCACGTGAAACTGCAACACTTTTCAATATTTTTCCCGTCAATTTCTCCGAAATCGTTAGGCTTTGAACATAGATATATAGGGTTAAACCGATGTTGTTTAACCTTCCTGTCCCTGTGTCGTAAAAGCTAACGAGGAGCAGTGTGTGGGTTGTAATCGCAAGCAGAGTGCTTTTTTTGGTCTTGGAGAGGTGAAACGTAGATTTATACAGTACATTGTTGCATGATTTAAACAGTTGACAAATAAATTATTGATAATCGAATTCAAAAAGTAACCCAATGTCACACACGGACACACATATGCACGTGCTTTTCAATGTATGATTGACAGTAGACAGAGCTATCGGCTCTCTGTTTCATCTCGGACAAAGCAGGATCTCTCCAGAGTTCAGAAAGGAAGTTCTTCATGCAATCTCTGGCGAATCATCAGCCCCATCTCGCCAAATGTGCTAAATAACCAAGTAGCTGATATAGAGTTGTGAAATAACCACATATATAATTACATGAGTAATAATAATAGTTGGAGTAGTAGCTAATAATAATAGTAATAATAATAATAATAATAATAATAATAATAATAATAATAATAATAATAATAAAAATAATAGTTGCAGTGGCAATGGCGGCGGCGGCAGCGGCAGCAGCAGTAGCAGTAGGAGGAGCAGTAGTAGTGGTAGTAGTAGTATTAATAGTACTAGTAGTAGTAGTAGTAGTCGTAGTAGTAGTAGTAGTAGTAGTAGTAGTAGTAGTAGGCCTAATAGTAATAATAACTCATGCTTACATTCAAGAAAACGAACTCAGAACCATAACGTTACTCAGCACTTCACACTCAAACAATGCTCAATGACACTGAAAACTGCAAAATATCTATATAGAAGGCAAGAAAAGTAGACTTACAGCGTCGCCAACATACAACATTGGTTCCTGAGAGAGGTGTACATACACCCCAAGCATTATTTAGTTTATTTGTGGGCACATTGTTGACAAAATTGGAATGGTGACAATTGGAAATAATATAATAATGTTTTTCTGATATAAAATAACTAATGTGTGTTGCTGAAAACACATATGTTGATATTATTGTTCAGTAACTAAAGCTGGGGTGTGATCACACCCCTCATAGGAATAAGAAGGTTAACCCAAACTGCATTATCATTAAGTATTTTAAATTCTTTCTGTGAGATTCTACATAATTATACATTATCCTGAAAATTTCCTATTTATTACGCATACTTTGCTTTTTGATTTTGTCTACTATTTCTGGATAATAATTGTAGGCCTACTGGTATAATTATCACTCACCCCTTATCCTGATCGGTAGATGAACTAGCTGTTGACCATATATTCACTATTTACACAACATATTTTTATAACACAAACACAAGAAAACTTCAAGCGTACGAGGGTGGACCCAAAAGTAACCGGAACTGAACTGTTGTGCGCGCATGCTTTGTAGTTACGAGTTATGCGTCAGTGAGCTGGCGTCAGTCTGAGTTAAGTGGTTTGTTTGTTTGTTTTCGTTCCTGTTTCAAAAGTTTGGCGATTAGTGAGATGGCCGACCACAAGGAACAAAGAGTGTGTGTGAAACTTTGTTTTCTGTTGGGATGTTTTGGGGAAATCACAGGTCTACGAGTAGTTTTCCCGTTTCAAATCTGGCAACATGTCAATTGAAGACATACCACTCCCCGGGCGTCCTTCGACAGGAAGAACTGACGAAAACATTGACAAAATTAAACGTGCAATTGATGAAGATCGTCGAAAGAACATTGACGAAGTTTCTGAGCAAACGAACCTGTAATGGAGCACGATCCAGCGAATTTTAACCGAAGATTTGAACATGAGACGGTTGTCTGCAAAATTTGTTCTTCGCTTGCTCACAGATGACCAAAGAGAAAACCGCTTGAGAGATTGCCGCAACTTGAAAAGTGAAGTGCAGAACGATCCGAATTTTCTTAAAATAACTGTGACTGGGGATGAGTCTTGGTGCTATGGGTACGACCCAGAATCAAAGCAAGCATCGAGCCAGTGGAAAACTCCAAATTCATCACGACCCAAGAAAGCACGTCAAGTGCGATCCAATGTAAAAACAATGTTGATTTGTTTGTTTTTTCATGTGAATGGCATTGTCCACAAAGAGGTCGTTCCGCCAGGACAAACAGTGAACCAACATTTCTATTTGGATGTGTTACGAAGATTACGAGAGAGTGTGCGACGAAAACGGCCCGAAATGTGGAGACATGGGAACTGGTTGCTTCACCGCGACAATGCTCCAGCCCACACAGCTCTGATGGTCCGCCAGTTTTTGACAAACAACAACATGGTGCTTGTGCCTCATCCACCCTACTCACCCCACCTGGCTCCGTCGGAATTTTTTTGTTTCCACGGATGAAGAAATGTCTGAAAAGAAAGCGATTAGTGATGTGGATGACATCAAAGTAAACACGCTAACGGCTTTGAACAGAATCAGGTCTTAGGAGTTCCTGCAACTTTTTTCAACAGTGGCAAAAGCGTTGGGATAAGTGCATTAATGCACATGGAGAATACTTTGAAGGGGACTAAAGTACTGTGAATGTAGAGTTCAATAAAAGTGCAAAAAAATAAAATTCCGGTTATGTTTGGGTCCCCCCTCGCATTTCAAAAGGGATCAGGATTATTTTGAAAACAAATTTTATCTGGAGCTTGTTGTATCAGCGTGCCTGAGTAATACCCAGGTAAGGGAAAAGGATCGTATCTTTAGGTATTTTTGGCTGCCTTTCACAAAAAATATAAAGCTAAAGCCATAATAATTATAACAATTTAATATAAACAAACTGAGAGAGATAAGTTAATATAAACATACAAAAAACAAAGAATTATAAATCTAATAACAATATAAGTAGTGAGAGATGAAAGAGAGAAAGTTAATGTCTACCATCAAAATGAAAGTAAGAATGGCGATGTATCACAGAGTAGATTAAACACTCATTGACAATACAGTCCAGATAGACTCGAGCTCTAATAAGTCACATAAAGTTGTAGTCTCCAACCTTTAGCTGAATTAAAGTTCAAATCCTTGGGAAGCACACCATAACAAGTGAGCCGCTGTGTACATTAATGGCGTAGCGACGTCAGAGAACTTCCCTGTAGGTTTATGGACGTTAACGATCCCTCGTAGTGTAGAATATGAAAATTAGGAATGCTGGCCAGCGCGCTGTTAAGAATGAAACAGACCATCCCTTAGTCTGTAAAGCGATGATATCCAGACGATGCTCCACCGGTGAATTATACCCCACAGACGACAGTCGTAGCTATCCAAATCAGCGGGATCACCCGACCACCGCGAGCACGTAATACGATGAGTTGACGACTATCTCAGCCGAGACGGGAGACTGCCAGTTTCTCTCTTGATATCGTAACTGCGTCGAGTTCTCTCACCAACTGCACGTTCGCCCGGTCTCCCAACCGAGGCCGGCGATGCGTGTCGTTCCTCCAATCAGCGGAGGAGATCAGGGTACGTTCAGTAAAAATAAACCAAACAGTACAGCCACCATAAACAATAAAATTGCCCACAGCATAAACTACATCACAGACTCCCCCCCAAACCACACACCTTATACAAATAAGTAGAGAATGGGGGAGTGATTGTTTATGCTGGGGGGTAAATAAGCTTGAATAATAACATTTCTCCCTCTACACCTGGGTTAAAAAGCAATACATAAAAAATCTATCTACTATATACATACAAGAATAGTAATTTAAGGCTGGATGACGCAAGGAGCGAACCAGGGGAGTTACTAATATCAAACAGTGGGCGAATGAATACGTTTAAATTGGGAAGCATGAGCCCGAACTGTGATACCCTTATCATCTTGTAATCTGAAAGTAACTGGTGAATCCAAGGCCACAATCTGATATGGTCCTTTATAACGTTGCGTTAACTTAGCAGTAATCTGGTTAGCTTTGTTACTGACTGGATGATGCTGTAGGTAAACCGAGTCACCAATGTGAAACGGGACCGGATGACGACCTTGATCATAATGGGAGGCAGAAACCTTATGACTCATACGTAAATTACTCCTAGCCGTTGTCCAACGGTCCTTCAATTGCTGTGGATCAGGGGAATCAGGTAACAAATCCTCAAAAAGCCACAAATTACTCAATGGAGATTGCGGTGGATAAGCCATCATTAATGAAATTGGAATTAATTTATGAGACTTATGGCGAGCAGAATTAAACGCAAACTGTAGCCAATCCAATTGGGAATCCCATGAGGTGTGGTCATGTGAGTGATAGGCTATCAAGGCTGATCATAAATTGCGATTAACCCGTTCAGCTTGAGATGGATTGGGATAATAGGGAACCGTAGTGATATGCTGAATACCTGTACCGAAACAAAACTTCCTAAAGTCATTAGAAATAAACTGCGTGGCGTTATCTGTAACCAAAATTCGGGGACAGCCAAAGGAAGCGATGATTCCTTTTAACACATGTAAGGCACTCTTTGTGGCGGCTTCCCGAACTGGTACCAACCAATAAAATTTCGAAAAGGGATCAACCACGGTAAGAATATAATTGTTCCCCTTTTTAGAACAGGGAAACTTGCCTACAAAATCAACAAACCACTTTTCCATAGACCTGTCCGCTAAGGAAGAAGCTAAATTGCCATATTTCAGTTTTTGTGCTGGTTTACTTAACCCACAAATTTTGCACGTTCTGACATAATTAGCAACGTCTCTGAAAATACCTTTCCACGTGAAATACTCTCTAATTTTACTTAAGGTTTTCAAAATGCCCAAGTGACCGCCGACAACAGAATCATGATAATACTTCAATACCGCGGGAATTAAGGCCGCTGGTATCACAACCTTAGGCATGTCGTCACCCTTGATCTTAAAACAGACCAAACCCTGTTTAAGTAAATACGGGGAACATGGATCGCCCTGCTGAAGGCGTTCATGAATTTTTCCCAACTCGACATCATTAAGTTGTGCCTCACGAACATCATGAAATAATAATGGAGTAGTATCTAAAACAAGTGCTGAATACTGCACCGTCTGAACAAAAGTTTCCTCATCCTTATAACCCTCAAACATTCTTGAAAGCAAATCAGCAATAATATTCTGGGTACCACAAATATGTTCCACCGTAAATCGAAAAGCGGATAAACGCAAAGCCCAACGCGCCAACCTTACAGATTTACGGGGGCGTGCTAAGACCCAACTTAGAGCTTGATTATCCGTTTGTAGACGGAATTCAACATGCTCCAAATAAAGAAGAAATTTCTCTATTCAAAATATGAGAGCTAGAGTCTCCAATTCATAAATAGAATATTGACGTTCCTGAACCGTCAATGTACGTGATGCATAAGCGATCGGACGGCAACCGTCTTCCGTCTCTTGCATGAGAACGGCTGCTCCTGCACTGCCGCAAGCATCGGTCTGCAAAATGAAAGGGCGTTGAAAATCGGCTATAGCCAAAACCGGAGGAGTGGTAATGGCTTCTTTCAATTCCCGAAAGGCTTTATCCTGTTCCTCACCCCATACATAAGGGATCCCTTTTTTCCTAAGTTTGTTAAGTGGTGCCGCTAATTCTGCAAATTGAGGAATAAATTTAGAAAAGAAATTAATCATACCAATAAAGCGCGCAACCGCTTTAACATTCTTAGGGGTGGAAATTCACGTACCGAAATGGTGCGTTGAGGATCAACAGTAACCCCCGCAGGGATAACAAGGTGTCCTAAGAAATGTAGGACCTGCGCAGCAAAAACCATTTTCTCTGGTTTAATAGTAAGACCTGCCTTACGCAGTCTAACTAAAACTTCACGGACATTACTAACATGTTCCTCCCACGTATCTGAATATATAACCAGATCATCCAAATAATGATACAAAAACTTACACTTTATGTCGGAAAAAATCTGATCCAACAATCGCGTAAGAACTTGGGCTCCTGTATCTATACCGAATGGAACCCGACAAAATTCATATAGGTTCCAATCGGTAGCAAAAGCTGTATAGGCACGTGATTCTTCAGCTAGGGGAATTTGATAGTATGCACTATTAAGGTCAAAGGTAGTGAAATACTTAGCATTGGCAAACCAATGAAGACAATTATGTATGCCTGGTAATGGAACCGATTCTATTTTCATTATACTATTTAAGACTCTATAATCCACAACTGGTCTAGTATCCTCTGGTCCTTTAGGTACTAGAAAAATGGGTGAAGAGTAATTAGATGTGGATGGTCGAATGATCCCCTTCTGTAACATATCCTGTATCTTAGCCTTAAGGTGCTGCATACGCGGTGGTGACAAGCGATAAGGAGGGAGGCGAACTGGCTCTTGATCCTTAAGAACCAGCTGATGATTAACCAAAGTGGTAAATCCTAACTGCTGATTAAGAACATCAGAAAATTTATCCATGATATTCTGAAATACTACTCTATGATCAGGTGAAAGATGCGCAAGGTCAATTTCCCCACGCGAATCAGGTTCTGTAACGCCGGAAACAGGCCCCGGACTAGGTAAAGGAGACAATGAAGATGCTGATAAACAATCAGAGAAAGAAAAGTGATACTCCGGAGAAAATTTAAAATGAAATAACGCAGCCTGTAAATCTATAATCAGACCCGTTTTCCTCATGAAATCATTACCTAATATCATGGGACAAATTAAATCTTTAACCACTAAACACGGATATTTCCAGACGAAATGTCCTACCTGGATCCGTAACTTTACTTCACCTTCAACATGAAAGGTTTGTGAAACGGCCGACGTCATAATACGCTGTTTAGGAGTGATTAGGAGTCCCAACTTAGTAACCATTTCCTTACTAACAAAAGATGAAACACTGCCAGTATCAAACAAACATTCAAAAACGTGTTTTGGACACGTAATACTACTACAGTACACTGAAAATGGGCATGACTACGAATGCGATTCGACACAACTGAGACCGGTAATGAGTCTCGTGTCGTTGTATGTCGGGCCGTATTATTATTTTGATTCGACGTCTTCTCTTGGATCTTAGGGTTTTAAATGCAATCACGAGCAAAATGTCCAATCTGATTACATTGGAAACATTTACGAGACATTATATCTCGTGCATCATTATTCCTTCCTGCTTTAGTCAAAGGTAACTCTAGATTTCGTGGGTGATCACGTAATAAAGCTTGATTACGAGCACATAGGGAATTCAATTGAGCATAAGTGGTAATGGGGTTTTCTAATAAATATTGAGCACGAATTTCAGTATCTATAGCCCCTGATAAAATAATCCTAACCACTTGTGCCTCCGATAATGAAGATTGAAACATGGCATGCACGGTTTTAAGTTCTTCCGCATAATCCCAAATAGTCTCGGAAATGAATTGTTTCCGATAAGAATAAACATCCTATCAAATATGGAGTGTTGAAGTCGACCTGGCAAAAAATCAGTTAATATTTCCGTCTGAAAATGTTCAATATCTTTCTTTTGCTCAATGGCTTGTAATAAACGCTGACTTATTATTCCAATTGTGAAAGGAAACAACAATTGGAGTGCATGAGTACCAAAAGAAGCAAAGATGCGTATTAAAGTTTTCATCTGTACCAAAACTCGCAAAAATCCTAATATAGTCTCAATATTATTCACTGACATAATCATACCTGGTTTAAGCAAAGTATCTACTGGATTAGGCATTCTAGGCAAAAAAACATTGGGATTCATTCCCCAATTGATACTAGCATTCGATGATTCCAAATTATTATTCTGTTCTATACTATGAACTTGCAATGCAATCTTATCGACCGCAATCTTATTTGATTTTACTTTCTGTGTAGATAAGGACTGTAAGATAAAATGTGACTTAAGTGTCGTTAAGTTAGTTTTGACCCGCAGCAATCGTTGTAGCCCCATTTGAACTCTAATTCTATCGGGTTCCTCAAGTTCCGTACCCAACATATCCTGCAACCTAAGTTCCCAATGCAAGAGTCTATTACTAACTCGCCTATAACGATCCTTAGTAAAGTCTCTTTTTAAATCTTCAATACTTCCAAAAAAGTTGTCTATAATTTCCTCCGTCTTAATAATTTCCTCAGATATAGATACTTGCGGAAATTTCCGAACGGGGTGTTGCGAGAGAAAATCTGGTTCCTTCAATTTCCCCAATAGCGCTGGAACTTCTGCAGTAACATCAACTTGAATTCCACGTACTTGCAACTCGTAAACCAATTCTTCCTTCCATAGTAGATCCCATGCTACCGCTTGCGTCTCCATCATGTAACAATTAAAACCACATATAAAATGACTATAAGAAAAGAAGGCAACCAAAAATAATTAGAGACTCCGCTACCACTGTTGTATCAGCGTGCCTGAGTAATTCCCAGGAAAGGGAAAAGGATCGTATCTTTAGGTATTTTTGGCTGCCTTTCACAAAAAATATAAAGCTAAAGCCATAATAATTATAACAATTTAATATAAACAAACTGAGAGAGATAAGTTAATATAAACATACAAAAAACAAAGAATTATAAATCTAATAACAATATAAGTAGTGAGAGAATGAAAGAGAGAAAGTTAATGTCTACCATCAAAATGAAAGTAAGAATGGCGATGTATCACAGAGTAGGTTAAACACTCATTGACAATACAGTCCAGATAGACCCGGGCTCTAATAAGTCATATAAAGTTGTAGTCTCCAACCTTTAGCTGAATTAAAGTTCAAATCCTTGGGAAGCACACCATAACAAGTGAGTCGCTGTGTACATTAATGGCGTAGCGACGTCAGAGAACTTCCCTGTAGGTTTATGGACGTTAACGTTCCCTCGTAGTGTAGAATATGAAAATTAGGAATGCTGGCCAGCGCGCTGTTAAGAATGAAACAGACCATCCCTTAGTCTGTAAAGCGATGATATCCAAACGATGCTCCACCAGTGAATTATACCCCACAGACGAAAGTCGTAGGTATCCAAATCAGCGGGATCACCCGACCACCGCGAGCACGTAATACGATGAGTTGACGACTATCTCAGCCGAGACGGGAGACTGCCCGTTTCTCTCTTGATATCGTAACTGCGTCGAGTTCTCTCACCAACTGCACGTTCGCCCGGTCTCCCAACCGAGACCGGCGATGCGTGTCGTTCCTCCAATCAGCGGAGGAGATCAGGGTACGTTCAGTAAAAATAAACCAAACAGTACAGCCACCATAAACAATAAAATTGCCCACAGCATAAACTACATCACAAGCTTAACTAGCCTACAACAAACAATTTTCTTAATTTTAGACCACATTCAATACTATATAGAACTTCGCACTATTTATAAGGGGTTAATGTGTAGTAAAAATAAAGTAGAGACCACAGATATATAACAAAGTCTGGGAATCACGAACTACACATAATATTAACGTATTTCTTATCCAGCACTATCTATTTTTAACGATAAGCATACATCAGCCCCATGTGGAGAAAATAGTGTTGTGGCAATTTATATTATATCAATAGACTTCTCAAAATATTATATTCGTCAGCAATTGTTTCTTAATTAGTATTCAATCATTCATAATTATTTGATCAAGGGTAGGTCCTTCACAGCAAACCCAGCATTCTCCAACCTTCTCTCTTTTACAGTTTTCTCTTAAGGTAGAAACACATTATTGCCACGGCACGTCACGAAATGTGATTTCCTGTGCTGTCACGTTCTGCATTCAATGTGTGGTATTCGTTTTCTCCATTTATTTACGTTGCTTAGAATCACACTGTTCCCACGCCACGGACGCCACGTCCTCTCCTGTGTAGCACTCGTGCCATCACGTTTAGATTTTCTGTCGCACCGGACATTGTTGGACGGTGGAGAGCACGTGCAGGTTCATTATGGAGGAATATGTCATTGAAAAAGTAAGGCAATATGAATTTATGTATAATTTTAAGTCATCCAATTACGGAGACTTAAACATGAGAAAAGAAGCTTGGGAGGAAGTAGGAAGAGAGATGAATATAAGCGGTGAGTACTGTATGTTAACTTATTTCCAAGAGCTATTCCATCTCAAATCGACCGAAATATAGAAAAAATTGACCTTAAAATTTCTAAATACAATGAAACTTTTTTGTACGTAGAGAACAGTGATAAAATGAGTATAAAAATGCGAGGTTTTTTACTGATCGATTTCATATGGAATAGCCCATAAGTAAATCATCGATTCAACTTAACCTCATTATTACTACTATTTATTATTATTATTATTATTATTATTATTATTATTATTATTATTATTATTACTATTTTAGGAGGTACATCAGTATATTTGGGACCATACACATAAAAGTGCATATTAACAATGACTACAACAGCTGTACTGTAGACATTAATCTTAATTTTGCGATCTACCTCGACGAACAACATTTAATTGTCAAGGCACTGAGCCTAGAGAATTAAAATATTCATTGAAGTTTTCTCGCACTTGAAAAGACTCGCGTGTACTGTTTCTTCTCAAGTGGTCTAGGTTTCTCAGGGCGCAGGTTGGTAAGGGCACAGGTTGGTAGTGAAAGTGCTTGCACATCAGGCTCAAACATATTGTCTTTACATAGCATATTATGCAGGCAGCATGACGCAAGTACAATTCTATCGACCATGTTCGGTTGTTCCTCCATATATCTTCGAAAAATTCTCCAACGAGCAGTCAAAATTCCGAATGCATTCTCGACCACATTTCTCGCTCGGGAAAGTCTATAGTTGAAAATCTTTTTTGTTTCGTCTCATCTAAATGGTGCCTGCCATATGGACGCAGAAGATATTTTTTTAGTGGAAATGCTTCATCCCCAACAATTATGTGTGGTTGTGGCTCCCCATTTTCAACTAATGGAGCATTTTGTGGCACATTTAAAGTATTAGATTCCAGTTTGTTCCTAAAGCGTGAATTATCAAAAACACACCCATCACTGTTTCTGCCGTAAGAGCCTACATCAATTGTAATAAATTTATAATCCGCATCAACCAGAGCATTTTCGATGTCTTCTTCAAACTCTGGAGAACTACTGGAACTACTAACCCATTCACCTTCCATCTCTGCTACAGAAAGCTACTGAATAAAATAGCGACTGAACAGATTGTAAGTTTAGTGTGAAGTGACATGGCGTGACGATAATGTGCACACAACGCGACACTGCACGTGCCTTCCAATTTATATGATCTCACAGGAGAACACATGCCGTGGCAATAATGTGTTTCTGGCATTACAGTACTCTCCGCATGCGATCCACATATCTTAATGTTCTGATATCTTCTTGTTCTCCTAACATTTTTTCCGTTCACCATTCCTTTCAGTGCATCTGTCAATATGCAGTATTTTCTTAGCCAGTGATTTAACCAACTTTTTTTCTCTTATTGACCAGCTTCAGCATTATTCCTTCTTCATCCCCTCTTTCTAGCACAGCTTCATTTCTTATTGTGTTTATCAATTTCACACGGTCCATTTTCTTCATAGCCACATTTCGTATTATTCCAGTCGTTTCTCTTCACTTCGTCGTAACGTTCAAGTTTCTGCCGCATACAATTCCACACTTCACAGAATCCACTTCACTATTAATGTTTAGTAAAGTCAATGTGACAGTGACACTTGTTTTAGAGTCATTTTTAATGGCATTATGAAAAGTCAGACGACTTAACGTGTTGCGTTATATAGTCTGTTAATGTGATAACGACAATACTTAGTGGGAAATACGTGTGCAGCTCTTGAGGTAATTAAGGGAGCAAAAAAAAAAAAAACAACCGTTCTACGAAAAATGTTTCTTCTCATATGGAGAGATCTAGAGCAGGTGTTATCAGCTCGAAGTTCTATGGAGCGCGGACTACCTGCTCCGCCGCTCCGATGCCGCGCGGTTTAGAGAGCGGAGAAGTGGTTTCAGCAATATGTCGTAATTTGACACACTCACAAAATACGACGCTGGCAGTAGAAACTGATTTTTGTATGTTTTTATTAACATTAATAATAATAATAATAATAATAATAATAATATTATTATTATTATTATTATTATTATTATTACTACTATTAGACTTACAGTATTGCTGTTATCATTATAGTAGTATTAGCGATGATGACATTAATTTGTTACATATTTTTAGTGTCATTACACAATCATTTCTACAGTACATATAGACACATCAAAAAAAGTTTTGCAACACCTTGCTACATTCGATTGTAGGGGTGCAGCATTATCTGATTCTCTCCACACACGTTGTCGATGATTATCTGGCACAAGGCATATTCGACATTCGTCCGTGAATAGAACTTTGTGCCAATTTTGTACATTCCATTGGTAATGATTCCTTGCCCCAGTGTAACGTTGTCCATGGTGCCTAGGTATAAGAGTTGATCATCGCTATGGACGTCTGGAGTGCAGTCTGCTATCATATAATCGGTTTGGCACAGTCTGATTGGATACGCGTCTCCCTGTCGCAGTTTGAATGTCACTGTTAATCATACTAGCAGTATTCTCAGCATGTCTCTTGGCAATAATTTGCAGATTGCGGTCATCACATTATTTGTTGCCCGTAGACAACCACTACGAGGCATATCGTCGACATTACCTGTATTTCGGAAGCGATTTCAGGTTCGTACCACATCACTCTGGTTCAATCCTAAGCGCCTCGCTACTTGCCTTGAACACAGTCCTTCCTGACATAGAGAAACAATCCTCACACGGTTGAAGTTCATAATTGCCCACATTGCCATTGTTCGACCTTCTTAGAATGAAATAAAACTGTTTTACCCTGAGCTATTAGCTGAGAGATGAGATTTCTTGCACGTCTGTTTACATCTGTATACTTTACCAGTCGGTTTCTAGGGTAGACTTCTACTGTTTCTCAACATTGTTTACGTTTTTCAGACAGTTAAAAGGATAGCTTTCAATTTTTTTTGGACATTGCTTGCAGTGGAACGTAAATACCACTTCAACAGGTGATGCAAAACTTTATTGAGCCGTTCAGAGCAGAAGTGGTGTAAGTCAAAATTGGATAATGAGGTATAAAGTAAAAATTCTGTAAAATATAGCGCAAAGTAGCAATTAATATGTCCTTCGTGCTATCCATTAACTACTAATAGTTTAAATAAATTGAATATTAATTGCTACTTTGCGCTGTATTTTACAGAATGTTTACTTTAACCCTCACTACCCATTTTTGACTTACACCACTTCTGCTTTGAACGGCTCATTTGATGTGTGTATTTTATAACACGAATTGTTTTGTAGCAATTTCCTGTATTATTATTATTATTATTATTATTATTATTATTATTATTATTATTATTATTAATTTATTGCTAGTATTGTTTTAATCGTAATAAGTAGTATTAGTGCTGGTGATATTTTATTACATATTTTTAGAGTAATTAGATACAATCATTTCTACAGTACCGCAACATATATTTTATAACACGAATTGTTTTCAAGAAATTTCATTATCATCATTACTACTACTACTACTGCTACTACTACTGCTGCTGCTACTACTACTACTACTACTACTACTACTACTACTACTACTACTACTACTATCATTATTACAAATGAAATGCTGGGTCACATATGAAGGTGTTTTTTTTTCCTTTTCTGAAAATAAAATTTAATGAAACTCTTCATACAAAAAGCAAATATTCCTTCACAAACTCTCCGTCACTGAAGGGCCACAAGGTTTCTTCTACTTGCAGTGAAATCTTGTAACTTCTCGAAGAATAGATTCACTTAAATGTACATATTTTTGTGAAAATAAATTATCAACAATATAATGTCAATGAAATTTTCAATACGAATAAAAGTACTGTGTGCTTAATAATAATCATAATATTATATTGCCTAGACTAATTAGGATTTATCGGTGAAATAATAATATGAAGGGCTTGGGGCAATTACAAGACAAGCCACATATTGCATTTTTTGAGATATAATCGTCTGTATGTTTTGAAAAGTTCTGTAATTATCAATTTTACTTTAGAGTTGTTGTAAATGACATTATTTTATCCATTACTTCATGTACTTCGCTTCAGTTAAAATTAAATTGCATATTTCTTGATTACTGATGGATATTTTTATATTTTTATAGATAAGTGACAATTATTTTGTGGCTTGTCATATTATTGCCTCTTTTTATTTTGCAATAAACTTTAGTTTGGAAAAGGAATAAATAGTACAAACTGCATTATAATTCTGAACAAATCTGTATTTAATTATGGGGTGTCCACACCTATGGAGTAACGGTTAGCGCATCTGACTGCGAAACTAGGTGGCCCGGGTTCGAATCCCGGTCAGGGAAAGTTACTTGGTTGAGGTTTTTTCCGGGGGTTTCCCTCAACCCAATACGAGCAAATGCTGGGCAGCTTTCGGTGCTGGACCCCGGACTTATTTCACCGGCATTATCACCTTCATTTCATTCAGATGCTAAGTAACCTAGATGTTGATACAGCGTCGTAAAATCATCAGTACCAGTTGCAGAAGACACAGCCCTGCAGTATATATTGACTACACCCCAACTCTGGCTACTGGCAACAGGCATCTATAATGAACACCGATCAAAATACCCCTCATTTCCCGTGAAAAACAACTGAATAGACTACAGTGGACTATAGTGGACTTTATGTTGTCAGCAAACAGCTGGATACATTAAGAAGATTGATGTTTGATGTTTAAACAGCGTCGTAAAATAACCCAATAAAATAAAATTATGGGGCAGCTCAGTTGGTCGAGCTTCGTGCGCTAAGCGAAGGATCCCGGGATTGATACCCGGCCCCGGTACAATTTTTCCCTTGAAATTATTCAAGTCTGCTTCACAGGGAGCTTCTATCTGAAAGCCATATTTGCATAATGTATTTAATTATGTTTTGTATCATAAATACTGCATTTGATAAGATATTTATTTATCATAGATAAAAATAATAATCGTTCGTATACAGTGTGTGGGTGCAAGAAGTAGGAATACTTCTCACATTAGTTATTTTAACTTTGATGAAGAAAAAAAAACTTACTAACTAATATAAACAAAGAAAAATAAGCGATTTTACTCGTATGCCATTCATAGAAAAATAAGCACCAAGCTATACAATCTTCATTGTATAAGTTCCACTTCGACATCGTCTTCCACTAAGTTGTCAGGAATCAATCCAGTGTAATAATCATGAAAAACTGGAAGAAGTTACTTAACATCGCCTAACTCCTTGTGCTTGATCTTGAGTGGTTGTGGGTACTTCTGCTGAATGCTTTTCAACATTATTCGTGATGGTCTGCCAACTCTACCCAACTGTACTTCTTTGTAGTCACCATTCAGGACATGTTTAATGAAAAAATTGGTATGATTTTCACAGGTAAATTTGAAGGCTATAACTGTATAAAAAAGCAACCGGTGCACCATATTTTGTTACTTTGGCTTTTGTTATATTATGTAACAAGTTACCAACATTAAGAAATTTTAATGTTCCCTATCCATATAATTAAAATGAAACGGATTTTTCTTATGTGCCTTTCTTATAATGTATATCCGTATTTAGGAAAAGTAGATGTCTTGAAATTTCTTTTTATATTTTTCAATAAATCCAAAGACTCTATCTGAAGGCAGATGGGTACGTCCAGATATGAGGAAAAAATGCTCAATGCTCTTTAGCCACTTTTCTTTTATTAACTGATGTCCATGGGCAAAATTTCCAGTTTTTATTCTGTCCACAACAATTATCCACGAACACTGTGAGCTCTTCTACTTCAGGTTTTGTTTAGAAACTGAGAAATTAAGACTGAAAAAGTGTAAAAAATATATTAGCCTACATAAATTACATTATTTTCATTTAGTTACATTAATTTTTCATTCCGCACCCTGGCGTCGTGGCCTAAGGCATCCTGCCAAAGACTCATGTTACAAAATACACGCTGGTTCGAGTCCCCATGGGGAAAGAAATTTTCTCATGAAATTTCGCCCAGTGTATGGGACCTGTGCCCACCCAGCATCGTGATGCACTTGCGGAGCTACGATAGGTAGCAAAATTCCTGTTTCGTGAACCAGCTATAATGGCTGGGGGGATCATCATGCTAACCACACGATACCTCCATACTGGTTGGATGATCGTCCACCTCTGCTTCGGCATGTGGACTTGAGGTCAGCAGCTGGATGGTCTGTCTTGACCCTTCAGGGCTGTAGCACCATGGATTTTTACATTAATTTTTCACAATTTATTTTCCTTCTTATAGAATTGAAAATTGTTTGTACAAGAATGTGACAAGCCACAAATTAATATTAATAGTTTGCTTACCTCATTACGTCATGATGATGATTCTGGTTCTGATTGAATAAAATCTCTGTCCATATAAAGGTCATCAAATTGTGAACTTCCATTTTCACTTTCACTGTTAAGATCAGCATTATTATCAAAAAGTTTCCTTCTAAACAGCAGTCTTTGTCTATTGAGTTCCACTAGCTTGTTGTGGCTTGTTATGTTCTTTCACAGAAACTGACAAATTGGGCAATAGAAGAGCTTATTGACTGGTGGTGCCATCTGTTGAGGAAATCATAATACTGTTTTCACAGGTTGTATGGGAAATTTCCCTCCACGTTTTAATACAAATACCTCAATTTAAGCGAAAGTGTGGCTTGTCTTGTTATTGCCCCAAGGCCTTCATATAATAAATGTACTTACGTCCTCAAACATTACTTTCTAAGCTCTTCAAGTATCGCTATTCTTTTCTGGCGAAATATTTTCTGTACAGTTAGCATAAAATAGTCAATGTCACTGCATGTTAATTAAATATTTTAACGAGATTCAATGTATTTTTCCTTATCATTATTTTCTGTAATTGAATCGGTTATTATTGAAAAGAACTAAGTCCACTTTTTAAAGTTTTGAGATAATCGAAAAAAAAAACTGATTTGCGAATAATCTATCGAAGATTAAACCAAAATATATTGTACACATGAAATATATATGTACAATATATTTTGGTTTAATCTTCGGTAGATTATACACAAAACAGTTTTTTTCGATTATCTCAAAACTTTGAAAAGTGGACTTAGTTCCTTTCAACAATAACCGATTCAATTGAATAGGCTTTTCCCAACGAATCGTTGAAGGCTATTGGCGTTGATGTCTATCCTTATTTATATCGTCCTCCATTGCAAACTCTTTCCCCAGTAGGATGCACATGAAACGGTATTCCAACTGAAGCTCACTGCGTATGTCATCTCTTTCCCCTTCACTGCTCTGAACGCTTCTTCCGCCTCTTTAAACTGTCGAGGAAGCTTTCTATGAACCCTGAATACTCCGAGCTGATGATCCCTGTTCTAGAGCACAAGGGATAAAAGTGACATAAACCGAATGTAGAGAAAAGTGAGTTTAAAATTAAGTGGGAATGGAAAATTGTACGCAAAATCTACAAAGACTATTTTGTGCTTACATATTGAGTTATAGTCTTATGAAATGGTTCACTGAAATTTTTGAAGAAATTTTGATATTAAGATATTGAAAATAACCATTTTATAACACGTTGCATTTGTACCTCTTATGTTCCAAATTATTTTTCACATTACATAAGGGTACAAACTAAATGTAAAAAATGTAAAGTGTAAATTTTAAAATACAATCTAAATTCAAACAATCTTTTGAGGATGGAAAATTTTCAAGCCTTTGAAATATATAGAATGTCACTTTCTTTTTTTTTTTGCTCATCCAAGATAATTTTTGTTCTCAGGCGCCAAATTAAAAACTGTTTAAGCAAAAGTTGTTAAAGTGCATTGGGATATACTACGGGGATAGCTTTTATGTTACCTTGTTCATTAAGGAGGTACGAGCAATGACTTTAATTTTTAAAGGCACCAATGAGTTTTTATTCGATGAATCATTTAACGCTTTCAAAACTTGTTGTAAATGTATTGTGACAGCTTCCTCGGGAATCGATCACTCGTCCCACAGAGGGCGGGGCGCGCGGAGAGAGAGGAGGCCGCAGCCACGCAAACTAGAGGGGACGGACGTAAGGGAAACGACTGCACGCTGAGCCGCGGCAGAGAGGGGGAAGTAACTCAACTACGACTGAGGGGAGAAATCCAGAGAAGTTTCGGGAAGCGCCATCCTCTCGGCATCTGTAGATTGTTCACGAATTCGTAGTTTCTGGAAACTATGGTTTAGTGATAAATAGGAGACGCGAAGAAGGAGCCAGTCAGTTATTATTGGATAGCGAGAGAACAATCAGCGCCCAGGAGTCTAGGGTTCGACACGCGAGTGAACTTGAGCACCGTCCAGGCGGAAGCAACGCAGTTACAAGACTTGAGTTCGAGTGCATTGCACTGCCTCCAGAAGTCTTGAGTTCGAAGTTCAGTGGACTGACTCTGCAAGTGTTGGGTTCGATATACTGTGAACTTGAGTGACTAAGCTAGAAGAACTAGCCAAGGCAAACGAACTGTGAACTGAGAACTGACAGTTTTGTGTTGTAAATAGTGCTTTGTGAACATTAGTTGAGATTAGGAGTACATTGTTTTTCTCAATAATCCAAGTGAATTGTCATTGTCGTCTGTGGAGTGCAATAACGAATACTGTGTTGATGTGTGGTGTGGAAATCCCATTTTTGACGGGAGTGTTTAAATTCAGTTATAGAAAGTGATTATTGTTGTGCCAATAAAAGTTACATTATTGTTTTCAATGAAAAGTCACAGTATCATACTCTACCATCCTTATAAACAAAACACTGAGGGGTGCAAAAATTATGGAACTCATAGTGTACGTACTTACTGAAAGGTCCAAATAAACTGAAACTCTTTGTAACACTACAATACCGTTATTGGGCTTTGTTTCATAAATGGTTCCCTAAATGGACGAAGATATGTCAGATCCTTAAGAACCTATTTTTTCGATTTTTTGAAGGCCATACCGGTACCCTTGAAGAACAGAATGGTTATGTGTTACGAGCATGAGGATGTTGAGTTCATAATTCCCTAAGAACACGTCGTGATCTGGACCGGAAATAACGTAATAATTGGATTTGACGTAGTAAATCAGTTAGTTTCACTGTTCGTTCTCCCAATATTACGCCACTAGATTTTTTTCTTTTTGGAGCGGTCAAGGATACTGTCTATCGAATTGTTGCAATAACACCAGAGGACATACAGCAAGATATTATTGATGCCTGTACATCCGTTTTGCAGGCAACTCTACGACGAACTAGAGCATCGTTCATCCAAAGACCGAAAACAGACTGCATTCATATAACATCTTAATGAATAGAAAGGAGCACAATGAATGTAACTGCAGCATATCCCATTTACTTCAAACCAAAGAACAGACTGGTGAAGTAGTTTTTTTACACCTCAATAATGCAGCACCTATTCGAGTAACACGTAATATCATTTTTCCACTGAATAAAGGAGAATTTTAGCGTTACTCTCCTATGTTTAACTCGAATATTTTGAAAATTGCACTTATATCCCTTGTGGTTTGGATCCCTTATATCAAATGCTGGAGGATTTTATATTCTTTTAAAGATGGTGAGTTAAAAGGGTGAACAGATTACTGTAATGAAGAGAGGTTTTGTTATGTGAGACAATGTGTGACGGACAATCTCTCTCTTCCACGTCCACCTTAATAGCACAATTGGCAAAAACATTACGAGACACTTGTTCAATTTACTTTGGCGGTGGAGATGCAAATTTGGTGAACAAAGCCAGTATTGTGAATGTTGGTCCCTGAATTCTCCCGTTTTCCCTCTTTATTCCACAAACAATCACAAGTTCCATTTCATTATTACTTCAGTTTCGAAAAACAGAATACCTCTATGTTTGGCCAACATTGGATCGACTGTGTGTCGTGTCGGGTGTTCCTCGTGATTTGTCCAAAGATTCGTAGATGGCAATGTTAATGGGTTCCAAATGACTCAGAGATTTCAAGGCAGAGACCAGAAATCGGACCAGGGCATAACATTCTCTGCCTGACGGGAACTTGACAACTCAGGTGGATCTCTGATGTATGACAGACCAGCAACAGAGTTATGGTATTCGAACTTATTTGCTGGAGAGAAATTTTGGTGCGGCGAATGGTGAAGACAGCTTAGTCAAGCAGCGCAGTCTACACGTAACTCATTTCATAACTGTTTCAAAAGAAGACACTACTTGGGTAGTAGGGCAATGCCATTTTATCTTCGCCATTTCCTTTTCCTTTCCAACGTTCCCATACTCTTTACCGGTGGTTTTCTGTTTACTCACTTTCGAGCTATTATGGACATACACTCGCAAGTGTTGCCAGCCAGAATACGTCGAATAATTATCCAATAACAAATTGTTCGGCTTTTAAAAAATTGTTCCATTCGATTTCCCCGAAATATGCCGGAAAAATCTGAATATCTCGAATATTTTCTTCATTTTTTTATAAGCCTATGTCTTCATTTCGTAATCCCCCTGCTCTAGCCATGGAAGAAAAAGAGACCATTTTTATAAAACAATATGCAAACGAAACTTTTTTGTACATTTAGTCTCTAAAATGTACCGGTATTTATTCATTCAATTTTTACCAAAGTATCGAGAAATTCTATAGTTCGCAAGTATCGCAATAATCGAGTTTCGAACAATCGAATTACTCGATAGTTTTTCATATTGCAAATCTTCAATCCAAGCAAGGAAAAGATGCGAGTATTCTGACTTTTATAATAAATCTCTATCTGTAGTGAAAAGTTATGGGAAGAAAAGATAAAAACCGGCATACGTCAGGAATTATAATTGTAACGAACAGGTTTTCTTAAGTAGTTAATATAGCATGTAGGGGTTAATATAGCGTGTAGGGATAGGTAAGCGCAGCTCCCCCTCCCGACATTAAATTCTGAGCCCAGGTACCAGAACCAATAGTGGCCCCCTTCCATGTTAAAAATGTCAAAATCGCTTATTTTTATAATAAAAATAGCATAAAGAAGCTTTAATTTATTCTAGTTGTAACCAGAAATAATTTTCACTCACCTAATAGCTCTAGTTTTTCTTCCATTGTTGCTCCATTTCATAGGCCTACTGCTATTCATGTTCCACAGAAAATATTTTTTTTATTTTATTGGGTTATTTTACGACGCTATATCAACATCTAGGTTATTTAGCGTCTGAATGATATGAAGGTGATAATGCCGGTAAAATGAGTCCGGGGTCCAGCACCGAAAGTTACCCAGCATTTGCTCGTATTGGGTTGAGGGAAAACCCCGGGAAAAACCTCAACAAGATAACTTGCCCCGACCGGGATTCGAACCCGGGCCACCTGGTTTTGCAGCCAGACGCGCTGACCGTTACTCCACAGGTGTGGACCACAGAAAAAAAAAATTATGTAGAATATAAACTATAACATTGAGCACTATTTACACTTTAAATTTAATAGGCCAAGAAACTATATAGTTATGAGCGTAAATTACAATGACCTATATGTGAGCTATAAACTATAGCCCATTTTTCTAACCTTAAGTTTACTTTCCTGGCTTTCTTTGAAGCAAAATCATTTATTACATCGCTGAAATCAATTCCTGAAGCTGGTCTATGTTCAATAGATAAACGAGAATGGGAGTTAAGGCGTTCTTTTCCTGTGGTAGATTTCTGCCAAGTTGTCAGTTAATTTCCCAGCTTACTAAAAGCTCTTTCTGCCTCTGAAACAGTTACTGAAAATGTACAGAATATACGCAATGCAATATAAACATTCACAAAAGTAGCTTGCAGTTTTTCAAATAAATTTCATTGAAAATCATCAGAAGAGGAATTTTCTTGTCCTACTGAAATACTGAATTGTAAATTTTTCTCAAATGCATTAATGCATTTTTAAATGAAGTGAGAGATTATCAGGACATGTTTCAATACGACGTTTTGACTTTTCTTCAATATGTGTTGTGGGGAGTGAGATATAATTCAACACTGGAGAAAATAAACTAAGAATTTCATTATTTATTTATTTATTATTTATTTCTTTACTTATTTATTTATTTATTTATTTATTTATTTATTTATTTCACTAATCTTTGTTCACGTCATGGCGGATTACATGTGTTCCGGTTCCAGTTCTTAATCCGCCATCACTGTCTATATAAATATTACTAAAACCAATAAATATTGCACCTATAAGTACCCTCTATTCACCATAATAATAATAATAATAATAATAATAATAATAATAATAATAATAATAATAATAATGACAAAAAACAAATAAAAAGTATAGCTCTTGTATTTCAAACTCTTACATTAACTTTTACATTTCTTTACTCAATCTCTTAAAAGTTATTCTGTTAACTTCACTGACCACTTTTCGTAGTTTCCTATCGTGTCAGACTACTCAACATTTATAATTCCATATCCTTTAGCGCTTTGACTTTCTCTTCCCATCTTATTTTAACTCTAAAAAGAAATTTTCCTAATTTATGCAGATTGCTGGCGTTTAGGGGATCATTCATTTTAATAAGCTACCATAGCGTTTATTTGTAGAAAATTTTTATCATCCAAGCGATTCTCAAATCATTCGTTGCCTGACATTTTAACGCAATATGCATTGCGTCTTCCGCTAGTCCACATAAAGGACATTTATCCTTCTCTACGTTCCCTCTCTTATTCTTGAGCCTCCAGATAACTAATCTCCACGATGCCATTCTTGTCTCGTCCCTTGAATTTACTCTAATATATTCTTCCAGTTCCCAAAACTGTTTAACCTCCCTATAGTATTTTAGTGATGATAGGTATTTAATATTACTAAAAATATCATGCGTCGAAATTTCGTTTGCCCTCTCTTTTACTATTCTTCCAATAGTTTTCGTGTTTATGGACCCTAGTTCTCTCCATATCCAATTTAGACCTAATCTATTTATCTCTCTTTCTAGCTCTTTCAGCCAATTCAATTTCCAATTACCGGCTTCCATACAAAAGATACATGTTTTCATAATTGCTTAATCATCCCTAAACAGAATATTACCTAAATATTTGATTTTTATTTCTAGAATAATTCCCAGACTCGAATCGGTTCCCATCTCTAGTATCGCTGCCAGGTTAGAAGCATTCTCCAGTATTGCTAGGAATTCTTTTTACACATTTTGGCTCTTACTTTATCGATGTTTCTGCTGGATAGCCTACTACCCCAGATCTCAATATTATGCGATATTTTTTTATTCTACTAGTGCATTATAAATGTTGAGAAAATTCTTCACCCCAATATTCGACCATTTATTTAAGCATCTGTCTACTACTTGGAGCGCATTTTTCCTTTATTCAGCGTCAATTCATTTTTCAACTTCCAATTTCCCCTACTGTCTATTATCACTCCTAGGTGTTTGAATCTGGAAACACAATCAATTGGAATTTTATTCACGTACCATTTCTCTTTCTTACTATGCACGTTACCCTGTTTGCAGATTAGACTTTTGATTTCTTTTCGTTTATTTTCAGATCCCAAGTTTTACAGAAGCTATTAATTTCGTTAATCGCCTTTTGAAGCCTGTTGACCGAAAATGCTCCAATAGCGCAGTCATCTGCAAAAAGTAGCCTCGGAATAGATATGTTATCTAACACTGGGCAATGAGAATTCAAATTTTCTGCATTATCTAAAATAGCATTAATAAATATTTCATTATTAAGTCATCCATTAAAATATTTCTCAGTATCAAGTGATATGCCCCTAGATTGTATTAGTACATTTCGTTCATTTATGGAAGACAGGACTTTGTGCCAAAATGTAGCCATAACTATATAATCAAATGAAGAGAAATGTCCTCTTAAAGAATTTACTACTATGTGATTCTTCTGGAAAATTTATTTCTGCCATAATACATTCCAGAGACTTCAAAATACCAGGCAGATGGTGGACAATGGGCCGAATGGCTTCTACTCGAGAACTCCAACGTGTTTGGGATATGACTAAATATCAATCTCTTTCCATAAAATTACCCACTTTGCATGACTGCTACTGAAAAGAATATTTATAACCTATGAACACAGCCGAAAATTGCGACTACACGATGACTGATATTGACTGCATTTGCACCAGCAAGATTAAGGGAATGTGCACTGCATGGAGGATATACTGCAAGACTGTTTTACTCTAGTATTCTCTATTTTACACCCTTCATTTTCCCAATTATATTATATTGGCCACGGCAGTCAGCTATGGGAATTTTATGACGTTCTGACAATACCATCCAGTTTTCTCTTAAAGTTCAGAAATTCAATAAACCTCTAATTAATTTCTAATTGTCCAATTTCAGTGTTCTGTAACAAATATCTCAAAATAAAAATATTTTGTTATTAGTGCGAAGCATATTAAATTTGTGTCATGGCCGATAGTTGCTAGACACGCGTTATTAAGTTCCGATTTAGGTGGTTATTAGCAGTGGTTTTAAAGTGAATTACTCCTTGAAATTGTATAAAAGGGCTGTGTTTATTTCGTATTCGATTTCTACGATGAAAATGGATGGAAATAGCAATAGTAAGAAATCATCTCCCGGCGAGTTCTTTGAAGAAACTGTCCCACGAGTCATGGTGGAAGCGTTGAAGGATCCCGACATGCCGTAGGTTGTGACGGAGGCTATCAGGTCCGCCATTGTTGAAGACTTTAAGCAAACTAACGCCGAAAATAGTGCTACAACCGAAAGCCTGAAAACAGCTCTAGAAGAGGACAGACAGATTAGTCAGCTCCAGACAAAGGTGGACGATCTGAAGCAATCAACCAATCAATCAATCATGTGTAACAGTTTGTTGCAATAGACATAAAATTTTCTAAATTACAAGAGAAATTTGACATAAAATGTAAAAACAGATCAATACCAAGAATACTAATCAATAACAATACTGGTAATAATAATAATAATAATAATAATAATAATAATAATAATAATAATAACAATACTTATAATAAACGTAATAATACAGAGCAATGCAGCTTAGAAATTTAGAATATATTTACAGTGGTGTTAAGAAATTCACTAATACTCGTGGCCTTGGTTTGACAAGGTTGTAATTAAAGAATTGGCAAAAATGTGTTTTTCATTTGTAATCCCACTTCATAATACTGTCTAGCTTATAAATATATTTCAGCACCATTTGTTGAAAAATGAACGAACTAGCAATGTGACAGAGTTCTATCTGATGACAACTTTTGAAAATATTTATTTTGACAAAGTTCTAACTGTAAGCTGCTACTATTCTCTCGCAAAAATCCAGGAATTTAATTTGTGTTATGCACAGCTAAGCATATCACATTTTATAATTCAATAATAGTTTATATTTTCAGTCAAAACACTTATCAGTATGTGAAGTCAGAAAATAATTCTGTTACATCATTCAGTAGCAGGCAAATTAATCCGAACATAGTAATTACTTATGCAAAAACACTCAAACGGGATAAAAAAGGATCTAAGACATACCTCAGTAATCTATGTGGCCTCCCTTGTTCCTAATAACAGCTATGAGACGATTTGACATGGATTCCACTAATTTCCCACAAATATTCTTCATTTCTTCATCGCGAAACCATACACCAATGGGGCAGAAATCATCTTCTCCTTTGTAGAACAATCCATTCTTCTTTTGCAAATTGACCACAAGTTCTCAATGGGGTTGATGTCGGGTGAGTTGCCTGGCCAGGGGAGTGCCTGAATATTCTTCTTGTTGAAGAATTCTGTAGTTTTTCGAGACGTATGGCATGGTGCCAGGTCTTGTTGGAACACACCTCTGCCATCCGGAAATGATTTTTGCAGCTGGGGTACGATTCTGGTTTCCAATAAGTGAACATATTTGTCAGAATTCATCATTCCCTTGATAGGTATTAATGCTCCAGGCCCTTCATGTGTAAAACATTACTTTAGGGGGGTATTTGAGTGCTTGTTGGAGATGAGCTGCTGTTACTTTTTCGGATCCTTTCCGTACGTAAGAAACACGGTGGCCGTGGACCTCGAAATGAGAGTCATCGGAAAAAAGTACATTCTTCCAGTCATTCACTGTCCAGTGTTGATGTAATTTTGCCCACATTAAGCGTTTTTTGCACATAACAGGGGTTAGCAATTGCTTCTTAATAGGCTTACGAGCCCTTCGTCCAGCTTCCAAAAGCCTACGCCGCACTGTTGTGACGTGAATATTCGCCCCAGTGGTAGCCGTTAACTCGCGGGTTAAGTCGACAGCAGTTAGTCTAGGATTTAATTTACTTTTCCTGACAATTAAATGATCATCTGCAGGTGAAGTCTTCCTTTTCCGGCTACAGTTTCCTTTTTTCTGGGGTGTGATGGATCCAGTCTCCCTGTATCGTTTTATGATTGAATTAACAGTAGCCAAACCGATGTGACATTCTGCAGCAATTTGCCTGTGTGTCATAGAAGAATGCTCTGCTAATGTTATAATTTTAGACCGTTTTCGTGGAGTTGTATCCATTTGTGAAGATGACAGAATGTACACAGGATTGCAGTATTAAGTCTTCAACACAACTGAAATGCTTATAAGTACAAAACAACAGGCAAAATGTCACATATTATAAAAAAATAATAACGACAGATCTTCAACAATGGAATTACACGTACTACAGATGTCAATTAAAGCGGTATGAGCAGCTGTGAGGCCAACAATGACAGAAAATGTAAAAATATGTCGTGTTCGGATTAATTTGAACGCTACTGTATTATAATTTAAAGGTCACAAATATTTTCGACTTATATAAAAAGTCATCTTCAGGTGAATCCTTAAGCAAACAATTTTGAAATTAGGTGGGGGACTAATCAGGTACATTTTGATCTAGTAGTTGAATGCACATGCAGGCATTTTACAAATATATAGTTGTCATGACTCTGAGGTTAAATGGTTCACATACAAAATAAAACACTTATTTAAATAGATAGATAACTGAAATCTCTCATTTGCGTTTATATGAAACTATTGGCATCTATGGCCTGATGTTAAAAACTTGTGCAGTCAAGTAATGAACTTACACTATATGTCAAAAGGTTAAAATTAAATTATAAATGTTATAAAAATGATGAGTTCTGCAGTATTAATTAATGTGTTGTAGGGTGGAGGGAGTTCGCAGTCTGTTTCACCGCGGTGAAAGGCATATTTGTCTGAAAAGATTAAATTAAACAGATATTTAAAATTTTTTAAAAAGAGTGTAAAGGCCTATATAGGCAATTTGAATTATTATACTTACAAAATGTACAGTTGATAGAGTCCAGACAGTGAAGGCCTGTTTCGCCCGGCGTTACATTGCAGACTGAGCGGTGATGCATGCAAGGGAAGCCAGGAGGGAATACCAGACATAACTGGTCTATAACCTATTATTTTATTATATGGTATAGGGGTTACGCAGGTTTGGTATTTGTTCGTTGAGTAATTGATTGTTGGGGGTGTGATTTTTGACGATGAAGAATTCCTCGGCAGTATTAATGAGATGTGGATCATTTATTACTTTTAGTATTTTTAGAGTTTTTTGCATATTATTAATTTCATGGCCATAATCGATAAGATGGGTGGCGAATTTTGATTTGTTCCTATTGTTTAAAAAGTCTGATTTATGTTCTTCGAATCTTATTTGAAAATTTCGTTTAGTTTGTCCTATGTATTTCTTATTGCAATTTGTGCAATCCAGTTGGTAAATGCCGCTTTGTGAGAATTTATTCTTTTTGCACAATCTATTGGGAATAATACTGTTTAGTTTATTGTTGGTTCTGTAGGTAATGTGTATGTTTTCTTTTTTGAAAAAGGAAGATAAATGATTGTTAACTTTTCCGATGTATGTCATGGGGTGTCGTGTTGTACCTTTTTTTGGGGTTGTGGGTTGCAGAGTGGTAAAGGTTTTATTTCCTAGCTTTCTCATTCTATTCCGAATGTAATTTTGTATTGTATTTTTATTGAATCCGTTGTCTGTGGCGAGTTGTATTATGTATTTACGTTCTTTTGTATAGGCTGTTAGACTTAATGGTGTATTTATTAGACGGTCAATTAGAAATCTGAATTTGCATAACTTATGTGAATGTGGGTGGTTAGATGTCTTGTGTATAGTGTAATCAATTGACATAGGTTTTCGGTAAATGTTATAGATGAGTTTTGATTTATTTACTTTAATGGTTAGGTCAAGAAAATTAATTGTTCTTTGGAATTCTTCTTCAAATGTAAATTTTAGGTTATGGTGTAATTTATTAAAAGAGTCGACTATAGATTCAGAAGACGTTGTATCACTATGTATGATAAAGGTGTCATCCACATACCGGGAATAGATTTTGATGTTATGCTGTTTTTGTATGTTCGGGATGTTTTTATTTTCAAGATTTTGTAGAAAGATTTCAGCCATAAGGCCGGATAGGGAGTCGCCCATAACTAAACCTTTAGTTTGTTTGTATATCTTGTCATTAAAGGTGAAGTAGTTTTGATGTAGGGAGATGTGTAATAAGTTTTCTAATTGCTCAACTAAAATTGGGTCAAGTTTGAGATCTAACAGTTTTGTAACAATGATCTGAATGGTTTCATCAATGGGGATGCTGGTATAGAGGCTTTCAATATCAAGAGAGAGCAATTTATCATGTTTATTAACTGTTAGTTTTTTTAAACGCTGTATTAATTGTTGTGTATTTAGCAGAGTATATTTGTTATCAATAGGGAAGGTCTTTTTTAAAAATGCAAAAGGAATTTGTTGATTTTATGGTTCGGAGCTTGCATACTATTAATCAACTGGTCTCATGGACAGAGTTGGTTTCTGAGTTTTTGGTAAGGTCTTTAAAACGGGAATACTAGGGTTTTGGTTAAAATATTTATAAGATTTTGAAGGTGGTATAAGACCCGGTGCTGATTTTATTTGCTTTTGTACTGTTCAGTTGGGTCAACTTTTAATTCTGTTATTTGATTTTTAGTAATGAACTCTAATGTTTTATTTATATATTCTTCTTTTTTCATTAATACAATGGAATCGGACTTATCGGCCTTAATATGTATTATTTCATTTTAAGTTTTTTTCCCAGTTTTAGAATTTTTTTGTTCGAAAATATTTGTGACCTTTAAATTATAATATGATGTAACAGAATTATTTTCTGACTTCACATACTGATAAGTGTTTTGACTGAAAATATAAACTATTATTGAATTATACTTCATAACACTTTTCTGAAACAATATGACCTTTAAATATATATTTTACTTGTAATTTCCATGGCGTATTGATAAATATGAGTAAATAGTTCAGATTATTGATAATTAATTGGAAACAAATATCAGTATAACGGTACTTTTCCCCCATAAGAAACAGCTATCAGCATAATGAAAGTGGGATATCAAAGTTCTGTCGATAAGTTCCGAGATGACAACCCTGAGATTAGATTCCTCCTACTTCATCTGATAATGAAAAGTATGAAGAAACAGCCCCAAGAAAGTAATTTCTTCAATTAGGTGACGCACTGTTTCCCAGAATTATAATGCCAAATGGATAAAGATTTATACAATGAAGAAAGTTTTGAGTATATAGGACAGCCAAACAATACGTAAGAGGATTTTTATGTTCAATACCTTCGTTTTCCACTTAGCAATTTTTTTCACGTGTTCATAATATTTGCACATCCCCATTACTTAACATATAAATTTTTATTCCTCAAAAATAAATTTAATGACTACCTTCACTTTCAAGAAACTCCTTCTTAAACCAATATTTTTAATTGCGTAATAATTTCTTTAATTTAAAAGTATAATATAAACTAGTAAAATACATAAATACAATCAAACAGTCCACACCTGTGGAGTAACGGTCAGCGCGTCTGGCCGCGAAACAAGGTGGCCCGGGTTCGAATCCCCGTTGGGGCAAGTTACCTGGTTGAGGTTTTTTCCGGGGTTTTCCCTCAACCCAATATGAGCAAATCCTGGGTAACTTTCGGTGCTGGACCCCGGACTCATTTCACCGGCATTATCACCTTCATTTCATTCAGACGCTAAAGAACCTGAGATGTTGATACAGAGTCGTAAAATAACCCAATAAAATAAAACAATCAAACAATACAAGCGATATTGAAATTATAGTAGGCCTAGTAACAACAAAAAATACATATGTAACTACTAATTTGAGAAATAACCAAGTAAATACACGAAAAAAGAAAGTACGGAAAGTAGTGTCTAATCCGCAGTCATGGAAATGCAATATTCATAGTAGACATTAGAGTCGTGCATTATTAGAACATGAGAGGAGATATCAAGATATACTACAAACTTCGTCCTACTCCATAGACATCCCTACAGTATGTGGAAGTGAAGCATGTGTATTAAAATAACCGAGTCGATAGAAAACCTGTAACAGGCTTTATGTTCGGTACATGTTTGCCGAGTCTTTGTAGAACTGAAACTCCCTTTGCGTTTGTTCAATATTTCCCTTTCCTTACATATGTTCGGTGCCATTCTCTTTAGTTCCTCCTCTCCCTGCGCTTTTGTGCTTTAGCTGCATAAGGACGTCATGCACATATCTTGCGATATTACGCACAGTAATGACTATAGGTAATTTTTCTTGTTATTAATACGATTAAACATTCACACAAAAATATACGTATAAATAAATAAACAAAATATATTTTTAATAAATTATGTTCAAAGTACCGACTAGTATGTGCAATGTTCAAACATGAAAGAGGATACCAAGACACTGCAAACTTCGTCTTATTCCATATTAAAACACTAATCGCAAGATTATGTGCTCAAATCCTTAAGCGGTTTAAAATAGTGTCCTGCAATGTTCGAACATAACAGAGGCAACCAAGACATTACAAACATTAACTTATTTTATATAAAAAAACTAATCGCAAGGTCTATGCTAAAACATGAAGGGGTAGGAGTGGAGGAAAGCGAATATTTTTATAACAAAGTGGAACAAAAATGACAGGCCTTCTTCTGCAAAGCGAACATCGGTGATAGTCGAACTTCGGCATATTCGACTAACTGGTATCGAACATAGTGCCTGTAATACTCGTACTTTCATCATCCGTATAGTCATACAAATATTGTTATCATGTGATTTATATCAAGAATGTGATTATAGCCATTTTCTTTCGGTAATTGATATAGTAACTGTCATATATTATGAAAACATAATGTGATGTACCTATATGTACATGTATTTCTGTCGAAATTTAATCATATTTCTGAAGAAGGTCGATAACAGACCGAAACATGTTAACAGGTACGATAGAATTTAACACGAGAAAGACATATAATACATATTCCGAAGTGATATAGTATTAAAAGTTGTGTAATCAAGATATGTAATCATATTTTTGTAATAAAAATTACCTGTCCTTACATCTAAATAAAACTTCACAAGATTTTTTTTTTACCATTAAGTACGAGAAAAATTCGTACTGGCACCGGGAATCGAACCCAGGACCTCTCAGCTGTACGCGCTGAGTACTCTCTAACCAACTGAGCTATGCCGGGACCCGATTCACGACGCCGGCCGAACTCCTCTCGTAGTATCGTGTTACGGCCTTACTGCCTGCACTTGAGACGATACACGTCATATATGTACAGGAGCGCATATTACATGACTTTATGGCCATATTCAACAACAGTTTCTTTAAACTGTTAACATCATATATGTATCAAATATGAATGAGGTCTCGCCCACCTCATTATAACAAACTGACTAGTCATACTAGTCGAGCAAAATATAATGAGGTGGGCGAGACCTCATTCATATTTGATACATTCACAAGATTTGTTCTAAAATCCTTACTCAGCTAAAAGCATGAAGGGTTGGGAGAGGAGTGTAGGAGAGGCCGGCGAACTTCAAGGGCACAGATCATACCTACAAGGAGCAAGACCGAGCGAGCGAGACAGATCCTCTTCTTCGAAGCAAACTTCGGTTCTTGTCACGCTCGACAAACTTGAACCGAACATAGAGCATGTAGTCATTCTCCATATAACGTCAAGTGAGATTGGCCTTTCATGGAGAGTCATATAACAGAGATCTGATTGTTTACACAAAATGAAATTTTAATTTCTGTAATTTATTTAATGTCAATTATTATTCAATTATAAATTAAAAGAGAACATTTTTTTTCAAAGTTTAAATGTTTATGTAACGAATAATAATGTTTTAAGTAATGAATAGAAATATAGTTTCACAAATACAGGAGGATTCGATCCGACACCGGGATGGGAATCCGGTGTGGCTTAGTGGATAAAGCATCAGCACGTAGAGCTGAAAACCCGGGTTCAAGTCCCGGTGCCGGAGAGAATTTTTCTCCGTTCCACTACTCTTTCATCTTTCATAGTTTGACAAAGTTCTATCAGCACTTAGAACCTTGTCTCGCCCTGAAAATTCATTATGGAAGAACATAGTTCTAACTGCAAAATTAAATATTCTAAATGAAATAAATACGTGCTCTAATTATGCTATGAAAGTATGTACTTATAAAGTTCAATGCTTTAAGATGTAATACGTAATATTTCATAAGTATAAGAAACTAAATCTTCATATTACAATAAATTGAAATTTGAAGCTCTGTATCTCAAAAGTATTGGAAAGAAGTTAGAACTTTGTCAAACCAATGCCACGTACTATAGAGTGGATGATTGATTAACCAGTTATACAAAACAGATTTCAATTGTATATAACTTGCATCATATGCCTTTTCTGGTAACTTATTAAACATTGTTAACGTTGTTATAGCAATAGAGCTGAACCATTTTTTGGACTTACTTAATCTAACTCTATGTTCTGAAAGACAATAATTGTACCTTGTATTATAGTGCTGAGTTTCGGTTTTAGGATGATAAGTATTAAGACTATTCTTAATTTTTATTAGACATTGGAATATATATATATATATATATATATATATATATATATACGTCAGTTAAAATTTTTTCTACTATAAATAACGGTTTACAGTGAGTCATATGTAGAGCTTGTTAAAATGCGTAAAAATTTCTGTTTTGTAGATTAAGAATCCTAGATATGCTAGGCCTACTGTTATTTCCCAAAATATAAATACTATAAGATGATATAGTACTGAAAAAGGCGCAATAAGAATTTATGAGTTGGAATTTTGGTATTAAAGATTTTAAATGTCTTATTAAGTAAATTACTCTTGATAACCTAATACTTAACAAATCAACATGGTCATCTCATGCTAGTTTGGAATCCAATACAAGTCCTAACAATTTTACCTGTGACTGAGCTTCGACGTTCGATGTATTTTTCAATGAAAGTATTATATTTTGAGTTTTATTTAAATTTAGTCTGAAACCATTATTCTGAGATCCATTTACTGCAGTACTATATGTGGAGTGTCGTTTCAAATCATATTACATACATCCTCGGTCGAAATTTAGTTTGAAGCGATTTCGCATAGCTGAGACGGTATTCTTTAAGACTCTGATCTCATATTGGAGCAATTCATATTCTTTCCTGCCTTTTTTCTATGATGAAAATTGTGTGTTGGATCAAATCGTATTATGTACAACTCCCATGATGTGTCGGATCAAATCGTATTATGTACAACTTCCATTAGTTAAAATCTTAAATGGACAGCGTTGGCCAGCGTGCTGTATCTTCCCACCATTATTGAGTTTCCCGCTGTTTTATAACATTGTGATTATCAAGGTGTGTACAATATTAAAATCTAGTAACAGCAGTAAGGGAATCAGAGAGAGGAGAGGTGGTACCCGAAAGAGAGCACTATATGTAGCTAAGAAGAGGGAAGTAGTGTAATTTATCTCTAAATTAAGAGCAAATGATCCACACCTGTGGAGTAACGGTAAGCACGTCTGGCCGCGAAACCAGGTGGCCTGGGTTTGATTCCCGTTCGAGTCAAGTTACCTAGTTGAGGTTTTTCCGGGGTTTTCCCTCAACCCTATATGAGCAAATGCTGGATAACTATCGGTGCTGGACCTCGGACTCATTTCACCGGCATTATCATCTTTACTTCATTCAGACGCTAAATAACCTCAGATGTTGATAGAGCGTCGTAAAATAACCTACTATAAGAAAGAGCAAGGGAATCAGATTACAATAGAAGTAAAAGTCAGAGACTTTATTTGGCTTCCGACTTAAATATTACAAAGCTCTTCAAAATGTACAATTAAAATGTTAATACCCAACTTAAGAGTAAAAAGATTGTTTTTTTTTTTTTCTCTCTCTCGGACTGAATTCAATAGGCTATAGGATTTTGTACACCGGCCAATGATGAATGCAGTTATTGCGCACACATGCTGTTCCCAATAAGAAACTGCGATGATACACTGAAAAAGACTAGGCTCTTAATCGATTTAGACGCACATAAGCTTCGTGCCAATACGTTCCATAAATTTATGAGAACAGAACCTAATGAGACACAGTCATTTTGTTTCGACTGACAGCAACTGCAACCGCTCTCGAAACTCAGCATAGGTGAAGTATATTACTCAAGACAATTAGCTTTCTATACTCTCTGTGTAACTGATAAAGCTTCACAGAAGCCAAATTTCTTTACATGAAATGAAGCACAGGCTGGGCGGGCGCTATTGAAGTGGCATCTTGTGTCGCTACGTTTATCAGTGAATTTAATTTCGACAGTTCACGAAATGTATTAGGCTGTTCGCCGATGAATGTGGTGGACAAAATAGCATGCATGTTGTACATGCTCTTGGTCTTTGGCTCCAAAGAAAAGCACGTCCTCAGGTTTCTGAAAATCTGTTAGTTTTTCCGGTAAGAGGCCATTCTTTTCTACCAGCTGACAGAGCCTTTGGGCTACTAGAAAAGGTTTTGCGTAAGAAGAATGAATTTCTTACTCCTGAGGATTATAAGGCGATATATGAAACAGTGGGGACAGTAAAATATTTAGGCACAGATTGGCATGTCAGGGATTTCAAGCTCTTGGCTAATGAATTTCATAACCTCAGTGGCATAAAAGAAATGAAAAGAATAATGCTGAAGAAATGCGAGAAGAATGGGAAAGTGAATGTCACTTTCAAAATGGAACCTACATACCAATGTGACGATCCATCTAAATCATGTGCTAGTCTGATGAAACGTGGTATGTTCATGGATCATGTCAAAGTACCTCCGAAAGTCACCACCTTGAGATCAATCAGTAATGCCAAAAAATCTGATTTATGAAACCTACTCAATAGTACATTCGGAGAAAATTGGAAAGAGGTTGATTCAGTGAAATTTTATGATTTTGTTATTAATACAAATCAGATTAGTGAAAGCGAAAACAATGAGAATGAAGAATGTGATTGTTTGCATGAAGAATCACGTATAGGTAGAATTTAAAATGTTAATGAAATTGTGTGTGCAATCTAAAACAATGATTAATACATTTTCCAGTGTTCACGCCACATTTCATAAATTTGTTACAAAGCTTACTTACTTAAGGGAACCCGTATGTTAAAATTGACCAAAATATCGATTTTTAGATTTTTACTTAATATTATTCCTTATTCAATTCTGAACAGATTCATATATACAATATTAGCGGTAGGACCTTTTTCAATGACTTTTTATGACTAAATGGCTGGGCGTGCGTGGGTATTTAAATGCATGCTAGCGTCACGCCTCCACTTCTGTAGTTCGTTCGACCACAGGTTCGACTGCAGTCTGTTTCTATCATTATTTTCTCCTTGAATTCATGTAAGAAGAAGAAGAAGAAGAAGAAGAAGAAAACATGTACAAGACGAAAATTGTGTTGGCTACTCTGTTCTGCAATAGTGAAGACTGTATGGAAATGTTTGAAAACATTAGTTCCAGGAAAGGGCTGGCAACAAAAATAAATTTACATTGCAGTAATTGTGAAAGTGTAAAGTCCACAATGACATATGCAGTGAACAGAAATAGGCTGTACAATGTAAGTACAAGATTTGTGTATGGTATGCGAAGTATTGGTAAGGGCAGACAGGCTGCACCTGCTAGGTTTGAGGGAGAAGTTTTCTTTATAAAAGAAGCCTCAATGAGACAAGCTGCAATGGAAACTGTGGAGTTGAATGGTAACAACAGAGACATATTTGGGGCTTTCGATGGCAGTTGGCAAAAGCGAGAGCATACGTCACTCAATGGTGTTGTCACTGCAACATCATTACTCACTCGCAAGGTGTTGGCAGTGGAAATATTGACAAAATATTGTCAGACATGTTCACAGGGAAAGGGAACTGTACATAAATGTACAAAAAACTATAAAGGTTATTAGTGGAAGAATGGAGGTGCAAGGTGCATTGAACATTTTTAGGCAGTCTGAGGATTCTCTGAATATTCGGTATGTGCAATATCTTGGTGATGGTGACAGCAAGGGGTTCAAAAAGATACAAGAAGACAAGCCCTGTGGGCAAGGGGTAGAAATTGAAAAACTTGAATGCATAGGCCACGTTCACAAGAGAATGGGAGCACGACTGGGAACTAAAGGGGATAAATCTGGATGATGGCAAGACACTCGCTGGAGTGGGTAATTTGACGAATACAGAAATTGATCTCTTTCAGACCTACTATGGCTTAGCCATTAGAAGGAACACAGGGAATGTGGAAGAAATGAGGAAGAGTGTATGGGTTACATACTTCCATAAAATTTCAACCAACGAGAAACCATACCATCAACTCTGTCCCAAAGGTCTGGATTTGTGGTGCGGTTATAATAAGGCACAAGCTCAAAATGTAGTATATAATCACAAACATTCCCTAAAGCCAATATTCAGAGATCTTGCTGACAAGAAGCTGGTAGAGAAATGTACACCTGGCTGCACCCGAAACCCAATGAAAGTTTCAACAATTCTATATGGGAGAGATTGCCAAAGACAGTGTTTGTGGGCCTGCATGTCCTCAAGACTGGTGTCCTGGATGCTGTTATCACTTTCAATGATGGCAGTAGCAGCAGAAAGAAAGTTCTGGAGTTGATGGACATAAAACCAGGATTCAATATGGAACATGCGCTATATGCCATCGACGTACGAAGAGTAAAAGAAGGTGAGAAAGTGGTGCAAACCCAATCAAAAGAGCATAGGACTGCAAATAGGAACCAGAAAAGAAGACGAGAAGAGGAAGAAAAGGAAAAGGAAGATGATTACAATCCAGGGATCCATTGAAACTACAGTAACTGTAAGTTTGAACTTTATCCACTGTTTTCTCAAAACTACATTTTTTATAATTTAGGTACACTTTTCTAAAAAGCTATTGCAGCTATCAGTCTGAAATTTGGAACAGTGCTTTATTATTGTATTAGTAATTGTTTGCTACCACAATTACTATTCTAACTTTATTAGTTCCATTATCAGTGACACAGGATTGATTGTTTTTGTGTGTAAATTAATTATAAAAAAAAATTGATTTAAATAATGTAAGAAATAAGTCAGCAGTCTAGCAGAGGTGGCAAATTATAGCCAAAAGCGTTATTACTAGGCCTCCAAAGTTTCATGTCTCTAGGCTTAATACATTCTTTGAAAAGTGTACCTATCAATTTGATTATGTATAATTAATTAGCATAATTTACATCTGAATTATTCCAAAACTACTATGTCGATTTATATGCAATTTTAAATTATGTTTCCTCCTACCTTGAAGAACGAGTGTTCAAAATTTTATCTCATTATATGTAAAAACAGCCTAGTTACTTACAAATACGTAAATGCATGAAAATTTAAAATTTTAACATACGGGTTCCCTTAAATATTGTAATACTGTATTTTAATACAAATCTTTACAACATATGTTTTTATAATTTTTTTATAAAGCTTACAAAAATATGTAATATTGTAATACAAGTGTTCACACATTTCGTAATTTTGTTATTAAAGCTTACTTAGATATTGCAGTAATAAATACAAGTGTTATGCCCCAGGGCTAAAGAACGCCCTGTAGCATGATTTCCGTTTCTCTGTGGAGTATTAAATTTGAAACGTGGAACAGTGTCAGCGGAATACACGGTCGAGCTGCTTAGCCAGCGATATAGACAGTCTTGTCGGGCGTGTGGTAAAATCACTGCCTACAACGAAAGTATTCTTACGCTTCAGATCATTGCTGGCCCAATCCCATTGGTCCAGTAGGATTAAGCATGCATTTTAATTGGTCAAATTATATCACGCATTGTTCGGACTGTTTTCTTGCGCGTAATCTCATTATAGTGACTTGTCACTATAATGCACTAAATTAAAATTAAGTATAAGAAATGATTGATTAAGACGATATTTTTAAGTACGTGAAGTCAAAAGTGTTTTAAAACCATCTCACTTGGTGGATGGCGTGGTCGATACCCCGGGCGGGAAACGGGTACCGAAACATAAAAAGTGTTGGAAAGGAGACGCAGCAGTTAGTTAGTTGGTGAAGACTGGCAGAGAGCGTGAATCTGAGCGGCATGGCGTCATCTGATGAATTACCTTGTAAGTAACTTTGTATATTTTTGTAAATATAGAATAAATCAAGTAGTGTACAATAACGCAATCATTTTCAGACTTAGTTTAGTAGCCATGTAGTTTCCTATAGTATCCTGAGAGCTCCAGTTATACCCGAAAAGTAGTTTTCCATTGTTGTGTACAATGGTGGTGTCAGAAATCCTGACGAGAATGAGCAGAAGACGAACGCAGTAGCCATCCGGCTAGCAATCAGTGCGACCTATGTGACGGTTGCACAACACAAGTGTTCACGCCATATTTCATAATTTTCTTACAGAGCTTAATAAAATACTGAGATATAAGGATTGAAGAATAAAGTTTACAGGATGGGCAAAAAGTCCCATTACTACATATTATTTTGTGTCATGAGAATAATGGGGAACATACTGACTCTTTAGATACTTAGGTATACACAGTTAGTGTAAAGTGGTTATTTTGTTTGTATGTTTGAATTATGACCAGAATTACATCAATAGTGTGCATATTTGAGATATTTCAGATATTTAAGGGGGTAACGGAACTTTGTGCTCACTCTGTAGATTCCATAATTATTTAAAATTATATTCAATTTGAGTTAGAGGTCGACCCGGGTGGCCGTACGATCCAAAGTATGTCTCTTTAGGCAGCTCCATTCGAAGGGTTGCAGGTACGAAACCCGCCGTTCCTTATCATTATTTTCCAGCAGAAAGCAATAAAAACTATTGATGTATCGTCCTACGTAGTATGCTGCTGTAAGAACCACAGAAAAAATTGACAAATGACAGGGCAAAATTCAGCGTGGTTTATAGATGCAAATCGTATTATGTGACAAAATCGCTTCAAAACGTATTAAATACACTGTGTCGGTGCAAAACGTATTAAGTGCAAACATCAATTGACAATATCATGCATTAGATTAAACGATCAGTGTCAGTGTTTATTACATTTGGTGTCATTTCACAATGCCTAAAAAGTGACATGATGATATTTAAAATTTTTCCATTATCTTAGCCGTGAAACGTTTTTTTACGTTTCCAGCAAAATTTGTTTTTCTGCATTTAATACGATTTGAAACGACACTCCACATATGATTTTTTCATTATTGGATTCCAAATGTTATATCAGTAAGTGATGAATAAAGAGTTGTGTCATCTGCAAATAATACAGAATCACAACTAACATTTTTTGGAATGTCATTCACCATAATCAAGAAAAGGAGTGATCCCAAAACGGAACCTTGAGGAACTCCACATTCAACACTGACTAAATTTGAATAACCGCCATTTAGAAATATACGTTGTTTACGGTTTGATAAGTAAGATCTAAACACATACAGCTATTTCCTCTAACACCGTAATAATAGAGCTTTTAAATTATTAATGTGTCATGTGATACACAATGGAATGCTTTAGATAGACTGCATAAAACAGCAAATGAACTGTCATAATTATCGAACCACGAGGTGACAGTTGAGATTAGTTTTTCAATGGCATCCAATGTGTTTAAGCCTTTTCCAAAAACAATAGAAATGGGTCTATAATTTTCAGGTCTAGGACGGTCTCCTTTTTTATACATAGGAACTGTTTTGGAAATCTTCAGACATTGGGGAAATGCACTATCATTTAAAGAGTGATTGATACAATTTGTTAAAGGTTAAATTATATGTGGGATAAATCGTCTAATAAGATCACCACTAATATCATATATATCTTTGGATTTAATACTCTTCAAACTGGAAACAATTTTACAGTAAATACGTCTTCATTTGTTACAGGTTTCCATTTTGAAATACTGGATGTTAATTCAACATTATTTTACAGATTAAATGCAGTATGACCAATGTTGTCAGTAATTTGTTTTACAGATTTTACGAAACATTGATTGAAATCATTTGGTGTTAAATTTAATATTATTCATGATTTACAGGAGCACAATTTATATCTGAGTTTATCATATCCCATGCCGGTTTACAATTATTTTCAGACTTACTAATGTATTAATCATTGAAATTTAATTTTGCTTGTTTTAATGATGTTTCATGATTCTTTCTAGCAATAATATACATTTCTCTCATTGTATCAGCATTAATATTTCGATGTAATGCCCGCTTCATACAATTGTACATAACATCTTTTTTAAATTAATTTTAGAATTAAATTTCGGACGAGAATTGTGGTTCTTTAACCTTAGTAGTTTTACTGGAAAATAAATATTTATAGCATTATAAAAATTAACCATAAATATATTATCAAAATTACCAGAGGCGACAGTGTTTGCGTATTTTTGGTGTGAGTGAAAATGAATCGGAGAATACTGACACTATCACCGTTGACGTGGCTTCTGAAATAGGAGTACAGCTAACTGAAAGTGACATTGACAGAAGTCATCGAGTTGGACAAAGGAACAGTGATAGGCCAGCTTCCAGGTTATAAGGTCCATAACAAAATGTCCACACGTACAAAAGGTCCACAAAATAATGTCCACAAACTAAATAGTCCAAAATTTAAAGTCCTACTTACAATTCGTCCATGCAGTGAAAAAGCACAACATCTATATGGTCCATCATATTATAAAGCACATCACACGGAATGGTCCATCATACGAAAGGTCCATACAAAAAGGTCCAACATACAGTACAAAGCTGTTCAACAGAAATGAGTTACTAACTGTAATAATAATTAGGGCCTACATATATTACTGGTCATCCGGCAAGAGGGCAAAGGCGAGCAGTTCCCCCTAGATTTTCTCCTGAAACATGGAAAGTCTATGAATTACTAATTAATGGCAGACAGAGTATGAATAATGTGGTTGAAGGATTCCACTCTCAATTCCCATGACTTGTGGCGGCACATCACGTGAACATTTTAGCGACTCATTAGCCATTTGTAACAACAGCAATCGGAAACAGAGCATTTAGTAACCCAGGTCCTTGGTGGGCATACAAATATTAGGCAACTCGTAAATAAACGGTAGTTTATATCAGTAATTAAACGAGAATTTTCAACATTGTCGGTAATTACCAAGATTACAAAGATAGGAATGAAATGTTTCGATATCTTAGAGCGATATCATACTGTTTGAAATTATATAGTGACCCTCAAGATGAACAATAGATGTACCTTATGTATTACATATGTAATATGTACAACATAATTGAAATGACAATAAATTCCTCGGTACTTTCCTGGCAGTTTTCCTTGTCGGAGATTTTAGGGAAGTGGACGAATTTATATCTGGACATTTTCAAACTTAGGACATTTTTAAGAAGAGGACTTACTGACAGTGGATCTTTTCAGGTAAGGACATTTTTATGACATGGACGAATTTTCTATGTGGACATTTCTAGACGTTGGACATTTTCGTAGAGAGGACCTATTGCACAGTGGACCATATCTCACTTAACCATAGGCCACGGCCTACATTGTTAAATTCGTTAGCTATAGAAAAAGGGCTGAGTTGTTTAGAAACAAAAAAGAAACTATTAGAGGGTAGTCTTGTTACCATCCGTGAAGACTTGATTACAGACAGACATAATCTATTAAACGAGTGCATCCATAAATACAACCTGAAAAAAGTATGGACTCAAGACGGAGACAATATTGTCAAAGTAGGAGAAAACAAACACAGAATCAAATTCCCAGAAGACACGGTCTGAATGAGTCGGCTGCGTAAAACTAGTAAGGCAACGAATTTTAATATAATATTCAATCTAGATTAAGAGAGCCTACACGCAATTAGTAGTGACAATGGAGTTAGATTAGTCAACTTTGCCACATCGAAAAATTTAATTGTCAAAAGTACAACATTCCCCCATAAGAATATACATAAATATACTTGGACTTCTCCAGATGGATTGACACACAACCAAATAGATCACATCTTGATAGATAAACGGAGACATACTAGTATAGTATATATTCGAACTTTCAGGGGTGCAGACTGTAATTCTGACCATTATTTGGTGATTGGAGAATTAAGAGAAAGATTATCAGTAGCCAAGCGAGTAGAGCAACAAGTTAATATTACTAAATTCAATATTTTGAAATTAAAGGACGAGGAAGCAAAGCAAAATTATCAGGTCGAAATTTCGAATAGGTTTGCCACTTTAGAAAGTTCCGACGAAGTTGAGAAAGATTTAGATGTTAATAGCGTGTGGGAAAATATCAGAGATAGTATCAAAATTGCAGCTGAGCAGAGCATAGGTTATTATGAAACTAAGAAAAAGAAACCGTGGTTTGATGAAGATTGTTGCATGGTAGTAGAAAGAAGGAAACAGGCAAAATTGAAATTCTTACAGGATCCAGTCGAGGAGAAGAGAGATAATTATTTCAATGAAAGACGGGAAGCAAGTCGTACACTTAGGAATACAAAGAGAGGTTACTTGAAGGAAAAACTGAATGAGGTAGAAACAAATAGTAAGAATAAAAACATTCGAGATTTATATAAGGGTATAAAGGAATTTAAGAACGTATATCAGCCAAGGGTAAACGTGATCAAGGATGAGAATGGTGACTTGCTTGCAGACTCTCCATCAATCCTAAACAGATGGAAAAACTATTTTGCGCAACTACTAAATGTACATAGGCCAAATAGAAATGATCGGGACGAAATTGAAATACAAACTGCTGAGCCATTTATACCCGAACCCACGCTTTCAGAAGTCGAAATTGCGATAGAAAATCTGAAAAAGTACAAGTCTCCAGGTATCGATCAAATTCCAGCAGAATTAATACAAGAGGGCGGACGCGCATTATATAGCGAAATTTATAAACTTGTACTTGCTATTTGGGAACAGGAAATTGTACCAGAACAATGGAAGGAGTCCATAATTGTACTTATTTTTAAAAAGGGGGACAAAACCAACTGTGGTAACTTTCGAGGAATATCACTTTTGTTGACGTCGTACAAAATTTTGTCCAATATTCTTTTGAGAAGATTAACTCCGTACGTAGATGAAATTATTGGGGATCATCAGTGCGGTTTTCGGCGTAATAGATCGACTATTGATCAGATTTTTTGTATTCGACAGATAATGGAGAAAAAATGGGAGTATAAGGGTACAGTACATCAGTTATTCATAGATTTCAAAAAGGCATATGACTCGGTTAAGAGGGAAGTATTAAATGATATTCTTATTGAATTTGGTATTCCCAAGAAACTAGTTCGATTAATTAAAATGTGTCTCAGTGAAACATACAGCAGAGTCCGTATGGGTCAGTTTCTATCTGATGCTTTTCCAATTCACTGCGGGCTAAAGCAGGGAGATGCACTATCACCTTTACTTTTTAACTTCGCTCTAGAATATGCCATTAGGAAAGTTCAGGATAACAGGCAGGGTTTGGAATTGAACGGGTTACATCAGCTTCTTGTCTATGCGGATGACGTGAATATATTAGGAGAAAATACACAAACGATTAGGGAAAACACGGAAATTTTATTTGAAGCAAGTAGAGCGATCGGTTTGGAAGTAAATCCCGAAAAGACAAAGTATATGATGATGTCTCGTGACCAGAATATTGTACGAAATGGAAATATAAAAATTGGAGATTTATCCTTCGAAGAGGTGGAAAAATTCAAATATCTTGGAGCAACAGTAACAAATATAAATGACACTCGGGAGGAAATTAAACGCAGAATAAATATGGGAAATGCGTGTTATTATTCGGTTGAGAAGCTCTTATCATCCAGTCTGCTGTCCAAAAATCTGAAAGTTAGAATTTATAAAACAGTTATATTACCGGTTCTTCTGTATGGTTCTGAAACTTGGACTCTCACTCTGAGAGAGGAACATAGGTTCAGGGTGTTTGAGAATAAGGTGCTTAGGAAAATATTTGGGGCTAAGCGGGATGAAGTTACAGGAGAATGCAGAAAGTTACACAACACAGAACTGCACGCATTGTATTCTTCTCCTGACATAATTAGGAACATTAAATCCAGACGTTTGAGATGGGCAGGGCATGTAGCACGTATAGGCGAATCCAGAAATGCATATAGAGTGTTAGTTGGGAGACCGGAGGGAAAAAGACCTTTAGGGAGGCCGAGACGTAGATGGGAGGATAATATTAAAATGGATTTGAGGGAGGTGGGGTATGATGATAGAGACGGGATTAATCTTGCTCAGGATAGGGACCGCTGGCGGGCTTATGTGAGGGCGGCAATGAACCTTCGGGTTCCTTAAAAGCCATTTGTAAGGAAGTAAGTGTTTTAGTGTGTCTGTATATTTCATATTGTTCTAGTGTGCTGAGTTTTTGGTTTTTGGGTTGGATGTGTAGGATTTCCAGGTCTGTATTTATATTATTGTTTGTATGGTTAGCATTAGTTATGTGTTCGGCATATGTAGATCTATTGTGACCTCTGGTTATTGCTTAAATGTGTTCTAAGAAGCGTGTTTGGAATGATCTGCCTGTCTGTCCAATGTAGAACTTGTTGCAACTATTATATGCGAGTGTGTGTTAAGATTTCTTTTAGTCCTGTATGGTGTGATGCTTCGTAGGCATTTGTATTATGTCTGTTTTTCATGTAATGTAGGTGTTTGATGTTGTTATGTATGTGTAATTTCTCTGCTTGCGTTTTAGATTTTGAGCTATGTGTGTGGTGCTTTCTTATGTGTATCTGTGCGTATTTCGGTGTGATTTGTTGGTTTAAACATACGTGGTTGAATCTGATGTCGAGTGAGGCTTTGATAGTCTTGATGCGCGCTGACCTGTATTTGTGTACTAGTTGACTTGTGTTGTCTTGAGAATCCATCTCATTAATTCTTTTTAATTCTTTTTTTCTTCTTCTTTATCAGTACTGCAATTTTAAATTATTATTGCTAGAAAATAGTTTAAGACTATTGGTATCATTGAGAACCAAAACCAGCATCATCTGCCGACAGTCCCTGAGGTCAGTGTACAGAGGCCGCTCCTTTGTATTAACACGAGCAATAGCAACCCTACCTGCCCACTGCCCTGAACCGCTGACCTAATCAAGGCTGCAATGTCTTCCTCTCTTTTGTCACTTAATGTTGTTAAAGTGAATGCACGAAGTCTCTTGTGCCATTTTGATTAATTTTCTTCTATCTTCGCACCTTTAGACATTCATGTTATTCTTATCTCCGAATCTTGGTTACATCCTAATCTTCCTTCCACTCTCGTAAACTTTTTTAGCTATACGCTTTGTCGTAATGACAGAGACGGCAAGAGAGGAGGAAGGGTGGCTGGTTATATTAGATCCGATTTGCAACCCAAAATTATTCACCATTCTCTCAGCCAGTACTCTGCTAAACCTAAATTTATGTTCATTGAAATTTGCACCTTATTTACAGAATGTCTAGTGTGTGTCATATATAAAACCCCAAAAATTTATGATTTAGATGATTTCGAAACCTCCTTACTAAACGTAACGTAGCAATATGAGAACGTTATAATCATGGGAGACTTCAATTTGGATTTACTTGACTCACATTCTAGTATGACTAAAGACTTCAATTGTTCTTCCAGTACCTTGATATGATAATTCTACCTCTATCTCCCACATATTATACGGAAGGTACAGACACACTACTGGACTTGATAATTACTAACAATGCCGACAAAATGGTGACACCTGTTCCAGGAATATTGGGGAATATCATTTATCTATCATATAATTTCCAGTGTTCTAAATCGACCCCCAGTGTAATTACTTACAGTGACATTAAAAGAATAGATGATATTACACTGAAAGAAGATGCTGGAGAACTTCCAAGACTTCCATGTCACATGATCTGGACATTACGAACTGTAGACAAGAAAGTAGAATTATTCAATTATTCCTTCAACTTTATGACAAACATGTACCATTATAGACCGAACGTACCAGAAGGATCCCAGTTCATTGGATGACTGCTGAAATACGTAGCCTGTTGTCCAAACGTGACAGCCCATAGAAAAATTCAATTTCTGTAAACACCTCAGAAATAGAACGACAAAACTAATAAGAAGAGCTAAACTAAAATACACTTACAAACTTATAGAGCCCAACATCACCTCTTTCGAGTTATGGAAAAATCTAAAGGTTATTGGAATTGGAAAAGCCAGTGAACAAGTAAACATTTCTGTCCAGCTAGACTGTCTGAATGAACATTTTGTAAAGGAAATCACCATAGACGAGACAACAAAACAAGACACAGTTTTGTCTGAATCAGCTCCTCCAACTCGAAACAAAATCTGTTTCATCGACGTCACTCCTATTGACGTAATGAAAGCCATCAAGACGAAATTCCAAGGCCCGGAGAACATTAGCATATTACTCATACAGAAAATACAACACAAAGGAATACCTATAATTGCACACATATTCGAAGGTCTCTTCATCACTTAAATTTTCCCTAGAATATTATGGAAGCAAGCTTTCGTCCAAAAGCAAAGTTCCCACCGACCCGAATGACTATTGAGCGATAAGCTTTCTGCCAGTCATATCAAAAGCACTGGAAAGAATCCTATACAAACAACTTACTAACTACATGAACGAACAAAAATTAATCGACAAGTATCAGGTTTCAGAGCTGAACACAACATATGCACTGCTCTAGGGCCATTCCATTGTCATGGGTGGGACATTTGTATGGCATTTTTCCTGCTCATATGACAAATATTTAATTAAATAGTAACAAAAATGAGATACCACTATATTATCCGCGCTCTTGGCATTAAAATCTTCCACAATTTGTGAATTTTGAATGAATCTTTGCCTCAGTTTTAATATTATTCCATTTTTAAATCTGGTCAGGGGTGGGACAAAAATTTACATCAAGTATGACACTGTATGAAGTTTTATTAAAGTTCTGTGAAGTGGTCCCTAAAAGAAATTCAAAACACTTTCAGGCTGATGAAAGAGGAGTTGTACTTCATCATGATCTACATAAAATTATAATAGTTACATTTAAATGCAGAATATAAGAAATTGATTAACTAGTGGACTTACTCATGTTAATTATGTAAGTCTGTGCGGCTTACAGATGTTTCAGTGCATCATCACACCATCTTCAGAGCCTACTAGATCTCGGCGTCATCTCGAACTTCTCTGCCTGTTATGTGGGTGCGTTTGATTGTTGAAAGGTGTAGAATAGTGGAGTCAAATAGTGCGTGTACAGACTTACATAATTAACAAGAGTAAGTCCACTAGTTAATCAATTTCTTATATTCAAGTGTTAAAAGTAGTGTACGCAAGATTCAAAATGGGAAAAATATAAATTATTAATTTTGTTGTCACGGATGGGACAGTTGAATATCACCGATGGGACATGGTGTGAATTATTCAATTTATCCTCTCTCATATGTGCCCAGAGGTTCACTAAAATCATAGAAAATGCAATTTCTCACATACCTATTTCATTACTAGTTGCGAAAGGACACACAATTTTGCCATATCTACATATGACACATCAGATTAATCAGTTCTGAAAACTTTCCCCGATTCACCAACATCTTCATCTACATTACTTTGGCACATGGCTGAATAATTAAGCTTTGATATAGAGTTTTTCTAGTGTCATTAATAAATTTCACTAGCACAAATGATCCTGGATTCATTTCATGAGTCGTTGATGCTGTTGTTCCTGTCCTATTGTCTTGCAGTTTTCTGTAGTCATTTTCTCATTCACTGTCTATCAGAGTCAGGATATGGCTTATATACCTTGTATTTCATTCATTCTAATAGGTATGTGAAACCAATTATTAAGTTGCCAGAATCATAGCTCTTGAAATAATGCTTTGGCTGTCACTCGGTGTTCATTTTCTATATCATAGCAAATTATGTCTAAAATTTTTATGCTATTAGAAGTAAAGTGTGGGACTTTCTTGTTGATGGCAACTACAAAGAAACTGCAATTTGAGTGAAACTTACACATTGTGTGGCATTTGACTTGACATAAGGGTATCCTTTTGTCGAAATTTATATTATTTTGATAAATTAATTTGATTGAAGGGTGTTCTGATTTCAACACAGTGTGTGATTCTTTCACAGTAACAATCATGTTACGATTCTGTAGTAAACTATCCCCTTGCCAATTTTAAATGTTCACAGACATCTTTGATACCAAAGGTTTGCCGATTATTGTGATCTTGAGCATAAAATTCCTTCATTTTATTAGCTATAGCTTCTTATAATGAGCGAATATACTTTCTTGGCCCTTTGTTTTGTAAGTATTTTGGTACACATTTCAACATAAGCTACTTTACAACAGCAAATTTTTCCTCAGAATGTAGAAAAAAACTTTCTTAACTCTAATTTGCAAGTACCTGGGGAGTTCTAAATGGTCCTAATTTGTAACAACGGACTTGATTCTGCATGTTTTCAATATTATTTTTAATCAATTTTTTTCAGCTCCATCTGTTTCCTTTCAATGCACTTCTCGATTCTCTTACTACTTTTCTTGTCATTTTTCCTGCTGTCTTTTGTAATTCTCTCTTTTTCTTTCTTTATGACTTTCATACTTCCTTTTATCTTCTTTGAGCAAGTTCGGCATCCTGTCAGCTAATTTCGTTTCACATATGTGTGGAACGAGATGTTTCCATAAAATTTCTCAGGGGTGGAACAGGAGTGGGTGGGACAACAATTACAATAATTGTAGAAAAACTCTTTATGTACCAATCTGAAATACTAGATTCATAATGTTAATGGGGACAAGTTTGCTTATACATAACTTCATCTTTCACCTCCAGCTTTGTTTTTGCTAGAAAAGAAAAATTTAAGTTCTTTTGTCACAGACGGGACATCGAAACAAGCACTATAATATGCACTAATTTTAGGAAATATGCCAAACTTTCAGATCAAAACGAATGGGGTGCTTTATGCAGTAATACTAACTTACAGTACAAAATGCAATTTAGGCCTGTAAATTTCCACTGCTCTCTTTAAACTGTAGTTTCTTGATAAATGGTGAGCTGATATCCATATTTCTTCTTTCACAGATAAATTACGTGTTTTCTATTGCTTAATATTCGAAATTCAATTAAATATAAGATAGTTGAAAATGTTCAGGTCAGGCTCATTTTATCATGGAATGACGAAGACTTTCGTGAAACAATTGACCCAAATAAAGTGACAATACTAACTCTTCTTGACCTTAGCAGAGCTTTCAACTGTGTAAATTTCGACCTGCTCATCCATAAATTGAGAAATCTGTATCTGTCCGAGACTGCTGTGAGTTGGTTCGAATACCACTTACGCGAAAGATAACAATGTGTTTTATCCGGAAACCAAAGTTCCTCCTGGTTTAACATAACATCAGATATACCACAGAGTTCGGTGTTCGAACCATTTTTTTCACAATATATGTCAATGATATCAGATATTTTGTATTCGACAGATAATCGAGAAAAAATGGGATATAAGGGTACAGTGCATCAGTTATTCATAGATTTCAAAACGGCACATGACTCGGTTAAGAGAGGTCTTTTATGATATTCTTATTGAGTTTGGTTTTCCCAAGAAACTAGTTCGATTAATTAAAATGAGTTTCAGTGAAACCTACAGCAGAGTCCGTATAGGTCTGTTTCTGTAGATGCGTTTCCAATTCACTGTGGGTTAAAGCAAGGAGATGCATTATCACCTTTACGAATATGTCATGAGAAAATCCACAAAAGGTTAGGGAAAATACGGGAATTTTACTTGAAGGAAGTAAAGAAGTAGGTTTGGAAGTAAATCCCGAAAAGACAAAGTATATGATTATGTCTCGTGACGAGAATATTGTACGAAATGGAAATATAAAAATATTGGAAATTTTTCCTTTGAAGAGGTGGAAAAATTCTTATATCTGGGAGCAACGTAACAAATGTAAGTGATACTCGAGAGGAAATTAAACACAGAATAAATATGGGATATGCCTGTTATTATTCGGTTAAGAAGCTTTTATCATCTAGTCTGCTGTCAAAAAATCTGAAAGTTAGAATCTATAAAACAGTTATATTACCGGTTGTTCTTTATGGTTGTGAAACTTGGACTCTCACATTGAGAGAGGAATATAGGTTAAGGGTATTTGAGAATAAGGTGCTCAGGAAAATATTTGGGCTAAGAGGGATGAAGTTAAAGGAGAATGAAGAATGTTACACAACGCAGAACTTCACGCATTGTATTCTTCACCTGACATAATTAGGAACATTAAATCGAGACTTTTGAGATGGGCAGGGCATGTAGCACGTATGGGCGAATCCAGAAATGCATATAGAATGTTAATTGGGAGGCGGGAGGGTAAAAGACCTTTGGGGAGACCGAGACGTGGATGGGAAGATAATATTAAAATGGATTTGAGGGAGGTGAGATATGATGATAGACACTGGATTAATCTTGCTCAGGATAGGGACCAATGGCTGGCTTATGTGAGGGCGGCAATGAACCTTCGGGTTCCTTAAAAGCCAGTCAGTAAGTAAGCATGTCAATGATGTTACATCACTTGTAAGGCATTGTAACTATTTCTTGTATGCAGACGACCTTCAATGCTACAGGTCTTCCTGCATAGATCGAATAAACGACGCTATAGACAAAGTGAACCAAGACATAGAATCGATTGTGACATAGACAAAGAAACTTCATCTTAAAATCAATACTGGAAATGCACAAGAAATTATATTCGGACACAAACGACAAGCCAATACTGTAAAACAACTTGACATTTCCCCCGTTAAAACAAGTCGAGTGCATATTCCTTTCAGTTCTTCCGTAAAAAATCTTGGCATTCGCACGGATAATAATTAATAATCTCAATTGGGACATGCAAATCATATAAACATGCAACTATGTATATTCTAATATCCATGTGCTGAAAAGAATAAATGTTCACCTTCCCTCTTTAAATTAAGTCCCTTGTGCAGACGCTTGTATTGCCCTATTTTGACTATGCCGACATCTTATTGACTGACCTTTCCAGCGACAACAAAACGAAACTTCAAAGTGCGTATAATTTTTTGTGCATTTTGTAAGCTATGTTCGCAAATAAGATATTACCTCATCCCTGGAAGTAATAGGTTTGCTTAAACTAGATAAGAAAAGAAAGTTACATTCACTTCTCCTTCTCTTCGAAATTTTGAATTCATCTATTCCTTCGTACCTGTTGTCTCGCTTCACTTAAATTACCTTTATTCCCACCATAATCTGAACACACACTCTCGCCATGGAACATTATTAACAATACCATGCCGTCGCATCTCGTCATACTCATCCTCTTTCACAATAGCCGTGCCAAGACTCTGGAAGGCGCTTGAATTCAAACAAAAACTTACTAGGCACTTGGTCAGTAATTGAGGCTCGTTCAGGCATGGCGTTTTGCAATCTTATTCTATGACAAAACATTTGAACATCCGATAATTTCATTATTATACAGGGCTATTCAAAAAGAAGGAGCAGATTTCAAACATTTATTTCTTCCAAACTACAAAAGATAAAAAACACAATTCCAACGTTCCAACGTTCCTGGACAGAGAAAGATTCAATGTTGTATGCATCCAATATGAGCATCATGTGTTACACGACAAATATCAAAACGGTGGCTCATTTCTTGCCACAATCAGCTGGTCTCTAGTTATCGAATTAACAGCTTCAACAATTCGACGTCGCAGACTTTCAAGCGTGTAAGGCATAGTGGGGATAAAAAAAACTGTCTTTTACGTAACCCCACAGATAAAAATCACAAGGAGTGAGGTCTGAAGACCTGGGAGGCCACCGGCGATGAAGTTGATCTTCTCCTTCTCCTCTTCAAATCCAACGTCCTGGAATGGTGTCATTGAGGTAACGTCGGACGTGGTTAGAGAAATGATGCGGGGCACCATCTTGCATGAAAATGAAGTCATTATTAAACTGACGGCGAAAAGCACTTTGAACTTTAATAATGGAATCTAGTTTTGCTAATTGCAGCACACAAAATACTTTTTTCTGTTGTGTCGTCATTTTATTACAGACAATCAACAGCGCCAATGCGGCTGCCTATGACAAGCAACAGCGCCAATGCGGCCGTGATTGGAACTTCTACCCGGACTGTTCAAAATTTAAACTTTCGTCTGTCCAGGAACGTTGAAATTATGTTTCTATCTTTCGTAGTTTGGAAGAAATAAGTATTTGAAATCTGCTCCTTCTTTTTGAATAGCAATGTATAATTTTATTATTCTAGCTTTAATTTGTACTTCAGTAAAAAAATCTTTCTTTGTTCTTAACTTTTGCAATAAATTGTATACCATTTATTAATCAATAATCAGATAATCTTTTCGTACTTCGACTTTTATTGCAATTGTAAGTGTAAATTTAATATTAGTTGTAACTGTAATTGCAATTGTATTCCTCATATTGTAGTTGTGATCCCCTGGTACAAGAGAAGAGAAGCGTCATAGCCTTATCTCTACCAGGTTAAATAAATAAATACCACTAAAAAATTAAATACTACATAAAGTTTATCATCAGCAATAATACTGTAGCAAATTGCTGCTTCTCATATCTCAGGATATATTTTAATACTCTGTCACCACACAAGCAAATTGATTCATTTTGACTCATTCTCGATAAATAGAGGTATTTTCCTTTCATCCTGTTTTCTTACAGTTGACCTTTTTAAACTTTAGTTAAATGTCCCTGTACTACTGGATCATAATGGCCAAGAAGTTCTAAAATACAGTACCTAGAAAGTTTCCATTGTTAATGTTCTCGAGCTGTCTCCTTGATAGGACAAACATCTGGGATGCAAAAAATGTCACATCAGGCAGTCTTTTCAATAAAGCTTTCCATTTTTCAGCTTCACTGAGAAAATGTTGCTGCAAATCTTTCCAACTACCGCGACAATTACGATTAGGTACACGATTTTCATGAAGCAGTAATGTATTATGCAACCTCTTCCACGGCACTTCTGTTGGAGGAAATCCTACCATTTATCGAAATTTCTGCAGGTTCTAGTTGGATTAGTAATGGTGACACTGAATGAAAGACGCGTAAGACATTGCAACTTTTGTTGTGATGTGCTACTATCTAACCAATCGTGAGGAATTTTTTCTCTCTTTGATGATTTAGAGTACAGAAGATATTATGTGAATGACTTGCCATTTAAATTATTTGACATTGTTTTAATGCATTCCAAAATATTCTGCAACGAAGAGCAGGTATTCGCCTGAACTGTTTGCTGACGAACTTTTTCACTTACTGTATATCTTCAGGCCACAAAGCGGAATCTTTGAAATTATATTCTGGTAATATCTCCCTTTCTACGTTTTCAGTTAATATCTCTTTAGTTTCCCTGTCAGTGGTAATAGGGCAAGTTTAAGAACCATTAATTTTCTTAGCTTCATAGAACTAGAAAGTGATTAAGGAATATCGTGACCTTCATGTTGTGAAAAAAAAATTGAAACACTTCGTGATTATCTGACAATTTATTGCATTTTTTCCTCCCTTTCTGTTTTCAGTTTCCTATATTGACTGCCTGAATTATGTTTATAACTATTCGACACAGTGCAATTAAAGCAACAACAAAATTTGGCAAAGATGACCATTAGACAATTGTAATTATGTAATTGTATTCTTAATATTGTAGTTGTAATTCCCTGGTAGAGGGGAAGAGAAGGCCTGATGACCTTATCTCTACCAAGTTAAATAAATATATGCTACACTATACTATACTACATAGACAACATGAATATTAAAATTCTAGTACTAGTGCAATAAATTATACTAATACAGCAATAAAAAATAAACACATTCACGGTGCACTTGTAACAGTCACTGCTCACTGAACTGTAATGAAACACATTCAATTTCGGACTGGAGACAGAAGTCTGAAATAAGCAATTGAATGTAACCATTGTTGCGTAAATAATTTTGCATGAAAGGACGAAAATGACAACTAAATGAAGTTTCGAGATGCATAATTTGTTTGTAGAATGTTAAATTAACATTATTCACTAAATTTGCCCAAATAATATATATAATATATTTAATTGAATCGCCCCATGCAGAAAGGGCTTCAGTCCATTAGACCTGGTTTTGAGAAAACTAAGGAAAACAGTCTGTACTTTGTATTCCTTTCTGCATATAACTCTCAGCCTGACGCTTCAGTTTCCGTCTTTCCAAGCATTGGACTGAATTCCTTTCTGCACAGGCTGATGGAACCATCCATAAAGATATGATTTCCATCGATATCTCGTTTTTTTCAAAATTTGTGACTGAAGCCCTTTCTGCATGGAGCGATTCAATTATTTTAAAATGTTAAATTTTAAAACGGCATAAGGAAAAGTAAGATTGCACTGCGAAACATGACACCATTGATGTCTATTGTTGCCTGTTAAAGTTGTGTTATTTATAGCACTGCAAACCCTATTAAAATATTGTACTGCAGAATAACTGTATGCAGACAGTTCATGTAGAGAAGTGATATATAGCCTATATTTGATCATATGATATATATTATTGGGGGAGAATTATGGCCAGGCCCCTTGTTGGCCGGGCGCCGGTACCGAAGACCCAACCACAACTCCTTTGTGGGGGCCCTGGGTAAGCGCGTAGTTCTACATATATGGGATACGTTACAAAGAGGAATTGTACGAAAGAATAATATAAGAATGTACTGTATGTTAAGTAATTGAACTTCCATCAGAAAACAATAAAATTCGAGGAAGGGTTATCTTCAAGATCAGCACTAAATACAGTATAACAAAGCCTATTGGTATAATATGTTGTTATAGGTGCCTACTGCTTACTAGAATTTGGTGCCTAAGTATGAATAATACTGGAACAATAAAGAGAAGGTCAACTTATTATCATTTACTTTAGAATAACAATTAAATTTCTAAAACAATTCTCATTTGAAAATAAATGTACTGGATAAAACCTCACTTTATCGATTCCAGTTTATTTTAGAATAGAGCTGGGCAGCAAGAGCGGATTCTACTCTCTCACGGGGAGCCATATGATTTCTCTTCATCCCCTTTCTTCCCCGCCGAACACCGCGCAGCGTTGATTCCGTAACTGATTAATATTAAGCGTCCCCGTTTAGAGTCTGGATGCGCTCCCGATGCCCATCCCTGTTTTAGAATATTATATGTGACGTGTTACGAAGGACGCCCTTGACAGTTATAAGAACATCAAGAGTATTTCCGTGGTAATTTTTTACACTTTCAAGCTGACTAAACGCTAGTCAAATCGGCTGTCATGCTTTGTATATGTTGTAACTATGAGCATTTTTACACATTTAAGTATTCTACACTATTGAGTTATTTTTTTAGTTGGTTATTTAACGACGCTGTATCAACTACTAGGTTATTTAGCGTCGATGAGATCGGTGATAACGAGATGATATTTGGCGAGATGAGGCCGAGGATTCGCCAGAGATTACCTTGTATTCACATTACGGTTGGGGAAAACCTCGGAAAAACCCAACCAGGTAATCAGCCCAAGCGGGGATCGAACCCGCGCCCGAACGCAACTTCAGACAGGCAGGCAAGCGCCTTAACCGACTGAGCCACGCCGGTGGCTCTATTGAGTTATTAGTTCTTGTTCTAGCAGAGGAAGGTTGCCTATATCGTACCACTTTTCAGTTTTTCTTTAGTTATTTCTAAATGGGAAGGAATTTTAATCGCATATACTGTTAAACATTGGGATAGGACCTTGGGACACAAAAAAATATATATATTTTTTTTTTTTTTCAGAATTTTAAATAATTATCAATTGTTTTAAAATACATTATTTAAAACTCTGCAAGTGGTACGATTTGTGCGCCTAGTTTCCTAAATCGTACCTAGAGGTTGCTTAAATCGTACCCATTTGTAAAATACACAATTTTCGAAATAAGAACTACATAAAAATAGCTTATTTCATTATATTATTGTCATTTACTACTTCATTTTATTAATACAAATGAGAAACAAAGATGTTTTAAGATACAAAGATTTTTATAATATATAAATCTTAAATAGGCTATTATCAAGATCTAATAAAACGAAAACACAAAGGATCACTCAAGATTAAATCATATTTAACACAAATGAAAGACACCTACTTGTCAGATTCTGTCGTTACACATGTCACAGGAGAATTGAGAACGTTCTTCTGCCGTAGAAACTCCTGCACGTCTCCTGCACCCATTGATTGCACTCAGCAAGGAATCATATCTTCAATGACAGCTTCTTAACAGATAAAATAAAACCAGTCCTCTTCTTTTGCATAAAAATCAATCATTTTAGATGTTTTTTCGTTCTTTTTGATAGCTAATTTGCTTTTTTATTTGTTTCCTTGAAGTTCTTCCTTTCTGTTTCTTTGCTGCTATTGATTCTTATAGGGACTTGAAGTTAGCACAACAGCTTACTGAGCACTTTTTCTCGTTCTCGTTTGAGCTGAAATCTTTCGTTTAGGGAGAAACCCGTTCCGTCAACGTTAAATATGTACAAAGCGTCTATGAAGTACTCGTAGACTACCTTCTCCAAACGATAAAAAGATCCTTTAACATCAACTTTACTAAACCCTTTGGAACGATTCAGATACAGTTTCCAGTTGCCGCAAACTTAAATTTGAATGCCTCTTGATGAACCCATAATAGCAATTCTTCCTCGCCAGTCGTATTTATTTATTGGACAGATTTGGAAGGGTGGGTTTGCTTGTAACACATCGAAGGAAAACTTCCTAACGTCTTTTGTAGTAAGTTGAGAAAGATATTCTTCAAACATTGGAATATGTTTGATCAATTCCTCTTCTATTTCTCGTGAAATTGCTGTATTCCTCCCGTTGATGGATCCATTTGCAGGACGACGAGACCTGCCTTCATTTTGCCCATCAAATATCGCTTGAAAATTGATTTTATGATTTTGTACTTACGACATTCATTCAATCCCACTGCTCCGGATCGAAATTTATCCAGTCCCTTACGTAAAGCACTTGGTTTCGATTTTCCGTATTCTCGTTTGGTCAATACCTATTCTGGAATTTGAAAATATTATGCACCTAACGTTATTTGTTCACGTTGCCAAAATCGTACTGGTACGATATGAGCAACCATTTCAAGGTACGATTTAGGAAACCAGCACTCAAAGCAAACTATTCATATCATAACCTAAACAAAACTGTTACAGTGACCAATTTCACCGTTTAAAAATGCAAACAATCTAATATACTAGGTGTAATAATACACATTCATTAAACTAACTGAATGTTTCAATAAAAGCTTACGAAAGAGTAACAAAATCTTATTTATGAGAAATCAGAACTTACTATTAAACACAGTTTAATACAGCTGTTGTCTTGGTTGAAAGGCGGAAAACTGAACGAGTATCAGTTTCTATTTGTATTTCATGGAAAATTCCCCAAGTGGTCCTTGAATGCAATACTTTCCTCAATATTAATAGTGGTATGATTTCGGCGCCGGTACGATTTAGCTACGGTGGAGAAGCATGTGTGTGGGGTTCTTGTGATGTAGGTTCAGTACAAAGTTTTTTACGTAGAACATGTCTTTCCTCACACTTAGTATGGACACCCTTTCCGGGATCCTTGGTCAAACAAATTATAGCAAAATTTCAAATGCTTACTGCAACAACATTATGAGTCACAATCGAAAGCTAATGTTGTAGTAGTTAGGCCATCAACCAATGTAACTTGTGTGACCACGCGCAATGACACAAACTCCGCTCGCTGCGGGCTAGAGGGCTCAGAAATCCCGTATAAAATTAGCCATGCCGCGCAGGCAACCACAACCATTCACTAACCTACACAGGTTTCACTCCTAATTACACACAAGACAACCCTTCTTTCACCCCCCTTTTCGCACTTAACATCATGCTCACCCCTAGCAAATAAATTATTCGCAGCAAATAGCCCATCGCCAAAACATAAGAGGGCATTTGAATACCTGAAACAGGCGTCGACGGCTAGCCGCCGACATAACATCTCCCTCTCTCTCTAAGAATCTCTCAGTTCGGATCTCGGCATCGACAGCATACGTACCTGTGCTACCACTCGTTTGATTTGTAATCGCAAGTTCTACAATATTGAAGTTTAAGATAGGTACACGTATTGAGGGGTATTTGGGGTGCTAAACGGGATGTTACTCGCCAGATGTCGTTGGTGCATCGGGTTATTGGGATGTGCGCAATGGAAGAATTTACATAATAAACAGTGTGACTTTATGGTAACAAATATAATTAACAAATAATAAATAACAAGTACATGAATGAGTTGATGGAATAAAACATGAATATGTGAAATTAAACAAAGAGAAATAATATACTAAACTGGTCTCAAATACAACAATAAAGACAGTCCAAAACCTTCGATACTCTGATCGTTAACGGCCAATATGCTTTCAAAGTCACAATTCAATCTAATTGGCAAGTTCCAAAATATTAAGTTCATGACTCACAAAATATCCCACGCTGGATCATTCAAACAACATCTCAACCAACATATAAAACTTAAGATCAATGTTCAGCGATTTCCATAAACTCTTACTCAATGCCCAATTAGATTTTAAAAGTTGTTCCTAAAGTCTAACTAGTAGACTCAACGTATTGACTCGATAACTTACAGAAAAATAATCCCAAGTAAAACAGTCACACACACATACTCAATGTGCACATAATTAGGTAAAACTTGACTATTAATTACAATCTGCACATACTATAAATCTCTGTACTATCACAATGAATCTGATACCCGAGAGAGAGAGAGAGAGAGAGAGAGAGAGAGAGAGAAGAGAGAGTATGCATAGAACGACAATACCTCCGAATTCACGTACCCATTTAAATAACAAACTGGAATTCAATATACTCAGAATTATAAGTCGAATCGTGTAGAAAGTAATACTCAATTTGGAATACAATGTACTAGAATAATCAAGAAAGCAATTTAACTGCAATTTCGTTACATACTTGATTACGATATAACCAATACCTTTCATTAATCACCACAATTCGCCAGATTATCTTGGAACCTCAATACGACGTATCTATACAATATCCGCGTATCCTAATACTCACGCAAAATCAAACCGCGAAATCACTTCGCCTAATCTGTAACATTCTATGCAACAATACGACGTAATTCGCGACAACTACAAAACCTCACACAATCTCTCCCAATACTACATAACTCGCCACGACTACAAAACCTCACGCAATCTCTCATACACGAACCAAGACATTATCACTAGCGAATGCTCTCCATATACAATTCAGCAAATAATATCGTAAGCAAATGTAACAAAGTACCAAAACAAGTTCGTAATTTTGACTAACTACTCCATGATAAATCCAATACAACCTTGTACATCACGACTGAATTCCTGAAAGAAGTTAACTGTTCGACATGTTCTCCAAACAACCTTCTGCGTCGGCCGTAAGTTCCTGAGTGATTTTAACTATTCCACTAATTCTCGGAGCAACCTTCCACGTCGAGAGTGAATTCCTGAGTGAAGTGCTTTCGTACTAAACGTAAAAACGAAACCTCGGTTCTCTCTCCGTCAATTGTTTCAAACCCTAGCCGGCCAATAGGAATTCAGATATTAAAATAGAAAGGAAAAAGATGGCGCTATCGATAGTGTCCCAGCAATGCGAACTCTGTCGGTGATGTAACAGACGAGATGATCCGCTGATGCGTCGAGCTCGGCTCAGTATGATACACTTTGAGTGAACAATAATGGATAATGTCTTGTGAGCTGGGACCAATCATAGAATGTCGCTTCATATGAAGAAAAAACACATTGCATGTTGATAATTACGAATTGACCCATACTCTCTATTTGTGAGCCGAAAGAAAATTTAACATTCAAACCTACACAACTGTAGTTTCATTTTCGAGTTCAAATTTTGATCGCGGCGGAGTTATACTTCTGGTGAACTATGCCTAGTTTCTCGTAGTTTTCCTCGGAGTTCTGCCTTTTCTCCCACTTCATTCCATGATCACTCTGCACAATACTTTTTTGTTCTTTTATCACAATTTTCGCTTTGGAAAACAGGCATGTACTTTTGTCTGTCTGGCATCGGATCTACTATCGCCATGTCGAGGTTTGTTTGAAGATTGATATATGGCATAAGGGTGGATACTGTACGTCTCGGAGATCTACAGAGTGGGACCGGAACACTGGACAAGGCCACAACAATTTCTCTCCAACCTGGACTTAACGAATAGGGATCTCTGAGGTACGACAGACACCACTAGATGTAATGTATTGGGTTTATTGATTGGAAAGGAGTACATTTTGTGACGGACGGTGGATGTTATATTATGTATTATTTAACGACGCTCACAACTGTCGAGGTTATATCAGCGTCGCCGGTGTGCCGGAATTTTGTCCTGAAGGATTTCTTTTACATGCCAGTAAATCTACTGATATGAGCATGCCACATTTAAACACACTTAAATGCCATCGACCTGGCCCGGGATCCAACCCGCAACCTCTGGCATAGAGAGCCAGCACTATACTAACTGCGCAAACCAGGCCGACCGGATGATGAAGCCAACTTAACCGAGAAGTACAATCAGCACGCAACTCAATCCATCACGGGTGCTGAACAGTATTTCTGGGCTGCAGTAGACAGCGATAATTCCTTTCTGTCGGTATTCACCAATCCCAATATACAGAGTGTTTCCGGGCTAGTGTTAGGGAAAGGGCACATGTATCAATTTGAGATTAGGAACACTGGTCCGGAAATGACCGAGTCGAAAGTTACAAGCAAAAATATTTGTGTGTAAATGGAATAATTTCATTCCTCTGTACATCTTATTTATGTGCATTTGTCTGTACATCTTACACATACTGTATTCATCTGAAGTTGTTTACGTTATCTACTTACTGTACAGTATTCCGTTCAGTGCGCTATCTGAGAGGTGGGGACAGCAAACTACACTAAAGCAATGCAGATAGCGTAATGTGTAACGGACATGGTCGGTCCTGATATGCACGTCTGTAGGCAGCAGTGTATGTGTACAAGTTGCAGTGTCCAGTCGATCAGTCCTAGTGAAATGGAGGAGTACACGAGAGCGGAATATGCAGACTTGATTTTCGAATACGGATGAGCCAATGGAAACAGTAGACAAGCCCACAGATTGTATCGGGCCTAGTACCCACGTAGGAGACATCCGGCCCGTACCATCTTTCCACGGCAGTTCCAAAGGTTAAGGGAGGGAGGGCACGTGTTGTGAAATTACAATTCTTTTCCACACAACTATTTTTGCTTATAACTTTCGTCTCAGTCATTTCCGGACCGGGGTTCCTGATCTCAAATTGATACATGTGCCCTTCCCTATCATCCCTGAAAGTTTGTAACACCAACCCGGAAACATCCTGTACAATACCGTGATGGCAGTAAGAATTTAGGTAGCAAAAATGAAAATGGGGAGCTGTCATGATGGCGAAGCGTATCATGTCGTAGAACTAGTTACTACTATGCTACTAATGATGATGATGATGATGATGGTGATGATAATAATAATAATAATAATAATAATAATAATAATAATAATAATAATAATAATAATAATAATAATAATAATAATGCGGTATGCGTCAAAACAAACTACTGAAATTATCGTTCATCTGCTATCCACGTTTCCTTAGCAACTAGAGATCTGCAAAACTGCGCACACAACCGGTTTAGATTCGTCCAGTCGGGAGCTCAACCGGCTACGATGAACATCGGGCCGAATAACTCGGTTGTCGAGCGATTACGCCTGATGTATTGCAGAGTAGACAGAACATCAGGCGCATTTGCATGAAAATAATGTTTTTCGAGTACACAACCGGAATAACAAGGAAATTTACGTTGTCTTACTAAAAAAAAAGTGTTTGCAAGTATTCTTACAGTTCATTCGACACTATAACACATATATTTTCTTTATTATTCTGAACTTGCAGTAACTTTATAAGTATCGTTCATATTTTAAACTTTTATGGCCAGTTGCAGAAACGTCGATCAAATCAGGTTGTGATCGGAGATTACTTGATGTCTTGTTTACTTGACTGACAGATCGAGTTGCAGGAAAGTTAATATACGATCAGATGGCTGTGGTCAACAGATTGTCGATTTGACTGAGAAATACCTATGGCAACAGCGCCATACCAGCTCGCAATACAACCTTCAGCTGTTTAACGGCGGTAAATGAACGTTTGTTTATTATACGCTTTGAGGTTACAACATCAAGATGTCAATGAGCGATTCCAATAAAGAAAAACCAAGGGGCCCAATTTTTAGCTCCACTGACAGAGCTCTGCTATTAAATATAGTGGAGGGATATATGAACATAATTGAAAACAAAAAAACGGATGCAGTTTGGTCAAAAGAAAAAGAAAAGGCGTGGGCAGACATTGCTGTCGATTTTAATAGGTGTGCGTCTGAGGGCGAAAGGACTGCTACCCAGTTAAAAACTGCATACGAGAATTACAAAAGAAGAATAAAAAAGGCAGCAGCAGATGATAAGGTACGTATGTCTATTTACAGTTTGATGAAAAGGGTTGTACTAACTGTAATTTCTGCTATTGTTGGCTGTGCTCTAGTTATACAGATGTAAAACAAAAATTATTGTGGGCCTAATCAGTGCTCTACTTTGGTGGAAGGAAATGGGAATTGTGTATTTGTATTTATTTATCTATTTCCTTTATAGTTTACTGCAGATTACATAGATCCATCAGAATACATAATTTCAGCCATAATTAGTTCAAGCCAGTTTAATTAATAATAGCAGGTTGAGTTGCATAATACAGTGGGGGATGGTTGAAAAAATACTGTACTTTAAATCAACAAAACCAATCTCTTCATAATTTATTAAGCCTCAGCACTTAAACAATTACAACCTATTTCCATTAGGAGTGTTTAATCAGATACATTTTAAAAATAAATTTCACTACAGGGATTTCACTACAATATTACTACTATTTATTAAAACGTTCTTATTTTATGGTAAACTTATATGTGTTTATTCTATTTTCAGGCTGAGTTGCACAAAACAGGCGGGGGATCATTCAAGAGGAAGTTATATGTAGATGGGGAGCGGCTTATAGCCAAACTCCATCACAACTTCACACCTCTTTGTAATCCGTGCGACAGCGATGGCCAGTACCAGGTCATTGAAGACGTAGACGCTGATCCTGTTTCCTATATTGAATCAGTGGAAACGTATTTTGATGGTCCTCTGCCTGTCATGAGTGTTGAAGAGGTACAGACGGAATCTCATGAAGAGGTGGTAGCTCATGAGACTGTTCTATCACCTTCGCAGTCTCCGTCTGTAAATATACCAGAAGCAATTCCAACAGGAGGCCTTCAACAACAGATACAGATTACAACAACAAGTAGGTCTACTGCACGAAAACACAAGAGAAACAGGATGGAAGGCTACACAAGTAGTAAAGTGGACTTTAATGATTTAAGGTGCCGCCTTCTGTTGAAGAAACACAGCATGGAGATGAAAATATTGAAAAAAACCTTGAGGTTGCGAGAGTGGAATTAGAAATAAAAAAAGCTATTTTGGCTAATGAATTTAAAAATTAAGTTGCTTCTTTGAAAATAACCTTGTATTGTTTTACTTACCTTTCTGCCATTTCTGTGAAGTGTGTATTTATTAAAGCAGTCCTGACAACATGTCCTCCATTTCCTCTTTCTCTGAATAATGCTTGGTCTCTTTCAGCTTCGGGGTAGAATCTTCGTACCAAGTCTTCGTCTGGAGGCGGGGGTTCAGTTTCTCCATGCTCTAACAGTAGGTTATGTAGGACAAAACATGCCATAATAAACTCAAGTGTTGTTGATTGCTGCCTTCTCAGCTTGAACCGGAGACCCATTGACAAGCATGGAAATCTTCTTTTAACAACTCCAAATGCTCTTTCTATACAGTTTCGTGTTTGTATGTGAGTTGTGTTGTAGAGTTCCTCTTCTTCAGTCCTTGGGTTAGAGAGACGTGTCAGCAGAAAATTAGAGCAGGAATAGCCGCCATCGCCTAACAGGATTCCATTTCCCATTTCTCCATTCACAAACTGAGCATGTAACCTGCTCATGAGGAATATCGTGCTGTCATGTGTGGAACCTTGACAACGTGTCACTACATTCCAAAACAATAATGAAGATGTGCACACAGCCTACACATTTATCGAAAAGAAACCTTTTCTGTTCCGATAGAGTTCAGGATTATTCCCACCAGGTGATATAATAGGGATATGGGTGCAATCTATACAACCAATTACTAGTGGGAATTCAGATATTGCTGAAAATTCTCTTTGAATCTCAAGACGTTCCCGCGCAGAATTTAGAGGCTTTATATAAGTCTGTGCTAATAAAGCTAGTTCATGGGTAATTTCTCTCACCACTCTGCTGATAGTAGATTTATGCACCCCTACAATATCACCCAAGACTATTTGAAAGGTACCAGTTGCATAATATCTCAACGTAATTAAAAGCTGGTTCATTGGAGACAGAGGATAGTTTCTGTTAGTCTGTCTACATATATTTCTTTCGATTTTCGAAAGTACCATACAACAAGATTCTTTACTTAACCTGAATCGTATTCAAACTCCTTCTCTTGAAACATAAAATATAACTCGTCTCGTCTTTGTATATTTCGTTGCCTTAACAATATTTCTTCCTCATACCTTTCAAAAATTTCTTCATCTGAAAAATCCATAGCACAATATTTTCGAAAATAATATAGAATTAACCTATAAATGCAACATACGACACAAACTTGATCGGAGAATCACTATTTGACCAGCAGAACATTGCTGATCAAATCTGACGACAGTTTGATCGCCGATCAAATACTGATTGCTGTTTGTGCAACAAGAAAGTAACTGATTGCCGGTCAAACTCCAATTAAACGTCAATCAAAGTCCGATCATAAATGATTAACGTTTCTGCAACTGGGCCTTAGAGTTTTACTAATGAAAGTTGCTTATAGATATGTTAAACAATATTATAGTTTTTCACAGAACAAGACGTGCACAAGCCATGTATATTTTTCTTACCAATAAACGCTATATAGCTGGCGTTTTTCCATACCAGTGTTAAACAGTATACGTCATAACTTCATCATTTGAATACGTCGTAACTCTTTCTCGTCACATATTGACTGAATCTTGTTCGATTTGTATAACCCAATGATCGATATTACATAAGCTCATGTAAGATCGCGAATTATTTAGAAAACAAATCTCACACAGAAAGAAATGGTAAGGAGGAAGAAAATACGATCTCCAAATAACACCGGGCACATTTCATCATACAATAACTTTTTAACATTTTCTCAGTAGGCTATACAAACAGAGTAATAATATTGAAGGACATTTATTTTGTTTAATTACAAAAATATGTTTGCTTCAAATAGGAATACAAATAATTTGACACTTTAATACATTTATTTTTGTATTTCGAACTTGCAGTAATTTGACTAGTAACAAATAAATGAACAATGGACACAGTGACATCGAAGGAAATAGACGTAATGTATAATGTGAAATATCATAATGTAAACATATTCAAAATATAATTACAATTCATTATAAAACAAAATAGGAAATAAGTACATAAGTCCATTATGACGTTTGTACTTTAAATTAAAAAAATGTATAGGCCTACCTCTAAAACAGTAGTTGCATGCTTTTTAATTATTCTAATCAGTTGCAATATTATTTATGAAGAAATCAATTTAAAAAGATAAACAGTAATGTTATTTTCAACAATACGATTACTTTGGCTCCCAATGGTTGTTGTTCTGTACAAAATAAGTATAATTTACACATTTCTAAACTACGAATAACAAAAGAATAGCAAGGTTTAGAAACAAATCATTCTGTATAGAAAAGATCTACCTCAGAGAAAACAAGTGTCATTCAATGAACTATTTTATTACATACTTGCTAATATCAACTATTTGATATTCACAATTATTATTAGGGCCTATTATTATAGACTACATGATCAGAGTTGATTTCTTGTGTTTATGTATTAATAAATCTCTTTTACTAGTCTAAAGTTACGTTCGGTGGAAACACTTATTCATGGAATGGCCAATATTCGTTTCACAAGTGTTGCTAGAGACGCTAGAGTTGTTTGGTGATCTTTCCATCAATTTATTATGTAGGAAAGGAAATGGGCATAATGTATAATGTGAGATATAATAAATAAATAAATCCAAAATAGAATTACAATTAATCACAAAACATAAAATTAAATAATTATTAACTCTAAATGCATTCCTCCAAAACAGTAGCTATTCATATACAGGGTAGAAGTGAAATAACCCTGCACATTGTACTGGGCGATAAGGTTCACTAAAATGAATGGAAAACCTACTGTATATTACGTTTAATTCTCTAGTCATAGTAAACATACTAAAAGCATTGGTTGTAGTAGGTTTCAGAAGATATAATTTATTTTTGTTTTAGTTTTACTATTGATCGAGTTTACTGTTTTTTAAGTGTGTCATTATTGTAATATTATAATTCAGTTTTCTAGTGTAAGCAAATATTATAATCTTGGTAATTTGTGGATACCGAAAGTTTTTTTTCTGCAATTTACGCTTTACAACGTCTGTAGTTTCATGCTGCATGCTGTTTGTTCCTCTTCATGATCCGCAGCTATAATATCTGGATGGTTCACTGTGATCTTCATTTTATACGCCAGAGCCGTCCACCCACAGACAGATCGAATCAACTCGAATGCACGTACGCAAGCAGATGTACTTCGCATACTGCCTATAAAGCCAAGCGTTCAGTAGCGCTATGCAAGTTGATTCGGCTTTCAACCGGTTTTGCAGGACTCTACTAGCAACGATATATTTATTTATTTATTTATTTATTTATTTATTTATTTATTTATTTATTTATTTGTTTATTTATTTATTTATTTATTTATTTATTTATTTATTTATTTATTTATTGTATATAATAATTTGACATATTGTAAATTGAGTGTTATCACAATCTAGTCACAGTCACGAAGCTTGAGTTGTGAGGGTACTAGGAACAATAGACTGTGCAGGTACTTATTTCGCATTGTCTGTTGATGAGGCGATAGTAGCGATAGCAACTATCTATGGATGCATATTTACTACGTATTGAGCTTCGTGACTTTATATAGTAGACTGTGGTGTTATGTTGATTTCTGAAATTGAACCGGTCGTTTGTAAAACCACATGAGTCCACATTTTTGCGAAAATGAATTACTGGTACTATAGCAAGCACTACGGATAGCGCATCATTTCGAGTTGAAACAACATGAGTCCGATCATTACTAAGCAGTCTAAAAAATATTAAAATATTGAATTCCTTTCAAAACCACATCAGTCCCGAACTCTTATGATTTTAACGAATAACGCCACGATGCACGCGTGATGCTCTTGCTACCATGCACTTCTTTGTCAAGATATTGGACAGCGAGTGTAGTTCCAAGAGTTCTGTAGAAAAAAATACGCAAAAAGGTGTCATTATCAGAGATGTGTGTAAAAGAGAGGATAAAGCATTGCAAAGAGAATGGTCTCTCACAGAGGGAATAATATAGTTGCAAGGAAGCGAGGAGATCCATGCATGTAAGTACAATAAGATTGTTTAATTTATGTTATCGATATGAAGTTTTGATGGAAATATGTTACATTGTCACAAAATCTCGTTGTTAGTTCTGTTAACGAGAAGCATTTATTTGAAATTATATAGGGTTATGGTCAGAAACATGGCACAGATAATAATATTGCCATTTTTGTTGCTTTCATGTGCAAAGAACAGTGTTCTATGAAAATACCTGTACCAGATAGAATAGACATTTTTAGCAAAACTGAATCATTTGAAAGCAAAAATGAGCGCGTGATCTTTTTGGAGGGAAAATATGCAATTTATGTTATTTACTTATTGTTAACTAAAGATATGTGTGTACTCATACATTTCTATTAAACATGTGACACACTGCTTTGAAAATGAATTACTCTGGAATAACTTTTCTTTAAATCGGCTACAGTATTTTGTATTTAATTTGTGAATGAAATGAACCATTTTGAATCTTAAGTAAAAGTAACAATATAAATTGACTGAAAACTGTATAATAATGTATTTCACACTGCAACAAACGATACACTATATATTGTAAAAGGATACTGGAGTTGTTCTTATTGGTATTTGTTAAAACAACATGAGTCCAAGAACTTAAAAAATATTTTAAGATTGTATGAAATGAGATAATTAAGATACAATGCTTTTGTATCAGACACACTAAAGTATGGTCATCCTTTAAAAATTTCACAGAGCTAACATAAAATCCATTAGCTATAGAGAGTTTTTTTCTAATTTTCTTTAAACTTGTTTTCTGTGACTCATGTGGTTTTGCAAGTGACTGATTCAATTATGGTTCTAACAACAGAGGAGATGTTATTGTCGAGCATTATTTTCAATCACAAGGAGTGGGGCGTCAGGATGGCCCGGGCTTCCGCCATGTTAAAGAGCAGTACCCGGAGCGATTTAACAATTCGGCACCAAACAGCACAACAGGGCTAGCTATCGCGAGAAGTTCCGTCGTACGGGATCAGTTTTATTTCGCCTTGCATGTTAAAATAACTTATACTGATTTTCAGAGTATGTTTCTAGTTTCAGTACTCCGTATGACCAGAAATAATGTTCGACAATAAACACCTTCTCCTCTGTTGTGAGAACCATAATTGCAGAAATCAAAACAACACCGAATTCACTTTGTTGCTAGGGAAACGTTGACAACAGATGAGCGATAATTTCACTACTGTTTGTTTTGGCGCATACTGTAGTAATTGCCTTGAATTCCCATACAGAGCAAAGGCTTCTCTAATGGAAGATAGCTCTTAGTATTCCCACATCTGAGCTAGAGATGTGGGATTTTTCTACCTATCTATCTTTTAGTCACTTTTGCTTAGTTTTATATTTTTCTCGTGTTTATAATAAGCATTTTAGAATGTGTCCTTAGCATGTTTTTAGGTTTTGATTCTTCCCCTCCTACAATTTATTCACTGTTGTTTTACAGATTATCCTAACAATTTCTTATCAACTAAAGCCTATTTAATTCTTCCTGCTTTTTCTATACAATTTGGTTCCATTTAGTCCTTGTTCTTTGTAAACTTTCACACACACACACACACACGCACACCTGCACTTCGGAACACATTTCTACAAATGAGTTTGTAGCTTTTCTCTGTTCGTTGCAGTCGTAGTCCACATGTGGCCAACATTTTTCTTCATCTCGTCCGCCCATCTCTTTCTCGGTCTTTTGGGTCCTCCTCCTCCAACTCTGGGATCCCAAACTGTTGCTGCATGTGCCCATCAATTGTTCGTCCAGCCCATTTCCATTACTCTATTTGCCCTGCGGATATGGCATCATTCACTTGTGCCCTTTTTCTTATATTTGTGTTCCTGACACGGTCCTTCAGTGTGATTTGTATAATTTTTCTTTCAATTTTTCTCTAAGTTACTTGTAGGGATCTCTTCTGTTGTTGAGTTAGTGTCGAAGTTTGTATTCCATATTTTAGTACTGAGAGTATACAGCTGTGTAGGATATGTTCTTTATTTTACAATTTCTGTGTTTTATCTATTAGAATCAAGTTTAGGATCCAAAACTTTTTCCAAGCTAGTGATATTATTCTTTTGACTTCTTTGTTGCTGCTATTGAGAAATGATACCCTTTGGCTTAAGTAAACGTATTCCTGAACGTAGCTAATGGTTTCTGGTTCTATTTTGATTTGGATTTCTTTTTTGTTTTAGTTGAATTCATTAGGGTTCCAACATTCTTACATTGCCTCTGTATTTGCATCAACAAGTTTTCTAGATCTTATGCTGATTTTGCTAAGAGGACTGCGACATCTGCATATCTTAGTTTTGTTATTTTCCTTTTATCAATATCCATCCCATGATTGTGCCAATCTTTTTGATAAAATAGGCCTATTTGTTCCAAGAGACAAGTAAATAATTTCGGGGATAATGCTTGCTTGACACATCTGAGAAGTTCGAATGTGGGTTTGCCTTGTCCGTTTTAATCTTGGCTTTGCTGTTTGAGTAGATCTTCATAGAATGCGTATATAATATTTCCCCTCTGCTCCCTGTTTCAGCAGTGCCTCGAGTACGCATGGATGCTCTACAAGTCCACACTGTCAAAAGCTGCTTTAAAGTCTACAAGTACCATATATAATTTTAGATTTAATTTCTGTATATTTTCGAGGATTTGGCATCCTGTTTTAGTTGGTGAATGGTGGAAAAGTTAGGAATGCCTAATTGCTTAAATACGTTGTATAATAAGGGAATGGTCTTCAAGACCTGTGACCCATGCATCAGCGACTGTAGTTGTTGTTTAGTCAACTGTCCAAAGACAGGTCTGAACCTCACAAGTGATACCAATAAGGAATCACTCATATTTTTAGTGTAATTACACAATCATCTCTACAGCGCAGGTACCAGTACATTATATTTTATAACACGAATTCTTTTGTAGTAATTTCCTGTATCATATTATTAGCCAATTTTGTTATTATTATTATTATTATTATTATTATTATTATTATTATTGTTATTATTATATTACCAACATTGTTATTATTATTATTATTACCGGTTAATTTTTATAGTTGTCGTAATCATAATAGTATAAGTGTTGGTAACATTTTATTACATGCTTTTCATGCACAATCATCTCTGGATGAACCGTAAGTAATGTCACTAATTCTGGTTGATAATAAATTCCTTCAGTAAAGACCAACAAAAAGTCAAGTACCATTTTGCTATATTTTTAATAGTTTTCCAGAAAAACGTGCATTTTAAAATACGTAAATTATGATGTTCTGCAACGCTGTAGCCAGAAGCGAGTGCACGTGAGGATTATGTTGCTCTGAAACCACCTTCACCTGACTTGTTCTGAATAGGTAAGCGTAAGTTCATTGTCATGAACAGGGAGGGACATTAACTGTGGAAGGAGCGAAAATGTTTCAATATCTGTATCGCGGTTGATAAGAGGCTATAGTTTTAATTTTTTCTCATCATAGATTTTCTTATTTTAGTAAGTTATTTTACGATGCTTTATCAACATCTTAGGTTATTTAGCGTCTGAATGAAACGAAGGTGATAATACCGGTGAAATGAGTCAGGGGTCCAACACCGAAAGTTACCCAGAATTTGCTCATATTGGGTTCAGGGAAAATCTCGGGAAAAACCTCAACCAGGTAACTTGCCCCGACCGGGAATCGAACCCGAGCCACATGGTTTCGCGACCAGAAGCGCTAACCGTTACTCTACAGGTGTGGACCTCATCATAGATATGTAATATTTAAACATAAAATCGAAATCGATCGAATATCTTCTCTACATATGACTGAAAATTTCGGCTCATAGCATGCGTAGTGTGGTATTCTTTGACTTGGAAAAATCTCGAATCCCTCAATTATTATGAACCTCATTCTACAGTGTTTTCAAACGCGTAAAAGTACTGTTTAATTTTTGTGTTTAGACTGTGTTAGAGAACGGAGAATGAACACTGATGATTTCACGTTAAACAAAGCTTAGAAAATTGAATATAAACTCTACAAAGTAATGTTAATTAAATGTTCAGCGAACACAGACAATAAGATACGCTTAGCTCAAAATAAATTTAAAAGATTAAGAAATGTTTCTACACTCTCATTTCATCTGAATGTTCTAGAGAACGAAAAAATGGTAATGCTTATTTCACGGTATAAAAATTTTGAAGCATTTAAAACTCTACAGGCAAAAATAAAAATATGATATGCTATTTTACGTTAAATGAACAAAATTAAGAATGATATTTTTAAACACTTTCGATTTACTTTAATTTAATATTCGGTGAATATAGGAAATAAGAAAATCCTTATTTTATGTTATAAAAATCAACTTAATAATTTAAAACTATTCTGTTTTTCATACTACAAGCATTTTCTTCAGACAATTATTAACAGTTCTCTCCCACTTTCATTTTCAAAGTGGTAACCGGTAAACTTACATACAAGAAATCAAATTTCCCGAGATGTCTTTAAAATTAATCGTGTACCAATGTTATGTTTACATTTCTCGTTATCTCACCCGTCGTCTCGAGCACGTCCGCTATTCGGAGTAGGCCTACCTGGCCTATGACACGTATATCTTCCTCTCCCGGCAGCAATAACCTTTACCGAGTTGCCACACCGTATTACTTTTAAAAATTCCTTCGCAGAACGAAAACTTACATTTATTTTGGTCAAATTTCTGCAAATTTAAAGGACAAAACTGAAATTTTTCCAATCAATTATCATAGTACATTTCTCTCTTATATTTACTGACCATATTGGGAATTAATTCAATTGATTTCCTAAAATATGCTGTGAAATGTTTCATATACAATATTTTTTTTTCTCGCAAAGGGAGCGAAATTGTGCAAAATTGCATGAAACACTTTTCTTTAAAATATTTCAAAGAATAACCCTTTAAAATTAATAATATTACTTACGGTTCACTCTATATATATATATATATATATATATATATATATATATACATATACATATACAAGACATATTAATACCTACAATTGCACACATATTTTCAATAGTTCCTTAATCACTTCAACTTTCCCTAAAATATGGAAGCCAGTTTCGTTCTTCCTCTTCCGAAAGACAAAGTTCACAACCATCCGAATGACTACACACCAATAAGCATCTTGCCAGCCATATCAAAAGCACTGGAAAGAATGGTACACAAACAACTTACTGACTACATGAACGAACATAAATTATTAGGTAAGTATCAGCCAGGTTTCAAAGCTGGACACAACACAAACACTGCTCTACTTAAAGTGGCCGAAGACATTCGTGAAACTATTGATTCTAATAAAGTAACAATACAAGCAATTCTTGATATTAGCAAAGCTTTCAACGCTGTAAATTTTGACCTGAACATCCATAAACTGAGAAATTTGTACTTGTCAGAGACTGCTGTCAGTTGGTTCGAATACTACTTATGGGAAACACAACAATGTGTTTTGTCAGGGAATCGAAGCTCTTTCTGGCATATCATAACAGGGTCGCTATTCAGACCATTGTTGTTCACAATATATGTCAGTGATATTACATTTGTAAGGCATTGTAACTATTACTTGTATGCTGACGGCCTTCAACGCTACAGCTCTTCCCAATTAGACCGAGTAAATGACGCTATAGTCAAACTGAACGAAGGCATTGACTCGATTGTGACATGGACAAAGAAACTCTACCTTAAAATCAAGCACTTATATTAGGACACAAACGATAAACCGACGCTGTAAAACACCTCCACATTTCCCTCGTTAAAGTAAGTACAGTGCATGTCCCTTTCAGTTCTTCAGTAAAAAATCTTGGCATTCACATGGATAATAATCTGAACTGGGATATGCAAATCACAAAAGCTTGCAGAAAAGTATGTTCTATTATTCATACTGCTAAAAGGGATAAATTTTCTTCTTCCATCTTGTTTAAAAAAGTCCCTTGTGCAGACGCTTGTATTTCCCTATTTTGACAATGCTGACGTTTCACTGACTGATCTTTCCAGCGACAACAAAACGAAAATTCAACGTGCTCATAATTTCTGTGTATGTTTTGTAAGCTATGTTCGCAAATATGAATCATATTACCTCATCCATGGAAGCAATAGGTTAGCTTAAACTAGATAAGAAAAGAAATTTACATTGTCTTCTCTTTCCCTTCTAAAACTTGAACTCTTCTATTTTTTCGCCCCCGTCGTCTCGCTTCACCTACCTTTCTTCTCACCATAATCTGAACACACGCTATCACCATGAAACATTACTAACAATACCATGCTATCGCAAAACAATCCTAACAATACTCTCCCATCACACCTCCTCATACTTATCATCTTTCACAATAGCCCTGCCAAGACTCTAGAAGTCGCCACCTGCTAGCATCAGAAACTGTCGAAATAAAACTGAATTGAAACGCAAACTTACTAGGCATTTGGTCAGTAATTGAGACTCGTTCAGAGATGGTTTCTTGTAAATAGTTCTCTTAATCTACCATAAAATATTTCAATATCCGGTAATTTCATCACTACTATTTTGTTTTGCTATGTTTAATTTGTAATTCAGTAAATGGGAGAAATATATACATATAAGCTTACTATATACTCTTTATTCTTAATTTATATAATAAATTGTCCGGCTTTTATTAATCATGTAATCTTTTCGTAATTTAATTTTTACTGTAATTTGTAATTGTAATTTTGATATTAATTGTAATTTTATTCTTCATATTGTAGTTGTAATCCCTGGTAGAGGGGCAGAGAAGGTCTGACGGCCTAATCTCTACCAGGTTAAATAAATAAATACTATATATATTAGAACACGAATTATTTTGTAGCAATTTTTTATCATATTGTATTATTATTATTATTATTATTATTATTATTATTATTAGGGCCTGTACTACAATCTCCAGTTAAACCTCCAGATACGTATACCCCAGTTTAGCAATCTGGAAGTTAAATATTTTGTTTTGTACTACCATCGAATTTTAACTGCAGGATTGTTATCCAGAAGATATAGTGACATTTTTATTACGTTGGCAATGAAGTTACTGAAAATATAGTGAAATTTATTGCTTTGGTATACATTTCCCCGCGTATTTCATGTTTACGTTTCGTGTTTATGTGGTACTATCTATTTTGAGGTTTTATTGTAAGCATTATTGTTATTATAATACTGAAACTTCAGCCAAGAAAAGAACAGAGTGAAAAACAGAAAATTACACATATGTAGAAACTGTAAGTATAAGCAGAAGGTAAGATTGTAAAGGTTATGTTTCTTTTCGAATAGTAATAATTCCTACCATATGATAGTATTTTGGTTTTAATTAGTAGGCCTAAACAGGAGGGTTGCAGGTTTAAGCTAGAGTGCGTTTTTCTCCATAATCAATGTTATAATAATTTTTATTGATGTATAATTGCACAAGAAATGTAGGTGACAATTATTTTTGAATTGTAATTAATATTATTGTGCTTTCAGTTTGTTGTGTAGCGTACATTAGTAGTGAATATTTCGGTAATTTTTTTAGAAATAGTGTACTTCACGGACGTAGACTTCAAATCCCAGGTCGATGGCACAATAACTCGTTTAAGAAAAGAAAAGTTCACTAATACTGATAATAATGAATGATGTCTTGGACCTGGAATTTCTAACCGACATTAGCAAAGAAAGGTACACTGTTCTAGCAAATTACCAATATTTCAATATGTTAGGGCTACGTATTTGACTGGTAATAAATGAGCAGATATTTTGTATTAGGCCTATAATGTCACGTAGATCACAGATAAATTATTTTTTAAAAGAACAGCATGAGTTAGAGAGACGTTTCCACTAAAAAGCAATATCTATTGTTGCTACCAGTTCCTCTATAGTCACTCACTGTAATCCACATTCGACACCTCGTAAAATAACAGAGAAGCAGCATATATTAAGTTTTTTCCAAAGTTTCTATGTAGAGTCATATGGTTGATAATCTACTAACAATCGTCCATTAAAAACTTTTGCCTATTTATAGAAACTTAGATATTGGAAAAGAGAAATATTATGTCCAATGTCGTAGGTTGCATATGGAATTAACCTAGTTTTTCTTCCTTTTCAGTAATATAGGATGAAGCGTGGGAAGAATATAATAACAGCCGCACAAATACAAGGACATGAAAACAGCTGAGAAGCAAATTTTATTTCTTGAAAGAGAACACAAAGAAAATTGCTGCTGCAGAGAGGCAATGCAGGCTACAAACAAAGTGGAGGCCCTCCAACTGAAGCAAAACCATGTCAAAACTTTGACTATTACTGATTTATTGCTATTGTTGTAATTATAGTAGTATTTAATGTGTATGATTTTTATTGCATACCGTATTTTTTAAGTAATTGGATACAATTATTTCTACAGTACCGGTATACATATCTTATAAGACGAATTGTTTTTTCTTTAGAAATTTCGTTATTATTATTATTATTATTATTATTATTATTATAATTATTATTATTATTATTACAAATAAAGTGCTGGGACAAGTATGAAGGTCTGTATTTTCCTTTTCTTAAAATAACATTTAATGAAACTATTGATACTAAAACATTTTTTCACAAAATTTCCTTCAATGAAGGGCCACAAGGACTTTCCTATTTGTAGTTCAATCTAATAACTGTCTCGAAGAGTAGATTCACATAGACATACAGGTCCTCAACAAGGGAATGAGACGATGGAGTATTCTTAAGTCTCAGATGTAAGACACTGCGCATGGTCGGAGACCAGAACACTGATACACAAGATAACGCTTATTTGAGTTACTTAAGCTCAGGCTATTTGGTTTGTTGCTAGCATCATTCCGAAATTCACTTCAAAAACTGCAAAAAACATGTTAATTTGACGTAAATAATGGACAAATATACATATATATATATATATATATATATATATATATATATATATATATAATCATGTAGTTAAATCGACATTTGAACGTTCATGACTAGATCGACAATCCTCGCAGAAAAGAAAACCTTCTTGTCCTCTCAATAGCTCAGACGCTAAGACTTATGCGTATTATACAGAAAATACTGATTAGATTTTTAGTCTATACCAATGATTTTTTTCTCTGAATAACCTTGAAATAAAGTTTTACAGTGTCCTGACATTAAGTGTTAATGATGACAGACTATACAAAATTAGAAATTATAATTTTTTTAAATGTTAATCTAATGAACTTATTTACACCATTTATATATTATACATACATACAAAGTACATACATACATACATACATACATACACAAACACACACACAAACATATATATAGTCCACACCAGTGGAGTAACCGTCAGCGCGTCTGGCAGCGAAACCAGGTGGCCCGGGTTCGAATCCCGATCGGGGCAAGTTACCTGGTTGAGGTTTTTTCCGGGGTTTTCCCTGGGTAACTTTTGGTGCTGGACCCCGGATTCATTTCACCGGCATTATCACCTTCATTTCATTCAGACGCTAAATAACCTAGATGTTGATACAGCGTCGTAAAATAACCCAATAAAAAACAACCCCCCAATATATATATATATATATATATATATATATATATATATATATATATATATAAACAGTGCAAATGCATATATATTTAAAAACTAACAATTACAACGAAACTTGAAAAATATAAAATGCTTTAACAGACATTAAGAAATTGATTATAAATACCTACATTAAAATATTAACTGTATCAACCACCGAAACAATATGGGGAGACAGACTTCTAGCAGGTAGGTTCCCATTCAAAATACTGACAAAGAATAGTATAGCCCGAGCCATTTAGGAAGACGTTCCAAGACAGGAAATATGCGAGTGAGAACACTGACTTCCCCTCCTCGAGAAGGCTTTGAATCAAGTTTTTTTTTTTCATTTGATTTCATTTACTTATTCTCTAGATCTTACATTAGCATTGAAGTTTTAAGATCTGTAATAAGTCACAATTTTGTGAGATCACAAAATTGTACAAATTTTTGTAGCCTACTATATAGATGAAGAGGTCACATATTGCACGTGAGCTGTGTGGCAGGGGAAAGAATTTGCTATCGGAAAGACTTTGTTTCATGATTGCTAATAATATAGAATATACTGATACGAAAGCTCGTTTATCTTCTCCCTCTATACCTATTGGTGATATATCTACGGTACATGATAAGGTCACAGGACAGGTCTTGCCTCCTCGACTATAGTATAGCTCACCTCAAAATTAGTTACATGGCGCTCGGTAGAAAATATCCTGAGTAAATATGTGATCGGTCAGGCAGTCGTACAGCATCTTAAGATCCCGCTTTGAGAACTACATTATCTACCGTGTGAAACAGTATTCACTTGCCAAAGGGGAAAAACATTATTAGAGTATATCGGGGGAAGATGCCTAATGTTTTGTTCGAACGTGGGTTAGACAGGACAAAAGTCAGTTTAGCATTTTTACATTTTGCACACATGTTCTATATGCCTTTCTGAACAGAACTCTGATAAAGAGAAACGTACATGCTTTTTTATACCGACATACTCATCCGCATTATTAAGATGGCAATTTCTTTTTTTGATAAAGATATTGATATAATAATTACAATATAAATATTTATTGAATATATATCAAAGTTATTCTAGCAAAGCCAGGTGAATCAAGGCGCAGTGAAACGGAGGTTCAATGAACGCGAAAATATGCGTACGTCAAGGCAGCACGCTAGGAAGAATGGAAAAATGCATACGACACAAAACTTCAATATCAATGAAACGAGAGATGTACAATGTCGATATCTGACGTCTACTTCGAGTACGAAACAGCTGACCAGAATAAACCAAGTAGGAAAACAAAACGTGAAGCAGATACAAAATACTGCGGACGAAGGATTAGGGAAACAGCTGGAAGTGTCTGAGGTCAGGAGTATAGACAAGACTAATGGAGGAAATGCAAGAGAAGACATGAGAAGAACGAGTGAAGGAATGATGCGACTACCAGATATTAGTGATTATGAGGACAGAATAGATAGGTCTTTGGAGAGGTTATAGCGAAGAAGAAGAGTGCTAAAAAGTGAGTGCAGGAAAGTTAGGGATGGCAAAAGTGTAAGAAAAGGAACAGAGAAGAAAGTGTTAAGTGTAAGAAGATAGGGTAAGAGTGTAATAAGATAGACTATCAAACAATGAATACAAGAGAATTAAAGTGAAAAAAAAAAACATCTGAACAAATGTGAAGTGGAATGAGAGAGAAATTGGAAGTGTAATTAAGTGAATTAGATATTTCATGTTTTTCAATGTTATGAGTTGGGAGTAGTAGCAGGGGTACTATAACTTTACGAGTATTATCGAAATAAATATATGGAAAGAGATAATACAATAGGAAATTTAGGAGCGAAGCGAAAAGAAAGAGATAAATATGTAAATAATCAGAGGATAGGGAAAAAAATAATAAGTGATGTAAGTGTTGTAAATATAGTAAACGGAAAAGTCAGCAAGTAATGTAGGAGAAAATAGCGGGAAAACAATGATTAAGAGTAGGTAGGATTTGAGGGTAGAGAAGAAAATAAATAAATAACTCAAATTTTAAGGAAGGAATATGCAATATTTAATAGAAATGGAAGGGAAACAGTCTAGGTAGGAGGGAGAGAATAGAAGAGGATAGAGGGGGAAGGACATATAGCAATTCAGTCATAACAGAACATTAGAAAGTAATCAAGAAATTCTCGGCAAAGAATACATTAATAGAAAAGACTTATATGTATAAAGGGATGGTGGATCGAAAAACAGAAATGTGAAGGTCCACCATAACTGTGAATTGTAAAGTTGAATGACAAATAAATATCATATCATATATCAAAGTTACATTTAAAAACTACAACTCGGACACTCTGAAGACAAAATAGCACACCTATTCTGCACAATATTTGCACATATTCTCGTCGTCTGTGCAGGTTTCATGCAGCCACATTTTGCACACCGTGCACTGAATCCACTCCACCAGAGGTCCAGTTTTGTCATAATAATCCTTTTCGCAAACTAAGCAGTCGTCGTTTTCGGTGGCTGCACGTGACCTAGTGTTCCCTCTAGGACGTTTCTTCAATCGCCGTAGTTTCGCATTAGCAATATTCTGAACATCAGTCAACACTGCGGCGGTATTCTTCTCCCTCCTCTTCTGTGTCGGTTCCAGTACAGGCACTGGGACTATTTGTTCAAAAGACAGGTCACTAGAACTTGCATCAGTAGAGCCTGCAGTCGCCATATTTGCGTCGGAACCACCGGGAGCATTCATAGGATGGGACGATAGTCCAAGACGAGCTGCATCCGAAGTTTGAAGTGGCACTGCCGAGGAAGAATCTCTGCATGCCCTCTCAGGTAGGGATGATGGTTCAGGACGAGTAGCATCCATTGATTCCGCAGTTGCAAACATAGGAGACTGGCCTGTGGATTCCCTCGGAACGAGTGAATTTTCCAGACCTTCTGATGCTGGACCGGAACACACAGTCCTATTTTCCACCATAATATCAGACACAGAGAAGGCTTCTTCTGGGACTTTCTGTGGATTAAATGGATAGATTCCACAGACTTTAAATCCATTACAGGCAATGGATTGAGTAGAAGCCTTTTGCCAAACCTCCTTAAAAAAAGTCCGAATTGCAATCGGGAGACTTTCCTTCCAGGATGAGTTTGAGTCCAATTTCTCATGGCTTTGTAGAAATACTGCTTCAGAGGCTTGAAGAAACAGCGATCCAAAGTCTGTAAGATGTGAGTAGAATGGGAGGCAAACAGAGCAGGATCACACCGTTTGTCTCTGCCAACTCAAGCATATCTGGATCCATGCTGCGCGAGACGTGGCCATCAAGAAGAAGTAAAACTTTCCCGTTGGGCTTTCGGGGGATGAAATGTTCTCTCAGCCAATCTATAAAAATATTCGAGTTCACATAACCTGACTTCTCATTCATAAAAACCCGCGAGCCATTTGGAAGAGCATCTTCCCACTCAGGCTTCATAGTTTTGCCTTTGAAAACACAGGTAAAAAATAGCTTTCAGCATTGCAGCAAACTATGGTAGTTATGGTTTCTCCCTTCTCACCACAGGTCATCTGGTACACAGAAGGTGAACCCTTTTCGGCGATTACATTTTCTACTCTCGGGTTCAGTTGGAATCCGCTTTCGTCCATGTTATAAATATGTTCTGGTTTATCCGGTAGTTGGTTGGAAGACAACGTTTCAAAACGAAGATCGAAATATCGTTGTATGTCATTCTTATTTATAGCTGTCGATGGACAGACCTTGCGGCTTCCTCATCACAAGACCAGGAAATCGACCCATGAAACACTGCAGCCAGTCCCAGCCTACCATACCAATTCCTGCATTGAACCGATACGGATTCCATTTTTTCAGCAAATATAAATACTAAGCGTCTCAAATTCTCTCCTTTAGTAAGAAATACTGACGCTTGTAGTTTTTTAATGTAGTCGACAAGGCGTGATTCATTTATCTCTCCGAGGATACCTGTAAGAAACAACGATAATATTGGTGGTGCTAATAATAATAATAATAATACTAATAATAATAATAATAATAATAATAATAATAATAATAATCAATTTCATAACTTAGGAAGTGCTTACTCTGTCGTCCCAAGCCTCTTTTCTTGTCATCATTCTTCTCAACCCTCCTCTTCAGAGTATGGTAAGGCATAACTTACCATACTCTTGGAATGCTCGAAAGCAGTTCATACTTCCAGTTTTTACGTGGACTACGGCAAGTTGGAGACTTTCCTCACTCCACTGTCCCCGATTGGAAATCCCTAAATAGTTTCTAGGTATTTTCTGTAAAATAAACAAGTGGTTTATATATATATATATATATATATATATATATTAAAGTTGTCATCTTACTCCGAAAAAATAGTGGCGTCTTACCCAGATGTCGGTGTGAGATGCCAATAGCATCCCACTCATACATTTCAGTGTAATAAAATTTTAGCACAAATATAATAGGTTGTTTAATGCCTTAACTTTGCGTTGAGACTGTGACATGTACAATTATAAGTGAATAAAAGGTACTTATTATTACTTACCATATGTCTGCAATAATTTTACAAGGCAAAATTTAGTACTTACAGTACCTATGATATTGTAGATGTACTGCAAGAAAACGCGCGAAAGAACTGTTCCCACTGCTCTCCTGGAAGCACACTGAGGAGAACAAAGTGGCTACAAGACGGTGGTGCATTCTTTCGTTGAACGGCCGAACTGTAAGAAAATAGGCATGTTCCCGCGATTGCTATCTTCCCCCGATTCACTCTATTTGAAATGACAGTTGTAGGAGCATGATAAAAAATCATGAACCACGACAAAGACGAAGATGACAAGGATCACAAAATGAGTTGCGACAAGCATCTCAAGAAAGATCACGATAAGGACCACGAAATGAACCGCGATAAGGATCACAATAATGAACAAAGTCACGATAACGATCCTGACAAAGAAAATAATGACCACTATAAAGACCACAATGAAGACAACCATCGTCGCTATAAAGACCACGACAAAGAGAAGGATCACAGTTAGGACCACGACAAAGACAATAAGGATAATTATAATGACCCTGAGAAAAAGAACAAAAACCACGATGAGGACTACGACAAAGTCAACGACAACAGCCACGATAGGCCTAAGTATCACGATGTGACTCACGGTCCTTCTAATGGTCCTTGTCATGATCCGTGTCTTGGAACTTGTGATCCTTATCGTAATCCATGTGATGGTCCTTATCGTGATCGTTGCGTAGATCATATAATGATCCTTGTTGTCTTTGCTTCGGTCCTCATCGTGGTCACTTGTCTTTGACATGTTCCTTATTGTCTTTGTTGTGGTTCTTATCACGATCTTTGTCACTGCAATGGTACTTATCGCTCTTCCTGTCTTTATCATGATCTATATCGTGATATTTGTTGTCTTTCTTATGGTCCTTATATTGGTCTTGGTCCTTATCGTGGTTCATGTTATGAACCTTATCGTGAACTTTGTCCTTATAGTGGTCCATTTCGTAATTATTATCGCGGCCCTTGTCTTTCTCAATGTCGCGTTTCTTACATTGGTCCTTGTTTTACTTGTCATACTCCTTATCGTAATCCTTATTCTTTTTGTCGTGGTACATGTTGTCTTTGACATGTCCCTTACCGTGATTTATGTTGTCTTTATCGCGGTCCTTGTTGACATTGTAATAGTCATTATCTTATTCCTGCTTTTGTCATGGTCCTTATTAGGTATTTCTTGCCTTTGTCATTGTCCTTATCGTTGTCTTGGTCCCTATCATGGTTCTTGTCGTGATCCTTATCATGGCCCATGTCGTGGTCCCTATCGTCATCATTCTCCTGGTGCTTGTTGTGGTTCATGTTGGGATTTTTATTGTGGTCCCTGTCTTTGTTATTTTCGTGGTCCTTGTCAATCTCATAGTTCTTATCACAATCCTGTTCCTTGTGACCCTTATCGTGGTCCAATGTCGTGATCCGTGTCATGATCCTCATCGTGGTCCTTGTCTTTGTTCTTATCGTTGTCGTTGTCTTTGTCCTTTTTGTGTTCCATGTCATTATCATAGTTGTTATCGCAATCGTGGTCCTTGTGATCTCTATCATAGACCTCCCTGTTATCTCTATCATAGACCTCCTTGTGATCATTGTCTTAGTATTTAATGTGATTCCTATCAAAGTGCTTTTCGTGGCTCATATCGTCATCCTTATCGTAGTACTTGTCTTTGCTTTGTCCTCGTCGTGTTCCTTGTTATCTTTGACGGAGTATTCATCGCAATTATGATAGAGATCGCAAGGACCACGATTGCGATAACAACTATGAGAATGAAAAGGGCCACAAAAAGGACAAAGACAAGGACAACGATAAGAACAAAAACAAGGACCACGATGAGAATCATGATATGGGCTACGATGAGCACCACGAGAAAGATCATTAAAGGGCCACGATATTGTGCCACAATGAGGATCACAAGTAACAGGATTGCGATAAAAATTGTATTATGAGATTGACAAGGACCACTATAGAACTACGACAGTAACAAAGACAGGGTCCACAATAAAGATCCCAACATGGACCACAACAAGCACAACGAGATTGATCACGACAGGGATCACGACAGGGATCACGAGATGGATCACGATAAGGATCAGAAGTATCAAAACACGGCTCATGACAAGGACCACAACAAGGACAGTGATTCACATCGTGATACATAGGCCTATCGTGGTTCTCGAAGTTGACCTTGTCGTAGTCCTTATAATAACCTTTGTTGTATTTGTCAGGGCCCTTATAATGATGTCTTTGTCTTGGTCCTTATCTTTGTTATGGTCTTTATCGCGACGATTGTTGTTTTACTGTGGTCCTTATCATGCTCCTTCTTTTCTTTGTCAGGGTCGTTATCGTAGTCTTGTTCATTATTGTGATCCTTATCGTGGTTCATTTCGTGGTCCTTATCGCGATATTTGTTGTGGTGCTTTTCGCAGTTCATGTTTGATCCTTGTCTTCGTCCTCGTCTTTGTCCTTGTTGTGGTCCTTTATTGTTTTATCATGTTCCTACAATTTGCATTTCAAAAACGTAATAATGTCTTTCCCCTCTGGCAAGTGATAATTATTTCAAACGGTAGATAATGTAGTCCTCAAAGCGGGGTCTTGAGATGCTGTACGGCAGCGTGATCGATGCCATCTTATTCAGGTTATTTTCTACCGAGCGCCATGTAACTAATCTTGAGGTGAGCTATACTATAATTCGAGGCAAGACCTGTTCTGTGACCTTATATGTGCCGTGGCTATTGAATCCTCTAGATTCAAAACCTCCTAAAGGCCATTTTGTTCAGAACTGAGTTATGTCCACATATGGCTAGCTAAGAATAAATTCTAAAATTTATATAGCTTGAATCCAAAAAGCCACTAAATTTGAAGCAAAAGGTTTGTTAAAAGTCACTGTTAGGTTGACAATTCCATCTATTTTACACCAGTTACTGTCAAAATCCTTTAATTTGTAAAAGTGTATATAGGGGTTTTTGAACCTATAGGATTATAAACTAATTGGTACAGAATGGGAAGGAAAGTGAAATTTCGTGTCAGTAGATTCCTATAATATTAACCTTCGTGATCATGAAACAAACTCTCCTTCTGATGCCTCATTCTTACCCCGCCACACAACTCATAAGCCATAACTCGCCTCCTCATCTATGTACAGTACTACAAAAGGTTGTACAATTGTAATCTTACAAAATTGTGACTTATTCCACATCTTAAAGCTTCAATGCGAGTTTAAGATCTAAAGAATACAGTAAATGAAATTAAATGAAATAAAATGAAAGAAACTTGATTCAATGCCTTCTCGAGGAGGGGAATTCAGCACTCTCACTCGCATGTTTCCCCTTTTGGAACGTCTTCCTAAATGGTTCTGTCTATAATATTGTTTGTCAGTATTTTGAATGGGAACCTGCCTACGGTGAGCTTAAAAAGCTGCATGAATGTCTGTCTCTCCATCTTGTCTCGGTGGCTGATACGGTTAATATTTAAATGTAATTATTTAAAATGAATTTCGTAATGCTTCTTGTTAAAGCATTTTACATTTTTACATTTAATTGCAATTATTTAGTTAGTTTTTAATATACAGATAGGACGGCTCGAATGTACCTAATTTCAATTGTATGTCACTGGTAAACGGTTGAAGATAGAAACATACAGTAGCCTTTATATAAAAGGACAACTCAACGAATTTCGTTATGCACATCACCATAGCTCTACGTGAGCTCCAGCGGTTACTGTGACGATATCGAGGCGAAGAACGATTTCTTACCAAGCACGTTTGAATGCTCTCAATAGCCTCTATGATGCGAAGATCACGAAGGTCTCTGACTGGGGTGGCGTACACTTTACCCTCTTTGACGTAGCCCCTGAGAAAGAAATCGAGCGGTGTTAAATCCGGAGATCTCGGGGGCCAAGCGAACTGTCCTCCCCTACAAATCCAACGGCCAGGGAACACGTTGTCTTAAGTCGTACGAACGTAATTGAACCAGTGTGGAGGAGCGCCATCTTGTTGGAAAAGAATGTTAAGCTGCAGGTGTTCAATTTGTGGAAAGAAGAACTGCTCCAGCATGTCAAGATATGTGGTGTCACACAGTTTTCCCGCAAAGCACTTCTTAATGACTTCCACGGGCTTCGCTCATACGCGGCTTAAACATTTGCAACCATTTCGTCGGATGTACTACGACCGCCACCATGCTTCTTCGACACCGATCCTGTAGCTAAAAATGTATCGTGCCACTTCTTAATGCTTTTAGCAGTTGGAGCATCATGGTTAAACACTCGCCAATAATCCCTTTTAACTCTAACAATTGATCTAAACTCCGCATACAACAACACAGTTTGCGCTTTCATCTGCGTTGTCGCCATTTTGACAATCGATACAATCTACGAAAAGAAACCGTGTCTGCGCACTATCCATCGACAGGATTCGAAACTTATTGAGTTCTTCTTTTATATAAACTTTAACGTAAGGTTCTATTTTCAACAGTTCACCAGTCACATACAATTGAAATTAGGTACGGATTCCCTTAAAAAGAATGAGACGACTCTTGGTCGTAGGAAGTTGAAGTTCTACAGCGCGGTTCACTCGATCTCGACGTATCCAGGAAGACATCTGGTCGTGCATGCGTAGGCCTATTTTCATCCTGCTCCAAAGAGCACACCAGTGCAATACGTCCTTGATCGTTTACCTTTAATTAATGATTGAAATATACCGTGTAACACGAAAGTCATTGGCCAAAGTGCAAAAACAATATTAATTTTGAAATGACAAATGTAGATATATGGTAAAGACAGCAAGGAACATTGTAAGGATCACAACAGAGACAACAAGGACAAAGACCAGGACCATGGTTACATACAAGAAACACAACACCACGAAAAGTGTTATGCCACGAAATAGATCACCATAAGGATTAAAAGGACCAGGATCAGGACCATGATAATATACTACGACAAGAAACACGACAAACACCACGACAAGGATTACGATAAATACCACGACATGGACCACGATAACGACTTCGAAATTTACCAAGAAAAGGACTATCACAAAGACAACAAATAAATAATAAGGACCATGACAAAAGCAGCAAGGAGGATGATAATGACTATTACAATGACAGCAATGACCACAATAAATACAACATAGAACATGATAAGGAACATGCCAAAGACAACAAGGACCACGACAAAATAATAAGGATCACGATAAGGACCATGACAAGAAAAACAAGAACCAATATAAGAAACGCGATATAAATAAAGACAAGAGCCACGATAAAAATTACGAATTAGACCACGATAAGGACAAGGTTTATGATAAGGGTCACGACATGGTCCACGACACGCACCACAAGGTTCAGGATGATAGGAACCATAACATGGACCACTTTAAGGACCGCGACACTGACTACGATAAGGATCACGACAAGGACTGCGATAAGGACCGAACCATGAAAGAAGAAGAGTAAGATAAGGGGCTATTACAATGACAACAAAGATCACGAGAAAGGTAGCAATGATCACGATAAAAAACATGACAAAGAGAATGATGATCACGATAAGGACTATGCCAGAGATAACAAGAACTAATGTAAGAAGCGTAGCATGGACGAAGACAAGAACGATAATAATCGCAACATGAACCAAGATAAGAACCATGACAAAAACAGAAATAACTATAAGGGCCATTGCAAAGACAACTAGGTCTACGACAAAGACACCAATGTTCATGACAAAAAAATGACAAAGGCAACAATTATCACTGTAAGGACCATGACCAATATAAGGACGCGAAATGAACAAAGACAGAGACAACTATAAGACTCACGACGATAAGGAGCAAAGCCACGATAGAGGCCATGACAAAAAATCGAAAAAGGCCAATTGAAACAAGCACTGTGATAAGGACCCCAACAAAGCAGAGAATAACCACGAGACAACCATGACCACGATAAAGACCATGGAAAAGACATCAGGGAGCACTATAAGGACCTCGCTAAGGACAAGGACCACGATAAATATCATAACATGGACTATGACATGCACCACGACAATGATCGCAATAAGACATCATGGCTTGAACAATAATAATGACCACGACAAGTGTTACGAGAAAGGAACAACGGCCATTATAGGATCACGAAACGGACGAACACAAAGACAACAATAACAACGACCGCAGTAAGGATCAGGACATGCTTCGCTATACGGATAAGAATCAGGACTACGACATGGACACAACAAGCACCAAGGCCAAGAATCGTGACAAATACAACAAGGACAATGATTAGGATTACAACAAAGGCAACAAGATGACGATAAGAATCGCGAGGAAAACGTCAAGACTACGAAAATTATGACGACATGGACAACGGAAAGCACCATGATAAGGATTACAATAACGACTACGATATGGTTCACGATAAGAATACGAAAGAACCACGATAAGGACCAAAACCACGGTAAGTACCATTACAAATAAAACAAGAATTGCTACAAGGACCACAACAAGGACAAGGACCAGAAGAAGGATCACGAAAAAGACAGCCACTTAAGGCCACGATTTCACAACATAGCTCGGGTCACAAAATATCATTGCTTCTCTGTACCGAATGGTAAATGCCTGCTGTGGGATCTAATTTCTGGAGTGCTGCTAATGTCACTGTCTTGTCTCGGTAGCTCATACGAGTACAGTAGCGTTTCGGTTCCACTGTATAACAGAAACTTCTCCTGTTCTTTAACGCCTTATAGTATATAATACATAAATATTATTGACAAATTAAACATTCAAGATTTCACAGTTGTATTTAATAATTAGTATTAATATATCTAATTAGTCAACAACTGCAACAATGCTTTTTCATTCAATCATAACATGAATAAGATTGAATGCACAATAAAATTAAACACTATTGCAAACACGTAGATAAAATAGTTAAAATCAACTGAAGGGGTGAGAATGAAATAGTCCAAAGCCACACTTTTAACAAAAATTGTTTTGTGCGAGTGCATTTCTTACACATATGGGAAAGTTACTAATAAAATATTGTAATAATTACTCAACAAATGGCATATGCCTAAGGACTCTAAACCACTGGAAAATTTGTCTGTGTGGCTTAGGAATATTTTTTTTTATTTCATTCCCTCAACTACCCAGGCATGGTCACTCAGACCTTTACGGTTGGTCACACTGTTTATATCTCCATTTAAAATTTAATTGCGCAGCTGTGATTCTGTGTAATTGTTTATTGTTGTTGATGAACACCTCTGTCATAGGGATTTGTTTGTGACTGCCTCTGGCAGTATTTTATCACATTTATATTATTTTGGGCGGTCTGGCAGACCATGCCTGGGTACTCACTATGACTAGCAAGCCTTCTCCTTCGTATAATGTAAATTTGAAAGTCCTAATATCATGAATAACAATCCTGGCTCTTCGAACGCAGTGAATGTAAATGCTCCTAATTTCAATAGTACTATATCACGATGGTATGAGGACGATGAAGGAAGTACTTCCGATCTCGACTGCACCGAAGATGTCGCGATAGTAAGCGAGCATGAGTCAGAATCTGAGTTAGAGCTGAGTGATATTGGCGAGAACGATGAGCAATATATGACTGATGATTTTCGGGTTCGCGAATAATGTGACCATGGTGTCTCACGTTCCAAGAAAGAATAGGACTGTCGCTCTGGTATCCTCTATGCATCACTCAAATCTTTTTGATGCTGTAAGTGATAAATCAGAAATTATTGCAATTTATAATTTGATTCCCTACATGAGAAGTATGCACAAAATGGCTGTGGTCGTCGAACCACAATCTCAGCTTGTTTTTCTGATAATTTAGCATCAAGAACCACATCATGTGCGGCTTAGAGCTGTTTCGGTGCTACTTGACTCCATCCTCAGAGCCTTCTGTGTCTCGGCGCCAACTTAAGCCGCACATGCTTTCATAATTAACACGAGTAAGATCGCCATTTAATCAATTGTTTATATTGAAGTGTTAAAAGTAGTGTACGAAAGATTCAACACAGATCATTTAATTCCGACTGAGTAATCAAATTAGGTTCAGTTGAAATGTTTCTGTCGAAAAACACTGGATAATATGCTTTACTACCATACTATAGTTCAGCCTCGGAAGCTTCATCATTAGTCCCATCAATATCTGTACTCCTTGCTTCTAGTCTTTGAGGAATGGGAAGGCTTGAACTGTGAGGCACAGGCCTTCTAGCTGAAGCAAGATCAGGATACTGGAGAGTGTGCCTAGTCTTTTCTGTTACTCCAGAGATTTGTGTAATTCAGAAATAATAGTCCGTTGTGTGGTATTTTGGTTCTCTCCAAACCATGGGAACACCGAGTCGCATCTGACGAGATCCTTTCAAACACGCACTTAAAAGCGCCACACATGAAGCACATTATATACTGTATGTGGGGCCCAGAACTTATCCTGATCTCCTATTTTGCAGCCAAAATAAAGTTCATAAGATTTTCTTATCAGTGGAGTTACGTTTCTCTTTTGAGATTTCAAAGTTAACTCGCCACAGATGTAACAAAAACTGTTTGGATAGTTAACACACTTACAAGACATTGTTAATATGCAAACACACTATGTATGATCACAAAACATAATATCAATTTGGAAAGTTCTTAATCTCACTAGTTAACAAACTTTGTAACATCGCAAATATCAGAGACGTTGGATTTCACTGATATACGGCTCTGGTTGTATATTCTGATGAGAGGTAAATATCGTTTCATAATGATGATATCTGTAAATAACAATAAGAAATGTTGGTATGCAATAATTTAATTTCAATGTGTTCATATGATGATAATAATGCAGAATAAGCGGAAAAACAAAGTACACGCGTTACAAAGAAATGGAGGCCAATAGAGCAATTCTGACCTCGTATTCAGAATTAGTAGACCAAACAACATGAATATCAAGGAAAATTTTACATTTAACAAAATCACTGTCTCCTAGTCTTATTTTTAATTTATTATTACATTTATTCCACTCCGTCTTTTCTTGTCCGTCAACATCTTTCCATTAACTGTACTACTCGTCCATTACTACACCAAAATATTATACTCATAACTCTGTACCCCAATTCTCTATGATACATTTTCCCTCACTTCACATCTCTATCAATTTGCACATTTAGACGTCACTGCTAATTTTTCACATTTCTACCTTATTCTAGGTCTTAGTTCCTTTTTCTCTCCATTCATTTCCCCTTCACATCATTTCCTTTTTCATACTTCTTTTTTCCTTTGTTTTCCCCTCTTCCTTCATTACTGCTTCCTGAACTATCTCTTACCTCCATTACTCTACTTCTCAACAGCCTCGGTTTGGTTATCAGTTCTTTTACTCTCTTAGGAATGGCCCCCAGCTGATGTACACTATGTTCCTTCGATTGCACTAAGGTCATGTTCTGCTACGTCTGCTGAAATCCAATTCGCGTCACTCCTATTGCTTCTTCAGATGACGTCACTGCCTGCCTCCCGGGAACTTGTACTGAACTGACCACTTCCACACATGTCTCATTTTTCTCGTATACACTAACCATACTCGTATCATTAACTTCGCTTTTATATCCGATATTCTTAATTTTTTCCTTCAAAGTTTTCCTGTTTCTTTGCCTTTCTTCTGAGCCCACAACTGGATCCTTTAAGATTACTAGACATTCCTCTACACTAAAAATCAAATTGTATATCTTAATTTTGTTCTCGATAAGTTTCGCGAATCGTCCATTCCTTCTTGCTGCTTTAAGAAAAGGGATTAAATCTCTTCTTCTACTATAACTTCGTAGCTCCAGTCGTTATTTATTATAATCGTTGTTCTCCAGCATCCTCCTATTCTTCATGATCACCTCCTTCGCAATCACGCTCTTAAATTTTAATAATACTGTATTAGCGTAAGTTGTTCTGAATTTTCTTCTTTCCCACTCTAAATGCTTCCTGCACGTCTCCATCGCTCACGGCCGTACCAAAACATTCCCAACACACTCCTAATAACTTCTCATAAGTATCTATAGTCTGTTCTTTCTCCTTTTCTTCTATTCCGAAAAATAACAAGTTTTTTCTCCTCTTTTCCTCCTCAAAGTGATACCATTTGCTTTTTAAAATTTCGCTTTCCAGTTATATTTCTTCAAGCTTCTTTCTTAGCTCTGCCATGCTTTCCTTCATTGTAATTTTGTCTTGATTCTTTGTATTATCTTCCATTTCACTATTATGCACACTTATTCAACAGTTTATTCACAGGTCAACACCCCCGTTACACGTTACTATCCCCTGACTTGCATAAAGCGAACCGACTTCATCTGTAACTTGCTTAAGATTGTCTTAAACTATGAGTTTCAACTGCCTTGACACTATTTGTGCTGCAATATTAGAATAATCAGTACCTTAAGCAAAATCTCGTATAAGGTCATATTACCGCGCCATCGTAGCTCAGTTGGTAGAGCACTGGCTTTACGATTACTATGGACTGGGTGTCAAATCCTGGAGATGGAAGAATATCTTCTGTTTCTCTCCATCATTCTATCGCCACAATAAAAAAATTCAATATTAATTATCATTTCAGTAGTATTCACTCAGTGCGATGAAGTATGATGTAGTACTGTGGCTGGCGTAGATGGAATTATTCTGAACAGGTGTAGTAAGCTTTCTGGAGGGTAAAAGTCATTTTACGGGACTCCAAGGGAGAGAGTAAGTCTTAAACTAGGTGTGTGATGGATTGAGTAGTTAAATACCATTTACGGCTTCAAGTTCCTAGTACATGCTGAATTCCAAATGTCTTCCTGTCTAATGCGTTATTCGTCATACAGTGGACAACATTTTTCCTCCTGGCATTCATTTGACGTGCCTTCTATTTTTCTTCATGCTCTCCACCGCAAAGCGGGAATATTTGACTATGTTTTCCTACAGTTCATAAGTTAGTAATCACGATAAATAAAATCTTTGTGAAATCTGCATCTAGGGTTCAGTATTTCAAAATTATGATACCTGATATTTCACTAATCCCTGGCCCTGTTTTCATATTTCGGTGTTCATAGTCAAAGGTCCTAACCTAGTCACGCAACTGGTCGCGTGTGGCTAGTCGCGCGCATTTTAACTAGGGACTTTACACATGCGACTACGAGCCGTAAGAATTCTTAATGGAGATTGAAGAGATAGTAATCCTACTATTCCATCATGTTCGTCGTCACAATAAACAAAATAGACGATATTGGATACATCCCATATTCTTGGAACGTTTCACAAAATGTGCATTTCATATGCTCTACTATCACTTACGCAAATATGATGATAAGTTTTCAACTACACGAGAATGAGTGTGACACCTTTCGGCCAAATGTTACACTTCATCAAGAACAAAACAGAAAAAATTGATACAAATTTTCGCGGGAGATTACACTATAAAGAAAAACTCATCGCTTTAATGTGCGAAAACTCCAAGCCTTTCTCACGCTGGGGCTTTTATTGACATTTACTCGTAAATGGCTTAAAACATGGGAAACAAAATGAGACATGAAAGTTAAATGAATAAGCATGTCAGATTTAATACATAAAATCAAATTTTGTGTCTTTCATCATGTTTTACAAATATTTCACATGAGAACTGCATGCAATCTTCAACAGACGTTTTCATTTTTTCTCATATTTGAATTTTTCAGCACACTCTGTAGAAAACCTTCTATCTAAGTTTAATGAAATAAATTTTCAGAATATATTGATAAATGCCTATTAAAGAGAATTTCATTGTAGGTTTCCATCTAACACCAATGTTTCAGAAGCATGGGCATTTTAGGGCCTAACTCTATAATGCCTAATAATTTCAGAAAAGTAAGAGTATTAAATTAAAAAGTCCATACCTTGTCCGTCTATAATTTATAATTGTCAGCCCATTTCAATTTTGTTGATATAATGCGAAGAATTGTGACGGTGTGCTGTATATTTCCTAGGGTAGCTCAGTCGGTAGAGCATTCGTGCGCTAAGCGAAGGATCCCGTGATCGATACCCGACTCCGGAACAATTTTTCCATTGAAATTATTCAAGACTGCTTCACAGGGAGTTTCCACCTGAAAGTCAGATTTGCATATAATTTATTCACTAATCCCATATGTGACATTACAGAAACATTCTTCCTGAACAGAAACAGATTACGATTAATATGAACATCTCACAAATCTTCTCCATGAGACATTTTGAAAAACGTGTTTTAACACATATTACTGCAATACAAAATAATAGCTTTAACTAATAACTAGATTTCGGCAAATTATTTCAACACACATTTTTAATTTACTGGTGAAATGTACGCCCATTTAAAATTATTTGCATACTAGGCAATACTGAGTACCTGATGTAAACACATTTTTCATATTTTGGCGTTCATAATATTACTCGACCGAGGCCAGTGGAGCCGCGGGCGTAATTTGAAATATAGCAATGCGGTATTACGAACGCAAGAGCAGTAGCACCACGGCTCCGGGCTGCAGGACTCCACTGGTCTTGGTGAAGTAATACTTATATATTTTAGCTTGTTTATTTACACATTTTCTTCATTTTTGAAGAAGTTGTTAGTATCCGTGAAATTTAAAACTACTCTTTACACAATGTTGAGATACTGTAGAAATTTGTCTTGACAAGGGAAAATCATATCTAATCTGTTGTAATCAAGCCCCTACAGTCTCGCATACGCAGAACGAGGAAACCGGGACAAATTTAACGCTGAGCTTGCGCCATGTTGATGGAGAGCAGACGCATAATAGCAGTATGTAAATCACACAATTTAAATCTGTGATGATCTAAAATTAACAGATTATGACCATTTTCGACGTTTAAAGTAAAATTATGGCGAAATAAACATATACAAAGTTTCATTGATATGCGTCAGACCATTAAAGGAAAGAAAATACCCACGCAGCAATTTATAGAAAACACGCTCATACATCCATAAATAGGCCTACACAATACACATTATAGAATGTATAATTTTACGATAATCAGCATATTGTTAAATTTCAGAGAATCGAAAATTATATTAACATACATTACTCTTAGATCACAAGACATTAATGTAGGGTACCACTTTAGCATGTATAAATTTTATTGAACGATACAGTTTTTATTTTCCGCATTCCTTTACAGAGATACATTCCCAGAACATTTACCTTACATGTAAAAAATTCTTGAATATGATTTAATATTTTTTAATTAGAATGACATTTTCGAAACATTTGTCAGTGGTGCCATTTAGGCAACTAGTTTCCTAAATAGCACATGCAGTTTCTTAAATCGCACCTTTTTATCTGCAGGGAACAGGATGAAGAAAAGATTTTAATATTGACCATACTGAAGAGTATTTAATATGAATAATGTAATAAAAGCAAATTACGAGTTTATTGAAATTAATGAAAGAAAGTAACGCATCTTCAAATGAAACTGAAAAAATAGATCATAAATTACCTAACATTTAAACTTCCTAAATGCGTTTTTCATTGTTACACATTTGCCATGTGCTTCACCAAGCAGTTCAGAATGTAAACTGCGTCACCTTTTCTCAACGATTATCTCGAAGCCACCTAAGAATTGCTTCATGATATGGCTGTCTGAAATGGTTTGAAGATAGAGGCATCTAAAGGCTGGGGCTATGAGTATGAGGAAGCTGAAACAGGAGCACACCATTTTCCCGAGATAATCTGGCTTCTAAGTTTTTGTAATGGATCGTATAGGTGGACATACAGGAGCAGCACTGTTTTCTATGGCAGGCTTGAGTGGTAAATAAAATATCTGAACTATTCACTGTTGATGTAACCTGACTCAGAGCAAACAAATAGCGATCCTGGAGGAGTACCAGCTGATAATGTAGGATGCACTGTTTGACGTTTGAAAATTATCATAGGTGGCACAAAATACCTGGTGCGCTTGTACAACACACACTTGTTGTATTAACGCCCTTTTCACCACTTGGTATTGCACCCACCTGTTGCATTCCTCGTTCAATAAAATTTTTGGGGACTTCTTTTATACGGCTAGAATTGCTACAGTTGCTCATATCGCACTGGTGCGAATTAGGCACCTACAAAATGGTGCGAATTAAGAAACTACGTCATAAGTCATTATTTCCTTCATTCTAGCCTATAATCACCACATGTTCGAAAATCCTAGTAACTTAAATGTTCTTTAATATTTCTTTAAACCAATAACATCTTAAGATTATGGATTCCTTTGCTTACAAATCCGTTATTTAGTTACAAAATGTTATCTAAATGTACATCCACCTGAGCGATTATATTAGATACACTATCACCACGCTGCAGACACAAAGAAGTGGCGGAAATGAAGTGACATGGTGCAATTTCACACGGTAGATTGTAACAATACCACTGGATGCCACACTACTACAGTAACTTGTTTTAAACTAGCATTGGTGCCATTTAGGAAGCGGTGCGATTTATGCTACTCTACCCTATGCACCTTGAGTACACAAGTTCTTATTATAATCAAATTCTTAAGTGAAATAAATATGTGATAATCAGTATAGATCTCTTGTTAAGTTTTAGAGAATCGAAAATTATATTACCGGTACTTCTAGACCACAGGACATAGGGGAAGGTTGCCATCAATGGACCACCTAACGATTTCTTATTTTATCTGACGAAATCAATGCTTTAAAATTCCGTTTTAGGCTTGAACAATTACTTTACTAATAAGGAATGATAAAAAAAGGTTTTAGGGCTACAACTTATTTCTGTTTAAAAATTAGCTCATTAAAATTTCGGCTATTGGTCCATTGAAGGCGACAGGTTTCTATGAATGGACCACCATGTTCTCATGAATGGACCAAAAGAAAAATTTAAAAAATATCTCAAAATAGTGTGTAAAAATGACAATTCATAACAATGAAAAAAAACATACTCTTAAACTAATTGTAGTCATATTTTGAAACAGAAACCATGAAAAATACAGTTCTTGTCGTTTCACTATTTTATAGTTTTAGGCTGTTTCAAATGAGCTAATATTGTAGCTAAAAAGTTTGGCAGACAACTTTAAATTAGGAGACAGCAACATAATGATACATATAAAATTATTTTTCTCGAGTTCGAGATTATTCTTATAGTGTAAATCAAACAGTATTTCCTTTTCAAGACACACATGGCACACAAAGTATTTCTTTTGACTCCGTCTAACATTTGCGCAAGTTTCATTAACCGTACTCATTTACTGCAAGACATACACTGAATCATATATTCCTCAATGGTTTCTTCACACATTAAACAAAACAAGGAGTTGAGTTTGATTGCTTCCTGATGGGTTCTTCATTGTCTTCTTTTTCTGCTCGCTTATTTAATTTTCTTCTCCAGTGGAGAATAACAGTCCCTTTTTGAGGTTGACCTTAGTTTAGTCTCAGACCCAAGTTCAACTTCTTCAAGAGCTCTCTTGTAAGGTGAGATCGTTAACTTAATAGCTCTCTATTGTGGTCTCTGACTTCTCAAGAAATGGGCTGCTATCTGGGATAAAGGAGAGAGGGAGATTTAACTCTGTGTTCTCTCTGCTAGATGTGGCATCATGACAATTCAGGTGAATAATAATGGACGTATTAAGTCTGTAACTGAGATCAGAAATGGCGCCCTCTTCAGTTGTGAAATTCACTGAAGGAGCAAAGTGGTGATCTTGAAAAATGTCTCTATTCACAGGCCAAACTCTTGCTGTACGGATGTACGAAATGAACTCATGGCTTTGAATAATGAAGCTGCTTTAGCTTTATACATTGCTTAAAACGGTACTGATTTTTTTGTATACTTTCAGTCCCATGTCTCTAGGTTATTCTCGTAAGCATTTCTCAGTCTCTTCAATCATCTTTCTGGGAGAGGCTGGACGAAAGCGGAATCGAGAGGCTCAGATGGGATGAAAATGTCAAGTTCATTTCTACTGGAATTGATTTCCACGAATGATCCATTTTTAAATGCAGTAGTCCATTCATAGGAACTCCAGCTGTTCCATCTATAGCGACTTCGCCATTTTCTAATCACACTTCAAGAGAGCTGAAGAGGTTCTACAAACTTTATAAATATATAACTGAAGAGGAAGCAGAAGAACACTGCTTCCAGCTATATAAGGTAAGTGTGCCAAAGGCTGACTCTTTAAGAAACAAATTATGAATTTTGCTTCATTATCGGCAATTTAGTTATTTATATGAGTTGGTACAGGTATCAGAGACAAGGTACTTATTTCTGTAAATTGGAGAATCACACAAACAAAGGTTACATGAAGAGCAAATATATATATATATATATATATATATTTTTTTTTTTCAAATAAGCAAGTTACTTGCATCAATAGCTGACACGTCAAAAATCGCTTTGTCCCAAAGGCTGACACATACATGCTCCAAAAGTTGACACTTAACATAAAACTTTTCTGTATGAGTTAAAATAATTTATCACTGACAAATAAACATTTATATTAAACAGTACAGGGAAACAGTTAAGTTATAAGAACAATATTGAAAAAATGAAACATGACTAGGAAATACTGTATATCACATAATGTCCTAAATTCGTAATACAGTTCTTACTCTAACAAAATTACCAAACTTTGAGGTCAATTTAAGTCAATGTGACACGACGTTTTTCAATTTTTTTTTCACTTGATATATTTGTTTCTCATTGTCATATTTTTGAAGACTGATTTTTCCGAGGACATCTTTTGAGTTATACCATAGTTTGTCCTCTATTGTGGTCAATTCCGTCCACTGCTACTCATTAACACTGCTTTAACATAAGCTGTGTTTTCGTTTGCATTTAAAACAAAACCTGGAAGAATTATTCTTCGTATTGTACAATTACATAATCATTTACATTGACCTTCATTGAAGTAATTTTGCGAAAGATAGTTGACTTCTCTACACCCTCTACCTCTCTTCGGATTCTAGCAACACATCAATAGAAGAATCAGATGATTCTTCAGAATATGTTTCTTTACTTCTTTATTTCGTAGTACCTTTTTCTGTTCCCTTGTCTTCTTGTTTTCTTCTCCTTTCTTTCGTCTTCTTTTCGTTTTATATTTCTATATAATCCTCTTCTGTATTATTTGCACGATATTTTTTTCCACTCATTTCAAGTCGCAACTAATATAACTTTACCTTAATTCTTTTGTTAGGCATGCTTGTTTTCTGAGGCCTAAAGTGTGCATTTTTAATGGCAAAGGAATTGTTTGACCAGAACCTCTTACTGTATTTCCTTCTTGTTCTTTGTATCCTGAAAGATTATTTGAAAAATTTTTTGAGCCTGAGATAGAATTTTTATTCAAATTATCTAAAGTATTACGAAGTTCAATGAAATGAAAACGAGAAATCGCCTGCCAACAATTAAGTTACGCGCCGTCATGGGGGAAAGTTTTGGAGTTGACACTACTGATTGAGACCTGTATTGTATGAGGTTGGCTAACTTGCATGCGCAGGGAGTGATGCGCCGCAGCAAGACGAAGATTACGTTCACAGTAACGGGAGCGTCCAAGTTCTTGCAGCATAGTGTGGCGCATTTTCTAGCCGCCGAAGGCGTTTCACCAATTGAAATTCATCGCCCTATGAAGAAAGTGTACTTGGACAATTGCGTGTTGCGCGCCCGAATGTATGAGTGGACAAAGCGATACCAACAAGGGCAAACATCACTGGAGGACGGACGAGCCGCGCCCTGGCCAAGTCGCACACAATCATCACGGAAGAAAATATTGTTGCATCAGACAATCTCATCCGGGCAGATCGGAGGTGTACAATGGACAAAGTGACTCAGAACCTGAATATCAGTCATGGATCTGCATACTCAAAAATCCACGACCGATCGAAGTACCATAAACTGCGCGCAAAGTGGGTCCAAAATGTCTCACAAATGAGCAGAAACAACACCGAATGGGACTGAGTTTGCAACATCTGATTCGTTATGAACAGGAGGTGGAGGCTTTCTTGGAGCGTATTGTGACGGTGGAATGGAACATGGTTTAACTACGAATATCAGAGCAAGCGACACATCATGCAGTGGAAGCACGGCACATCACCACGCCCAAAAAATTCAGAAATTTCACAACCGCAGGCAAGGTGATCCTCATGCTGTTCATGGAGAGAGGAGAATATGTTACCTTCGCTCAATACTCCGAAATCCTCCGTACTGAATTGCGTCGTGCCGTCAAAAGCTAGCGACCTGGACGTTTGCGTGAAGGTTTCATTTTGTTACACGACATTGCGCGACCACACACAGTTCGGCACACCATGGACATCATTCGAGACCTGCGCTGAGAGGTGCTCGAACATTCCCTTACAGCCCGGACTTGTCACCTTGCGTCTTCGAGATTTTCAGCAAGCTCAAAAGTGACCTGGAAGGTCGCCGGTTTGCTACGTTCGGCGACGTGATTGAGGCATTGCAGCAAGTGGTGCCACCAGCATCCAAAATACTTTTATGAACACGGTATCAAGAATCTGGTGAACTGGTGGGAGAAGTGCCTAAACACTGGTGGAGATTATTTAAAAAAATAAAATTCCTCTGCAGAGAAAAACATTATTTTTCGTTTTCATTTTACTGACCCTCGTACTTGGGCCTGGGGTAGCACTGTCATTATTATCATCTCAATGATTGCAATTCTCGTAGCTTCATCTTCAATAATTACTATCTATCTTTCCCTTGAAGGACATGGTGGAGGCATAGTGAAACCTTAGCTAAATTAGGAACCTATAAGAAAAAGAAAGTATTCTAACTAAACATTCCTTGCAATTACTATAATAAAACGAAGTGATTTCAGTGAAAGTATAGATTTTTTTACTTCAAAATGAACAAGAAAAAAGAATTATTTTTAATAGCGCTGAACCTCACACTGACAAAAATATTCATGTGACAGATTCGAAGTTAATGAAAATCACAATTATTGAAATTTTAATATGAAACACCGGTACAGATACAAAAAAAATGTATTTTAATGAATATGATAAAAGTTTGAAGGCTTCAGACAGAAGAATACAAGGAAAGAATTTGTTGAAACATGCGATTTAAAATAATTATTACTTGGGTGACAAAAAATTCTGTCAGTCTTAGGAACAAAACTTTTTAAACTCCTCTTATAAGTTGATACTCCCTGTCAGCTTATGGTACAGAACTTCCTATTGCCAGGAGATTTGAATACCAGGTTCTTGTAACGTTTCTGGAATAATATGAACGATAAAGTCATTTAAATGTGATTTTTTTAAATTTCACCAAACCCTGACACATTATGTCAGACACTGGAACATCTGTAAAATTAAGAGTACCAATGGCTGACACCCCTGTGACAGGTTATTCTAACTTCATTTCCAAACTAACCATGTTCTTACCACAGTCTAATAGATAGTCACGCAACTCATACGTATAAAATATGCCAACATTTGACAGCTGGCCCGACAGTAGCCCTCTAGCGGCAGGCAAGTTAAAAGTGTGCACACGACATATGATAACACATCAGAAAACGGATTTCGCGTAATTTATTTTATATTTTTATGCTATACAATAAGTGTATATGGTTCTTACTAATTCTACTTTAGAATCCTGGAAGAATTTCACACGCAGTTAATCTACAAGTTTCAGAAGCTGGGAATAAACGTAATTCTTTCTGCTCCTTACAACTGAATCATGGCCCTGATCACGTATCATTGTTTGAAGTAATATAATTGTTTGTACGTGGACGGTTAATTCAATTCATTCCTAAATATATTTATAAACCGTTGGAACTCTATATTTCCTGTGAGAAGAGTCAAAATTGAAGGGCATATCTCGTAGGGTACGTCGCGTGGTGAACTCCTCTCCCTATTTCCTGAGAAATTAACTAATTTCCACACCGCAAATTGGGGTAAACTCGGCCGCTGAGGTAAACTTAAAAATAAAGAAGGGGAAGATTTATACCTTAATTTGACAGACATTGATTTATGAAGTTCATTATTTTTCAATTTTTTTATTATTATTTTGAGTCGCTAATAGTGCTGATTTTATTTATGGTGTAAATTTTTATGGAAAGTTTACTACATTTTACATTACATTTCCAGTTTTCACACATAAGCTTAATTTTAACTTACCCTAGCTATATAATACGTAATTTACATGCACTTACTGTTATTATGACGTAGGTGTGAAGGTGAGAACAAATGAATACACAATTTTGTTGAAAAAATTGTAACTTCAATTAACTCAGAAAATGTAGGCCTAATTTTATTTTCAGATCAGAAGTGGTGTAAGTCAAAAATGGGTAATGAGGGTTAAAGTAAACATTCTGTAAAATACAGCGCAAAGTAGCAGTTAATAATGAATTTATTTAAACTATTAGTAGTCAGTGAACAGCACGAAGGATATATTAATTGCTACTTTGCGCTGTATTTTACAGAATTTTTACTTCAAACCTCATTACCTAATTTTGACTTATACCACTTCTGCTCTGAACGGCTCAAATAATCACTGGTAATGTAAAATCAACACCAATAACAGTCATCCAAATTATTACAGAAAAGATTGCTTTTTATATTAAATTTGAAAAGGCTCTTTTATTTCTTGAGAACTTAATACGTCTGCCACATGAATCTACACCAACACATCAGAAATTTATCGACACAGTTTGGATTTATTCAAGAAGTGAATATTTGGAAAAGGATTATAATACGCCATGAATTCTTGAAAAAATTAACACCATAATCCCTACTTGAATGCAATATAACATTCAACTTTTGAAAAGTATAAAGAAAAAAACGCGAATACAAAAATTGTGGAATTACTTGCATTAAAAACTGTAGATACATTATCCAAAATCGGAATGATTACACATTTACACATGATCTCTGCAAAACAATAATATACTGTAACAGGTATTTACTTTCTTTTTATTTAAACTCTCCTTCCTGACATACAAATAGGTAACTGATAACTAATAAATGTTTTATAGAACACAATACGTAGGCTACCTACAACAGGTTATGACTGAGTTATGATTTTCTCTTGGTCTTTAGGGAATCTGAAGAACGACAAATTCGGAGATTTAAACTTGTTGTTACTGCAATTTTCGTCATTGCACACATTGCCTTTATTCCGACGCATGATTAAAACGTTATTATAACATCTCGCATACCTTTAAAGCACGTGCTGGCTGTATCAACACTATGACCAGCGCCTTGCCTGCCGCTTGAGCGCTAGTGTCGTGAATTTTGGCAAAAAAAGTGTTGAAGTTGCGCGACTGTATATATTAGACTGTGTTCTTACTATCTTCTGCATACAATTTTACGTATTCAATATTAATAACAACTTAAAATATCACATAAAATTGGCATTTATGATTAAAATAATTGTATGTGCACGCTTACCGTTTTGCCTAACAATTATGGCTATTCCATGCAAAATGATACATCTAATTTATGGAGCATGCATCATGTTGAATTCAGGTTTATTTTCAGGAGAATACTGTGCGATATTGCCAAGGAAACAGGAAGTTAGAACAACTTCAGATATTCTGTTTTTGACTACATAATATCTTATTACGACACATTGAAACTGAAAGTGCCAGGCTTTGGGTCAGTATCAGCTTTCGGTGCAGTTACATTATGTCATTTCATAATTTTGTGTCATTTAGTCAGTTTACTCTGTACTTAAATTTACTTTTAAATTGTAGTAAAATTAACAAAAACGTATCTGAGCTTCTTGTTCAGCCTACATGTTTTGCTGCGGTCACCAAAGACAACTCAGGTGTGACATATGCTAGGAGGAAGCCTTGAGGTGACGTTTTACGCACATGCAGTCAATGTAACCAAAAATATGGCAACTGTCCATTGAAAGCAACGGCTACTCTCCCCTAAGTAACCATAGCAAAATATAATGCGCAAAAGAGCCAAATTACATTGAATTCATTCTTCAATTAATAAAGGGATTGCTATCAATTATAAAAAGTACCGCTACCTTATACATTGCGAACAATAAGTAACGTCAAGACCTAAAAACTGAATTTAATCTCTTTACGCAAAATAATAAAACGACACACTTTTTATGAGTGGATTTCTTTACATCCTGTACCGTTATTTTAAGTAAATAAAATTGATATATTATTGCGGAGTGATGGCACATAATTTTTATGCACATATGTCATATCAATAAGATGACATTCCTTGTTTTTTTTTAAATAAGATATAGCCGGCAGAATATAAAAGGCTTATATATAGGTGAACTCTGAATCATAAGTTCACAAAGAAGACTTAGCTATTACAGCCATTAAATTATTTATTCATTCATTTAATTATTTATTTATTATCTGTATATTTATTTATTCTTATATGGATTTTGAATGAAAGTTTATTACCTTGCAGATAAATTAATTTACATAGGTAATAAAAACACAAAGTGATCTTTCCACTAATTGTGTTTAACATCTAATGTGTAAGTCTAAATAATTCACTCAGTGGGATTTCTCTATAGTCTGATATACCTGTACTAACAATTAAGTATTCTTTGTTGTCATAAACTACTGATTGATTTTTAATGATATTGATATTGTAACAACAGAGATAATACTATATCGTACCTTTTGTAAATGGCTTGGGAAATTAAACAGGGATGGTACATCATGTTTCAAAATTCTATTGCCATTATTTTCCCACAAATCTGTGTCTTTAATATGAGACGAAAACAATTTTACATACAGTAATGTGAAGGCACAAATTTGTCTCTTATTATAGCAACAAGCCACTTAGAAAGTAGCTCGGGCTTTATCAAAGGGAACCTGTAAAGACAGATTGTTGCATAATTATAAACTTTTTGAACTGTAGTGTCTAAGATATACATATGTTACAGCTTCAATGTAGCCTCCAGAATTCAATTTTATTATTTTAAGGCGTGTGTACTTGTGAAAAGAAATTCCTGACCCTCTAAACCAAGTGTTACTGTACTTATGCACCGCACAGGAAATCACCATTTTACACTATTTACAAAGCACATCACTTGATATCAATTATAATAATACAGTATATACGAAACAAAACTTCATACTATTATCACATCAATTTACATTACTTTCACAATGTTCACTAAAAACAACCGAGACAAAACAAAGGACAAGTATGACACTTGTGTTTACCGCTCTGTTTGTACCACTAACATGGCGGCGTAAACATGTGCAGACTGGTTTCAATATTGGACAGAACAGCAGCGCTTCGTGTGAGTCCAGTATACTATATGACATCTTTGGTTGTAAGCCGCCACAACATTCAATGTTCATTTTAAAAAGTCAAAAATATTCGAACTTTTATAACAGACGTGTTCACTTTTAGTGTTCTGAAAATATGTTCCTGTGAAAGTAATTTTTTTTTTATTTTTAATTTCAACTTAAAGTATTCTTCAATAATAAATATACATAAAAGCTTGATAATAAACCCTTCACATCGAATAAGTTTGGAAGAAAGAACATACAGTTTTATTCTTTTACGGACAGATCTATCGAATTAGTATTATTTGAAAATGTTGTTATGTTATAAATACATTTCGTCTTTGAGTTAGGGTAAGATCACTAGTTCAGAATCGGGCACTATTTGAGGATCAAATTGTCTGTACTGTCAGCTTCTCAAGTTAGCGGCAGATGTCGCTTGTGCACCGCGTTTCGAAATTTGACCGCTTGTGATTCGGCAGGTGCGCCGCGTCAGTGGGTTATGCACCATACAAAATAATATTACTAACGCGACAAGAAGCGACTAGCCTCTCCCCACCAGTCAATATGTTAGGGCCCTAATAACTGCGTTGTATTATGTAAACATCTACAGTGAGTTCGAGATGTAATTAATTCGCGTGACTGAAGGGATGCTTTGGGAACTGAAATGGGTCAAATATTCTTTGAAATGAAGAATTTTAAAGGAGCATTAATTTTATGCTGGCACATATTCCCTCTCTGCTGCAGCAATTACATCATTGTAAACAGCAGCTCTTTCCTTGAATCACTCACTCAATATTTTTGGTAGTGCCATATAGAGCTTAATGTCGATTGTGGATAGTTCAGGCTAAACATATAAGCTCAAACTAACCCACGTTAATTCAAGGAATCCTCGATATTAACATGTTCAAAGAAAGGCATTCTCGAAGGAAAATTTTTGTCAGTAATTACATTTTTGTGTCTCTTTGTATGAAGTAATTATCACTTTTCAAGTACGCACCAATAACATTCTGTGACATAGAAATGAGTTTCTTCTCATAACAAAAGCACAGTATCTTGAGAGACAAGAGGCAAAAATTTACCATAGATTGTATCTATTCATCGAAAAGTAGCTGTGAACTGCAATGTTGATCCCTCATTTTAAATGCTGAGGCAAGCACATATGCTTCTCAATAGTAGATGTATGTTTACCATATTTTACCAATTTTCAGTACATATTCTGGGCATATTATGCAAATTTTAACGGCACAGTCGCATGCAAATTAGATAGCTTTAGAGAATAAATTTCCTAATTTTAGCAAATAATTAATGGAATCCGCGACAGTCCATGTGGAGCCAACTTAATCCAACTGACTTTTGACCTTAAATCCACACGCCTCAACAGACATGAAAAATCATCCAACCGCTAAAGGGTTAACACGTGTTGAGCACGATGGCAGTTGACATACGAAACCAGATTTCGCTACTCACAGTAGCTCCCCACATTTCTCACTGTGCTGGGTGAGTACCGGTCCCGTTCTCTAGTCCTTTTCAACGAGGAATATTTCATACTACTAAAGTTTGTGTGATGTATCTTGTCTCACTGTGAAAAGAGAGAGAAAGGAGATATATCTTACTTCGTCTGTGTTGTTATGGTGATGGGGGAGTGGAGCGATGCCGTCCATCCATCCAGTGTCGGAAGGGACTAGTTGATACATTCTGTAGCGCAAAATAAAATAACAAAATATCTCTCTTCCTACTGTGTAGTTCCGTCACTGAGCTTGTCTTTCAAGAAACTGAGTTCCGGCAGCCTGTACAATAACAAGATTTTGAAAGTAATCCTGAAAATTTACAACCCTCCTATAATCTCCGCCCTCATTTGAAGGGACTTGGTTTTATTGCTACTGAGACAAGTTAAACCTTACCAGGTATAGCCTTAGACCAGTGGCATGGATAAATATATAATAGGATGCGAAACTTACTGAGTTTCCCGTAACACATACTAGAGGCGCTGTTGTAGAAATTGATCATGCTGCCATCTATATGTGGTTAGAGGCGTTATTACATCTAGCAGCGCACCAAGTAGCGAAAAGAGCAACTACTACGTGCATCCAGCAGCGCATCAAGCAGCGAAAATAATAAGTAATTACTCCGTGCACCTAGCAGCGCACTTGGCGGCGAAAAGTTGAACTATATGCAGTAAATATTCCTCCTCCCCCCGCCCCAAACCCCGCAATTTAAAGTAAAACTTTAAAATTTTTATTCCTCACATCATCTTTCACTGAAAATTGTTATTGTAGCCAATAGTTGGAAGAGACGGTCTATTTTACACTACCTTATAATGTAACTAATTAAAATACAGCCAACAGGGACAGAAAACAAAAGAAAACAAGGTTAGATGATTGGGATTTTATTCTTTAGATAATAGTGTATAGTGCACTTTAAGTCTTCAAAAACCAGTTACATAATTGAAATTATTATACTGGGTGTTCATTTCAAAGTGTGTCATGACGTCACTGTTGATGAGTCAGCGATTTGAAGCGAGTTTCAGCTTTTGTGTCAGAGAAGTTGCCTATTCATCAAGGCGTTCAATCTGAACTTGAGAACGTGTACGGCATAACTTGAACGTCGTAACAACAGATGGTGGTCTGTACGGTCTGTATGCTACCATAACCTCTTTCGAACTGAGTTTTGCGAGGCCAAGTCATACGCAGGGTATTTGTTATCATCGGTTGCGTACGGCAACATTCCACAATACAAATCAAATGGTCCGTATCCATGTTGACCGTCGAAGTTAATGTCAACAAATATGTAAGTAATAGTCTTAACCCTCTCCCCATATCCCGACAGTAAGAAAAAACTCACCTCAATACATGTTTCGAAACAGTTCACGTTCCTGCCACTACCGGCGTTACCGTACGTATCGGTAAGTACTCTTCTAAATGAACGCCGTACTTGCTAGGCAACTTCTCTGGCAGATAAGTAATACACCTCTGCAGAAGTGTAGGAAGATTGAATTCTCTAGGCTCATCGACTATCCACGTGACGGCATACAGCGAGCCATGACACACTTTGAACTGAACACCCAGTATTACTGTATACTATTTTACAATACACTTAACAACACAATTTTGACAAGGTCCATCATATCAATGTTTAACATACACTACATATGCACTAGGGTTACCAGATTGTAACAATTTAAAAGCAGGTCATTTTAAATGAAAGAGAATTTTCCATATAAAAGCAGGGCATAACAGACTGACTTGATACTTGACGTGACGTCTTTTTACATTGTTATATAATAAGGTAATTTGTTTGTCTTTGTACAATAAAACTGATACAAAACTATTATCATGAATAGAATTGAAGTATACGGATTCTAAATTAGCTTTTACCTTATTCCATTTTTAAATTGTTAATACTTCTCTGGTGACTCGACTTGTTTGAGCAAGGATTTTACAAACATAATTCCTCTAATGGACCGCAACTCAATAGTTACTCTCTTTTGTCCATTGGGAATTGGCAAGAAAGAAAAGCAGGACAATTTCTGATTTTTACGAACCCTGGCAGGACGCAGGACATGTCAAGCGAAATCCAGAACATCTGGTAATCCTATACACACAGATACACTTACATATTTAGTGTGCAGTACATTGGTAAAGTCTATATAACAAATTGAATAATTGAAATTGTGGGGCCCAGTCGGATAAGAGAAAAAGCCACATCTATATATTTATATTTTGGAATGCTCTGCCATCTGTGCTCGTTTACAGATGTAAATGATGCCATTTGAATAATGTGTTGTCATATAGTTTAGTCAGAATATATTTCTTCACATTCCAGTGAGATAGCCTACCTATCCAAATTTATGGTTTGTCCCCTTGTCTGCCTGGACCCATCAACTATTGTTTAGTCAACTGTCCAGAAACAGGTTTGGACCCTATAAGTGACACTCATGGGGCAATCAGAGCAGGAGGTAATGAGTTAGAGTGGCCAATTCCTTTCCAGCCTCCGTTGCATACATCGCTGACTAGATACATATTACATTAATCAGATTTCAGATACTACAAAAAATGTTTGATAATTGAAACTGTCATATTACTATCTACTATTTTGCAACACATTTTAGAACACTTTTCTAGGATCTCATCTAAGGTTCTTAGACATTGTTGTTTGGCATACACATAAAGGTAGCGTATACCAAAATGTTGTATGTACTGAGGGTCAGAGTGAAATACTTGAGCTGCATCACTTACTTGCATTATGTTGGGCAAAAAAGTTTACTAGGTGAACTGAAGGTATGTTAACCCCCAAACTTCCAAAGTCAAATATCTCTCTTACATACACACACATGTACCACATACTGTAACTTTGCTCTCTACAATTACACAATATATTTAACATTTGCTAAAAACAATTTTTTCTGGGAAAAAAATTAATAAATGAATAAAAATTAAAAAAATAATAAAAAACCTATGAACTTTCCACCAATATGACATTATACCTTTTTGTTACACACAATATGAGCTATTTACACTACTTTAAAGACACTGTCGAGTTCACATGATGCAGATGAGAGATGGGTGGGTCACTACTCTAGGTAGCTGCAATCCAAGAAGATAGATGCACAATGATGTACAGCAGTGGCAAAAAAAACGGACCGACCCTTGTAGCTGATTTCAGAGCCTTGTTCACACCAGAACACAATAGACTGGTAACTAAGACTTTCGTGGTCCGAATCCTGCCTGGAAAGGAACATTCTTTTTGTCCCTTATTCAAATTTATTCCCAATACTTTTTGATTGCAGCGATATTATACTACTTAATTAACTTATTATTCCCAGAACACAAATTTTACCAGCTTATTTTCTAATGGCTTTCAAAATGGGCTACGTCAGCAGTCGAGACTACAAAAATTTCAATAGATTACTCGAAATCTTGTGAATGCGGGTGTGGCATGTGCAGTGGCTAATTTTGGGGACTTTGATTATTCTGTCGGTCCGGGTTTTCTTGCCACTACTGTACACTGACGTTCAAAATATCTGGCCCTACTAATCGATATTTTTTTTGGCGTAAGTATGGCTTATTTAGTTATTACTTGTATGAATACATGGTGATGATAATAGTCAGTGTTGCCAATCATACATAAATATACCCGCATTATAGAATTCAATTTTTCATCCCACTCTGCTGATTGTGAAGCAACACTGAATTTAGCGGGAAACCACTGATATTGTCAATTACGAGAATAATTTATGCTCAATCTACATAGTAATTTTTCCTAACACGTTTTTAACTGCTCCAGTAATGGTACCACTTATTGAGAACTAATGAAATTCTTCCAATTTTTGTCAAATTTTAATGTCTTTGGTTCTGACTTATTCCGTGATTGGGAAGTTTGCTTACATGGTCATATAATCATAGGACGGATATCTTTGAACGCCAGTGTACATGTGATGCTATCAACACTGTACCTACTCTCTTCTCAGAAGAGACTCAACAATTATTTAATATCCTTAGTTTTCTCTTGAAGTCAGGATCAAAACAATGTGACTGGTTTATAAACCGAGTCGACTAATTAATCCTAGATACTATATACATATTAAACAAATTATTGAATTGGTCCTGACTACAAAGAGAAAAATTACAGTCATTCAACACATATTTTTTCATCACAGTCCTCAAATGTTTACAATGACAGTTTGCTTTGAAATGCCTGCAGAATGAATTCTCCCATTCTCGGAACTGAGTGAAAACTTCGTTCCTGGGCAGCGAAAGACTTCCAAAATCGTCATCAAATGCCTTGAAGTAAGTATTTATTTGATGGCTTTCACTCAGTTCTCTATGGCTTTCTCCCAGGGTGAGAGTATTTTTACAGTGACTGCATTTATGTTTTTTTGAGGAACCTTGAGCAAATGTACCCTGCAATGTATTACACAGCATTATCGTCCTCAATGCTTCCAGTATCACACTCCACATCCATTTCGACTATAGTATTAGGAGTACAACCACTGATACAGTTTACATCTTTAACAGATGGCGACTCCTGAACAGCCTTGTCACTAACAGAAATACTATTCAATTTCGTCAACACATACTCAACATCTTTTTCGCAGTTACTTCTGTGTGATAACTTGGAAAGAGATGTAATGAGTGTGTGTCGAAGACCACTTTCAAGTTGTTGGACAGATGGATTTACATTGCACCCGTGCTGTTGTCTTATGGTAGCAAATGTATTCTCCAATGCATCCTGACTCAGAAATCGAGTCCTTAATTTAGGAATGTTGTACTCAGAACTAAGCTCATCGAACAGATTCAGCAAACTCTGAATACTAATTCTCCAACTTTCAAGACAAGCTGGCTGATGCTTGCAACCCACGAATTCCAAGGACTGAATGTCATTCAAAGTTTTTTTTTTTTTTTTTTTTTCAAAAATTCTACGTGAACGGAGTCAGGAGTTATGGCAAATTTATATTTAAATTTATCTGTTTTCAGTTTCGTGCTGTTGAAAGTGTCAAACAGCTTGCCCATCATCTCAATGAAGTCGGCAGTATGCAGAGCACTGATAGGTAGCTTTCTCATTCCAACATATGCATGAATTGCAGTATGTACAGAATAGGAAAACACCTGTGTTGCCAACTTAACCTTCATACGAGAAAACATTTTAGGGAAAACATGGTCCTTTGTCAGTTTAGGAACTAACTTAAGTTTTAACACATCATCATGCATATCATAGATAGTTCTAATATGTGACCAAGATACAGGTTTTTCCATGTAATGCAAATCATATCGCAATAAGTTGTTCCTAATGGACTTCAAAAGGTGTGGTGGATCTTACATCAAATGAATTTTATTCCCATTGACTTCAAAATACGGTCTTACTGCTGAAACCCCCAATTTAGATGCCAAACTTTGATTATTTGTACCTTGATCACATATTAAAACCTTAATATGATTTGTGAAGTTCACAAACACACAAATTGACAATGTTCAAGAGAGCTGTATCAGATATAGGACCATCAGATATCCAATAACCTATTACCTGTTTCCATCCCTTCTTAATCCCCTTAACCATTGCCATCAAACAATGGTTACCTATTTTCATGGGATATCTTGCTATTCCATCGTCAGCAAAATCCTTAATCATATCAGATATAGAGTCATAATGCAACTGCTGACGTATGGCAATTTCATCAATGATCAGAGAACATACATTCTCTGATCTGTCAGACAGAGGCCCTGCAGCAAGTGACTTAAGAGCTGTCAAAACAGGCTGCATCAGACCTGGCTCAATGCCTATTTTGTTCTGATAACTGTGAAGTGTCTTGATACTGGACAATGGGAAAAGTTTTTTCATAAAATTATACCCTTTAGGACTGTGATAAAATAATGACAAAGGAAAAGCTTTCATGACGTCACTCCATCTATATCCATGTTTATGAATTTTTCCCATCTGCACCTGTGTCTCGTATGTCTTTTGAACAATTGTTGGCAGTTAAGATGATGTGGCCATTGGCTCCCTTCTCCTTCCAACTTGATCCGAAATTCTGTCTTCTTCGACTTCTTGCAATTTTTTCTCCAGTCTCTTCACCTTTGCTTTCAGAGCTGCCATTTTTAGTTTGTTGCTCCTGAGTGAAGATGAGAAGTGAGGACTGGAGAAAAGTTTTCGTTTTGCAACACCAGGACCTAAAGATTACGAAATTAACTCCCGAATAATCTAATTGCTGAGAATTATTTTAAATAAAAATTAAACATGACAACACCTTTAGCCTTGTTAAGTTAATGTAGGCCTAACAAAAGGCATGCAAGCTATGGATAGGCTATATAACATAGTACAAAATTGACAATACATCAAAATGTGATCAATATTTACCAAGTCTGGAGGGAGGTGTAGCTGAAGCTGAAGGAAACTGTTCCATCATGGATGTATTCATGTCAGTACCTATGGAAATAAATGATAAATTAAATTGAAGCAAGAATTGAACAGACTTTGTGCTCCATTCATTTCAAACTGCTCTTAACTGTACAAATTATAACTCATATAAATGTTAAGTAACAGTAACAATCCAAAAGTTTAATGCTGCAACACATTTGATTGTGTTAATCTGAATTGTCCGTTGTAATGCAATATAAAATATGTTTGTGCTAATAGGCTGGCCCATACAGGACAACTGACACTAACAGAAAGGGATAATCAGCAGAGGTGTTGGGATATTAAAGAGAAGTCAGTAAGAGGGAATGATGGTGTACTTCGTGCCAGGGAGACTTGTCAGGATATCAGTTGCAATATCGATAGTCTGGTTCAAAAGTGCGACAACTCAAAAAAACAAGTTTTGAGATATCTTCAGTTGGAAGTTTCAAATAAATCACCTAAAAAGGGACAGATTTCTGGTTCATAACCACGACAATTAGAAATGAGTCAGTATTCAGGACGAGTATATCACGATCTTCCAGTCATTATTAATAGATTTCGAAATGTAGTAATAATGAATTAATAAAGTCCATAGTTATAATTACTTCTAAAGCAGTTTATTTCGTTTTTATTCTTTTTGGTTGTAAATATGACTGATCTCAATATTGAATCGGAAAGAGCTCCGAAAGGGGCTTTCAGTAGTATAAATAACTAAAAAATGGCAATTTTTCAGTTGTCGCACTTTTGAACTGGACGATCGATATATAACAAGATAAACACCCTGCCCTGTAGTTAAGAGGATTTGTTATTATTCGCTACTGTAAAAGAATGAAGTATGAAAACTGCAGATATATGGCAGGGGGCAATTAACTTAAATGATTACTAGCATGTTACCAGGCTCACAAGACAGTATCGCTTACCTTCAGCTGTGGGAACCACATTGAATAGCAGCGATGGTTGCTGATAGCCCCTCAGCTGTTCACCAATCATACTCTTCCCTGTAATAATCACAAAAAAAACGAAACATAATCAATTATGTATTTTGAAACATGTAATGTAAGAACAGCTGATGAGGAAATAAGGCATTCTTTGAAATCCATAAATTTGACTAAGTGGAATAATTACCTTGTTGGCATGCATCTTTATTCATCCCGGCATATGCCGTCGAAGCAGTAATCTTTGAAGATGGAGTGCTCATAGGTGCAGGAATTGTTTGAGGCATAGCTTCCAAGTCTGCAGCCTGCTCAGTTGCAGCTTGTAAACCTATGAGACTACGCGTACCTGAAAATAAAGAAAAGAGTAATGAAACTGGAAATTTTAAACATGAATGACATAAAAAACATTGCTAGTGTACTAATTACCTTCAGCAGCTGCAGAATCAATCTTCGCCCTCCTAGCATACGTCCGCAAAGTCTTGTGATGCCTGAAAGTGGGGTAGACCCTGGTGATAAGGTCGCTCGAGGCATAACTGGGCTAGATGGTGGGCTCCGGATTTTAGGGTTTGATGGCACCACTAGCCCATTAGCATGAACAGTGGGCACTGCAGTTTGCTTTTATTTTATTTTCTTGGGTTATTTTACGACGCTGTATCAACATCTAGGTTATTTAGCGTCTGAATGATATGAAAGTGATAATGCCGGTGAAATGAGTCCGGGGTCCAGCACCGAAAGTTACCCAGCATTTGCTCGTATTGGGTTGAGGGAAAACCCCGGAAAAACCTCAACCCGATAACTTGCCCCGACCGGGATTCGAACCCGGGCCACTTGGTTTCGCGGCCAGACGCGCTGACCGTTACTCCACAGGTGTGGACTGCAGTTTGCTTAAGTATCACTCTTTGTGAAGAACTATAATAGTCAGACTCAATGAACTGGTCCATGCAGATTCTCAACCTGTTTATGGCATCTGCGGCAACTCGATACCGGTCCTCTAGCCCACAGAGTCGGAACCACTTCCAACACCTAAAGCAATGGATTACAATTACTAATGAGATAAAGTAGAAGAAATATTGAATAGAAATCATGCAAAAATTGGGGAAAAAATAATAACTTATCTGCTGCATTTGTGTTATTTTAAGAGATTTCTGATGCGCATCACTAGGTAGTGAGTGACCATAGGAAAACTGGTAGCAGCAACAGATATTGGGTACAAACTAAATTAAATATTAGGCCTAAGCTTATTATTATTATTATTATTATTATTATTATTATTATTATTATTATTATTACACATGATTGGGAATTTCTCCAGAATGGCTAACTACATCAAAGAAGGCATAATTTTATTTTCCATAACTGTGAGATGTTTATACTGAAAACCACGTGGTTTTAGTCTGCAGCCATGTGGCCTAATACTACAATTCAGGTTTACGAGGTTTCATTTTCAGCTTTCTTGCTCTTTTTCGTCAATATTTCACATTTCATTACAGTTTGACTGAATTTCGGAACCATCTAAATTTATACTGCTACTATAATCCTAAATAAATTAGCAGAAAGCAATGTACAGCTCTTCTAACCTACTTCACCAAAAAGTACATTGTTTTCAAGTGTAAGGTTTAGGCTACACAGGACACAATAATAATACTAAAGCTTACCTCATAGGTTCCTGAGGAAAATAGAAAAAAATGCTTCCCTCCCACAGTATTAACAGTCTTGCATCCAGGCGCAGAGCATCTTCCTCGAATCTTTTGCATCTTTCTGGCATCCATCTTGCCTTCATAACGCTGTTGGCTGGTCATCGGCCAACGTTCTGACTACTTCGTATCGGAAAGTGGAGAACGCTGGTTCTCACGCAGTTCTATAATTTACCACCTAAGAAGTCGGGCGCTGATCATCTTATTTCAGAATACCACATCTAGATCGTGCTGACCGCAGTTTCGCATCCTATTATATATTTATCCATGCCAGTGGTCATCAACTCGATGTCCTGTGACGTCATCTCAGCCAGCTCTGATGCTCGCTGCGCTCGTGTTTCGCTACCGCTGGTACAGCGGAGGCTTGCGATGGTTGCTGCTTTTTCGTGATAATAAATGTTTCTCGTACTGATCAAATTAAACTTAAAGTGGTATTTACATTCATGAAAGCAATTGGTTGACAAGTTAGGGATGAAATGAAAGCTGAATAAAACTAAATGCTACACTGCATTTTAATTTCTACTTTCTCTTTTCATTTTGTTAATACATGACCATTAGTAAAAATATTTCCTGATCTTCTGTAATGCTAATTTCACGAGATATTTTAGCCTCTTTATTGCGTACTGATTGCTCAATATTATGCACTATGATCTGGGCAATGCATGAACTGAGAAAAGTTTGCAGATTGTAGTCAGATGAATTAGCTAGTTCTGTGGTGGGATTTACTTATTTCCATTAAATAAAACAATGTTCGTATATGTATGTGGATCCGAACATGCACAGCCTGTCGAAATCTGAGAAATCTGACTAATAATGGAAAATGTGAATAAAAGTGACACAAAATTTTTCCTGCTTTTATACAGTATGTATATCATCTTCAGTTCATTATCACACTATCAGTCTGTCATTTCTAGCTCAAGCTAAGCAGGAGCACAATCTACATCAACAGTAGATAGATCTATGATAAAGATAGAGAGAAATAATGTAACAGTACCGAGAAAATAACAGTTCCAAAAAGAACTATAGGTCGGAACACTCTGTTCCAAAATAACAGTAGGAGTTTCTGACAGAATCTTTCTCATAGGAACTGGAGTACTGTGTAATGTACCGTCCAACTATCTTGTCTGGAACACTCCAGGTACTCACTCAGAGACCATAACAGTTCCAGCCTAAATGTTCTCTTTGGGTGTAAAGTAGTATCTTCAGTATTGAGTATGTTGGTAGGGGAGCGAAATTTTTTACTAAGCTTACAATGAATTTGCAGGACGCGTTTCAATATTAAATATTCAATCTGATTGGCGAATCAGCTTCAGTTACATTGTTGGCTATTAATATAGCAATAAGAATGAAAAAAAAATCAAATTGTGAGATTGTGCCTATTTTTACTTTTATTATTATTATTATAATTATTATTATTATTATTATTATTATTATTATTATTATTATCATTATTATTATTATTGTTATTATTATTATTACTATTTCAAAGTCACTGTTTTACTATATAAAAATTAAAAAAAAATTACACAAATTTATATATAGCACTGTATTGTGTTATAAAATTTGTATATTGTAACATACCTGCCTTCTGAAGGATACACTGGAAGGAATGGTGAACGGGAGAAGAGTTTGGGGCAGAAGAAGATATCAGATGATAGACGATATTAAGATATTATATGGATCTTATGCGGCTAAGAGGAAGGCAGAAAATAGAAAGACTGGAGAATGCTGGATTTGCAGTGAAATACATGCCTTTGGGCAGAACACTATGAATGAATGTCTACGGTAACAACAGTGCAAATGTAGCCCAACTAATCTCAATGTTTATTACAATAAATTAAGAAGCTTTAATAGAGACTAATATCACGTAGTAGTAATATGCCTTATCTGACAGGAGGAATGATCAAATTATTGCGATGTTTTATGGTTTGTATAAATTACTGTTAAACCTGGCTGTAACAGCTGTCGTGGTTCGAATTGCATTGTGGTCTAAGATTTTTGAAAACGAAACTAGTTCCGAAACAATATAACATTTTGGTGATTATTACGTTATGTCAGAAGCTTGCTGTTATTTCTGAACTGTTCTTTGAAACTAGTACTTTCTTGGAAACGAAACTCTTGGAAAAGTTCCAGAAAAAGAACTATTTTTCCCTACGCTAGGCTATGAAAATCTTGAAATCTAACATTATACGTTCAGCTCTTGAAACTGTGAATAAAATTCCTGACGACTGTTGAGACACAGCCTACTACTTCTATTCAACATTGCAGCTAGCTTCTGTCAAGAGCCTCTACTGAACGGGAGATAGGGTTGTATAATGCCGAGCACGAGGTAATGCACGCTTGCCCCTCACGGAAGCAGTGCTGAGCGCCCATGCCCGTTTTCAAGTCGAGTTGACGATCACTGCCTCAAACCATTAAGCTACGGTGCGGGATTTTGAAAGTAATGCAGAAATTAAAAATGTATATATGAATAGCTATTTCTTAAAAAGGCCAAAGTCACATACTTTTTCGAAAATCACTTCCTTAGCTTATAATGTTCTTTGAAGATAGAGACATTGATTTATGTTAGAAGGACCGACAAAAGTCCACCGTAGGTGGCAATTAGACGGCATTCAATATAGCAATTTTTGTTAAAAGGACAGAAGTGTAGGACATGTGCCCTTTTAACAAACAAAATTATTGCACTTGAAATCTTAGATGTTAGCTAAACATCCTCAATTAAATTATTTTAGTTAAAGCTTATAATGAGGCTTGTGGTCATTGTTGCAGTAGGCCTACATGTGTTCCAGTCAACACATAGCCGCATAAGACTTGTACACGCTATTATGTTCAATATTTATAAATGATATCTTAGCATAGCCACAGATCCACTTGATTGTACTTGTCACTACCTCTTGTCACTAGAGAGTTCTTAAAATGTTTATTTTTCTCGTCATTCATAAAATATTTTTTGCTCGACCATGCCGATATGTAGTAATTATACACCTGGTAGCAGCACTTTAATGGACCTCATTAAAGTACACCTATTCATTAAAGTTCAGGTGTTCCACCAATATGAAAGCGCAAGTATCGATTATTCTCGGATATGCAATCGAAAGACAATAAGCGCGAGATTAGACAATATTTTTTTTTTATATGTTTAATATTGGTCGACCAGCAAACTTGCTATACAGACCACTGTTAAATTATGGAATATCACATGCAGAATATCATGCTCAGGTTGGCTCTAAAGGCGCCTCTAATTAATTTAAATTAATTAATTGAACATTTTTGTGAAATATGTGAACAAAAATATGATGATTTTCTGTGTTAAAATATGAAGAGTCGTCAGTATCACTAAGAAGAATGTCTTGAGGGAGTTTCCTTTTAAGTCGAGATGGCTGACAAGATCTTGCTCCAATGTTATATGTCACAGCTCCAGGAACACCAGGAAGTAAGACAATATTAAACTCAGTCGAAAAAAACAACACACAAATTAACGTCAATTCATCGTCATCTTCCAGCCTTTCACAAAGCACATTCCCGCAAATTCATTTCACCAATTGCCGGAAAAAATCAATATGTTCGAGCATAAAAAGTCGTATGAAACTTGACTATAATGGTAAATATAGCCTGTAGACTGGAGCCGTGGTGCTACTGCTCTTGCGTTCGTAATACCGCATTGCTATATTTCAAATTACGCCCGCGGCTCCACTGGCCTCGGTCGAGTAATATTATGAACGCCAAAATATGAAAAATGTGTTTACATCAGGTACTCAGTATTGCCTAGTATGCAAATAATTTTAAATGGGCGTACATTTCACCAGTAAATTAAAAATGTGTGTTGAAATAATTTGCCGAAATCTAGTTATTAGTTAAAGCTATTATTTTGTATTGCAGTAATATGTGTTAAAACACGTTTTTCAAAATGTCTCATGGAGAAGATTTGTGAGATGTTCATATTAATCGTAATCTGTTTCTGTTCAGGAAGAATGTTTCTGTAATGTCACATATGGGATTAGTGAATAAATTATATGCAAATCTGACTTTCAGGTGGAAACTCCCGTGAAGCAGTCTTGAATAATTTCAATGGAAAAATTGTTCCGGAGTCGGGTATCGATCACGGGACCCTTCGCTTAGCGCACGAATGCTCTACCGACTGAGCTACCCTAGGAAACATACAGCACACCGTCACAATTCTTCCCATTATATCAACAAAATTGAAATGGACTGACAATTACAAATTATAGACGGGCAAGGTATGGACTTTTTAATTTAATACTCTTACTTTTCTGAAATTATTAGGCATTATAGAGTTAGGCCCTAAAATGCCCATGCTTCTGAAACATTGGTGTTAGATGGAAACCTACAATGAAATTCTCTTTAATAGGCATTTGTCAATATATTCTGAAAATTTATTTCATTAAACTTAGATAGAAGGTTTTCTACAGAGTGTGCTGAAAAATTCAAATATGAGAAAAAATGAAAACGTCTGTTGAAGATTGCATGCAGTTCTCATGTGAAATATTTGTAAAGCATGATGAAAAACGCAAAATTTGATTTTATGTATTAAATCTGACATGCTTATTCATTTAACTTTCATGTCTCATTTTGTTTCCCATGTTTTAAGCCATTTACGAGTAAATGTCAATAAAAGCCCCAGCGTGAGAAAGGCTTGGAGTTTTCGCACATTAAAGCGATGAGTTTTTCTTTATAGTGTAATCTCCCGCGAAAATTTGTATCAATTTTTTCTGTTTTTTCTTGATGAAGTGTAACATTTGGCCGAAAGGTGTCACACTCATTCTTGTGTAGTTGGAAACTTATCATCATATTTGCGTAAGTGGTAGTAGAGCATATGGAATGCACATTTTGTGAAACGTTCCAAGAATATGGGATGTATCCAATATCGTCTATTTTGTCTATTGTGTGACGCTTTTAAGTGCGTGTTTGAAAGGATCTCGTCAGATGCGACTCGGTGTTCCCATGGTTTGGAGAGAACCAAAATACCACACAACGGACTATTATTTCTGAATTACACAAATCTCTGGAGTAACAGAAAAGACTAGGCACACTCTCCAGTATCCTGATCTTGCTTCAGCTAGAAGGCCTTTGCCTCACAGTTCAAGCCTTCCCATTCCTCAAGGACCAGAAGCAAGGAGTACAGATATTGTTGGGACTAATGATGAAGCTTCCGAAGCTGAACTATAGTATGGTAGTAAAGCATATTATCCAGTGTTTTTCGACATAAACATTTCAACTGAACCTAATTTGATTACTCAGTCGGAATTAAATGATCTGTGTTGAATCTTTCGTACACTACTTTTAACAATTCAATATAAACAATTGATTAAATGGCGATCTTACTCGTGTTAATTATGAAAACATGTGAGGCTTAAGTTGGTGCCGAGACACAGAAGGCTGTGAGGATGGAGTCAAGGAGCACCGAAACAGCTCTAACCCGCACATGCTTACATAATTAACACGAGTAAGATCGCCATTCAATTAATTATTTGAATGATCTGGTTCGTGATGCTAAATTATCAGAAAAACAAGCTGAGATTGTGGCTTCAAGATTGAACTGGTGGAACGTTCTGGGAAAAAAATGCAAGAATATGCTTTTTCCGTGGAAGACAACATGACTTTGAACATCTCTTCTCCCAGGATGGTAACTTGGTGTACTGCAATGATGTGGACAGTTTATGTGAGGTCATGGGGAAGCCGCACAATTCCAAGAAATGGAGACATTTCATTGATTCCTTTAACATGAGTTTGAAAGCCGTCCTTCTGCACAATGGCAACAAATATCCACCGATCCCTCTTGGTTTTGATGCATATATGAAGGAATCATATGATGACATGAAGCTTGTGTTCAACAGTGTAAAATATAACACCTATGAATATCACCTATGTGTTGACCTAAAGGTAAGAAATCTATTGCTTGAATTACAACTGGGAGATACGAAGTTCTTTTTGCTTCCTTTGTGAGTGGGACAGCAAGGGAAAAATAAATCATAGCTTAGGACGGAATGGCCACAGAGAGAAACTTCCATTGTTGGGACGAAAAATGTAGTTAATCAACCACTTGTGGATTCGAAGAACGTGTATCTTCCACCATTACACATCAAGGTGGGCTTGATCAAGAATATTTCAAAGTGATGTTTCGTACTGGCAAAGGTTATTAGTCCTCAAAACGAAGTTACCTACGCCAAGAACAAAGAGGGCATATTTGAATGTGTCATTGCAGAAAGGTACCTAAGTCACTTTTTGTGGGAAACCTAGATTTTACTAATTTCAAAATCCATAATCATAGACACACATTCTTAACAGAAAAGTACTGATGTCATCGACTTTGTAAGTGTGACAAATTGTATATGAAAAACACCTGCACTGCACAAGAACTTCTAAGTCACTGACATAAGTAATTTTCCGCATTCCCACATGAGAGCGCAACAGAAGTAAACAATGTTGCAGTGTTATGGAACAGAGAAGGGAAAGATGTGTTAACAGTGAAAACAGTATGGCTTTAGTGTCCGATTTTATGCAAAATCTACTATACTTGACAAATATATCAGTTCAAGATATCTTCTATTTGAGGCAATTAACGGTTGATGTGTTTTCCATTCAAAATTTGAAGACAAAGAAAAACATTTCTTTGTGTATCATGAGAGAGATTGAAGAAAAAGCGCAGATGAAGTGTCATCATTTCCCATTGATTATATTAACGAATTCGTTCCAAAAAATATATCAGAATTACATTTATTTTATGATAACTGTTGTGGACGAAATAAGAACAACACTCTTGTAAGGAATTGTTTGGCTTTAACAGATATGAATCGGTTTGATAAAATTCTCCTCTTCTATCCACTGAGAGGACATTGGTTTTTGCCATGTGATCGGAAGTTTTGGATGATAAAAAGTGCTCTCAGGAGGAGATACAGAATTTACACACCCTATGAATATTGTGAGCTTATTGTTTCATTTTCAAAAACCGATGCATTTTCATTGAACATAGTTGAGATAAGTGATGTTAAGCATTTTTACAAATTGGTGGCCTCACATTTATAAGAAAATGATTGTATATTTGTATATATATACAGGGTGATTCACGAGGAAAGGTAAAAAATTTAGGATACGATATTATTATGTTATTTTACGACGCTTTATCAACATCTTAGGTTATTTAGCGCCTGAATGAGATGAAGGTGATAGCGCCGGTGAAATGAGTCCGGGGTCCAACACCGAAAGTCACCCAGCATTTGCTCGTATTGGGTTGAGGTAAAACCCCGAAAAAACCCTCAACCAGGTAACTTTCCCTGACCGGGAATCGAACCCGGGCCACCTGGTTTCGCGGCTAGACGCGCTAACCGTTACTCCACAGGCGTGGACAGGATACGATATCTTATGCCATTTTTAGTGAAAATTTCATATGAACATAGGTCCGTTTTCGAACGATGGCGGAGCTAGATGCATTGTTTTGGTAAAACGTCTTGCCCCAATGTGAATCAGACGTTACCATATGCTGCTGACGTGAGACAAGATCACCGACGAATGACGTAACATTAGAATCTGCATTGTGAGCGATGTAGATAAGAGAAGAGAAACAAACCGGGTGGTGGGTCATTACAAGTGTCACAACAAATACGCTATCACTTATCAGTTCACAGCAATTCAGTCAGCTACCTACAGTACAGTAGTTATACAGGTACAGTTATCGGAAGTGTTAAGTTGTGTTCTTCAAGACGTTTTATAAATTTTCGACTGCTGAATACGCTGATAATGTGTATGTTTATGGTTTGTGCGATGGAAGTACCTTGCATGCCGTCGCTGAATATGAACGACGCTTTCCGAACAGAAGGGTACCTTATCGAAGAGTATTTTCTGTCTATGGGTTGGGTGAAAAACTTGGTATAGCAAAGGAACAAGGAAACGAGAGAAGCGCTAATCGACCGCATTTTGGATGCGGCATAAAGAAGGCCACGTGCAACTCTCCCGAGCGACCAGCGCGATTCACGCCCGAGCGCAACAGTGCATTGAAGCAGGAGGAGGTGTCTGAAAACGCGCGAAAACATTGACCCCGACATCTAGAATATTAGTTATGTATGCATGCGTGAATATAAACTTTAAATTTGTCCGTTATCTGTCTCTAAATGCTAGTTAGTGCAATGGAATCTCAGAAGTTTTTGTGAACTCAAAGAGCCATATCTCCGTAACCGTTCGAACTTTTTCACTCAGAATGATTTCAGAATTCACATCGTAAGTTTGTGACCTTTCCTCGTGAATCACCCTGAATATGGAAATATCACGTGCTCCTAGAAACAAAACAACACTTCAATGTATTCTGGTTTAGTTATTTCGAATACTCGTCCAAAACGAAGAGAGTCTTGTAACAAGACCTTGGATTAGTACAATGGTAGAGTACACCTTTCGTCTGTCTCAGCCCCGAAGAGTTTCCCACACATTTCCTATTCAAGCATTGTATCCAGTTGGAAAAATTCCGATAAAACTGAGAAAGATGGAGAATGTTAAAATGTCCTTCGATATACCCGTGATGAATATATTCATTCTTATGAACAGGTGTTGTCCTGCCCACTTGTTGAAACTTAAACATTTATGAATTACAAAGCAGGACAGTATGTCGGCAGTAAAACATAGTTTGTAAAGATAATACGACGCTAACACGCCTAAAGTGTTGATTTAGTATGTATAAGAAATTGTAATAGTAGTTCTCATGTGTATATGTTCATCCTGTGACGTTACACTACTCACCTATAAATAATAATAACGTCCTTAATTTTGTACTGCAATTAATCTATAAAACTCATTTCACCTTCGGAATCGTATATCATTTTCGTTCTAGAAAGGTACCTAAATCAACAAAGTTTGAAAATTTTTACGCTAAATTATTTCAATTACGAGAATTTGCGTATACAGAATCTATTTCTCATAATGAGAAGATTATGCAGTAGTTTTTTTCGTTACTCTACATTCTCAGTTATTGTGGTAGATAGTTTTTTTCATTTCCCACAACTTTGTTTCAAGTGACTTAGATACCTTTCTGCAATGACACATTCATTTATTTGTCCACAAATACGGGAACTAATGAATGATTCTGCATTCGAAGAAAGTTTGAATGAAGCTGAGGCAGCTGTATGGAGATCCTTCCGAAGCGTTTTAAAGAATATCCTGGGAAACTATAAGGCTGATAACTACGAAGAACTTGCTAATCATCTTATTGAGAATTACAGAAAACTTGGATGTAATATGTCTCTAAAAATTAATAAATTTCTTGGAGTCACATTTAGACTTCTTTCCCTCCAAACTTGACAGTGTAAATGACGAACATGGGGAACGTTTCCATCAGGAAATATCTACAACGAAAACCCGTTACAAAGGTAAATGGAGCCCAAGGATGTTAGCCGACTACTGCTGGACTCTCAAAAGGGATGATCCTCAAGCTAAAGACCGCAGAAAGTCACGAAAATCTACATTTTTGGCCACTATACGGAAAATATAACATTCCTTTGGCACTAAAGAATATATGATTTCATTGCATTTAAATGTATGTGTTAAAATATTCTACGTCCAACAGAAAAAAAATTGTAAACGGATTCCAAATCAGCAGACAAAATACCATATAAATCACCCTTTAATTTCCATTTAACACAAAAAGTTTAATTTTTTTTGCCCAGTGTATTTAATGATCTAATTACTTGTACGAGAGGCGTTAAACGGGGAGACGGCACTGTATACTAAATGTGAAATGCCGCCACATCAAAAAGGTATTATTAATGGCAAATATGTTCATTCATAGTTCGAAACTCCTTTCTTTTACTCTAGAAAACCTACGATAAAATACACCAACTTTACAAATTGCCGGTACCAATGGCTCAAATTCTAGCAGTATCCATGCTTAATATCTCTATGACGTAACTCTTTTTATTTTCAACATAATATATCCTTGACTGTCTTTCACTTGTTGGTCAAGAAATAATTACTGAGTTTTTTTTTCCTTTTCATTGCCTGCGGCTATGAATATAAATACGTTTCTAAAGTCGGTTCAATGTTTAATTGCACTTGTACTTTTTATTTGTCAATTGAAGTTGGATGATAAAAAATTCCAAAGGTACAGACACACCTATATTTCAATGGAAATGCAAAGTGTCCAATCCAAACAATGATCATCTTCATGTAATCCTCTTGAAAGTTATTTCGTTTTAATTTCTCAACTGATTCTTAAATGACTGCTACAATTTTCATTAATTCAGAGAGCATAAATCATCAACAAATTGTTGAATTAACACGTTAACATCGCAACGAGTTTTAAATATATCTCGACTCATGTCATAAAAGTTTAACGAATTAACATGTATAATAAAAATTTCGTAGCATACAATTTTCAGTTTAGTTACAATACATATGCTTCTTCACTATATTTTATGTACAGGTGCATCACAGAAAGAAGTGTAAATGTTTAATGCAAATATGTTTCTGTACATTGCACCTGTATGACCGCTTTAATCATCATGGAACAACATAAACTCAGGAGTTTTTATTGAAATCGCATGCTCAATAATATGTGATCATTCCGCATTTAAAACCCAATGCACGTCTACTAAAGTTGTTCAGTACTATAATTAATATTTCTTCAGAAATGCTCTCCGTATCAATTGCAATAGTGTTTTTCAGTTCTTCATTTTTGTGGATTATTCGTATATACAGGCTGTATACAAATTGGTGTCAAGTATTTGGGAACGTGTTCCTGACAACCAAATATTGAAAAAAAAATCATATAAACATGGTCATGAGAATAATTATTTTCAGAGTTAGGAATTTTTCCTTACATTGACTCTTGAAGAGCAGTGAGCTCAAACTGTTTTCATGTTGTAACATTTTCTTGAGAACAGTCCATAAGATTTGTCTTTATTTTTTATTGTCATTTTACTGCTTCATATTTTATTTCTTGCATATCGTCGCTCGAGTTCTTAACTGTTATAACTCCACAAAACTTGATTCCGAGAAAACAGTGATTGTATGTTATGAATGCTATAAAAATGTTTATAGTGAAGTTACAGAAAAATCAAACACACAACAATTTGATATTAGATACGAAATATTTATGGAGCACTTAAGCAAGTATTTTCACTTTTACATAATGGCGGTATTGTAAACAAATGTATTGGAGATAGTAAATATTACAATATAAAAGTCAAAATCCTTTAACTACCACATGGTGTATGTCCAAAACACTACTAATGTCTACTTGTTAACATGTTTTAACACATTTTTGTAAAATTGTACATCAACTGTCGGCATATAGGGATACATTGATATTAGATCTTTCACTTTTGCAGAAGGAATACTCACGTGACTGGTACAAGGGGAAATACTGGGCACGGTTAAATTTATATTATTCCCTTCAGAAGATATCACAAAATGTGCTCTTGTTGATTTTTCTTTAAAAAGCTTTACATCAACAAATTCACAGTTATAGTTTAACCTATACTGATTGCAAAAATATTTTCTTTATTGTAAACAATATGTTTAACTTTAGAGTAAGGTATAGTAGAGAAATTCATGCCTTTCGATATAGGTAGCCATCTTATAGTTTAAAAAATCTTTCTTCATTTCACATACAATTAGGTGCACTTTGTGAGTCTGAATTGCTTTAAGGTTTCTTATTAATGATACTGGGCTGAATATTTCTGTAAATTTTAGTTTGTTTTCAATGACACTGTGCACTGCGTCAATCTCTTGTACAAGACTATTGCCGGGTTCTGAAAACGTCTGTTCTATGCTGATAATTTCTGATTGTTACTTAAAAAGTGCAAGAGGGCTATTGGCATGATACTTGTTTCTATTTTAAGGAAAACATGAGTCGGACCAAAGTTTAAATTTTGTAACCTTAGGATTGTTTACACAGATTTTATTGAGAATTGAAACCAGAGCACTAGCAATATCATTCCCGGCTCTCCCGGACTGAGATTCATTCCAAATTGAGCAATACGTTTTTAACATCTTGATTACACAACTTTTAACACTGTATCACTTCGGAATATGTATGGTAAGACTTTCCTGTGAGTTCTGAAGATGACCCATAAATAGGTCGAAACATGTTAACGAGGTACGTTGAAATTTAACACAGGTAATTTTACCATACATATTCCGAAATACGTTTTTCTATCCACAAAACAAAGTGCTGTTAAATTGTAGCAGTTTAGTTTTCTTTTATAGAAAAAAATTGATACGCTTGATTTAGGTAATGAAAATGCATTTTCTAGGTCATAACAAACTAATACTGTGGTTTGATCTCCTGTCTTAAAATCCTCTTTATCTCTATCTTTTTCTTGCTTCCCTTCATTTTTTTTCTAAAAACATGGTATGTGTTACATTTTACTTCATCATCAGTAGGTTTTACATTATATTTAAATGCCTCACAATGATCACACCTATTTTTTTAGGCTTAAAGAAACTGAGGTTAAACTCTGTACAAAAACCTTTCTATAAATATTCTCTTTAACAGGTTGGCTTGAATACTCTTTGTACAATGAATACATGCGTGATATATTCAAATTTGAATCCAGGTAATGACGACTTGATGAGGCTCGACAGTAATGAGAATCAATTACTGGAAATGACTTTATATGCTCTCGAACTTTATCAAGTTGTTCTTGTGGAATACCTCTGTTGTGTGTTTTCCTTTGATGGGGGAACGAGTACACCAGTTTCTGCATTTATTACATTACTATGATAAAGACTTTTCTGGCTAATATCAAGCAAGGGTACTTAGGATATATTCTTTACACACTCTCAGTAACTCATCGTTAACTTCAAAATAATACAAGTTACAGTGTCGTCTTTTTCTTCCAGAGTTACGCTCTTGTTCATCTCCATTGCAGCCATTTGTTTACATAATCGCATGACTGTGTACTGTACTATGATTGGCGTTTGGAGATACACCCATTAAGAATTCAAATTACTCTTACTTTAGGAGTTAGAACTAAAACGAATTGTAAATTTAAACTTTGTTTTACTACTGTATATTTTCATGCTTTTATGAAAAATTTGTATTCTTTATGTCCATAGGTCTCGCACGGATACAATAACTCATTTTTTTTAAGATTAGACTTAGAACCCTTAAGAACTCGAGCGACAATATGACAAGAGCCTGATATCGGCGGTTCTCAGGAATGAATTGACCATTTAATAGTTGGTATACTCCTGGACGGTATCTGTCGAATTTTGTACCAGTAAGATGGTGCTCCAGCTCACTTTAGTTTGAGAGTCCGTCGTCAATTAATTGTCGTTTTCCACAAAGTTGATTGGCCGAGGGGGAGCCATTGAATGGCGTGGCAGATCGCCATATTTAAATCCAATATATTTCTATTTCTGGAGACATTTTAAGTCCATAGTTATGCAACTCTTGTGCCTAATGTTGACGTTCTGAGAGAGCGCATCTTAATGGATTTGAACAAATAGGAAACACTCCAGGTGTTTCAACAGAGTAAGCCAAAGGATGGAACGTAAACTCAGGGGTTGCAACGGCACAGGAGGAGGCCGTTGTGAGCAATTTTTGTAAAAAGTTTTTTAATAAACTATTTATTAGTAAGTTCCTTAGTATTACTTATGCTATGAGCTTGCTTGTTAGCAATAAAGTAGCGTAACTCTGAAGCAAAATATTTTCATTGCCATATTTATATGAAAGTTACTGAATGATTTTGTTAGGAATACGTCCCCAAAATATTTGACACGAATTTGCATACATATTCTATACATTGTTCAAAAAAGCCTAAAGATAAGATTCACAGGGATTCAAACTCGGGCGTACGACGGCCAAGAAGAGCAGCGTTCATTAAATCATTCAGGATACCGAATGGAAAGTATTCTGTCATGCAAGTATCCATTCAGGTAATCCGAGACTGCAGTGTCCATATGTGGGTTTGCGCCCTGTCGGAAAAATGTTTGACCCATATTAATTTCAATCCCATAAAGAGTTGAAAATCATTTTTTAAGGAGTTACAGGTAGTGCTGTGCAGTAATTACTTCACTCAAGAAGAAATGGCCAGAAAGTAGAGCTGATTAAATAGCGCAGCACAGTATATATTTTTTAGAATGTATTGCACCTCATTCACTGAATGTGAATTCTGAGAGCCTCTAATACGAATAATCTGCTTATAAACGTGTCCGCTTAGACAGAAATTGTGTCATGAGAGAGAAAAATTTGATCAGTTAATGCAGGATTCTCCTGCAAAAACTGACTAAATGATTAACAAAAGACGGCACATCTTTGTCACCTGTAATTAGTGCTTGCATCAGTTAAACGTTATGTGAACGTTGCAGTCATGAAGAATTATTTTTAAATTGAACGACTTTTCTTTTCTCAACCGAAGTTTGAGAGATTTTCCAAAGCTCAGTAATCCTCTACTGTACTCGTGCAATATTTTCAGATATTGTAATGAACTTCATTCTACGAATAACACTTATATTGTTGTTCAAGATGCAACCTGTTCTTCGAATTTCTTCACCAATCTTTCAATTGTCGGAATTTTAGCAAATTCCAAGGACTGAAATGTAATTATAAATTGAGGGGCTGAGAGCCATAGTAGGCCAAATCCATTTTCAGAGTTTTGAAGCTTATCTCATCTTTTAATTGTCTGCTGAAGCACGTACTCAACAGATAGCGTCATTTGGTCCAAAGTCTTCACGTTATGGAATAATTAGAGCAAAATAAATACTCTCTCAAGCAAATGCTAGTTCTTTTGAGAAGCAGAGTGCCATATCCAAACGTCAAATGACAGCTGCTGCTTCTTGCCACGTGACTTGATGTAGAATATGGCAGACGAAGTGGAAGAAAATAACTCGACTAAGGTGACATCTGGGAAGCGTCTGGAAAACTGTGATGAGTGGGAAAATTATGTACAAACAAAGGAAAATAAATAGTGGTCAAGAGTATGTAAATGCAAGTGGAAATCCTGTGTCTATGAAAATGTACATTGACAAAGAATGCAAATGTGGGTTATGTTGTGTCGAACGTTTGGATAATGAAAATGATCGAGCACATGTGCATGATACATTCTAGTCAATAAGTAATTTTGGCCAGTTAATGCAGATCTTGCAGGAATGGTTCATATAACAAATATAAAGAGGCACTGAGGATATTCTGATGTAGAAGGCACAAAGCATTCGTGGGTATATTAATTATATTGAGTTAAAGGTACGTACTATAACGACAAAAATTATATTTGCAGTATATTTATAAAAAAGTACCTATTTAAATATTTGTCTCTTTTAATATGAAAACCTTATTTCTGAGCAATTAAAATTTCATTAATCTAGCGGTGTACTGTACAATTTTACCTAACTTCGTTAGAGTATATAGGCTAAACTAGATAGTGACTGACCAGTATAGGTGATTGACCGCTTCCTTTTTTCAAGCATATTATGAATAAACGAAGACCTTGATTTCACTTTGTGCTGCATATATCACTAGCAATAACCATTACTTGTGGTTAGTAGTTGCTGTTCATCCCACTGAGTTAGTGTCAGTTGTCTGAGAGGACTGAAATCGAATGTAAGTGCAATTGAACATAAACAAATGTAAGTAACTAGAGTAATTGCTAAGGTTAATTCATGCTATAATTTCTTTATTCTGCAAAGAATACATAAATTCTGGTGCTCGTTTTTACACTCATAGTGTGAGAAAAGGTATAAAGTTTGCGTCCATAGAATATTATTTTGTAAAAGCTTTTATATGACATAAAAATGCCCCATGGTCAATCACTATAAAGTGAATAGCTGCAAACTACAATGATTGGTCGTTTATAAATAACGACATATTCAGTTAAATGACGGTGGTTTTTACTGGACTGATATTATATTATAATGCCTAAGCCAGGTAAGGTGCATTATACAGAGGAAGCTTTACGAAACGCTGTAGAAGCTGTCCGCAGTGGAATTGGTTAAAATAAAGCTGCCAGGAAGTTTGGTGTCCCGAAAGCAACCATAGCGTTGAGAAAAAAATATCCCGTTGAAGAAAAAGTGTCGTTTGGTCCTCACCCAGTGCTAGATGAAGAAGAAGTTACTCTGGTACGATGGATAGTTGATTGGCACCGGAAGGGATTTCCCCGTAGAAAAGACGAAAGAAAGAATATGTTGAAGAGAATTGTCTAAAAACACCTTTTATTAATAATCGTCCTGGAGAAGATTGGTACAGAGCATTTGTAAAGCGTCATCCAGAAATTGAGGCCGTGCAAACCCAAATGAGCTAAGTGACAAAATTGTGTTTTTTGGGAAATAAGTAAAAACTTATTCATGCGTCAGGGTTTTAATATAACATGTAGCAAAAAATTATTAGCATACTTTGAATCATGCTTTATTGACTACGTGTTTTTTTTATTATAATTACTCATAAACTTCACAACAAATATTTTAAATTGTGATATTTGGAAAGAAGCTAAGTGCAACCTGATATTTATATTGAACAGAGCTAAGTACCGTGCAATCTTTCGAAACCATGCAGATTAAAGTTTGGCTGTATTAGAAAAAAAAAAGTAAAAATAAAGAAAATTAATGTTATCAGTGCTACAGCATTGTTTCCGAACTTTGATAACGAATTTGAATGATATCATGTGCGTCAGGAGACACACGACAGCTGAACTGTGGCGCGACGTGACAGACCAGTAGTGAGTGATTTCATAATTAGAGTGCACGGTTTATCACAGTAGCAAATGCCCAAGAAAATCCAGGCTTTTTGAGAGGGGTACATAACAACCCATTCCAGTTACTTTAAAATAAAAGAAGCCTGCAATAAACGAGGCTTCGTTATTTCCAAGAAAGACATCTTCTGTGTAGGTACTCAATAAGTTTGGTAAAGCTGTAATGGAATAATTTGTATCATCTTGTGGGGTGCAGCGACTTGTGATGGGGGTGGATTTTGTTGCTTTTTCCACTTTGGAATTAATCCCTCCGAGCTTTGCCAGTCTTATTAGGTACACACAAGATGCCGTTCTTGGAAATAACGAAAACACGTTTTTGAAGGCTCCTATGATTTTCACGTATCTATACTTCGCATCGGAAAGGGTTGTTATGTACCCCTCCCAAAAAGTCTCGTTTTTTTGGGCATTGCTACTTTGATACACCGTGCACTCTGATTATGAAATCACTCACTACTGGTCTGTCACCTCTCGCCGCAATTCAGCTGTCGGTGTGATTCCTGAAGCACATGAGGTCATTCAAATTCGTTATCAGAGTTCGGAAACAACCCTGTATTAATGTTCTTAGGTCATGAACATTGATGGCAGTAGGCATACAAACCTTGGTAGAACCTTCAACTTAGGCGAAAAGGTGCAGAAAAAATTCTCGATTTTCTTGGTCTATGTAAGGAAGCATTTTCCGTAAGTTTTCTTTCTTCATAGCAGACAGAGCAGCTGTTGCCGGAAGAGCTTGAATTTGTATCTTGGTGATGTGTTCCATTGTGACTTCTGACTTCAGAACTAGTACGACTTCAAATTAGAGATTTCATTGAAACTCTCTCTGATTTCCACAAGACCCGGTGCTGATTTCTCTACCATAATCCAAGTAGTCTTAGAGATTTTCAATTTGGATGTGTTGATTGTCAGACATGCTGCTTCACCGATGTCAAAGAATTTTCCTCCCATGCGGAAAGTCTTGAATGGTCTCGCTTCTTCAATGCCTGTAACAACGTTTTCCAGAAATTTATTGTTATTTGTAACCTTTCAACGTTGTTCTATTACAGCGAAATCACAATCTGCAGAACCAAAACTGTGGCCCACAATGAGAAATTTGTGTTCCATCTTATCAATCATTCCCATGGCAATGAGATAAATGTACAGAAATATCATCATGCGGTTTTTAAACTGACCGCAACAGTTGTCACGCCAAATCACCATCCTCTTCTTGGACGTGATGAAATCCCTTAATTTTATGCAGTAAACACGATGCCATCTGATTTCCTCCACCAGAGACACATGACATCATCTGAAGTATCTTGAATGTGGATCAATGAACCAGTAGACATAATAATATATTTGGAATATGAAATAAAGATATATCAAATAAATATAATATGAAATTATGTTGCCTGACCTTACCTGTTTACTTGAAAGTGAGTTTTCTAGAATATGTTTACCACTTCCAGTTACATATGAGTTCCCACTCACACGTGCTATATGCATTAAGTTCTTACGGGAAACTTTTATTTGTGTTTCGTCATTAAATGCAGCAGGATCCTCGATCATTATTAGCAAAAAGTACGCCAAAAATACAACAAAACAGTCACTAGTCCGCCTTCCACTGAATAGAATCAGCTGCACATAGCTCCTTTAGAATTGCAAAGGGGTCTTGACATAAATCCTGTGTCATTTTTGGTCCCTGTTGGAATTACTAGAAACTGGTTAAAAACATATCTCTTTTAGCTGTGCATTGGCGCTGGTTCATAGATTACTTAGGTGTACAAAACTCAGTTTTGAAAAATTTGTCACTTAGCTAATTTGGGTTTGCAAGGCCTCAATTGTAAATCGTACACCTGAGTCTGTCACAGCAGCTAGCTCTTGCGTTTCAGAATCCTACATCAGAGGTTGGTTTGAGAATGTTGGTGACACACTAAAAGAGGAAGGGGTTTTTGATATACTGAAAGACCCTCGTCGTGTGTTCAATGCAGATGAGACAAATTTTTTACTTTGTCCCACTTCGAAAATCGTTCTTGCACCAAAGGGCGCTCGAAATGTTTATGAAAATGATGTTGGACAAGCTAAATCTGCCATTACATGCATGTTCAGTTTTCCTGTCTCGGGTGACATGTTTCCACCAATGTTGATTTACCCTTATCAGAGAATACTTGCCAATATTTTGAGAACTGTACCTAAGAAATGGGGACTGGGTCGGAGTGAGAATAGATGGATGACCGCAGAGGTATCTTGTGAGTACTTAGGTAATGTTTTGTGTCCTTATTTAGTTACAAGTGAAATACCTTTTCCAATAATTTTGTTCGTAGATGAGCATAAGTCTCATCTTACCTTTCATGTCCGTCAATTTTGTAGAGAAATGCAAATTATTCTGATTTCTCTTTATCCAAACGCTACAAGAATATTACAGCCAGCTGATGTCTCTGCATTCCGACCTCTGAAATGAAGTTGGATGGAAGTAGTTCGTCGTTGGCGTCAAATACATGAACAGACAGTTACAAGACAGCTGGTAGCACCACTGTTTGCAGAAAGCTGTTTGTAACTTCCTCACTAAACAAACGATCCAAAAAGGATACCGTTCTACAGTACTTTTTCCATGGAATCCAGATGCTATTGTCTTTAGCAAGCGTATCGGGGCAAAGACTGTGAGAAGACACAGTCATGTGAAACATGTGATCACGCCAACGATTCAGCAGGAAAAAACATAAGATTCGAACGTTTCAGTGCCACTGTCGGTTCAGAAAAACTTGATGTATTTCATGCCATGAAAGCTGCAGGACATAGTATACCAGGCAGTGATCCAACTTCTACAAACTTCCTCTACGCTATTTTCTGTGAACATAGGCCTGAATCTAGTGCTGAAGCACAATTGTCGAATCATTCAGATCCTCTATCCAATATTCGCATAGCTGCTAAAGAATCTAGACCAAGTACTAGCAACACTGAGAGTCAAGACTCATCACTTGCACAAATCTTACAGAGGCCAGGTACCTCAAAGAGAAAGGGAAAACGAAACTGTGAACGTACGCATTTGTAATAACATCAGAGAAATGGCACACACTTGCTTCTGATAAGGCAAAAAAGAGAAAAATGGAAGAAGAGGCAAGAGAAGAAAGGAAGCGAATAAGAGATGAAATAAAAAACAGCGAGAAGAGTTGTTAATGAGAAAGACCAAATAAGAGAAACGGAACACACAAGAAAAAAGTGAAAACTGTGAAAATGTGTTGTTCAATACTAATAAGCGAGTATACAATAACTGTGAAGTAGACGGTCAATCACTAGTAAGTGTGTGGTCAATAACCGTGCAGTAGAAGGTCAATCACTAGTAAGTGTGTGGTCAATAACTGTGCAGTAGACGGTCAATGACTGTAAAAGTGTACTTGTGTTTATTTAATTTACTTTTGCATTAAAATTATATATTTTTTTTCCCTTTATTTATTGATTCCGATTTGTTTCTGAGTCTTCACTTCACCCAATGTCTCTAAAATTACCTCAACAAATTATCACCGTTTTGCACTATCTCATTATTTTATGATTCATTGGCTTAAGTGGTCAATCACTATACAGTTTACCCCATTCATTTATAATGAAGTCCACACCTGTGGAGTAACGGTCAGCGCGTCTGGCCGCGAAACCAGGTGGCCCGGGTTCGATTCCCGGTTGGGGCAAGTTACCTGGTTGAGGTTTTTTCCGGGGTTTTCCCCTCAACCCAAGATGAGCAAATGTTGGGTAACTTTCGGTGCTGGACCCCGGACTCATTTCACCGGCATTATCACCTTCATTTCATTCAGAGGCTAAATAACCTAAACTGTTGATAAAGCGTCGTAAAATAACCTACTAAAATAAAAAAAAATTATAATGAAATGAAAAGAGAAATTATTTAATAAATTAATTTTCATTAAATTTAGAAAATTATATTTCAAAAGAAGGCGAACTTTTGGACCAAGAAACAAGTTTAAATTGTTACCTCTATAAAAGTAGCCTATGTGTAATTATGGTAAACATTAGTTTTAATTTTTACGATGACACTAATATCCGAGTATGCAAAAAGGTGTTCTTTTAATTTGCATATTATAAAACTTTGGAGTGTATGACCACAATCTACTATATACAGTCACGAAGCTTGGGATGATTTTTTGCAAATCTCGCGATAGTTGCTTGCCGCTTGGAGCGCTGTGAGTACTAGGAACAATACACTGTGCCACAGCCATCGTGATCTAATACAGGCCGTAAGGCATACCGTGTAACTCGCTTAACCCGATCTCGAAGGGCGGCGTTTCAACCATATAAATTAGTTGGAATGCATAAACAGTAACATATGTTTCTCTAAATTGTAGTGTAATTCCGTTAATAAAATTTAAAACAGCGATTATGAGACACTTCAGACATAATTTACTTCCGAGTTAAGATGTAATACTATTTATGGTGTGAAAATTACGTTGTTCGTATGTGTAATACCTGCCTTTGTTTCGAGTAAATATTGCGAAATTCTTGTACATTCATTTATGCACAATTCAATAATTTTCAAATGCACCTCACGGATATTTAGATATGTTGAAATTATAGGTTATTTTTACTGTACCAGTTGCCCCTTTCTGTCTAAATTTAGTGATCTCCAATGCCTTGATATTCATATGGAAATTATAGGATATGATTACAATATTTAACTTACATTCCTACATTCGCAATCCTACATTTTAATTAAGCATAATGTCATTATGACACCCGTCACATTCCATTTGTCTGTATTTTAATACTACAATTGAGTACTGAATTATCGTATTTATCTACTACCTAAGAGACGAAGTAACTCAATCGTACGTACACTAATTTCATAGGAGTGGTATGGTAAATTTTCTGTCTACAATTAAGAAAGGTAGATGTGCTAAATTAAAATCACAATATAAATTCGTTTTTATTGAACCTCAAAATAGCTTCCATTCTAAACTTGAAATGTTGACGCCAACAGATTATGTTAACATGTAAAATTCTCTTCACATTAAAATGACACAGTTTTGTAATTATTTCTGCAACATATTATGCAACAAGAAGTAAACGGAACTTATGGACACATTACACTAAATAAAGCTTACCAATGATAAGCAATAAAGTTATAATATAATACGTCACTGAGCTCCATAAACTGACATAGAAAACCCGAACAAACATTACGGCCTGGTCTAGATCGAAAAAGCATTGACTGCGTCGTATTTCTCATTCTTGTGAAAAGCTATGTAAACTGTGAAATGTTCGTTATCGGTTGTAATAACTGTAAATGGCTAAAATCTAATAATTTGAATAATAATATGGGACAAGGAGACGTTTGTAGTACTATAAATTGTAACAAAAATAGATTAGAGTTATCCTTCTTCCGAAAGATCCAGGAAGGAGAGCTTATAGAATATAATATATATTTTATGAAAATAATATATAAACCTTAAGTATTATATATTTCAATAGTGGAAGGAAGGTGTTAATTTTTTCAAAAGAACACGATATCGACTGTACAATACATTTTATGGTCTGCTAGGGAAAGAGTGTGTGATGAGGCGATAGTAGCGATCCTGGTGGTGAGCAACTACATATGTGATGCATATTTCAACTGTCTATCTTTGCATATTTAGTAAGTATTGAGCTTCGTGACTGTATATACTATACAGTGGTATGACTGCGAACATGATGTTAGGCTACTGTATTTGTGAAGAGAAAACACTGCTCAGAGGGAAGCATATGAAGTGGGATCATATCTACTGTTATACCTTAAAACTGTAAATACTGGAGCAAACCACTTAATAGTATATTCAAATAACGTGTGGAGGACAAAATAGAAACCAGTACATAGGGTCATTTTAAGCCTCCATTGTCCACCATTCAAAGTTTAAGAAATAGACCAAAAATTTCTAGAATTTGGGCATTCTTTCCTCCCTAATGACAGAGACTTCAGCAGTGTTGAGTCAACTAAACGCAAAGCCAAAATGCTCTTTATCGTAGGCGATTATATATGTTTAACAGTGGAGGACGATGGGTTTGAAAGTTGAGGGGGCCAAGACGTGACTGATTGGAATATAAAAATATAGGGCGTGTAACGTACCTCATTACCAAACGCGGAATTTGTAGGTTTTGAGAAACTACAATTAGATTTTCCAATCTATGTTTTAGGATTTATTTAGGATTTTAAATCTTATATTTAGGAATTTATGTGACTTTACGGGGAGAAAGATAAAAATAAACAATATACTATTAATATATTACAACGGCTTGGTAAGGATTGCCTCTCTTTAGGACATTTTAAGTCCCAACCTACGAATTAGGTATTTTTAGGTCATATTATATTTAAGAATGTTACTCGTTGCTACATAAAACGAATAAGAAAAGCAATATGTCGAGAGTAACGAGATAGCAAACAAAATTGATTCGAACCTAAGAATCCGGGACTTGCTCATTACTACTACACAGTCCACTTGTACAGCATATACACTTGACGATCCTCTTTCTTCGCAAACCTATCAATTAGGTCACATCATACTGAACAACTGCTACTAGAAGAAGTTAAAGATAAATCTGCATTTGTTTATAAATTTTCGATATATTTACTATACTGTGTACATAAATATCGTAACACAAAAGAAAAAATGACAGGAACACACGCAAACAAGAAAAAATCTACCAACATAATAGAAAACTTTTACGCAGGGACAGAAAACTAACAACACGTGACTCAATTTTTTAAAACCAAGAAGAGAGAAAGAGAGAGAGCTTCCTAATTCAGTCGAAAGCAGACGTAACAGTAAGCAGTACAGTTATCTGCGGTGGGTAGGACGTCTCCAAATTCGGCTCCCCTCCCGCGTTCTAGTTAAGTTTAAACACTCCGCTAGCCAGCTATCTTATTGGTTGAATTGCTGTTGTCATGGTTACAGGGGAGCAGAGTGATGTAGCTGTCTTCCCTCACTCGCTCTCGCGTAGGCACTGCAGGCTGCTAGATGTCGACTATACTGGTTATATTACTGCGCTATCTGTTATTTTTCGGTACGAATTTCTGTACTATCTACAATATAGCGAGCGGGCATCACGAACTGGATGTGGTCGACTTTACGTAACTTACAACTTAGTCGTAGTGAATAGTAAAATTAATATGAAAGAAAAAATGTTCGTCATTTGCTATAACTTGTCTGTGATTTTAATTCAGCCGGAATTAATACCGTCATATTGTATTCTGGTAAAATATTAGGTGAGGCACGGCCTCCCTTGCCTTCCCTAAAAATCCGCCGCTGGTGTTTAATGCAACACTATAGGAGAAAAAAGAGCCTTTGTTGTGAAGAAAATGGAACAGTCAAACTTCCTTAATATGATATTGCAAAATGAAATTTTTTGTTGTGCAAAGACACTGCAGACGGTAACAAGATCCAATGAATGAAAAATAAGTGGCTCAGGTGCGAATCAGCTGAACCAATGAAAATTAAATTTCCTTATTCTCTAAATGAGCAAGAAGCAGGTTTTCCAAAGTTTAGGCCCGGTTGCAGAAACACCGATCAAAATATGATTGGCGATCAAGGAGAGTTTGATTGGTCATCAGTTCTATTTCTGTTGCAGAAAGAACGATCAGTATTTGATCGGAGATCAGTCTTCCATCAGATTTGATCAACAGATTTTTGCTGGTTAAGTGACTGATCATTGATCAAGTATTTATGTTATTCTCTTTATAGTGCAGTTACTGCAATTTATATAGTAAATAGGCATAGCGTTACAATATTGTTTTCGACAAAATGGATTCTTCTGATGAAGAAATTCTGGAATGAAAAAAAAAATATTAAGAAGAAGGCATTTCCGTCACAGACATGAATTGTTTTTATGTATATAATGACAGAGAATTTGAGCAAAGATTTAGGTTAAGTAAGGATTCGTGTGTTTTCTTACTTTAAAAAATTGAAACAAATATATACAGACTTACAAATCGAAACCTTCCACTTTCTTCTATGAACCAAGTTCTAATAACGCTGAGATTTTATGCTGTTGGAATTTTTCAGGCAGTCTTGGGTGATCTTGTTTGCCGAGTAGTTATGAATTTACGTATGAAAATGCTTTGTTATCGCAGGATCTCGTAAAGTCCCCAAACTCAGACAGGGAACGATTTGAAATCCAGAGAGAATTTTCAGCTATGTCAGGATTTCCAAGAGTACAGTAATTGGTTGTATAGACTGCTCACATCCCCATCCAATCACCTGGTTGAAATGATGCCGAACTTTATCGAAATAGAAAAGGTTTCTTTTCTGTGAATATACAGGTAATATGTAGCCTACACCATCATTGAAATTCTGGAATGTTGTAGCCTGTTGGCAGAGTTATACACATGACATCACCATATTTTTATACATCTGGATTACACAACTTATAACAATATTTTTAATGAGTAGGTTACGAGCTCAATTTGTAAACAGAGAGACGGGAAATGGAATTATTTTGGGCTAAGGAGGCTATGCATATTCCAATTTCTTGTCGACTCCACTAGCAAATCCCACAACAGAAGCCCCCTCATATTTTTTTCTGTTTGCTTCATTTTTTTCACTATATTGTAGTCAGTATACAAATAGAATCTGTCTATTTCCTTTCTACAAAAAACAGCAAAGCAATAAAGCATTCACGTTTTCCCAGTCACTGCCCACTTAATGCATTCGTTTCGCGACTTTTAAACAGCATCAAATTGGCTGTGGTTGCTAAATAGCGCTGTTGTCAAATGCATTTCTTTCTCAAATCAGCAATTAGTAAATCGGAACAAGTTGATTGGAGATTCACGTTTGTTCAACGCAATGAACAATCAAATAAATCAGACATCAACTGATTGGCGATCAGGGACTGATTTGATTTGCGTTTCTGCAACCGGGCCTTAGAAATGGAAAAATAGGCACTGAGACAGCTTTTTGAAATGGCTCACCAACACATTTTTCTATAGACAAGATAAATATAGTGCCATAGTGGATCAACTCCAAGACTTTGAAATACGTGTGATTTTATGATGTTATAATTAGGGCAAAATATATTTGTTTTCCTTTTTATGTCATATATATAATTTCATCAGTACTTATTTTACATATTAATTATTAACTACTTATTAATACGCATTCAATAAATTATTTTATGTATTTAACTTTACCTCAGTTTTTCTCAGTTTCATGAAAATGGCACTTGGCCCACTAGGGCTCTCAGCCCTTCAATTCAAGTTCCATCGCGGGAATACTGCAATGGACATAAAACGTATCACACAAAACAGCCTTTGCTCAACACTGTACGACAATTTCTTGGTTGGCTGTGGTTAAATACGTTACTAGATTATATGTTACACACAAATAACTCCAAACTTTACGATGTGGTATGACACCAAAATAATTGAAACATGTGCAATGTATAAAAATTAGCTTATTTACTTTTAAAAATAGCGTCTTTTTGTAATTTCCTGTATAAATAAATAAGTAATTGTACAAATGCATATAAACTCTACATTGTATGGAAATCAAACATTTGAAGTCTAAAAAGTACTTACTTCTATGAATAACTGTAATACAAGCAAACTGATAAACATCACAAAAAATAATTAAACCATAATGATAATAGTAGAGGTAAACGAAACTGAATAAGTATATGAGTAAATTGTGTTACTTACAGTCTTAGAAAAATGTTTTGTCTCACAGATACGTAAGTCCCAGCAAGGAGGCATTGAGCATGATCAATCGTACAGCGAAACAAAAGTAATTTCATTATCTCTACTTGTCTTTCTCTTGTGAACCAGGTCACACGTCCTCTAATCATGCTCACTGCCTCCTTTTTGTGACTTATAAAGTATTTATGCGACAAAAAGTTAAGCCGTCCTCGACATCGTAGTTGTCCATCTAGTATGTCACTTCGCCCGAAAGAGTGCTCTCAGACGAGATGTCATAGTAGAAATACGGTTTCCTTCATTTTCTTATCCAAATTATCCTATTGGCCGGTTGGTTACGTCAGATGAAGAGAGAGGGAAAGCGAGCTTACTTGGCTACGCGCAGTTATGTTACATTACTCAGGCGCCGGAGCCCGTATCGACTGCTTTACTCAGGAGCCGTAGCCCGTATTGACAAAATTACTCAGGGGGCAGGCCGTGTACCGACAACTTCATTCAGGCAATCGACGTGCACTCAGGAAATAGAGCTGGAACAGTATTCTACACTGGTAACTTAAGTTCGTCGTGTTAGATTGTTCGAGAATAGTGTATCATTATATTTCACTTGAGTATTTACGGATTATATGAAACCTTGTTTGAAATATATTTTGGGATTTAGTGTGGCAATAAGTTGTATCAGATTTGTTATCATTGGAGTAGGCAAATTTTGGTTGTCATATTATTGTTATTTTTGGTAGTGTGTGGTAGAGATATCGTGGTCGATCGTGTATGGAAATCGCTCGCTGATGATACGTCTTGGGTTAAGTAATTGCGATTACGTGAAGTGATGTAATTGTGATATGTCAGGTTGTATTGTATTGGGGGATTACGTGAAGAGATGTAACTTTGATATGTGAGGTAGTATTGATGTTCCAAGACGGTTTGGGTGATAGCGTAGTGATTACGATCTCTCGGCTTACATCGTAATAGATGGTGTAATGAACTAGAATAGTATGGGCCTCGTTATCTATTATAGTACTTCCTACTCCATTTTGGTTATTATTGGTTTCCACACCGGTATTCAGGAATCGAGTGCTTTGAGTTTCAGTTGCTGTTCAAACGACTATTGGTATTTGAAATTATCGTCGGTTACTTATCATTTATCGTATCACTCTCTCTCTCTCTCTCTCTCTCTCTCTTGGGAATTGTTTGATTGTAAAGTACAGAGATTGTTGTTAGTGCTATCTGCACAGTTTATGTGAGACATATGTGGAATTGGTAATTTATATAGTGATCAGTCGTGTGACAGTTTGTATTGGGTAAATTCTTTGTGAAATATTGAGTTCATGTGTACGTTGAATTTGGTTAATCAGATTTTATATATCTGTAATTAAATGGGGCAAGTGTTATGAGTTAGCATACTGACTGGGCGTTCATGTTGAGCTTTAGATCTAGTTGGATATATATTTATATACATTGAGAGAATGTTTCAACGACTAAATGCTTAATAGTTCAGCAGCTGATTATTGAGAAATGGATGTGTTAGATTGTATTACGACTTGTAAGTATGTTCGCCCAGTGTAGTTAAAGTATCCACGGTTCAATTATTGGTTCACTGGTTATTCAGATTAACTTGTAATATTTTCATTCACTTAATTTCATACCTATATGTTATTTCATTCATCATTCATGTAATATTGTTATCCATTATTTGTTAATTATGTCTGTTATACAAACTCACACTATTTATTTCTAAAAGTCTTCCACTGCGCCCTCCAATCATCCAATGTACCATAAATCTGGCGAATAACAGCCACTATAAGAAGAAGTAGAGGAGGAGAGGATGATCGTACACCAGCACAACGTTTTTCTAAGACTGTACATTGTATAAGATGTACAATTTTCTCCTTTGCTCCTTGCTTGCAACCTCAAGAGCTGCACATATGGTACATTGCCCACTCAGTATTCCCATTATCCACCAGCTTATTAAACTGAAGTTGTAAGTCGCCTAACCTTTTATGTGTGTGTCAATACTAATTCCAAAGTAACCGACGTCATTGTCACGTCTGCTTTACCATAACTTCAATATTATTAAGAAAGGAGCGGACGAGTATAAATTTATAAGAGCTTTATTGATTTGGTCTACATTGTTAAAAATGCTATTCTCTCCACATAGTGTTGATGTAAGCTTATCACTTAAAATTTATTATTACTGGCTAAGGAATGCATAATATTGTGTTGTTTTTGTTTCTCTGATTTCATAATATCTGTTGTCCCCATGTTTCATTTTACAACAGATATAGCCTAGCTCGGTAAATCACTTGTCGCAAGTGTAAAGTTCAATGTTCTAAATGGATGCGATTTATGATTGAGAAAATTGCTTCATATACTTAATTTCGAAATCAAAATTATATTTAAATTCGGATCCGTTTTGAGTTGCGCATGTAGTTATCTTGTAACTGTGTAATAATTTATTTATTTAAATCAATGGAGGGTACACTGAATAACAAAATCATTGACCCATACCTCTCATCATTTTAACTCGAGCTTCGCAGTAACTTTGTCATTCTGTAGGGCTTGAAAGGACACGCCACGTCTGAAGATGGTGTCTGACAATGTCGTCCCGGGAATTGCGCAACATGCAGGATGGTGATGGCGCTATTCCAAAGCGGTAGAAGTGTTTTTAAGGCAGTCCTGCCAGTTGTTGAAGCAGAATGATAGCTCACCTGAAATATTATTGAGGGCGGTTTTCCATTGTTTCTATTTAATTCTGTCTTCCAGTTCCTGATTCGTAGTATGTCTGATTGTGTGTTTGACTAGCAAATTTTCAGATTGATAAGATAAAGCTTTTGTAGAAGTAAATAGAGATACATCTTTCTTGGCTAGTTGGTCTGACCTTTCATTTCCAATGATCTGACAAAAACCTGAAATCCATTGTATTGCTAGGGATTTTCCATGTAATGTTAGGTGCTGAATGGTCTGTTGGCAGATGTGAATTTCTTCGGATGCAGGAAGAGATGTGTTGGCAATTGACTGGATTGCAGCCTTCGAGTCAGATATTATTATGGAATTTTTTTATTTTTCCACGTGGAGACTGAGTTGTGTTAAGGCTACTCTGATCGCTTCAATCTCTCCATCATATGCTACGACATGTTGTCCAACAGATATACAGAAATATGTGGTTTTCCATTTTATATCCATTGGTATAGTTTTCGAGTCATTTCTCTTCTGGGTACCGTCTGTGAATAGTTTCCAGAGAAAGTTGTTGTAAGGACACTTGTATCTATCTGGCTTTTGGTTATGGGGTTTTCAAGTTCCACGGAGTAGTTTATTATAGTTATATTTACTGGATTTTCGTGTTGTTGTAGAGGTTGGTGTTTGTTATTTATAGAATATTGTGGTTTTAAGGTCCTGGTCATCTAAATAAAACTTTGTTGTTTTTTATGTTATCTTTATCAGTGTATGCCGACCAGTAGTTTCGTTGTTCTCGTAATTGTGTAATAATAATTTGTGTTTTGTAAAAATGGCTATTTGGGTAGCAATTAGTTAATCAGCTGGCCAGGGTAATAATAATAATAGTAATAATAATAGATTTATTTAATCTGGCAGAGCTAAGGCCAGTAGGCCTTCTCTTCCGCCCAACCAGACTCTAATTCTAATTGAATACAATTTCTTACATATTTGTTACTTTAATATCTAGATCATAAAACAACACGAAAGTGAATAATGAAAGTTGGATAAGTAATGTTAGTGTGACAATAATAAACATTGGTAAGAAATATAATAATAATAATAATAATAATAATAATAATAATAATAATAGTAGTAGTAGTAGTAGTAGTAGTAGTAGTAGTAGTAGTAGTAGTAGTAGTACTAGTAATGAGATAATTTAGATATTTATCTGTGATATATATAACCGTGAAACATTGAGAAACCTGAAACAGCTATTATTGTTAAGAAAAATTGTTAGGAAAATAATTCGTTAGTCTATTCTTAAATTGGTTTGATGTCTGACAGTCCCTGACATTACTCGGTAGGGAATTCCAAAGCCGAGGAACAGCCACAGTGAAAGAAGATGAATATGAGGATGTTCGGTGGGAGGGAATGGATAAAATTGAGGAGTGTTGTGATGGTGTGTCTAGGTTATGTTGGGCGGATAAATTTTGAAAACGAGACGCAAGATAGACAGGAGTGGAGAAATGCAATATGTGAAAGACAAGGGAAAGACAATGGATTTTCCTACGATTTTCTAGACGGAGCCAGGACAATATTTCGAGGGATGGTGTTACGTGAACAGCCCGGCGAATATTGCAGACGAAACGGACGCACATGTTATGAACACGTTGTAGTCTCTGCGCCGAAGTAACGCTTAGGTCAGTAAGCAGAATATCACAGTAATCGAAGTGGGGCATCACGAGTGTTTGCACTAACATTTTTTTTTTTTCATGGAAAAGGGTAGAAAATTCTTCAATCGTCTAAACGAGTGGATTAATGAGAATACTTTTTTGCAGGTTTCTGCAACTTGAATATTCCAATTTAAACATTTATCCATATAAATACCTAGATTCTTTACTTATTCACTGAACGGAACTTCGGTGCCGTGTATTTTAATCGGGGACAAATTTGGTATGGTAATAGTGCTTAACAAACGTGAATGGCCCACAATGATTGACTGTGATTTTTCTGGATTTAGTTTAAGTCGGAATTTCCGTGTCCATGTCCAGATTGAGTCCAGATCGTCATTAATTTTAGTTATTGCATCATTTATTTCGTCAGTGTGGAATTTTATGTATATTTGAATGTCGTCTGCATAGAGATGGTGTCGGGAGTACTTTAGAGATTCTGATATGTCGTTGATATAAATTGTAAATAGTATAGGGCCAAGAACTGATCCCTGTGGGATCCCTGACCTCACGGTCTGCCAAGAGGAAGAACGATTTCCAGCTATCACACTTTGTTGGCAGCCATTAAGGTAAGAGGCAAACCACAGGACAACGTGCTCTTCTAGGTGTAGTCTTCTGAGTTTACATATTAACATGTCAATGTCTACAGAATCGAAGGCTTTGCTGAAGTCAAGTAAAGTCATTATTGTCAATTTACGTTCGTCCCGGGCCTCGCGTAGGTCTTCCGTGATTTTAAGTAATGCTGTACTTGTGTTATGTCCGGCCCTGAAACCTGATTGATAAGAGTCGAGAAGTTTGTATTTGTTTAAGTATTCTGTCAGTTGCTTGTGTACAATGCGTTCCAATGCGTAAGAGGTGAGTTGTAAGTAAATCAGTACAATAATTATGAAATATAGCAAAATCAAAGAGTGAAATAGAACTGCTTAAAGGGAATGACCTATATGAATGACCAAATGTGTGGCAAAATTAACATTTTCTTTATTTTAGCCTAAAAATACTTCATAGTATTGACTTCATTTGACCGAAATTTCAATTTCCTTAGGAAGAAAATAATTACCTTTACGCCATTTTAAAATAGCCGCTGCAAACCAGTCCCTTTGCTCTGTGCTCAAACGTTTCCGTGGAATATTCGGAGTTTGTTTATTTTACATTTTTCAACATTTACTATATAATATCTCATACAGCAATAGAGATAATTGAACAAAATTGTCAGAGTTAATTCTCACATTATACATGAATAATTCTGTGAGAGGAAATTGTCAAATTGCAAATTAAAATTGAGTTGAAAATAGACGTGATTTTTTTTCCTAAAAATGGAAAAATAAAAATAAGAATACGCAAATTAAAATGTCTAAAAATGAACAAAAAAATTATTAGCAGTCTTTTAGCTTTCATTTAAGACAGGATTTGTGATCCTCTGATACTCTTGAGTGCAGATACATAATTTTTTTTTCTAATACTGCATTTTTTGCATTTTTTTATGATTGTGACTACTATAAATGGCAAAAGTGAAAATTTTGTATTGAAAAGGCTTCATACATTGATATGAAACTAGTATGTTAGAGAAATAGAGGCTCTAGTTAAAATAATATAACAAAAGTGTTTTCCTGTATGGCCTTCCCCTTAAGGGTACATGTACTTGAACGACCACAAATGAGGGGGTCACGGTAAGAAAGTGCCAAGCCACATTTTTGGCCAAATTGAACTAATCATGCCATCTCATGGGAAATAATACATTTAAAATTTTGGTGTCAAGAGTTTCTGCAGAAAACCTAACAGATGACTCTATTATCCGTTGTATGTTCTTACCCGAATACTTCATGCATCTTCTATAACTGCAAGACAATCTCAAGCAACAAAGATAGTTTGGAGAGAATGGTACATAGGAGGAAGCTGAAGTTTCCTAATGAATCAAATGATGAAGGAAGTAATTCCAGCTCTGATTCTAATAATTTACCACTTTTTGAAGAAGAATTAACATCAAAAACTGAAATATAGTTAAGTGTTGCTTGGCATTATATTGCCCTCAGAATGTTAAATGTAGATGTGTTGCTTGGACAAAGTACGCATTTCAGTTCATAAAAGATGTTTCTAATTGCTTTTTCATTATTTATTTAAAGTAATAATACTGTCTATTAATGTCTAACTTTTTGTTCCTTTTATTTCCTAATATGAGTCAAGATCTTAAATTTTAAAATTATTACTTGGCATTTTCTTGCCTAAATTTTTGCAATATTTTGCTTGGCATTTTCTTGTTCTAAATATTTAACATTTATACGAGTACATTACCATATTATTGAATTGCCATCAAGTAGATTCCTGAGCAGTATAAACATATGAACTAATTTGACTTTTATAATACGGTATTTTATTTCTGGAAGAAAAAATTCATTATTAAAATATTGTTTCAACTATATCAGTAATACATTTCCTTCAAGATGACAATAGAACTATCTTGCCACGAGAAGAAGAAAAAGAGTTAGCTCATGGCAGATCTTCATTCAATAGTCCTGAAACACAAACTACATTGAAGAAGCGGGTATCTCTTCGGCAGCATTGAGGCCGGTCATATAAAGCGAAGGCATAAGAAGAATCCCCAGAAATTTGCTACAAACAATATACTTTTATTTTCAGAGTTAAAATTAATGGAAGTTCAGTGACAGTTTGGAAAAAAATCATTTATGAGCATTTACGGTCTTCAAAATCATAGAGGACGAATGAACAACAGTAGAATGAATATGGAGTTTGAAGAGGTTTCTTGGAAGAGAGGGAACGCAAGTACCATGATTGTAGACAGAAAAATGTGGGACTTCTGAAAATAAAGAAAATCAAACTTACAGATGTAATGAAGCTAATGGAATATGTCCCCTCAATCCACCATGGCTTTTACCTTAACTTGATATCTGATGATGATGGTGATGATGAGGAATATGATGAGGAAGATGTATAGGATATTTCAAAAATCAGCTTAAACATTAAACCGCTATAAATATTATAATATTTGAGATAGGGAAAAAACAAAAACAACACAGTGCTGGGTAAACAACGGGGTTTACAAAACATTGGAAAGATGTCCGTCGTTCTCTTGTTCAACGTATAGCATTCTGTCTGCGACAACATGCAAGCATTTTGCAGATGTCTTGTAATATTGGCAATTTCTTGCGAGATGGCATCTTTCAGTTGAAGTAGGGTTGTTGGATGTGTCAGGAAAACTGGTTCTTTAAGGTAACCCCATAACCAAAAGTCGGTCGGATTAAAATCTGGAGAACGCGGAGGCCACATTGTTGGGAAGTGCCTACTGGTGATACGATCGCCAAAAATCTGCGTAATTATCTGTTTTGCAGGGATAAAGATGTGGGGTGGGGCACCATCTTGCATGAAGATTGTTTTCCATATCGTGATTCCTTAGTCTAGGGATGACGAAGTTCTGTAACATGCTGTAGTAGCGCTCCCCGTTTACTGTAAGTCTGTCTTATTCCATTACTAGCCGTTACACGTGCGCTCTGCTGCACCTGTTACAAATAAATATAAAGTAATTACATAATTAAAATAGGACGTTTGATCCAAGGAACATTCGTGTTTGATAGAAGGATAAATCGTTTAAAATGTTACTTAATTTAAATTGTATTTAAATAATTAAAATGCGACCATTTTGGTCCAGAGACCACTCATTTGGTGCAATGACAATTCCTTTAACATGTTTCTTAATTGTTATTACATGTAACCATAGTTTAATGAAGATTGACATCATTTAGTTTTATTGTGTAAACTTTATATTACTTGCTATATGTTTCCATTGAACTATGGTAATAACTTAATTTAAGCCTAGTTTTCTACGTCTTCAGTAAATGGCGCTTGGCCCACTATGGTTCTGAACTCTTCAAATAACTTAAATAGTGATACAGCATATAGGGTAAATTAGGGTCTGTTGGACAGTCGGGCATGTTGGACACTTTGTACTTTAACGTATTACCTCGCCACTTGTGGGCACCACATTCTGCTAGAAGTCAATGACGGAAGTAGTCCCACTCGTGGCTACTTGCGTCATTGACTTCTAGCAGAATGTGGTGCCCACAAGTGGCGAGGTAATACTTTAAAGTACAGTGTCCAACATGCCCGACTGTCCAAAAGACCCTAATTTACTCTATAGTGTTATGTAATTATATTTATTTCTTTCGAAAAAGTAAGAATTCACGAACTCCTATGTTCCATTGCCATGGAATGAATAAATGTGTGTTTTTCTTCCTACTCAAAAATTTTGTATTTTGCACGTAGGAGTTACAGAAGGAACAACAACGCTATAATCTGAGGCGGCGCTGAAAATGTATTATATTGTTATTTTAAAAGTCTTGTATATCCTTAAATATCAGTCATATCAAAATTTTGCATAGATTAAAACTTATCGGAAATCATGTTTAAAGAAACTTTTGTTATGTAACATATTACACATAAATCAATAATAAGCGAGATATTATGATTTATTTAATTCAGGCCCCCTTATAACATCCCTTTAAAATAATGTATTTTGAATGTCATATAGCCTATAATCTAATTTACAACGAAATTCATTTATATTCAAATTTTCATCAAAATCTGTTCAGCCATTATTGCGTGAAAAGGTAACAAACATCCAGACAGACAGACAGACAGACATACAAACAAAAACTTCAAAAAAGCGATTTTCGGTTTCAGGATGGTTAATTATACATGTTAACACCAATTATTTTTGGAAAATCGAAAATTACCAGAAAAATGTTGGCTACAGATTTATTATTACTATAGATATTATATTATATTATATTATATTATATTATATTATATTATATTATATTATATTATATTATATTATATTATATTATATCAGACGTTACTGTAATAACATTACAGCATTATGTCCATCTAGAGAAACTACACTTTCCAATGGTGAAATAATAATTAATTATACAAATCGGTTAATTTAGCTTCCGATATTACTTCATACAAACACAGAAACATTCTCTGTAGGCTATCTTTCATTGCTTTCGATTGTTGCTGTCCAAGGCCCCTTATAGACGAAGTCATTTGCTTTTTAATTCATTACACGGCCTTAGATGGCAGTTATGTTAATTTTAAAACTCATTTATCTCATTAAATATCAGTCCTATCAACTTTTTTCGAGGAATAAAACTTATCGCAAATTATGTTTAAAGAAACTTTTGTTATGTAACATTTTTCACAAAAATCAATAATAGGCGAGATATTTCGATTCATTTAATTCAGGCCCCCTTATAACCCCTTTTAAATAATGTATTTTGAATGCCATACAGCCTAAAATCTAAGTTACAACGAACTTAATTTATATTTCAATTTTCATCGAAATCCGTTCAGCCATTATCGCGTGAAAAGGTAACAAACATACAGACAGACAGACAAAAACAAAATAAAAAAAAACGATTTTCGGTTTCAGGGTGGTTAATTATATATGTTAGGACCAATTATTTTTGGAAAATCGAAAATTACCAGAAAAATTTCGGCTACAGATTTATTATTAGTATAGATTGTCCACACCTGTGAAGTAATGGTTAGCGCGTCTGGCAAAGAAACTAGGTGGTCCGGGATCGATTCCCAATAGGGACAAGTTATCTGGTTGAGGTTTTTCCGGGGTTTTCCTTCAACCCAATATGAGCAAATGCTGGGTAACTGTCGGTGCTGGACCCCGGACTCATTTCACCGGCATTATCACCTTCATTTCACTCAGACGCTAAATAACCTAAGATGTTGATAAAGCGGCGTAAAATAACCTACTAAAAATTAATGGTGAAGTTAACACGCGTAACTGAGGTTCGTTTTCCAACCAAAGTCATCAGTAGGCACTTCCCATAAATGTGGCCTCCGCGTTCTCCAGATTTCAATTCGAACGACTTTTGGTTGTGGGGTTACCTTAAAGAACGAGTTTTGCTGACACATCCAACATCCCTATTGCAACTGAAAGTTGCCATCTCGTAAGAAATTCCCAATATTCCAAGAATTATCTGCATAATGCTGTGCATGGCGTCGCAGACAGAAAGCTGTACGTTGAACAAGAGAACGACGGACATCTTCCAATGTTTTGTAAATCCCGTTGTTTGCCCAAAACTGTGATGTTTTTGTTTTTTCATTATCTCAAATATTATAATATTTATAGGTGTTTAATATTTGAACTGACTTTTGAAATACACTGTATTTTAGATTACTGTTTGTCTTTTGAGGAGTAACGAAATTAATATCAAATTTGTTTGTCTTAAAAATGGTAAATAATAGTTGAAAATATGACATTTCTAATGTCAATAAAACTTCACACTATATAATTAGTAATTCTTTTGACCAAGACAGTGTCAAGCCACAGAACAGTATACATTATACATTAAAATATAAATTTTGTAATATAAAATGATAAAAATTATGTACGATATATTTCATATTTTCATTAAAAATATATCAGGGAAATTAATTATATCTATAGAATCAAAATTTAACTTTTTCTGCGATTTGAGGATTTGATCAAACATTCAACTTGCATTATCTCAAAAGTGTAAAAATGTGGCTTGGCAGTTTCTTGCCGGGACCCCCTCATATATTATCAGAAAATGCAGGCTCTAAATTTCTAAAATTTTATAAGGAAATGAACTCACATCTGGACAAAAATTACAAGGTACCACAACAAGACTTATTAGAACTTAAATATCTGATTAAGGTATAAAATAGGAACTAATATATATATATATTTTTTTTTTTTAGAATTTACTTTTTACTTTAAGTTCAATTTTTCAAAATTTGAAAATTTTCACACATATTATTTCATAACTCCACAACTATTAGAGATAGAATTATGAAATTTTGTACACTGATTTAACATGCATTTATGTAATAGGTAGACTACAATAATGGTAATTTTTTTGAAAATAGAAAAATTAGGTCACAAAACAATATGTAAATTTTAATATATTTTATATAGGAGAAATAAAAAAATAATTGTATTAAAATAAATAACTCTACATGTCTGAGAGTAGTCTACTTTTTATAAATAAGTGTTTATTACATGCAGGAAAAATATTAAAAACGTCAGAGAGACCATAACAATATTGTGGTTACCAAATGATGAAACTGCAGAATTTTTTTGTGTTCTTTTTTTTCTTCATACTTTGACAAAACTGGTTTGAAAAATATTATTAGTAACCTTTTGTTTTACTTTTATCAGATATTAAATTCTAATAAATCTTGTTCTGGTACCCTGTAATTTTTATCCAATTGTGAGTTCATTTTCTTATAAAATTTTAGAAATTTAGAGCCTAGATTTTCTAATAATATTTGTGGTCGTTCATGTACATATACCCTTAACAAATGGTAAACTTTCAGGGGAGTTTATAATAAAATTATATCAGTGCAATTATAAAACTGAGTAAAACCAATAATGTAAGCAATTTCTTTATACGGGGAACATGCATAAGTACATCAGCAAAATTACAAGATTTAGCAAAATCAATAAGCAAAAACATAGTCTGATATTAAATTTACAGCGAAATATTTATTATAATTATACATATATAATTCAAACAAAGCAGAGCTTTGAAGTATATTCCTTACCGGTTTATACATTTATTTCTCTAACCCTAAAGATGAACTTAGTAATTTGCCAATTTCTCCACATTATTTTATTTTATACACGATTCCTTCACTGCAGCACGTGTAATCCTACTGGCATGATTGCTAAACACGCTAAGCCACCGAAAACAGCGATCTTAGCTCCGTGAACACTTAACCATAAAGATTCGTTCAGCACCTGAATTAGTGAAAAACACAATTTAATTTTGCTCCCGAAAAAACATCTATTTCGGACACGTCCATCCATAAAACCATTAGTTCTCGGCTGATTTTCCTCCCACAGTGTGGCTGTCGTACGCACCGAAGTTCAAGGGCGTGTAATCGGGCGTTAAATTCGTGCAGTTCCAAGAGGGGTCAATCATTTTTAAGCACTGTAGTTCAAGGTCTTTTGTGACTTTTTTTCTGTGTGTAGCATATTGCAGCATATTGTTTTCACCTACGCAAAAAGTGAAAAAAAAATATCCGACAAGTCATTTAGAATATTTCACAAGAAGAGGATAAATGATTACTTCAGAGCAATCTTCGGAGATGACAAAGAACAATTTGAATGATTCTTGTTACAGGTTAAATGAATTTCTACTCCTTTTTACGTTGTTTTTAAACATTTTTCTCGCTAAACGGGTTTTAGAAACTTAAGTTACCAACATAGAAATGACGGCCGTTTTCACGAGAGCTGTGCGAAGAGTAGGCCTACGTATAACAGAAAATGCCGCTGAGCTTACGATGTGAGAGAAACGTCATATGTGGGGTATATGGAGGACTCTCTACATTGTTTTGTTTTCACATTTCAGACTGGAATCAAATATTTTGCAATTATCGCGTGCACAGAGCGTAGTCATACTGTTGTATTTCATTTTGAAATATTTGATTTAATAAAATGTGATCAATGTGATTATTTACTTCTGCAAATAAGCTATCTCAGTATATTCTAAAACACCATTTAATATTATAGTCCAGTAAATGAAGAAACAGGCTGTTCCAGCGTCAATGGTACTAGCAAGAATGATGGTCCGGTAAAACGAAAACTTCAGGGTAGAAGGAAAACAACCGTGCCTGTAAGTGAATATGAGAGCGATGAAATTGAATTGGATACAGATTATGATGTTTCCGGTGTTCTCTCCATATTTAAAGACAGTGAGTCAGATGTGGAAATGAAGACGACATCTGTTAAATTAATGCTAAACGCATTTAATTACATGGTACTTACTTATGAGGAGGAATTTTGGCCAGGGAAAGTTTAGGAAGCGAAGAACAATGGAGCTGTTATTTCATTTATAGTAAGAAGCGGCAATAACTTAGGCGGCGAGAAATGGAAGACATTTTATTCTATAGAAAGGAAAACATAATAATTTGCGTAATACTTTGCTAAGAATGTGTTAGTTTATTTTGATACCGTACTTTTGTTCTTTAATATACACTCACCGGCAAAAAAAAAAAAAACCGTGCCAACCACATTTTCTTTAAATTTTTTTTTTTTTTGAAAATTGTAGGATTTTTAAAATAATTGTAGGTGTGCTGAAGTTCACTTAGTTATTAATTTATTTTGTGAACGTAACAATGTAATACTGAATACGTAATAGCGAACAGTGATCTGAATAGAACATTCGTTCTTCTTGCAAGATTGTGTCTAAACGTCTCGGACTCAATTCAAGCTAAGCTGAAGAAGTCTACAGACTGGTAAGCTCTTTTGAGGCAGTATTGTAGTACTTCACTGTATACAAATGTCACTAAGTTCTACTGATTCGGCAAAAGTGGTTGCATTCATAGAAGATGCGACTAGTCAGCGTTATGTGGCTGCAGTTCTTGGGATTCCTCGATCGACCGTACAACTAATGTACCATCGCGTTAGAGAGACAGGAGATTGTTCCAGGAGACCCGGTTCAGGGAGAAAACGAGTAACTTCGGCTCGTGACGACAATTTTATTGTCCTAAACGCATTAAGAGATCGCCATTCCACAGCTATTGAGACCAGAAGAGCCTTACAGAAAATAAGAGAAGTTAACGTGAGTGAGAGTACTGTAAGAAGACGTCTGGATGAATTTGGGCTGAATTTCAGAAGACCAGCTAAAAGCCCAGAATTGCTCCAGCAATATCATGATGAACGATTACGTTTTGATCACAGTCATGCTAATTGGAACCTGGGGGAGTGGCGACGAGTGCTGTTCACAGATGAATCGAGATTTAGTTTACAGATGGACATGAAAGATTGTGAAGAAGAGAAGGAGAACGTTTTTCTTCATGTACCTTCAGTTCACATGTCAGTTTCCAAAGTGGATCAGTAATGGTATGGGGTGACATTTCGTACGAAGCTCACACATAACTCGTTTTCACTAATGGAGGTGCTTTTACTGGTCCAAGATACATTGAAGTAAGTCTAATTTAACATGTGGTATCATATGCCCCACTTATTGGTGAAAAGTTCCTGTTAATGCATGACAATGCTCTCCCTCATGCTACAAGAATCGTGGATGGGTTCCTCCACGACGTTGGATTGAATAGGATGGCACGGCCAGCGAGAAGTCCTGATATAAACCCTATTAAACATGTGTGGATAATGCTAGAGAAGCGAGTTAGAAATCGTCTAACTCCTCACAGCAATTTACAGCAGCTCCGAAATATTCTAAGTAAAGAATGGAATAGAATCGACCAGACTGACATCCAGAACCTGATCGGAGAGTTGAATCGGCGAATGGTAAGAGTCATACAGTAACGGGAAGGCAATACTCGCTAGTAGCAACAACTGGGTGGCCACAAAATCAGTTGAACATTTGGAAGAAAATTGAAACAATTTTTAAGTTTTTACACCTTTTAATTACATCCATTGTTTAACGTTGAAAATAATAGCGCAAGTGATAATAAAAAGAGTTTTTTTTTTCTGGGAAGCAATGTTTTCTTCATTTCATAATGGGTTTTCTCATTCTCACCTCATAAAAAATTGAGAATCTTTTGTGGCCCGGTTTTTTTACCGGTGAGTGTAGTTGTTCATTATTTCAGGAAAATTACTTTTAGATTTCACTTGTTTATTGTGTGTTTATACAATGTGTACTAATAAAAATAATCCTTATACCTTTAATTTATTTTTAATATTTCTGTACTAGATTATGTTTCTACCTTTAAATTAGAAACTCAATGTATTGATTTACGAATAATTACAGCTCCAGGAATAGTCCCTTCATGCTTTCAAGCATGAATATAGCCTATGAGTGGACCTTAGTTGGGCAACTCAGAATACAACTATGTACCAATACTTATTATTTTTTAACACTTGTAATTAAATAATTTCAAACACATATGTCAATATTTATTTAATATACACTTACAAGAGTCTGCAGCCAAAATTTCACTTAATCTGGATGAATAGTACTGAATATAGAAAGAAAAATGTGAAAAATGTGGACCATAGTTAGGGAAAACTACGGTATCAGTAGATATCAGGCAACGTGGTCCAACAACATGTAACATCGCCTGTCTCCGAATAGTAGCGAAGATACTCGAAGGAATCTTTTTTTTTTTTTCAACAGAGCGGCCACTTTTTCTTTTGACAACTGTACAAACATTTCAGAAACTCTAAATAGACCAACAAAATAAATATTTTCTCTCTGTAGCATTATGATATGATAGAATATTCCAAACGAAATCCCTGTTTGAACCCCAAATTCATAGGTAATATAAAACTTTTGCCGAGTAGTATATATATATATATATTAAAATATATATTAAATACTAACAATTACAATGAAATTAAAAAAAATTTCTAAGACACACAGACAAACTTTTTCAATGGTTTAGAGTCCTTAGATCTATGTCACTTGTTAAGTAATTATTACATTTTTAATTAGTAGATTTCTCATATGTGTAAGAAATGCATTCGCGCAAAACAATTTTAGTTAAAAGTATGGCTTTGCACTATATCATTCTCACGCCTTCAGATGATTTTATCTATTTTATCTATGTGTTAGCAATACTGTTCAATTTAATGTGCATTCAATTTTAATCATATTATGACGGAATGGAAAAGCACTGTTGCAGTTATTATCTAATTAGATATATTTGTACTAATTATTAAATGCATCTGTTAACTAACAAATTGCAGTAAATTTTACGAAATCTTGAATGTTTAAGTAGTCAATAATATTTATGTACTATACGAATCGGTCATTGCAAAAAGGGGATGTCATAAAATCATACTTTTGAGATAATCAATAAAAACTGTTTTCTTCTTCCAATACTGGAAAAATCATAAATATTTTTTCTTGCTTTGTTTATGAATAGTGAATTATAATACATCATGTTAGACATCTGACATCTCAAACACTTTTGTTTAAAGTTGTTTAATCGAACCATGACTTATCCCCTTTCTGCAAGGAATTGTTGTATATATATATATATATATAATTTACAATTTTGGGCTAATGTAATATTTGAAAACAAACTAAATGTAAATAATTACAATGATTACGATGTTTTTTGTGTGTAAGTACTACATTACTGTTACCATTTATATAATTATTTTTTCTTTTTTTTTTCATTATTCCTGCAACAGAAATGTACCAATATGTGATTTTATATCACAGTTTTAAATACAAACTCTAATTTTAAACTAATAATTAAAACGTGCATATAGGAGAGCACAATAAAAATACACTAAAGTACTACATAAAATCATTTCTTTCAATTGTTATATAGTGTATTGTTAGACGTTGGAAGCCACGTCATTTGTAGATTCCTTGTCACAAGGTGGCCAGTTCAGGATCTCTTCGTAAAAGAAAGTGTGTTCCAATGGAATGTATTGCCTCACTTTCGATACGTCTCCAAGTTTTTTTTTTTTTTTTTTCGTATTAATGGGAATTTTCCCATTGTATGCTTTTACCTGTATATAGGCATTACTATGCGTCCAGAACCTGGTCTTTTCATACAGAATCCGTCTTTCCTCATTTCACTACCAATGAACAAACTGGCAGTCACACATCCTGGATCATCTTTAGAGTAAACAAATTCACTGAATTGTGCTGAAGAAAACATACAGTATTCCTAGCTTTCCCTTCCTTCCTCAGTGTGTCTAATGAGCTGGTGGTTTTCTTGTAATACTCCGGCGACTAGTATTTAAAATTCAAAATATCATCAGTAGTAACTGATTCTACAGAAAATCTGTTGTTTGTGTTTGCCTGATGGATCAAGGTATTGTATTGGTCTGGCACATATACCCTGTCTGTCTTCCTTAGTTAGCGCTTCACTACACCAAAGTTGCGGTCACAGTGAAGAAATGAATGGCCTCGTTGTGGAAAAAAATGAATGATTTTGTTAAATCTCCCTATTTGGGTCAGTGCAAGCAACAATCGAATTAAGGTATCATTTTTATTTTGCCCTCTACAGTGATCAGAGAAAAGATACAATTCCTTGACTGAAGAAGGGATATTATTTTCAATGTAGTTCAGAAGGAATACACTTCATTTGAAGATTTGTGGCCTATACCTTCATGATAGGAATAGAAGTGCGCCGTATGGTTTTTGAAATTGTGAATGTTGAATATTGATGACCCAAATTTGCGTCTAAACAGACAATGAGCAGTTTCTTACCCACATTGTTCTCCTGTCGTACGGGCTGCTACAGACTTCCCAATGGAATTGACGTTCCAATGCCTTCAGTTTATTTTTCTTATTTACATTTCTGCGGTAGTTAATTTCATTGCGTTTACGTTTACCACTAATAACACAGTTTTCTTCCCCTGGGACACTTACTACTTCTAGCTTATCTGTCATTTTCCGTATCAGCTGATGGGCGCGTAACTTATTAGATCCGCGGCACTCAGTTGCGTCACGTCGTCATTCAGTGCAGAAAGAAGGTAAGTCGCTGACTTATCCTCTTTCTGCAATGACTGCGCTTCTTATGGTACTCTGCTTTGCGTTGAGAATAAGCAAATTTGTCCCATTTCTGTATGGAGATGTTTGTCTATGTCTGGAGAAAGCAATGGCACTCTTAAATTATTTTCGCGTTTTTCATGACTTATCACCTTTCTGCAATGCCCTATTCATATACTATAACGTGTCAAAAGAATTTGCAATTGATTTGGGATCCTCTACTTTACAATCACTAGTTTAATGAAAAAATATTTTCTTCCTTAGGATTTATATATTTTTAATTTTAATAATATTCTGAATAGCTTTAATTGGATTATCTGAATTCTGTACTATCCTATTCAAATTTATTCCTTTTTCCTTTTTTTAATAACATTTCATAAAATTACACAGTACTTCTGGTAGTATTCAAGAACATAAGGATCATTACATTGCTACTCAAGTATTACATATAGATTCTTATTTTTAATACATGAGATTTTTAAGTCCCTGCGTTATCTACATGTTTTTGCTATTGAATTTTTTCACAGCACTGAGTGGAGAACATTCACAGAAGTGATTCTGAAATGAAGTGAAAAATACATGATATTTACTTTTAATATCAGTAGTACCATATGCTATATATTTTTTCCAAGATTCATTTTGCAGACTTAAAAGTAAATAATTACTAGTTTGAGAATTTAAGACCCTTTTCTAATTTCTAAATTAATATTTTGAAATTGTTCAGCGACATTGGAAGCATATAGGATTTACTTATCATGTTCAGACAAGCCACTGATTTATAGGTTCTGCCGGTTAGGAATTGAAGACCTCCCTCGAATAATGGTGTAACATCAAATTTTGCTTAAGTGGGATTAGAGTGGAAACAGTATGCAACAACGATGTGTTATGCAATGCTGCGATCTGCAGGTCATGCTCGTAATATTAAATGAGCTAGAGACAATTGAAAGTAGCGGTCCGTGGAATACAGATGTAACATCGGTCAATATGGCAGCCAACTACTCTGTTGTGATAACTCCAGTGCATAAAGAACTATAAATAAAGGACGTACACGCAAGATTAATATTGACGAATGGAAGGATGTCAAAAGGAAATCATTAAAGGAGCATGGGAAGGACTATACAACAAGAAATGGTATAGTGAAACGTGCAAAGAACCTCCAAATTGTGTAAGTGGAATAAAGATGTAACATCATTACAAAGTCTTTATTTATGTTTAATACCCGCATTGTATACAAAAGTTTCCGATGTCTTTGCTAACATACAGAAAAATGCATAATGTAGTCATTATTCTATTCATTATTATTACAATATAAAAAATTAGTTCCATGGGTTAGACGTATTGTTGGTGAGATTGAAATGTTAAGGCATTTCATTGTATAAATTTAAGTGAAAATGAAATAAATTTGTCTTAATTTATACATACGTTATATTGAAAAGTTTAAGTTTGTATGGTATATTTGATATTTGATGCAAAATTCTCGACCATGACACAAAACTACGCTTGTTTACGGATTATTATAATAAGACACACGATGAGCAGTCTCATTTCTTGTTCACCAGTGCATTGGATTGTGTAACATTGGTAGACGTTACAGAGAAGAAAATCTCTCACGTAGGCAATGTAGTTTCAAGTATTTTCTGTTCATTCGGAGTAAGAGAGTGCAAGTGTGTTTAAAGACTCTTCTTCACGTATATGCTATCAGCTCGAAACGCGCTACAAATTTTGCAAGCCTAAATGAAAAACAATGAACCATTAACGGATCAAAGAGGCAAGCATATGAATCGCCCTTAGTCTACCACAAATGAAACTATAGACTTGATTGTTCAACATATTCAGTCATTTCCTAATCAGGAAAGTCACTATAGCAAAAAAACTATATGCAGTTACCTTCCACCAGATTTAAATGTATCGACAATGCATTCAATGTTTGAGGAAAAGTATCCAGACACCCATGTATCACTTCAACAATATAGAGATGTGTTTAGATCTAGATTCAATTTAAAATTTGGGCTTCCAAGATCAAACACATGTCAAAAATGTGACAGGTATTTTGTACAACTTTCCATTGCTACAGCTGCTGAAGAGACGAGAAGGATTGAATTTGAAACAAACTTACACCATAGGAAAGCAGAACAAGCCTACGCTGTGTTGAGGGAGGACATAGAAATAGCTAGGCAAAATAATATTGTCGTAGTCTTATTCGCAGACATGCAGCAGGTTTTGTTTTCACCTATGTTAACACACTCCAATATATTTTATCAGAGACAGTTCTCAACTTACAACTACTGCGTTAGTAATGCTGGCTCTGGTCAAGTAACTATGCATTTATATCATGAGGGAGTTGCAAATCGAGGAGCCTCTGAAGTTGCTTCTTGTTCATTTTCCTATATCATGCAAAATTTCAAACCATTATCTGCTAGGGAAACTAGAAGTCTTATTGTGTGGTCGGATAGATGTGTGTCACAGAATAACAATCAAAAATGCTGTCACTTCTGAGGCATTTTGTTTTGTGGGGATATTTTTCTACCGTAGAGCAAAGTTTCTATGCAGTGAACACAGTTTTCTGCCCTGCGTCAGACATTTCGCACTAATAGAAAAACAAAAAAGGAGTGAAAAAATTTATGTACCATTCCAATGGGTTGAAGTGATAGTGGCCGCAAGACCAACAAATCCATTTCAGGTTACTTACATGGAATCAGAGGACTTCAAAAATTTTGATACGTTGTACAAGAATGTCACTCAACCCAAAGAATTTAAAATAACAGAAGCAATGCGCCTTAAGTGTTCACAAGATGATCCTTTTTCTGTTTATGTGCGAAAATCTCATGGGACTCTACAGTCATGGGTTGTGTATCCATTTCACAAGAAACAGCGTGAGAGAAATACAGTATTATACCTGTCACTATTCCACCAGCTTCACTGGAAACTTTGTATCAAAGTACCTTACCCATCAAAAAAGAGAAGAAACGATATCTTACACACATGTGTGAGTTCGTTACTGATATTGAGCACCGCAAGTTCTACAGGATTTTACCTGTTTCCAACTAGATTATGAAGAGTAGTGGCATGTGATGCCTATGTTGTATGAATATTACATTGTACTGCCCTTAGAAATAATGAATCTTTCATTTTTGCTCATTTTGATACATTTAATTTGTGTTTTAATTGATGATACATCCTTATTCCATTGTAATCTCAAAACAATTTCTATTATTTCAAAACTATGAACTTGAAATGTTACTATTTCTTTTCTAATAATTGAATAAACCCTCAAACAATATTATACTGGTAGCTGTAATGTTACATGACTTAAGAAGAGACTATCAGACGTTTTTTGTTCATAACATAAAAGTAGTATTTTGTTGGTTACATCGTTATTCGAGGGAGGTCTTCAATTCAGTCTAATTCTGTGTATAAAACTTTTATCAATGGTTGTACTACTTCCAGCTTGTATGCTGGTTGAAAAAATTACTCTACGAAAAAGGTTTTCAGTTTCAAGGAGTGAATTTAATTTAATTTTACGGAAAAGTTCCGAGAGGTAATCTGTGTTTATGTCACTACCGATCACAAATCCAACATAATGTTCCTAAAGTCTTTTCATTACTAATTCAAAGTTGGCCATAAATATTAATAAATAATGTAGGAAATATGAATGATTGCAGTTAGACGTTTCATTTACATTTTAAAATGCAAGAAGTTACATTCCTTGGCAAAATTAGAAATTTCGATGTTTGGTTTTGTCGTCCAACGCATAAGCACGAACCTATCCAATTCTTAAGTTAATAACCTACAATTTAGGTGTAGCAAGTAGTGTCACAATTTGGGGTTTGTTTACTTAATGTAAATAGATTTAATTTCATTAGTTTAGCAATAATTGGACTTCCTGTTATTTCGATATTTAATTTGTGTTGATTTATTAACTCTTATTGTGCAAGATGCCCTTTATTTCAATTATTACAAATCCCGTTAAATATTCATTGTCTACACTAAAGTATTACGTCATCCCTCATTTTTTCATCGTAATTGCAAACCGACGTGATATGAGAGAGCGAGTTATAGCTCTAGTTGAGGCTGAATATGGGGACAGACCTGCTGGTCGTTTGGTCGGTGTTCCTGGCAGTACAGCCGCGAGGTCGATTCATCGTTACCAAAATTCAGGGGAGGTCGAAAATCGCCCTATTCCTGGTCGTCCGCGGATTTCTTCATTGGAAGATGATGCTTTCTTATTCGTGACAGTTGTACAGGACCCCTTTCGAACTGCTAAAAAATTAAATTAACATCTAACTTTCCCGGTTCTTCACAGTCTGTGATCAACAGGTTGAGGAGCCGCGGTATTAGGAACCGGAGGGCTGCGCAAATGGAAATATTGGGGGAAGCACAAGCTGTGATCCGATTGAAGAAATTTAATTTTCTCCGTCGAAACATACATGTCGAGTGATTACGAAGGCCCTGTCCATATCCATCGCGAGGATTGCCTCCGACATGATCAGCGCTATGTGCACCGACGTGAAAGGCCGGGGCACTTTATCATATCTTGTTGGGAGTGGTTGTCTTACTATAGGTCTGGCGTAATACAACGCATCGGTGGCCGGTTTAAAGCGGAAATGTACGAGGACATTCAGAAAAATGTATTCCTTCCTTCCGCCCGAGAACGTTTTCCCGAAAGAACACTGCTGTTCCGGCAGGATAACCATCCCGTGCACTATGCCGCAAGCGTTGAAAGATGGTTTCAAAGGAGACCCGAGATCGAAATCATTCATTGGCCTCCGAAGTCACCTGATTTGAATGTCATCGAAAATTTATGGACGGAATTGAAAAAAGAGAAGGATAGCCACCTATTCCCACCGATGCCCCCGAAATGGAGACGAATTGTGGGATCAAGTTGTTGAAACCTGGGAAGATCTCACCGGGGATCAGAACTTATTCCAGAATCTCCTGACGTCCATGCCGGATCGACTTAGAGTTGTAGAAGATGATGGAATGTGGAAAAGATTTTAAGTTTACAGGTCTCTCTGTATTTCTTATGTTTCTTGTTTGAGGATGAATACTTTTAACTTTCACGTAAGATTTATTTTTTACGAAGCTCAGCCCACTTGCAAGGACCAGAAATTGGGCATACATTATTATTCCATATTTTTCGACAAATTACACAGTCGGACTCTGAACAAATTAATTACACTTCAATAAAAGTAGTTTTATCTGATATCGAACACGAGATGTTGCGGTTATACAATGGAACCGACAAGCTACTACATATATAAGCTACCCAGACAAAACAGTGACATTAGCAGCAGTCCAGAATTTAGATCCCACAGGAAGAATTTGCCATTCGGTAGAGAAGAGCAATGATATTTTGTGACTCGAGCTATGTTGTGAAATCGTGGCTGTCTTCTTCGTGATCCTTATTCTGGTACTTGTCCTTGTTGAGGTCCTTGAAATAATTCTTGTTATATTTGTCATGGTACTTACTGTGGTTTCTGTCCTTATCGTGGTTCTTTCGTATTCCCAGTCGTGACCATATCGTAGTCGTTATTGTTCCCTCCCGTGGTGATTTCTGTTGTTCATGTCGTGTTTATTATTGTAGTCCTTGTTGTATTTCTTGTGATTCTTATCGTCATCTTGTTGCCTTTGTTGTGGTCCTAGTCATGATCCTTGTTGCCTTTTTCGTGGTTCTAATCGTGACCTTGGTGGTTGTCGTAATGCTTGTCATGATCTTTCTTGTGTCCATGTCGTAGTCCTGATTGTTATCCGTATCGCGATGCATGTCCTGATCCTTACTGCGGTCGTTGTTATTCTTGTCTTTGTATCCGTCGTGTCGTGGTCCTGTAATGGTCGTTGTTTCTTTGTCGTAATACTTATAGTGGTCATTATTGTTGTCCAAGCCATGGTGTCTTCTTGCGATCATTGTCGTGGTGCATGTCGTGGTCCATGCCATGATATCTATCGTGGTCCATGTCATGATATTTATCGTGGTCCTTGTCCTTACCGAGGTCCTTATAGTGGTCTTTGATGTCTTTGCAATGGTCTTTATCGTGGCCATTGTTGTCTCTGTTGTGATTATTCTCTGCTTTGTTGGAGTCCTTATCACAGTGCTTGTTTCCGTTGTAATAGCCTTTTCCGATCTTGTTCTTGTCATGGTCCCTATCGTGGCCTTGGTCCTTTTTCTGGTCCACGTCGTCATTCTTATAGTTGTCGCTGTCTTTGTCCATGTCGCGTCCTTATATTGGTCCTAGTTGTCTCTAGCATGGTCCTTACCGTGATAAAAATTAACATTGTCATTTTTATAACGAACATTGTTGTCTTTGTCGTGGTCCTATTCACTGTAATGGCTCTTATCGTTCTTTCTGCCTTTGTCACCTCTCTTATCGCGGTCCATGTCGCGATTCTAATCATGGTTCTTGTCTTCGTCCTTGTCACGCTTCTTTCATTGGTCCTTATTGTCTCTGTCATAGCCCTTACCTTGATCCTCATTCTCTTTGTCATGTTTTTTTATCGTGATCATTGTCTTTGTCGTAGTCTTTGTTGTCATTGTAATAGCCCTTATCTTTCTCCTTGTCTTTGTCATGGTCTTGGTCCTTATCTTAGTCCTTGTCGTGATCCTTATCTTAGTCAGTGTCGCGGTCCTTAAAGTGGTTCACATTATGGTTCTTGTCATCCTGAACGTTGTGGTGCGTCTCGTGGACCATGTGATCCTTATCGTAGTCATCATCTTTATCTTATCATCATTTTTATAGTAGTCCGTATTCTTCTTCGCATATTACTTATCGCTGTCCAGGGGCGGCTTTTATTAAGGGGCACATGGGCACGTGCCCTCCCAGTGATTTTTATTATCGTATTATGACTATATTATAGTACATTTTAATTGCATTATGAAATAATAACTTAAAGAGTGTCACATTTTCATTGCAGCTAATATTTTCAGAATGTATAGTAGTCTACGAAACCCAAGTTTTCTGAACAGGTAATAAAATGCTCTCTCTCTTCTCGTACCCAGCGATGGACGACGAAGGGCTGGGGGTGTGAGCTGTAGGAAGGCGGAGCTCTTTGCCTCAGACCGTGTGCTTTGGGCACTGTATTTGCCGTGCCCAACAAGCCTCTTTAGTTTAGGAACAGTCCAATTAGCTGCGTGCCATTTTTAGGGGTGTTGATACTTGCTGTATAGCAGACGACATTTTACAGCTGAACTTGACATGACAAACGTTAAATGTAAGTTTACTAATTTAGAAGTTCGACTCATTGTATAAATCACGTATGTATGTATATATAGATATTCATATGTCACAGTTATGTTGTTAATGCTCACTGTAAACTTTTATGCTTCCATCGTATCCAAAAAGAAAGTTTACATTACAATACATGAAGTTGGCAGTTCTCAAAAAGCTTTGTCACTGACAATAGAGAATCTTGGCTTGTTTTCATTTTGTTTCAGAACGTCCATTATGATAACTGATGTACATGGTTTCCAAGAAGCTTGGACAAACAACTGCATTGCAACGTCATGTTGTTGCGTTATTGCAACGTCATGTTGTTGCGTTATTGCAACGTCATGCTGTTGCGTTATTGCAACGACATGCTGTTGCCTTATTGCAATGACCTGCTGTTGCGTTATTGCAACGACATGCTGTTGCGTTATTGCAACGACATGTTGTTGCGTTATTGCAACGACATATTGTTGCGTTATGGCAACTTCATGTTGTTGCGTTATTGCAACGTCATGTTGTTGCGTTATTGCAACGACATGTTGCGTTATTGCAACGTCATGTTGTTGCGTTATTGCAACGACATGTTGTTGCCTCATTGCAACGTCATGTTGTTGCGTTATTGCAACGTCATGCTGTTGCGTTATTGCAACGACATGCTGTTGCGTTATTGCAACGACCTGTTGTTGCGTTATTGCAACGACATGCTGTTGCGTTATTGCAACGACATTTTGTTGCGTTATTGCAACGTCATGTTGTTGCGTTATGGCAACATCATATTGTTGCGTTATTGCTACGACATGTTGCGTTACTGCAACGTCATATTGTTGCGTTATGGCAACGTCATGTTGTTGCGTTATTGTAACGTCATGTTGTTGCGTTATTGCAACGTCATGTTGTTGCGTTATTGCAACGTCATGTTGTTGCGATATTGCAACGTTTTCGACATAATCCACAATGACAAGGACTTAAGGTGATGTTACTCTCCCATCCCCAATGACAAGGAATTCAGGTTCATTCGAAATAATAAATCATTAAATTCATTTTTTAATATTACTATTCTCATATTATGCACACTACATACATGTATTGTCTTAACAACCAATTATTATTATCTTTTATCCTTGCATCTCCCTTGATCACAACCACTTTTCTGTATACTATGAAAATGTCACATTTATTTTCTATTTTCTATACACTCAATTGTTGAACAATGGCTTCAATATCCATCACCTCCTCCTTCAATGCGCTATGTTTCCTCTTTTCTCCTCTTTTAGTTGTCTTCTGAAAACAATAATGTAAATTAGTCATGTATATGCTCTACATAATCACCATTCAATATCCTCTTTTCTCCTCTTTTAGTTGTCTTCTGAAAACAATAATGTAAATTAGTCATGTATATGCTCTACATAATCACCATTCAATATCAGAACACAAAACATACTCACCCGTTTATAGTTGTGGCATGTTTCAATGCATGACTCCCGCCACAATCTGTATTTCCTCCTTTTTCCTTTTTTCTCCTCCTCAACAATTTTCACACTTTCCGAATTCTGTTAAACAAAAAAAATCGCAAATATAGCCATTTTGAATCACAAATATAGACATACTTCATCTGGGGAAAAAAACTTACTGGTTTGTAGCTGGGACAAGCTTCATCACATCTCTTCCGATAAAATCTCATTTTAGGTGCTTTGACATCCATGGCAACAATCTCTGGTCTCTGCACAAAAACGAAGTAACAAATATCATCATTAAATACATCATAATATTATAATTAATAAAAGCAACATAAACTGTACTCACCTCTTTGTGAGTAAGACAGCTGGGATCACACAGTTCCCGCCACACATGTAAGCTGGACTCTTTGGGATCTGTGCATTCAATGCGATGTTCACCGTTACTCAAACAGATATTGCGGAGATATGTGTCCTCATGTGTTGAAGGTGCATTTTTAAAACTCATTTCCATATTACCACAAGGCAACACCAATGACCAATCCGTATGTAACTGATTAGCGCCATAAATTTTTCTTACCACCTCAGTGTGTACTTTCTCAGAATTTATTATATTGTATTTACGTGTTATTTCATGTGGTTCATTTAACCACTCATCTCTCACATCTGGAAAATATGCATACGTTACCTCAAATGGTACTTTATATCTTTCTTCTTTCAATATTAGTGGATTATCAATGGCTAGCGCCACATCGTTTCCCATAATTGTGCTATCCATTCACACTTTCACTTATGCTTTCATATCCTCAGCTTTTATATCATTCATCATACAAACATGTACGAACTTGTATATTTCAAATCCCCCACTCCAACCATAATTACAGACATGTATGGACTTGTATATTTCAATGTCATAACACATATTTATCTGCTACAATTACTGTATTACGAACTGCTTCGGTAATAATGTGGTGCTTAAAATAAATCGAATAAATGTTACTTCAAAATGTATTAAATTATTAATCAATCCAATAAATGTTACTTCAAAATGTATTAAATTGGAAAACCATAATAATAATAATAATAATAATAATAATAATAATAATAATAATAATAATAATATTGCCATGTTCTGCGATTGTTTTTTAATCAAATATCACGTACGAATAGAGAGCACCAACTTAACTAATTATTGAAAAGGTGCAATATATTGGACCTATCATACAATATTATTTGAGACGTTCAGAGCAGAAGTAGTGTAGGTCAAAAATGGTATTGATGGCTAAAGTAAACATTCTGTAAAATACAGCACAAAGTAGCAATTAATATTCAATTTAATAATGCACACATAGCAGATAGCTATTAGGCAAATGTCATCAATACAATATTTGTGTAACAAAAGACGCTGCAAGAACAATCGCTGGATATGAATTAACAGCTTGCATATTATTTGCATCATGCAATATTTGTGTAATGATTTTTTTATCATCACTCAGCAATTTCATCGCCGGATGTAAAATTAGCAACCTTGCATAATATTTGCACACATAGGAGATAGCGCTTATACAATATTTGCGTATCATAAGACGCTGCGAGAACAATCGTTGGAAGTGAATCAGCAACCTTGCATAATATTTGCACACATAGCAGATAGCGGAGTATGCATATGTATTCAATACAATATTTGTGTAACATAAGACGCTGCGAGAACAATCGCTGGATGTGAGCTTGCATAAACTTCTACTATAAAAACTTGTATGAACATATGTAATTCAAATTATTACGTTACGCCCCCAACTTCAATTACACACCTGCATTTGCGCACTTTAATCTTGTACTCTGTAACACTTTAAGTTACACCACTATGAACGTGTATTTCAAATTATTACCCCCTCCCCCATTTACAACTTGAATTACAAATTTATAACGTCACACTTTAAGTTACGCCGTATGTATTAAAATTATTACCCCCCTCCTCCATTTCCAACTTCAATTAAAAATTTATGACGTCACACTTTAAGTTACGTCACTATGAGCGTTCGTATTTCAAATTTTTACCCCCTCTCCCCCATTTCAATTACAAATTTATAACGTCACACTTTAAGTTACGCCCCTTCGTGACGTATGCCGCACGTGACCTCATGCTTTAGCCACGCCCATGACGTATATATACATATAATTTTATTTTGTTACTCATTTCTTTTATCAACATCCCCAATTCACAATGCACAACATAACACATGGCAGATGGCGATTATCAATACAGTATTTGTGTAAAATAACATACCACAGGTGGCCATTTTTTATCATTATTCAGCACTTGCGTCTTCACCGGATATGGATTAACAGCTTGCATATTATTTGCATCATACAATATGTGTGTAATATAACACGCTACATAATCAAAAACTTTCTGTTTATCATTACTCAGTCATTGCATAGTCGCCGGATGTAATCAATACAATATTTGTATAACATAAGACGCTGCAAGAACAATCATCGGATGTGAATCAGCATAATATTTCCACACATAGCAGATAGCGATTTTGGGATTTTCAAACATGTATGAACTTGTGTATTTGACCCCCCCTTACAATTAACTATACAAACTTGTATGAACATGCATAATTCAGGCGCCACAACTTCAATTACATACCTGCACGTGTGCATGACATACTTTAACCTTGAACTCTTAGATAGCCATTTATGACGTCATAATTTAAGTTACGCCCCTTTCCTACGTCATACTTTAAGACCCACCCCCTTCGTGACGTCATACTTTAGCCACACCCATGACGTCACTTGCCACGCCCACTATGACGTCACATAAAACCCCCTACCTCCACCCTACCGCCAGCCTACCTCCAGGGTTACCCTTCATTTCTTATGTAATGTCGGATAATGCATGGCGAATATTCCTCCTCTTGTCTCGCTATCAGCAATTCCATGGAAGCAAAGTAACGTAGTCGTTGATTCAGCGTTGTCAAATAACCAATTGGAAATTGTTGTATTGGGTTATTTTACGACTCTATATCAATATCTCAGGTTATTTAGCGTCTGAATGAAATGAAGGTGATAATTAGGGTGAAATGAGTCCGGGGTCCAGCACCGAAAATTAGCAGCATCTGCTCGTATTGGGTTGAGGGAAAACCCCGGAAAAAACCTCAACCAGGTAACTTGCCCCGACCGTGATTCGAACCCGGGCCACCTGGTTTCACGGCCAGTCGCGCTGACCATTACTCCACACGTTTGGATACCAATTGAAAAGAAAAGTTGAATAAACTGTACTTGAACGATGTCATTGAGATTATATGTCAGGAAGGTGTTACCATCTCGTTTACAAAGGAACTGTTAATCTTAACGAACTCATATTGGAATCTCCATCCTAACTTCTCAAACTGTTAGTTCTCCGCAGCATATACAGAGTGAAAATGGTATGCCTGCATAATTTTAAGAACAAAATCTTTAGGTTTATGTAACCGAAAAGTCAAATGTCATTTTGGTATTTGAATAACGATTTAGCCAAAAATAATAATTTGTGTGTAAAGTTTGAATCTCGTTTATGGAAAAAATATTGGGTACTGAAACGTATGAGTTGTAAGATATGATAGCGAAGAAGAAACAAAAAAATATATTAGTTTGTCAATTCACCGAAAAACGTTTCATTTGTGTAATAAAGTACAAAATTAAGTTATTAATAACGCATTTGTGACGAAATCTTTAGAGAAATCTAGCATCGCTGCACTTAAGGGTTGTTCGTCAAGTGTCCACTATTTATCTGCGTTCTTAGGTTGTGCCTCAGCATTAAGAAATCTTGTCAGTCTGTTTGTAGAATTGTAAAGGTGAAGTCAATTAAGGACAATGCCAATATTTACTAATCGTGAGTATCCATAATAGATATTACGCTTTTAACTTATGGGGAATCAAGCACTGCGCTGATGCAACGTATCTACTTCCAATCTCGCAATAGAAACTCGATTTTTTCCATAACAATTATAGATAGAGAAACGGCTATTCGAACTTATCTACTATCTTTATTGCTATCTGTTACTAGTTCAAATGAATTCAGTTATACCCCTTTGGCCCCATATACAAATATTAAATTTTGCTGTCTATGCTAATTCCAGGGTTGCGAAATTAAAACTTCAATAAATTTTATACAAAAATTGAGTATAACCTACTCTTGCAAACTTGAGCGCATCTTGAAGCGAACTGCGAATACATTTCAAGATCTTCTCGAAGTATGTATTGTTAGTTCTCAATATAACTTCTTAAAGTAGCGGTGTGCGCGGCTCAAACGCTAGCGCGCTGGTATGTTATCCAGGCGATCCGGGTTCGATGCCCAGCCACTCATACTTCCCACATTCCCTGTATATTAGCCTATCATCTAAATATTTAAAATTAGCCTCAGGTGAATTTTTGGAGGTAGTAATGGTTTTCGGTGATGATATACATAGGAAGGGCTTATCAGAAATACTCGTTTGGAAACGTTACTTGTCTCTGTCAGGGCTAGGCAGGATGGTCCACCTGACAGCCGTTATTTAAACAGAGTTTTCATATTCGTACTAACAATGACAACTAATTTTTATTACTGTAGGCCTATTTCTCTGTCTATTGTGTGTAACACAGAGGAAGGTTTCAGTTTTATCTGATTGATATTTCCCTTGTATTAAATGCAGTCGATAATAAGTTTTGGTTCGTTGCAACCTAAAACACTGTATCATGCTGAGATTTCATTACTTAACTAAAGAGGTTAATTTTATTAATTAGATGACGATATAGTGTTGGAGATGTGTTTGTGTCGGTATGATAATGCGAAATTATTGGAAAGTATATATTTGAACTTTAACAGTAAAGGGCTTAGAAATTCTCCTGCCACTCGACTGAATGAATTCCTAGGCTTATTTCAGACTTTTACTGCATGTTCAGTATTAGACACTTGTTTATACGTTGATAACTTTATCGCGAAGGTGACAAATATAATAACTCAACGCCAGACACGACACGTGGTCATGAGGAAGATAACGCAACCTAGAGGAGCCAAATTTAAGGCAATGTATGTCAGAAATGTTTTTAGTATATTATATTCTGATATTTAAAGACAATATGCGTATTTATAATTTTATTACAAATAAACTCCGATTATTTGAGATCCAAAAGCTTTTTATGCCCAGTATTAGAAATTATTTTATGAACTGACTAGAAGAACAATAAATTTATAGTTAGAATCAGAATTTCTTGATTCGATTGATAGCTCGGTTAACACGATAAACAATATGAACTTATTTCGTTGTTTCATCAGTGCTGTTTGTGACCTTGTGTGGCAAAGGAGGGTTCCAACACAAATGCCGTTGCAGTGTCCATATGTGTAAAGAGCTTACTCGACTTCGTGAATTTCCGTCACAGCCAAACATTAGTCAATACAGCTACAGCTCTGAATCGTTTCTTAACAAGCACCTACATATCCTATATAGAAACAGTATTCTCGATACACCGGCTGTAACTCAGGCCTGCAGAACTCGCAAAGTGGGGAACTATGACGTCAGCCTCACTCCACTTCTATTGGGGATGATCGACTTCCGCCCCGAGAATGAATGTTGATGCAGCCGAGCGTAACTAGAACGCCGTGACCGCACAGGTAGAAAAAGTGGGTGGGGTAAGAAAGGGGAGGAAAGCAGTCGCTCTCAAGAGCTACAATTCTGCAAGCCTGGTGTAACTGAACAACTTTTTTTTTAATTTTGGGGGGGGATGTAGAGGGTGATATGGTGAAGATTAAGATTCCCATGACCAGAAATGAAAATTGGAGTATCTACAGCACTGTGAGATGGTCTTGTGATGGCGAAACTTCTACGCATTTAGTAGGCTAAATAAAACATCAGAGTAGTTTTAAGAATTGTATTGACTTTCACATTTACAATATAGTTTAAAGTGATGACCGTCAACTTCGTTACATAGCGGGCAACGATGAATCATGTTTTGTCTTAGTCTCTGGAAGATTCCACGCTTCTTTCTTATGGTATCGAACGCTGTAAAGATGCATTCACTACGCTCATTTCCTTTTTCTACCGGTGGTGCGTGCACATAACCTTTTACGTACAGCTGTCAAAAAAAATGTGATCGCACTCGTGAACAGCGAATATATTTTAAGTCCACTTCGGTTCACGGTGATGTTACACGATGCATGCACTTTTAGATACGCACTTGAAGCAGTTTCGGAACTATTGTGTTTAAGCAGTAGTCATTCGATATTTGTGTCTAGTAGAGTAGCGGTAGAGTGCTCGCTTAATGATTTGAATGTTATGAGTTCGAGTCTTATTCATGTTATCACTTTATTTTGTTATCATCAATTAAAGATATAAATAATATTCAAGTTGCCATTTGTATTCTGTTATCGTTCCTTAGCGATATAAATAATATTCAAGTTACAATTTATATTTTGTTATCGTTTTTTATCGATATAAATAATATTCAAGTTATTTATATTCTGTTATCGTTCTTTAGCGATATCAATAATATAAATTTAATGTTAGGTTTGGAACAATATAACTGCATAATACTGGTGTTACTATTATCCCTTCCCTTCAATCTTTTTCCTCCCTTTCCATTTTCTCATCTTATATGTCCCCCTTCTCTTCCATCGTTTCTTTGCTTTCAGTCATTTGATTATTCATTCATTTTTATAATTAAGTTATTAAAACTGTAGAATTCTTTCAATTACTCGTACAATACCGTAGATGTAAATCTATGATTTGAACCACAGATTTCGGAACATTTTTTCTTCCACATTTCTTGCTTCTGTTCCATATATCTTTTCTTTTCCATATTCGATTTATCTTACATGTCTTCTTTCTCTTCCATTCTTGCTTTTTAAATACTTCCCACCTCTTAAAAATGTTCCTTCTCTTCCATAGTTCTTTCTTTTCCAACTTTTCATCCTCAGCAAGTTTTCCTTCTCTTCCAACTTTTGCTCCTCGTTCATCTTTTCATTCTCTTCAAATTATTCTCTCTTTTCCATATTTAACTTCTCTTTAATCATTTCTTTCATTTTCATATTTTCTTCACTGCCAAACTTTCCTTATGTGCCAATCTTTCCTTCCCTTCCATTTGTTGTCTTGCAACTTTTTCTTCTCTTCAATATTTTCTTTCTGTTCCATATTTTCCTTCACCTCTGTTTCTTTTTTTTCTCTTTTATTATCTTATCTCTAACTTCCTTCTCTTCTATCTGTACCTTCACCTCCACCTATTTCACATTTTACACCTTACTTTACTCCATGTTTTTCTCTGCTCCTTCTACTCAACCTTTTCCTCATTTCACTTCTTAGGTATTTATTCTTCATATTTCTCTGCCGGTTTCATTCTTCTCATCGGAATACTCTTCCATTTCTTCCTCATCTCCCATTTCTCTATAAACTTATAACACATTTATTTTCGTTGTGAATCTGTGCTTGTTCATTCTGGAAACAGGTTACTTCTCATATATTGTGTGTTCCTGTATAGCCGGGTTCAAACCGGCTGAAAAGTTTCGTGCCGAAGCGTTGATACTTTTTCTTCGTGCGCGGCAGCCTCAGGCTAAGATCATCTCAGACCTAAATACAGAAACAAAGATGGCCGCCGCTGCGATCCAAACATTTCCATATATATATAGACTGTTCCGCCATATCCTTATATCAAAATAGTTATGTTTTTCGTATTTATTAAGTTGAATTACTAAATTTTGTCTTAAACGTCAGGTTCAATTTCAAAGGCGAGACAACAATATAAGTACGGTAGGAGTAGAAACACATTGCTATAAAGTTATGCACTTGACAGTGCAAACGCAGCGTGAAAATAGTATTCAATCATTTAAAAATCATACCCTGAACTCCGTATTAGTTACTGCAATAAATGCAAACGTTCAATAATAGTTGTTGGGCATAGAAAAGGACAAAACATACTCAAAATTAATAACACAATTAAACAAGGTCAGCCAATACTAGGCCTACTAGGTCTACTAATACAACTACTGCAGCTGCTATTACTATTTACACTACTATTACAACGGTACCATTGCTACTACTACTACTACTACTACTACTACTACTTACTAGTTGTAATAATAATACAGGTCCAATAATAATAATAATAATAATAATAATAATAAAAATCATCTATTATTTTATATTTTTGTCCATGACCATAAAAAAAACATGCGTTTAATAAATACTTTTGCGTTTGTAAAGTAGACTTTTATTTAACATTACTTTCTTCCACTAGTAAAATAACTTTACCTCTCAGTTCATAAGTACATTCCTAGTACCCGGGACCGCACATATGCCACTTTTCCACCCAACTATTACTCAATAAGTTACTATATTACTTACTAGATGTCACTACCTCTACTTAATTATTACCCACTATTTGTTTATTGCGCTAGTGTAATTGAAAGGCTGAGAGCCATAGCGGGCCAAATACATTTTCAGAGTTTTGAAGCTTGTCTCATCTGTTGATTGCCTGCTGATTTATGTATTCAACAGATAGCGTTATTTTTTTTTTGAAAATCTCTCACGTTATGAAATAATTAAAGCAACAAAAATACCCTCTCATGCAAATGCCAGTTCTTTTGAGAAGCAGAGTGGGCCACATCCGAACGTCCAATGAAACATGCTGCTTGTCTTATATATTATTATGATGAACCGAAGTACATATAATATTTCCATGCAGATATTCTGCGTCATCATACGATGAAAGAGTAATGGAACGGAGAAAAATTCTCTCCGGCGCCGGGATTTGAATCCGGGTTTTCAGCTCTACGTACTGACGCTTTACCCACTAAGCCACACCGGATTCGGTCCTAGGTTCATATATATCTATGACGTAGTGCAGAGGGCGGCCACTAGAGGGAACCCAAGAGTTGGAACTTAAAACTGAGACGATTCTTCCGACGCCGGGGTGGAATCCGGTGTGGCTTAGTGGATAAAGCGTCAGCACGTACAGCTGAAACCCCGGGTTCAAATCCCGGCGCCGGAGAGAATTTTTCTCCGTTCCATTACTCTTTCATCGTATGCTACTTGTCGTCACCTGATTATTTTAGAACGTGGCAGACGAAGTGGAAAAAAATAACTCGACTAAGGTGAAATATAGGAAGCGTGTGGAAAACTGGAATGAATGGGAAAAGAATGTAGCCTACGAAAAAGGAAAATAAACAGTGACCAAGAGTATGTAAATCGAAGTGAAAATCTTGTGTGTCTGCGAAAATTTATACTGACAAAGACCGAAAATGTGGATTATGTTATGTCGAACGTTTGGATAATGAAAACGATTGAGCACATGTGCATTATACATTCTCGTCAATAAGAGATCTTGATCAGCAAATTCAGATCTTTCAGGAATGGTTCATATAGTGAATATGAAGGGGCATAAAGGATCTGCTGATGTAGAAGGCAGTCATGAATAGCATTCACGGGTATATAATATTAAGTTAAAGGTACGTACTATAACTTCAAAAATTATATTTGCAGTATATTCATTAACAAGGTAACTATTTAAATAATTGTCTCTTTTCATAGGAAAACCTTATTTCTGAGCTATTACAATTTCATTAATCTAGCTTTGTAATGTACAATTTTACTTAACTTCGTTAGAATGTGTATTAATTTATAATGAAATGAAAAAAAGAAATTATTTAATAAATTAATTTTCATTCAATTTAGAAAATTATATTTCAAAAGAAGGCGAATTTTTGGACCAGGAAACAAGTTTAAATTGTTATTCTCTATAAAAGTAGCTATATGTACCTATGGTAAACATTAATTTTTATATTTACGATGACACTAATATCCTAGTATGCAAAACGATGGTATTCAATTTGCATATAAAACGTGGAGTGCATGACTGTGAACATGATGTTAGGCTATTTGTGGAGAGAAAACACTGGTCAGAGGAGGAATCTGAAGTGGGATCATATCTATTGCCATACCTTAAAACTGTAAGTACTGGAGCAAACCAATTAATAGTATATTCAAATAAAGTGTGGAGGACAAAATAGAAATCAGTACATAGCTTCATTTTGAGCCTCCATTGTCCATCATTCACAGTTTAAGAAATAGACCATTAATTTTTAGAATTTGGGCATTCTTTCCTCCCTAATGACAGGGACTTCAGCACTTTTGAGTCAGATAAACGCAAAGCTAAAAATCTCTTTATCGTAGACGATTATGTGGGTTTAATGCAACACTGCAAGAGAAAAAAACTTTGTTGTAAAAAATATGGAACAGTCAGACTTCCTAATATCAAAGATATTGCAAAATGTAATTTTTTGGTGTAAAAAGACACTACAGATAGTAACAAGGTCCAATGGATGAAAAATAAATCGATCAGGTGCGAATCAACTGAACCAATGAAAATTAAATTTTGTTATTCTCTAAATGAGTTAGATGCAGTCCTTCCAAAATTTGAAAATGGAAAAGTAGGCACTGAGACACTTTTGGGGATGGCCCAATAGCACATTTTTCTTTAAAGAAGATAAATGTAGTGCCATAGTGGACCAACTCCAAGACTTTGAAATACGTGTAATTTCATGTTGTTATAATTAGGGAAAAATATATGTTTCCTTTTTATGTTGTATATATAATTTCATCAATAACGTTTTCATATATTAAATTAATAATTACTTATTATAATCCATTCAATGAATTATTTTATGTAGGGGAGTGTCGGGTGGTATCGGACATCGGGTAATATCGGACAGTGCGTTTCTTTCATCTACCACCATATGGTAGTACCTGAATGACATGGTTACGTTTCTCTATGCGACATCACAGAACCGTAACCATATCAATCAGATACTATCATCGTGTGGTAGATGAAAGAAACTCACTGTCCGATATTACCCGAGGTCCGATACTACCCGACTCTCCCCTATTTAACCTTACCTCCATTTTTCTCAGTTTCATGAAAATAGCACTTGGCCCACTATGGCTCTCAACCCTGCAATTTAAGGACGAGGCGTCAGCCGAGTCCTTAAATCCTTACACTTGCGCAATAAAGATGAACTCGCCTCACAAGTATCATAAATAACTATTAAGAGACGAATGTTGACTAACTAGGATCCTTCGCCTAATTCGTCCTGAATTTCAATTCTATATTTTGTCACTTTTAAACTTACGCCTAACTCTTCATGACTTCTTTACAGTTTTCTCGACACTTTGTTTAAAATGTTTTTCCACAGTTCAGCACCTTTGTATATTTATTATTAGTGCTGTTGATCGATCAAAATATTTCATCTATTTTTAAAGTGATGAGGGGGACGAATCCCAGAGAAATATGTATTTCATATGCTAGGAAGATGAGATGACAAGGTTAAAGTTTTCTTGAAAACCCATAAAACTTAATAAAGGTTTCGCATGGTGTTTCAACTTTAAATAGAGGTAGACTAGGTCACTGTCCTCGTAATTCCATCCCTTTCTGAAGTGTTTGTGCTAAGATTTTCCCTACTCTACCTGGTTTACAGTTAGAAAATAAGTACTATTGTACTTTTAAGTAAGTAATTTCCGAGAGAGAAATATTGTCGGAATTTTTAGTATGAGTTTGTAGTAACAAAATAATAATTAACAACAAATACAACCGACTAATTTTAATCGATCCGATTATGCGAATAAATATTTTTGATCGATTAATCTTACAACATAAATTGACCGATTAATCGATTAGATTGGTCGATTAAAACCCACGACAATAATTATTATTAATGATGGAATTTCGTCTACACTATCATCTTTCACATTCAATAAAATACCAGGGAGAATCAAAAAGCAACCTTAATAACCCTTTTATTAATTTAATATTGCGGCACCCGTCTGGAGCGTTCTGGAAAATCCTGGTTGCCTCGGGAGTGTGCGTGCGCATCCAGCACGGCGCGGAGCGGAGAGAGCAGGGGAAGCGAAAATCGGGCTTCGGTAGGAGCTGGACTCGGAGCGGAGCGAGGGTAAAAACTGCGGTCCTGACGCGGAGTGGAGAGGACGGAAATAAGGAAGCATCTGGAGGCCGATTGTTTTGGGTTCCAGACGCTTCGCGACGCAGAACATTCCAGACGATCGTGGTAAATAAATAACACCATGAGTTGCCGATGAGACTTAGTGAGCTGCGAGAGAGTTAGTTAGTTAGTCTTCAGTCAGACTAGAAGTCTTGTCTTGGACAGCGGCGACGTATCTAGATGACTTCAGTACGACGTGCAGTGAACTTGAGTCGATTCGTAACTGTGGCAGCTTCCAGGCGAGTGCGGCGTACCCTTTGCTGTAGAGTGAAGTTTTAAGAAATAAGTCACATTTTTGACAGGTGTGGTGACAAAGTAGAAATAAACTTTACATTTAGTGTCCGAAGTGGGACATTGTCGCCATAATGGAGAACCTACAGGAGATTTTACAAGCCATCGCGGAACTGAAAAACCGTATTAGTCAAGTGAAGGACGACACGAACAACAACATTAGTGAAGTGAAAGACAATATGAACAAGCATATTAGTGAAGTGAAAGGCGATTTAACTTGATGTCACTACGAAAATTTGTAGCGTTTCGACGCACGTGAATGGAATTTACCATCGTGAAAAATGAACTTAGTGCTGATTTCGAAAAACTAAACGAGAATTTCGCAATTGTAAATACAGCAGTGGCCGAACTAAGACAGGATATAGACCATTTCGACGGCCAAATTAGCGCTCTCGAGCGTCAAGTGCAGGGAGTTACTGAATAAAAAAGGCCGACGAGAAAAAAGCACATGCTCGCGTTAATGAATCAACATTCTGAAGAAAACAAGCACTTACTCGCATTAGTGGATCGCCAGACTAGAGAACAGAATCAGATAATTGCCGAAGAAGTTCAACGGGCAGTGAAAAAATCAGCAACGGAATTGAGGATCCATTATAGTGGCCCTGTGGAATCAACGCCTCCAGCCAGGCATTCGAATGTCAAGACACCGAACTTCGAGGTACGACGTCCTGGGCTATATTCCGACGCCAGTTGGAGGCTATTGCGGAGCGTAATGGATGTAATAATAATAATAATAATAATAATAATAATAATAATAATAATAATGATTTATTTTAACTGGCAGAGTTAAGGCCGTAAGGCCTTCTCTTCCACTCAACCAGCAAAAAGTGTATATACATATGCATGAACTTACAAAGAATCCAACAATTTGATTTAGATGAGAGTTACATGTATACAAAAGTTATTTACAAATTAAACAACAAAATACTATGAACTATTAATTAAACACTGAAATAAACTGTGTAGCAGAATTAAACTAAAATACATAGGATGTTAATATATTTCAAATAATATTAGATAATAGAAAGAGATTATTACGAGACAATTAAAATACAGCACAATCAGGATGATGTCTAAAGAAAAAAGTAACAATGTAGTCAGTGATAGTTTAAATCAGTATGATTGGAGTGAAATGCTAATAAGGTTATCTTTTAAGCTGTTCTTAAAGGTGTTTATTGTCTTGCAGCCCCTAATACTTTGTGACTAGGAATTCCATTGACGCGAGGTGGATATTGTAAAAGATGATGAATAACAAGATGTTCTATGAAGAGGTATACTTAGCGTGCCACAGATAAGTGATCTGGTATTTACGTCGTGGTTAGAGTATAGATAAGAGAAACGAGACGAATGGTAATTTGGTGTTGAAGTGTGCAGAATTCGAAAGAGTAAAGACAAAGAGTGTAAAGTTCTACGTTCTTTAAGTCGGAGCCACGAGAGACTTGCGAAGGACGGTGATATGTGATCATACCGTCGGATGTTGCACACGTATCTGACGCACATATTCTGAGCTCGCTGTAACTTGACTGACAATTCAGAACTTAGGTCACTTAACAAAACGTCACAATAATCGAAGTGCGGCGTTACTAGGGTTTGCACTAGGGTAAGTTTTAGTTGCTGGGGCAAGACGTTTCTCAAGCGACTCAAACAGTGAATGGAGGAACAGATTTTTTTATCGTTTCTTTAACTTGAAAATTCCAACTTAGATTATTATCAAAAAAGAAGCCAAGATTTTTTACGACAGATGAATAAGGAATTAGCATGTTGTTAAGGGTAACAACTGAAAGATTACTGTTATTAAGGGAGTTAACTAAACGCTTATGTCCAATAATTATGGCTTGAGTCTTACTTGGATTAAGTGCGAGTCCGAAATTGGCCGCCCAAGTGGAGACAGTGGCTAGGTCACAATTTAACTTGTCAATCGATTCATTGATCGTATTGGGTCTGGAATGTATGTAAAGTTGTAGGTCGTCGGCATAGAGGTGATATCGGCAATACTGTAAGTTCTTTGATACGTCATTAATGTAGATAGAGAAAAGTAGTGGTCCTAATACGGAGCCCTGCGGCACTCCCGCCTTTGTGCATGTACGCTGGAAGGGTAAGCTACTCAACTGCTGCCGCGCTTAAGCGACTGGCGTCAAAAATCCTTCATATCGTCCCGGAAAAAGGAACAGCCAATGAGACAATGGATGCCTTGAAGGGACGTTATTGTGACCATCAACTTGCGGCAGCATTTAGGACCCAACTGAAAACGAGGGTCAAATAATCAGGCTAGTCCCTACAGGAATTTGCAATGGCGGTAGAACAACTGGCCCATAATTCCATCATAAGGCTTCGTCGCTGGAAAGGTGGCCTACGCCTTTGGCAGCGGAGTTCGTGACCGATCTGGTGACAGACAGGAAAATTAGAAGTTGTCGATGCGAGGAGGGGTACGTCAGCGCCGTCAACACCATCCCCTCAGCTGATCTTGAAGACGGTTAACAGAAGATGCGACGATGGGGTGATTGCTGCCGGATGGATAAGAGGCTGTCCATGCAGAGTATTGGTGGACACCGAGACGTCGATCACTATCGCCAGGCCAGAAGTCATGCGTGGTCTACCTGGGAGGACACCGCTGCGCCGATATGAACTTCGTACTGCTTCATGAGAGAACTTGTCCATCCAGAAAGAGGTTTTCCTGGATCTGACATTGGGGCAGAGGAGACTGGAAATGTGGGTGTTTGTCGCCAACAATACTGAAGACGTCATCCTGGCACTCGACGCCATGCGGATCTTCGATACGACGGTGGACGTGTGGCGCCGTAACCTAGGTTGCGGTCAAGATAAAGTGTTCATGAGGGACGTCGAAGACCAACTCATGGCCAGCAGATTGACCTTGGAGAATCAAGCGATAATCCCAGCAGGCTGCCAGATGGTGGTGACGACACGACTGTATGGACAGCACAAGAGAAACCTACTCCTCGATTCGCAAATAACTCCAATAAATGGGGTTTATGTGGCGAGATCCCTACTCCCAAACCAGAAGGTGGTACCGATGAGGGTCATGAATGTCACCAATCAGAACAAGGAGGAGCCTAGTGTAACTGGTTTTAGATAGCGTCGAGGCGGTAGTGTCTATGACGTCTCTGGGTGATAACGAGAAGCATCACTGACCACTTCGAGAACGAGACCCATCACTGAAAGTGCTGGCTCGGGAATTGTCAGAGAATCTAACGTAAGCAGAGGAGAAAGGGGGCAAGTCCTCGATCTCTTGACAGAGTTTCAGTACGTGTTCAGTCTGTCTCAAAATAACTAGGTGAGAACGGAGAAATTTCAGCACCATATCGTCACCGGAAATACTCGCCCAAACAGACAACCTCCTTGACGTGTCCCTCTAGCTAAGCAGAGGGATATTGACAGCTAATTGGACGGCATGAAAGCAAGAAGGGTCATCGAGTAATCCGACAGGCATTGGTCATCACTTATGGTGCTGGTGAAGAAGAAGAATGGGGACCTGCGCTTCTGCGTGGACTACAGAAGACTGAATGACGTCACCAAAAAGGTTTGCTTTCCTCTTCCTTGATTTGACGAAACTTTGGACACCCTAGCTAAAGCAGAGTGGTTCTCAAAATTTGGATCTCAAGTCGGGGTAATGGCAGATGCCGGTTTAACCTGAGGACAAGGAGAAACTGCATTCTCTACAGGCTAGGGACAATGGCAGTTCACCGTCATGCCGTTCGGCCTTTGAAACGCCCCCGCCTACATTCCAGAAACTAATGGAGCCCGTAATGAGAGGCCTGACATACGACACCTGTTTGCTGTAAATAATGACTTTATCGTGGTCGGCAAGACTTTTGGCGAACAGCTGTCGAAGCTGAAGGAAGTGTTCGAGAGACTGCGACAAGCCAGGCTGAAGTTGAACCTGAAGAAATGTCATCTTTCCATAAGAAGGTTGGCTACCTGGGGCATGTATTAGGGACCAACGGAGTGGTCACGGATAAGGAGAAGTTACAAGCCGTCAAGGGATGGCTACGACCGAGGGACAAGCAGGTTTTGCGCCGATTTCACGGATGTGCACTTATTACAGAACGTTCGTAGCTGTGTACGCAAACATCACCCAGCCTTTAACCCAGCTGACCGAGTAGAAGCGACAATTCCAATGAACGGATGAAACGTACTCATCTTCCCATACGCTGAAAGAGGCGCTCTACACTGCTCCTGTACTGGGATTCACCATGCCTGGAAGGAAGTTCACGCTCGATACGGACGCTAGCAAGGTAGGCATCGGCGGAGTACTCTCTCAGGACCAGGACGCCCAAGAGAGGGTGATTGCCTACTTCAGACGAACACTTTCCAAGGCTGAAAGAAACTACTGTGTCTCCCGTAGTCAACTTCTTGCCACTGTGGAAACCATCAAGCATTACCACAAATATTTGTATGGCCAGGAATTCCATCTCAATACAGACCATTCTGCACTCACTTGGGTTTGGGCTTCAATAATCTGGAGTGGCAGACCGCCCGTAGGGCTCAAAGTCTACAGGAATACAACTTAACCTCCGAACTCCGCCAAGGGAAGAACATTTCAACTCTGATGCTCTATCACGACGCCGTGCCCGGATGGCTGCAGACACTGCCTGAAAGTCGAAGAGCGAGATGGCGTCCATGCAGTACGAGTATTCACTGCCCATCCGAGCCTAGGATGGGAAAACGCCGCCATAAAGAGTGAGCAGTTGGAGGACCCAAATATTTGACAGCTACTGCGTAATGTGGATTCCGGTCAGAGACCAGTGCTGGCCGATATCGCCAACCGTAGCATTAATTACAAGAGCTACTGGGCCCAGTGGGAATCCTTGACGGTCAAGGACGGTGTCCTGAAGAGGATTTGGGAGTCGACCGATGGTAGAACCCGAATAGAACAACTTGTACTGCTCAGGAACAAAGTGAAGGAAGTGCTCGAGGAGACTTATGCTGGCGTGACTGCAGGCCACCTAGGCGCCAACAAGACGCTGGACAAGTTAAGGCAGAGGTTCTACTGGCTGCATCAGAGAACCGACACGGAACAGTGGTGTGGAAGATGCGAAACACGTGCAGCCAAAGACACGCAGCAGGGGAACCATGCAGCAGTACAAAGTGGGAGCTCCTTTTGAGATAATCGGCATCGACGTGGCTGGACTGTTCCCGGTCAAGGATCGAGGGAACCGCTACCTACTACTATCATGGATTATTTCACAAAATGGCCAGAAGTGTACGCGATTCTAAACCAAAAGGCTTCGACGGTAGCAGATGCATTGCTTGGCAACAACATTTCCCGATTCGGTGTGCCCCGGGACTTGTATAGTGATCAGGAGCACAACTTCGAATCCAACCTGACGACAGCATTTTTATAGCGTCTGGGGGTGCATAAAACAAGGACCACTGCTTTTCACTCACAATCCCACGGCATGATGAAACGCTACATCAAAATCGTGGAAGAACACTTGCGGAAGTTTGTGTTCAACCATCAGCGAGACTGCGATACCTAAATCCCACTGTTCCTCTTGGCCAATCGAGCTTCGGTCCACGATACAGTCCACACCTGTGGAGTAACTGTCGGCGCGTCTGGCAGCGAAACCAGGTAGCCCGGGTTCGAATCCCGGTCGGGGCAAGTCACCTGGTTGTTTTTTCCGGGGTTTTCCCTCAACCCAATACGAGCAAATGTTGGGTAACTTTCTGTGATGGACCCCGGACTGATTTCACCGGCATTATCACGTTCATTTCATTCAGTCGCTAAATAACCTAGATGTTGATACAACGTCGTAAGATAACCCAATAAAATAAAAAAATAAAATCCACGATGCAACAGGGATTACACCGGTAAACATGGTCTACAGAACAAAGCTGCACCTACCCTGTGATCTCCTGTTTGGCACGCCACCCAGCGCCAACAAGCTAACGACTAACTACGTGGCAGAACTGACCGAGAAGTTGAATGGAGTCCATCATCTGACTACAGAGAACCTCAAGATGGCCAGTGACAGAATGAAAGTGCGTTACGACAGATTAGCCAACTCTCCGGGATTCCAGCAGGGTGACTTAGTTTGGCTGCATCGATCATCTAGAACCAACGGAAAATCGCCGAGGCTGCAGCGTGCCTGGAATGGACCCTACCACGTGGTAACCCGGATCAACGACGTGGTGTATCGCATCTAGCGACAACCCTGAGGGAAGATGATGTTGGTGCACCTGGACCGTCTATAGGTTTATGAAGGGACTGTTCGGGACATAGACAATGTGCCACCCGTCTGGAGCGTTCTGAAAATTCCTGGTTGCCTCGGAAGTGTGCGCGCGCATCCAGCACAGCGCTTAGCAGAGAGAGCAGAGGAAGCGAAACTCGGGCTTCGGTAGGCGCTGGGCACGGCGCGGACAGAGGGGAAAGAACTGCGGTCCCAGCGCGAAGCGGAGAGGACGGAAGCAAGGAACCATCTGGAAGCCGATTTTTGTGGGTTCCAGAGGCTTCGCGAAGCAAAACATTTTAGATGATCGTGGTAAATAAATAACACCATGAGTTGTCGACGAGAGTTAGTGAGCTGCGAGAGAGTAAGTTAGTCTTCAGTCAGACTTGAAGTCTTGTCTTGGACAGCAGCGATTTATCCAGAGGACTAGGGTTCGACGTGCATTGAACTTGAGTGGATTCGTAACTATGGCAGCGTCCAAGCGAGTCCAGCGTATCCAGAAGTCTTGAATTCGACATGGAGTGAACTTGGGTGGGTCCGTAACTGTGGCAGCGTCCAGGCGAGTGCGGTGTATCCGGAAGTCTTGAGTTTGACGTTCCGTAAACTTGAAAAGTGAGCGAGAAGAACTAGCCTAGGCTAACGAACTGTGAACTGAGAACTGACAGTTTTGTTCTGCACATAGTGATTTTGAACATTAGTTGAAATTAGGAGTACATTGTTGTTCTTCTCAAATATACCCGTGTATTGTCATTGTCGTCGTGTGGAGTGCAATAACAAGTATTGTGTTAGTGTGTTGATGGGAGTACCCTTTGTTGTAGAGTGAAGTATTAAGAAATAAATCTCACATTGTTGACAGCTGTTGTGGCAAAGTAGAAAGAAACGTTACATAATGTGTAATAGAACTAGAAACACCTTATTACTTTTCAATATATTCCACATTACATTAAATGCAAGTGTTCCTATTATAATATATTGAAGAGTGATGAAGTGTTTGTAGTGTTATTGTACATATTCAATTAATAAAACAATGATTAAGGTTACTTTTTGACTCTCCTTCGTAACATAGTCATCTTAAACAATACTCATAAAGGAAATCAAATCTTCTTTCCTGAACATCACTTTGAATCAGGGCAAAAATACTAATAACGTCCCTTTTACACAAATCCCTAAGAAATTCTTTTTCTCTCTCCATCTGTTTCCCTTTCCGTTGATGTGGATTCTTTCTGGGCGCTAGAATGACTGACAATACGGTATGAAGATTGGTTAGTAAATAGGCCTATGGTTGTTTAGACGTCGTTGGTATCATTCGAAATTTCCCGAGGAATACGAAAAGAATCACCATTTACGATAGGCAAATTACATTTCCTAATAACTAATCTAAGTTCAAAATATTTTATGTGTAACACTGTAATTTTAGGAGGATAGGAACTGACCAACCTACCCCATTATCTCTTATCATTTGTGAGGTCCAGACTTGTCCTCGGACAGTTTACTAAACAACAAACTGTAATTTCATTAACTTGGAAATTGTCACGATTATATCTAAACTATTTGTCGCATAGTAAAGTTGTATTTTTCAGAAAATTAAACGCTGAAATATGAGACACAGATCCACAATTAGAATTACAAACTGGTACACAACACGTAAGGCCCATTTCACGACGTAAATAACACAAGAAAACATCTTAACAAAACCACGTGGTAATCATGCTTGGACCGCCACTGGCGCCATTTTGGCAACTACCGATACCTATATTAAGGTCTGAGTATTAGAGACGGTCTTGCTCGGACTTATGACATATCATCGTGTGGCTGCTTCGCGAGGAAAATGAGGTCTTGACCATCTGAGGCACTCCGATTTCTTCAGAAGCTAAAGTGGCACCACAGATAAGGGTCGCAGCTGCTGCGGTAGCTATTTTGGTTATACATCATAGTACAACAAAGAAAAAGAAAATGAAACGTGTCTGGACGAATACGATATTTAAAAACCAGTTGGATTATGGAAACAAATTATTTCGAGAAATGGCTGCAGACAACACTGCAAAATTTTACACGATTGAATCTAAACGATTTTGAACATTTATGTGATCAGCACTCTGTTGTAACACCTATTAGTTTTCTCCAGTCCGATATACTAATTTATTTTTCCGTCTCTCTCTCCCTCTCTCCCTCTTTCGCTCTCTCACACACATTATGTTGAGTTTGAAATTTTTAACGATTTGTGTTCAGTACGTTACTCAGTAAGAAAACGTTAAAAATGTTGTAACAATAGTAATTTTTATTCTGTGAGTTACATTGTTGGCCATAAAAATACACCTGTTTTATAATAAAGACTTCTAGTATAACATAATAAAGAAATTAATGAAATTATAATTGTTTTAACATTGATAATAATGATATCAATAGTAATCACTTTGAATGATTGTACTTTTATTAAAATTGTAATCTTCGAATAATCTTTGCCTTTCTGTCCTTAACCTCAACACATGTTCATTGACACTCTAGTAATGTTGTTATTTCATTTCCAGTCTGTCTACAGTACACGTTATCTCATTAATGTCAAAAGTAATTACAATTACAAGTATTTATCTCATTAATGTCAAAAGTAATTACAATTACAAGCATTTTAAAGGTTTTTGCTGTAGAATTACAGTTTCAGGTAGAGTAAATTGGTTTTGTGTAATTTGGAAAGAAGCAGCACTTCCTTACCAACTCCCTCCACAAAAATAAATATTTTACAATGTCGAATTTAACGAAGGTCATCTTTTATATTACTTTTCAGATAATAATATAAACAAGAAAACTGGTACAGCAATAATTCTGTACCAAAAAACTACCTGCTTCTTTCTAAATAGATTTAACGGTTTTTTTCTATAGACTTGCTGTTTCAGGTACAGTAAATAGATTTTGTGCAATTTGGAAAGGAGCAACCACTTCCTTACCAACCCCCTCTACAAAAATGAATGTTTGCTATGCCGAATTTTACGAAGATCATCTTTTTATTTATTTATTTATTTATTTATTTATTTATCTAAACGATAACAGCTCCCTGTATTAACAGGCTGTCATTAAGACAGAGCATATTGTACAATAGGCAGTTGAAAGTATAAATAACATACATATGTTTAAGTTTAATGGAGTCACACAACAATGAGAAGAAATGGTTGAATAAATAATTAGGTACTAATTAATTACTTTCCAGAAAATAATAGAAATAACAAAAATGGTACAAGTATAATTCTGTACCGAAAAAAATTACCTAGTACTTTCTAAATCAATTTAATAGTTTCAAAAATAACGAATAGTATTATTATTATTATTATTATTATTATTATTATTATTATAGTAGTAGTAGTAGTAGTAGTAGTAGTAGTAGTAGTAGTAGTAGTAGTTGTTGTTGTTGTTGTTGTTACAAGGAGGAACTCCTATATCACATGTCATTGGTGTTCTATTGAATAAACTGTTAAGAAAGGGAAAAAAATTAGAATCCACAACTCTATATTTAAAAGTACAGCTTTATATGGATGAGAAATTTTATCAATTAAAGGATATCTATAAATGCAAAATATTGGCAATGGAAATGGAATCGCGACATCCAACTCGAATATCACGATGAGGTAGGATTCGTAATACTGCCCTCAAACAAAACGTCAAGTTAAAATTAAAGTTTGAACGTCACAACAAAACAACTAATATGGTATGGATATTTAATAGGAATGAGTGAGGAGAGATTGCCAGAAATTTTATTTGATTGAAACCTGCCAAGAAGAAGAATGAAAAGAAGACCTACAACGTCATAGAAGACGGGGAATTTTGAAAGATATACGAGAAAGAGAACTAACAGAAGATCAGTGGATGCATTGCGCAGTTTGGTCTTTAGCAGTTCGAGTCTAAATTATAGCTGTGAACTTTCGGAATAGGATTACTTACTTAATAAACTTTTTGTCTAAAGTATATTTTTATCTAGATTTAATTTTCTTAAATGTTCAAAGGCTGAGCAGATTTATTACATTTTTGTTGTACTTGGTATGATTGACTGTACTGAATACATTTGACCCTCACAAGGGATGTGCGTGACCTCGAACGCTCAGAACCGCACGAAAATGTGATCAGAATATAAATCGCTCATCCCCAAAACTGTGGTTTTATGTCATTCTCATGCAAAACTGCACGTCTTATCACGAGATACATTTGAATGACCACCTATTCAATGTCTAAGAGTGGAACTTTGATAACGCTAGGAAACAAAATATCGATATAATAGGACCAAAAACACACACATTTCAATATCGTGACTATATTGCTATATTTCCATCTGCTCAAAATAATTACGCTATCTGAACAACATACTTTTTTGTACTGACCTGATACCGTTGCACAGCTATTCAGTCTTCAAAGTGCAGGTGTGGGATTTCAATGAAGTGGTCAAAGCAAATTGGAACAGAACAATATGACATCTGTCTAAAGCCACTTTTCCACATTCATCATCACTTCCGCATTCAAGCAGTCCAATATCAAACATCACACTAATTACATTTTCAAATGATGATATTGATATGCCAATGTCATAATCTGCATTTTGCCAAGCATATTGTAACATAGACTTGTACTTCGGTGCAGAAAGTTGATTGTATAGCCCACAATGAATTCTCATGATGAAATGACGACCATGTAACTTTACTTATGGTGTTTAACATTGTAGAGACGCTAAATAATCTGAGATGTTGATACACCGTCGTAAAATAACCTAATAAAATAAAAATAAAAACATTGTAGTCTCACAAAATCAACTATTCTTCTCATGTAGAGCTTAAATTGCCTAAAGAAGTACACATCAAGGGTTTGGCAATATTTTGTTGTCTTCGGTGGCAATATCTTGAGCGTCAGGTCCTTGTTCGGAAAACTTTCATCTAACAGAGTACGATCTTTATGGCCTGACCAGGAATCACGCAGCAATTGGCACTTCTCTTCGTCACGTACATGTTCACCAAGGACTGTAGTTAGATAACTTTTCGTATACTCTTTCGTCATTTTCCCACTTTTGCTTGCCTCCACACATATGTTTCGTGGAGAAGTTGCTTCAAATTTCTTTGAAACGTTTGGGCGACAAGTCTCTTCAAACAGATACAGAGCTTGTTAGCTAATCTGCCGCTCATTGATAAAGCCACATCAATTGTATAGCTGTGTGTAGAGCTATGCACAGTCTGCAATACACCAGCTGTAGTTTTCTCTCCCCTATGAGATAGTGTTGACAATAAAGACATTCCATAATTAAATTGACTTTGGTCACTATTCCAAAGGTGTTCTTTGTCCACACTCCAGTCTGTTACATATTTGTTCACTTCCTCCACAAAACCTTGTGCCTTCTGACGAATACTATGATCTTCTTTTATGTCCTTACGTGTGACAAACGTAGTAATATTCCTGGAAGAAATGCCATATTCAGCCTTAAGTTTAATGATAAAAGTAATCCAGGCTGTGAAATTGTCCAGGCCAACTACTTTAGAGGCTTCTAGTGCCCACATTTGCAGATGCCAACAGTGAACTGCATATCCACATGCTCTTGACCTCTCAAATTGTGACATTACATACTCTTTTAAAGTCTTTAATTGTGACAACCTGTTTGCCTTGAAGTGAGCTCGATCTCGCCTTTCGCCACTCACATAACCTAATATTAACTTGCAATTTGATTTACTTCGAATGCACTTATAGCGCCTCATAAGTTTGTTATAGGAGATGAAGCCACGATTGTAATAGTCTTCATGAATGTTCTCCGGCATGGTGTCATTAATATCTTGTAATACACTGGGTCTCGACATTTTGGGTCGAGATTGTTCGTACACCCTTTGACTTGAAGGTTCCTGTTGCTCTGGAGATGAAAGTCTTGTACTGCTGGAAGAGCCAACTTGAGATACGGGCTCTTCCTGTTTTTCAAAATCACTATACCTATCCAGCTTATCTTCATGAATTTCTGTGTCATCGCCATTTATTTGTGCATTATTATGCTATATAACATATTCGCGAACTCCATATCCTCTATTCCGATTACGTTTTCATATTCAGCACGTAGCACCTTGACTTCTAACATTTTGACAACATTCATGGGATTAATTCGCCTCATGATACCTATGCATACTGTTTACACTCTATCCCACAACCGAACACTCCAAAAGACGGCCTCCTACTGCAGCTATACTATTCACACAACTAGAGTAAATACTCGTTAGTGCAGGTACAACATGTCACCGTCGAATGGCGCTAGGAGACAAGAGCTGAGTTTTGCATGGGAATGACTCGTACCACTATTTTAGGGTTGAGCGTTATATTCGAAGCATATTTCCGTGCGATTCTGAGCGTTCGAAGTCACGCACATTCCTGTCAGAAGAAACGATGTATGTATTGTATGTTTCGTCAACAGTCCGAAAACTAGTTGAAACCTCATAAATGTAACCAGTATGGCATCATTCATGAGGCAACTAAGTAAAAAGAACCGGCAGGATGAACAGTTCCTTCCCCTCTCTGTAGTAACACAGTCCACTAATCAGATTTGAGATGCATGCAACAAGTTATTATTCTTCCTCAGACACATATCGACAAATGAGATGGACTGCCTGATAATATATGTACTACCAGCCAAAAACTCAGGGGTAATATTAATCTTGGTAAGGTTCAATGCGGACTATCGATTAAGGGACAGATTCCTATAAAAAGACTAAAATACCGATGTTGATGAATTTTGCTAAAATTACTCAATAATAAATAATTATGACTATTATAATCTTTATATTAAAAATATTATTCGTCCACCATCTTGAATTTGTAGTTCATATATATGTTTCCCATCCAAATGGTCCGTGGTTCGATTCCCGACGTGGGAAGTGGAAAAGATTTATTTTCAGTCCACTGGACCGAGTATTTGTCCGTTGTTTTGTACTTGTCCTGTGACGTCTCCGCGGTGATTCCGCATCGTGCTGACAACACTGACAGAGAGGCCTGCATGTGAAAGAAACCAGTGTTGGATAAAGGACACTCTCTCCTAATCCTTATTGGATTTCAAGTCAGAAAAATAATATTAAATAATAACACAAAGAAGAAACATCAACTTCGGACTCCATAATTCAGCTACCTATAAGATGAAATGAAGTTTCCTGATTCGAAGTATATGTGACGTCACAGCGCAAGTATAGGTACGTTCGTATATAAAATAGTTACGCATGCTCTACCCTTTCGCTCTAGTAAATCGAAACCGGGAAGCAGTAATAGTGAGTACTGTTATTAATCAGTGTTGTTCTATTACTAGTCTTATTATATAAATAACTATAGGGGTTTCAGTATAAGAAGGCACATGGCCTAAGCCAATACAGTACTGGCGGCAGTACAGCGTTGGCGTATGTTGCGTAAGACGTAAAGATAAGAGATAGCAGATATGTGGACCAAAAGTAGGAACCATTCGCTGCGTTCAGCGGATATTATTCATCCTAGTGTTATGTTTAAATACTCTTACTTACTTTACTCATACTCCAGATTTCCTTAAAAATTAGATCTTTCGGTCACTAATATGTGAAATAAAGTGAGTGTGTTTGTGCGTGCGTGCGCGCGTGTATGCATGGCTTAATTAAAATCAATGAATATTTTGTTACACTATCTAACATATGGAAATTCTCGCCTGAGAATCTGTAAGCGACAAAGCTTACTCAAATGTCCAAATTTCCTTCTACAGCAATAGAGATATCTTATGCGAAGTTTTATCGTTAGATGGCATGAGCGTTTCATGAGGTACAACATGCAGTAGGGCTACATTATGTCATATTATGTAAAGGTAGGAATTTATACCACAACATGATGATATTAGGTTAGTTGTGTTTAGATTCTCGTTACGTCATGAATGACCTGAAGCCTGAGGTATGGCCAGGTTACAACTGAAATGTTGTCGGCCTCTGTCTACTTTGAATAGTTGGTAAAAATGATAAGTAAACAATACTTAAACAATTAAGTATTACCCTGCCGTCGAAAGGTATGATAGGGTCGCCTGTCTCTTTGGTAAGGTGCTACAAAGAAAACACTCCATATAAATCATCAACTCTCTCTGTTCACATTTATTAATAACACTATAGAAAAATGGAAATGAACCAAGGTCTCCAGTAAAAATACAATCACTGATAATTCACCAACGCATCGACACTGGCTTGTTACTGAAGGTTACTGAACTGGCATTCACCAATACACATACTAGTAATGCCATCTGTACTCCCAGGTTGTAATCATAAGTAGCTAGCTAGACAAGTCCTAACTTGTCTGATATAGCAGAAATCTTTATTACCAAAACCAAATACAACCAATGTAATACCGCTTGACGAATGCCAGCTTATAATCTCATATTCCATATGAAATCAAACTCCTCTTGTTAATCACAATAAACTTAACATTATTGATCTATAAAAACCTGTTACGATCCTTGGTAGACCAGTCTCGAAACCAACACAACAATACTCTCTCTTCTACACTCATACTTCAATAATCACACAGCACACTTCTCCGTAGCTTGGCTACGTCTTTATCCGTAATAAATCACAATCCCCGTTCGAATCCCGACTGCTCTGTCATCCCATCGCAGGCAGTCGTTAAGTCCCCAAACCACAGCTCTCGTCCAACCTTACTCTTCGAGAGTCTCCCCCAAAACAAAAGTGTTGAGCCGCTCCCTCAGGAAAACCGACCCTAAATAAAAAATGAAAGCAAAAAATGCCAATGAAAAATCAAGCCCCTGTCACGTGATAACTAATTTCGATCCTTATACGTGAGGAAAGGGAGACCAAGAATGACGGAAATAAAACAAGCTATCTACAGGAGGAAGAAAGATTAAAAATGGAGGGGAAGGAAGCCACCTATGAGCAGTAAGGGTTACTAGTAATAAATAGAAAATAACAAAAATAAAGAAAAAATGAGAAGAAAGAAAGGAAGATAGTGTGCCCAAACTAAAACGGCACAATGTGTTGTGTATCGCAGCAATTAGGGAGGCAGGCAGGTGGATGGATGGATGGATGGATGGATGGATGGATGGAGACTTTATTAATGCTGAAGACATTACAAATAATGCATAGCTACTTCAATAAAAAAAAATTAAAAATTAATAATACAGAATTCATCAAGACTATACAAGGATTTAAATTCAAACATGTCTTGAGCTTACGTTTAAAAACATTAATGGGTAATTCCCTTACATGAATAGGTAAACTATTAAAAAGTTTAACTGGTACTGTTTCAAAACTATTTTGAGTAATGTAGAATTTGTTTTTATTAAGATAAATATTTGAACAATTTCGTGTTGGATAATTATGTAAATTAGAACCAAAAATGTATTTAGGCAAATTATTCTTAATATCAATAAGGAACTCAGGGCATATAAAGACGTCAATATTAATACACCAAGCTTGGTAAAAAAAGATCTACAATGGGTACAAGGAGCAACACCACATTAATCCTTACAGCTCTCTTCTGTAAAATATAAAGTTTTTTTAGACGAATTATGATTACCCCGAACCAGAACCAGAAATAAGATGGCTGTGTGTATAAACATAATAAACTGAAATAAGTGAACTATGATCTATGTTATTACTCAGAATTCTTAGCATGAATATGCCTTGACTCATTTTGTCTGCAATAAAGTCAATGTGAGATTGCCACTCGAAGTTTGACTGTAGGTAAATACCCAAAAATATATTCGAATGAACAAGAAAGGAGATACTTCGATTGAGACTTAAATTGATATTAACAATCTTATTCTTATGCAAATCTAGTCTTTCAGGTGAAGCTCCCTGTAAAGCAGATTTGAATAATTTCAAGGGAAAAATTGCTCCGGAACCGGGTATCAATCCCGGGACCTCTGGTTGAACGTACCAGTGCTCTACCATTGAGCTACCCTGGAACTCCACCCGACACCGTCTCAACTTTTCCCTTTATATTCACACAACTCGCGTGGGCTGACGAAACGCCAGAGACCCACAACGAGTGCACACAATCTCTGTGTGACTTGAAATAGTGGTTTTCTGTTAACGTACACAGTAACGTATATATTATGCAAATCTAGTCTTTCAGGTGAAGCTCCCTGTAAAATTATTCAAATCTGCTTTACAGGGAGCTTCACCTGAAAGACTAGATTTGCATAATATATACGTTACTGTGTACGTTAACAGAAAACCACAATTTCAAGTCACACAGAGATTGTGTGCACTCGTTGTGGGTCTCTGGCGTTTCGTCAGCCCACGCGAGTTGTGTGGATATAAAGGGAAAAGTTGAGACGGTGTCGGGTGGAATTCCCGGGTAGCTCAGTGGTAGAGCGCTGGTACGTTCAACCAGAGGTCCCGGGATCGATACCCGGCCCCGGAACAATTTTCCCTTGAAATTATTCAAATCTGCTTTACAGGGAGCTTCACTCTGAAGGAGTAGATTTGCATAATATATACGTTACTGTGTACGTTAACAGAAAACCACAATTTCAAGTCACACAGAGATTGTGTGCACTCGTTGTGGGTCTCTGGCATTTCGTCAGCCCACGCGAGTGGATATAAAGGGAAAAGTTGAGACGGTGTCGGGTGGAGTTCCCGGGTAGCTCAGCGGTAGAGCGCTGGTACGTTCAACCAGAGGTCCCGGGATCGATACCAAGCTCCGGAACAATTTTTCCCTTGAAATTATTCAAGTCTGCTTTACAGGGAGCTTCACTCTGAAAGAGTAGATTTGCATAATATATACGTTACTGTGTACGTTAACAGAAAACCACAATTTCAAGTCACACAGAGATTGTGTGCACTCGTTGTGGGTCTCTGGCATTTCGTCAGCCCACGCGAGTGGATATAAAGGGAAAATTTGAGACGGTGTCGGGTGGAGTTCCCGGGTAGCTCAGTGGTAGAGCGCTGGTACGTTCAACCAGATCGATACCCGGCCCCGGAACAATTTTTCCCTTAAAATTATTCAAATCTTATTATTATTGAGACATAACTTATTAGCACTACACCATTCAATAACTTGTGATGAAATGTAGTCAATTTTAGTAGAACAAAGATCTTCACTATCACATGAAATATTAAGCGCTAGATCATCAGCAAGATGTTATAGAGTTAAGCAGCTATTCATTATACTATCAGGAAGATCATTATTATGTTTATTATGAAATGCCCTCGTCCCAAAATGGAGCCCTGAGAGACACCAAACTTGATTAATTTAGACTCAGATATATTGTTATTGATGTAAACAGATTGATACATATCTGTCAAATATGAATACAACAAATCAATACTAGAGTTGAGACCTTGCAAACCCAAAGGAGCTAAGTGACAAATTTTTCAAAGCTGAGTTTTGCAAACCTAAGTAATCTATCAACCAGCGCCAATGCACAGCTAAAAGAGATATGTTTTTAACCAGTTCCTAGTAGTTCCAACAGGGACCAAAAATGACATAGGATTTATGTCAAGACCCCTTTGCAATTCTAAAGGAGCTATGTGCAGCTGATTCTATTCAGTTTAAGGCGGACTAGTGACTGTTTTGTTGTATTTTTGGCGTACTTTTTGCTAATAATGATCGAGGATCCTGCTGCATTTAATGACGAAACTCAAATAAAAGTTTCCCGTAAGAACTTAATGCATATAGCACGTGTGAATGGGAACTCATATGTAACTGGAAGTGGTAAACATATTCTAGAAAACCCACTTTCAAGTAAACAGGTAAGGTCAGGCAACACAATTTCATATTATATTTATTTTATATGTCTTTATTTTATATTCCAAATATATTATTATGTCTACTGGTTCATTGATCCACATTCAAGATACTTCAGATGATGTCATGTGTCTCTGGTGGAGGAAATCTGATGGCATCGTGTTTACTGCATACAATCAAGGGATTTCATCACGTCCAAGAAGAGGATGGTGATTTGGCGTGACAACTGTTGCGGTCAGTTTAAAAACCGCATGATGATATTTCTGTACATTTATCTCATTGCCATGGGAATGATTGATAAGATGGAACACAAATTTCTCATTGTGGGCCACAGTTTTGGTTCTGCAGATTGTGATTTCGCTGTAATAGAACAACGTTGAAAGGTTACAAATAACAATAAATTTCTGGAAAACGTTGTTACAGGCATTGAAGAAGCGAGACCATTCAAGACTTTCCGCATGGGAGGAAAATTCTTTGACATCGGTGAAGCAGCATGTCTGACAATCAACACATCCAAATTGAAAATCTCTAAGACTACTTGGATTATGGTAGAGAAATCAGCACCGGGTCTTGTGGAAATCAGAGAGAGTTTCAATGAAATCTCTAATTTGAAGTCGTACTAGTTCTGAAGTCAGGAGTCACAATGGAACACATCACCAAGATACAAATTCAAGCTCTTCCGGCAACAGCTGCTCTGTCTGCTATGAAGAAAGAAAACTTACGGAAAATGCTTCCTTACATAGACCAAGAAAATCGAGAATTTTTTCTGCACCTTTTCGCCTAAGTTGAAGGTTCTACCAAGGTTTGTATGCCTACTGCCATCAATGTTCATGACCTAAGAACATTAATACAGGGTTGTTTCCGAACTCTGATAACGAATTTGAATGACCTCATGTGCTTCAGGAATCACACCGACAGCTGAATTGCGGCGAGAGGTGACAGACCAGTAGTGAGTGATTTCATAATCAGAGTGCACGGTGTTTCAAAGTAGCAATGCCCAAGAAAACGAGACTTTTTGGGAGGGGTACATAACAACCCTTTCCGATGCCAAGTATAGATACGTGAAAACAATAGGAGCCTGCAAAAAACGTGTTTTCGTTATTTCCAAGAACTGCATCTTGTGTGTACCTAATAAGACTGGCAAAGCTCGGAGGGATTAATTCCAGAGTTGAAAAAGCAACAAAATCCATCCCCCATCACAAGTCGCTGCACCCCACAAGATGATACAAATTATTCCATTACAGCTTTACCAAACTTATTAAGTACCTACACAGAAGATGTCTTTCTTGGAAATAATGAAACGTTGTTTATTGCAGGCTTCTTTTATTTTAAAGTAACTGGAATGGGTTGTTATGTACCCTTCTCAAAAAGGCTCGATTTTCTTGGGCATTTGCTATTGTGATACATCGTTGACTCTAATTATGAAATCACTCACTACTGCTCTGTCACCTCGCGCTACATTTCAGCTGACGTGTGAATCCTGACGCACATGATATCATTCAAATTCGTTATCATAGATCGGAAATAATCCTGTAGCACTGATAACATTAATTTTCCTTTATTTTTCACTTTTTTTCTAATACCAGCCAAACTGTAATCTGCATGGTTTCGAAAGATTCCACGGTACTTAGCTCTGTTCAATATAAATATCAGATTGCACTTAGCTTCTTTCCAAATAACTCAATTTCAAATATTTTTGTGAACTGTATGAGTAATTATAATAAAAAAACACACGTAGTCAATAAAGCATGATTCAAAGTATGCTAATAATTTTTTTGTTACATGTTATATTAAAACCCTGACGCATGAATCAGTTTTTACTTATTTCCAAAAAAAAAAAAATACAATTTTGTCACTTAGCTCTTTCGGGTTTGCAAGGCCTCAGTTATTAAAACTATAAAAATCAAGCTTTCTCATGAGTATGTCATGTGAATCAGTATCAAATGCTTTAGTCAGATCAAAAAATCTACTACTAACTTTATGACCTCCTTCCAAAACTTGTAAGGAGCACTTAACAAAATCTAAACAGCACCCACAGTACTATCACCCTTTGTAAAGCCATACTGAAATGTAAATATTTTATTACCTTCGAAATAAATAGGAATTTGTTTATTTAACAAAATTTAAAAAATTTAGATAGAATGGCCACTGTACTATTAGGTCGATAATTTGTATATTCAGACTTACTACCTTTCTTATTAACTGGAATAACTTTAACAATTTTAAAAGCATTAGGAAAAATACTTCTATAAATACAATGATTAAAAATATCTGCTAAAGGTTCACAAATATAAACGACTGAATGTTTTGAAATTCTAGAATTAAACCCATAAACATCAGTACTGCAACGGGACAGAAACTCTTGGCCACGTGTAGGGCTTTTGTCGGAAGGGAGAGTTATTGCGTAACAACAGGCATCATAGATTCCGTAGAGCTATCGGCTGTCTTCTTCGGAACAAGGTTTGGGAAGTTCATGAAAAGGTCCACTGCATTTCTAAAGACGACTCTCACAGAAGAGCGGATATAATAGCAATAAACAGGCAACAACAAAAGGCTATTATCATAGGTCCAACTATACGTATGGAGAGAGAGCTAAACCAAGCTCATCAGGTTGTTCAGGAAAAGAGGGCCATTTATGAACCTTGTATTCCCTACCTTAGTCCCTCTCTTCAATTGGTCAGTGACAGGTTTATTTTTTGATGCTGGAAGTTCTTTACCAAAATTTACATCTAATTTTTTTAAATAATTATCAATATCATCTTTTGAAATTCAAAAAATCATCTCGCATATTCTTAAGGATTCCCTGCAGATTATACAGTTTCATTTATACCACTCAGAAGGTCTTAATTAAGGATATGCTAATTTTAAATAAAATGTTTTATTTATAAGTATAATTTTATAGTCATCTTCTAAAATTTTATTTTATAATTGATACTCAATGGTGCTTAATTATTACATTTTATTTTATAACAATATTCATATTTAATTAATTATATTTATTTGCTATTAATTTCCGGATCCACGTTGTTATCCTTAATTAAGGCCGGACGAGTTATTTCTCTCTCTCTCTCTGTACTACTCTTGAATTTCATAATAACTTGGTAGACATCTTCAATACTAATATGATTAAAAACAAAACGTGTGATTCATAGGATTTGTACTACACGTTATAATCTTAACAATATCATCAACTTTATCAATTAAAAAATGAATTAAGTTTGTCAACGTCCAAGTCCACATTTGAAGCATTATGATTAACCTTATTCTTTAATAATTCAGAAATAGTTGACCAGATCATTTTAAGTTTATTAATGGGTACATTTATTTTACTAGAATAATAACACTGTTCTACAAAAAAAAATGAAATTAATTTTTCTGAGTATAACATTCTTGACCAATATGGAAATTTACCTCCTGAATTCAAATCTGTAATTAGTTTCTCTGTGTCAGGCATAGTTTTCAAGTTATATGCAATTTCATTTTTTTTTTCAATAATTTCCGTATAAATGCTATGTATTTATGTAGGCAAAACATGCCACTATTAATATTTTAGTCACTTACAAAATTATTTACAAACATTTTATGCACTATAAAACAAAAAATCTATACAAGCCTTAATATAATAATTATATTATATGGAAAAACTTATTTAAGATTAGAAAATATGAACAAAATACACTTCTCCCTAAGAATTTGAAAGTCTTATTTTTTCCCATGTGTTCAGTTTTGCAGTCTCTGATAATGTTCCATGATTAGTCAGCAAGCATCGCAGGCATCCATTTTCCTTCAAACTGCTTTTCCGTGGACATTATATCTTTATGGAACCTTTCACCATGTTCGTCGGAGACATCACTGCAGCTCTCAGGAAAATAATTTAGATGTGAATCTAGGAAATACACTTTTAAACACATGTGACATCCCGGATCCCTATATGCATTTATCATTTGTTGAACCAGTTGTTCGAAGTCGTTAACTCTTATTCATCCCAAACATTTTGCGTTACGTTCTTGAAACAAGACCACGATCTTCTTTCTTTTGGTGCAAGGCATTGTTCAAAATCTGAGTCCTTCTGAAGTTCCCTAATTTGGGGACCCACAAACACGCACTCTTTTATTTTTCCTGCAGAAAGACGAGGAAAGGCTTTTGAAAGGTACATAAATCCCCTTCCAGAAGTGTCCATGGCCTAACAAATTGTTCGATAAGGCCTAGCTTGATGTGAATAGGGGGCAGCAGAACATTTCACTGGCTACCAATTTCTCATTCAGTATACAGTATTTTTTCTCCAACTTTCCACTTATGTTCAGGCCAAATCTTTCTTTTATAATGGGAATTCCTATCGCGAATATCCCACTCTCACAGAAAACATCCATATTTGGTGTAGCCTTGTTGCATAATCATGGCAACTATTTTCAAATCACCACATATTTTTCATTTGTGCTCATTATATTTGATTAATCTCAGCATATTTTTCAAAATATTATGGGACTCTTTAGTCATACTTGCATAGGCAACTGGGACAGAAGGCATTACAGTATGTTCCCATTATGGAGGAAAACTCCCTTTAGACTGTATTTTGAGGCATCTATAAAAAGTCTCCACTCCTGTGGCTCGTATTTGAAGTTCAAACTATTCATTAGGTCACAAACATCATAGCAGAGTCCACGCCTGTGGAGTAACGGTCAGCACGTCTGGTCTCGAAACCAGGTGGCCCAGGTTCGAATCCCGGTCGGGGCAAGTTACCTGGTTGAGGTTTTTTCCGGGGTTTTCCCTCAACCCAACACGAGCAAATGCTGGGTAAATTTCGGTGCTGGACCCCGGACTCATTTCACCGGCATTATCACCTTCATTTCATTCAGACGCTATATAACCTAGATGTTGATACAGCGTCGTAAAATAACCCAAGGAAAAAAATCATCATGTCATCATGAGTTGAATTGTGCATATGCAGAAACAATATTTCATGTAAACAAACAATACTCACTTCCTCTAACAAGAATTCCAGGTTAAACTCATCATTTCTCTCTCTCTCTCTGTCTGTTAGAATCTGGCTATTTTACTTTTATGATTTAAGAGGTTTTTGTAAAAGAGAAATATGTAAAGTTCTACATATTTTATATATCACAGATGTCGGAATATTATGGTTAAAAATAAATATTTACTCACATGATAAGGAATGTCTCCACCATCCACATAATACCAGTTTAACACGCTATATTGTTATCTGACGATGCCATGAATCCTTGTATTCTGACGGCTAATAAATACAATTCCAATTCCAATTCCAATATAAAACTCAATTATAAATCCTGCAACAATGACTTGCTTATTAACATAAAATTTTACTAGCAATAGGAATGCGACAATTTGAAAATGAAAACAAATGAAGACCAAAATTAACTGTAGCAACTGTTGTTAAGTAAAGTTCACCATCTTTATCAAAAACTTAAAATGTCTGTTAAATGAGACGTATATTCTCGTATAACTAAAAAACTGTGGCTGATAGCAAATTTCTGTTTTCAGATTTAAATTTGTCATATGAAAATCCTTTGGAAACACATATTTTCATATAATAGAAATGACCCTTTTAGAACAGTGTAATTAACTTTAGCCACTTTAATAGCTTTTTTTGTACACTTTCAGAAGACTAATGTATTTATCTTTAAATTCACTCATACCATGACGAGTATGTAAATTGTAATAATAAGTGCACTTATCTTTGAGTTTGTGAATCTCCTCATTATATCACCCATTAGTATTTCTCTTTAAAGGACCAGTACCATAAGTTACATAAGGAAATGCTTCATCTGTAATATCGAAAATAACTGACAAGAAATAATTGACTTTACTATTAAGATTGTTAAAACTATACAAAGGCAACCAATTAATTGCACTTAAAAGATAAATAAAATAAGTAATGCCAAATACATTAAAATAACGTTTGAGATTAAAAGTAAAATTACTAGACTTAGAAACATTTTGATCTTCATCAACTTTACAATTTATAGCATCGTGAGCAGATAGAATAGTAGGAACAACACGAGTAGAACATTTATCATTATATATATTAATAACATTGTCAACAGTAGATCCATTATGGTCATCAATTCCAGGAGGTGTTGGTTCATATACCAAAGGCCTAACACCAAAGCTATAAAAAATATATGAAAGTTAAGTAAGCTCTTTACTGTGTTTAAGAAAATCAATATTGAAATCACCTAATAAGAAATTTGTTTTTTCATACTAAATTTATAAATCAGACTAAAAAGATCACAGAGTTTAGTTATAAAATTCTAAAAACCACAATTAGTCTACTATTGTCATGCCTTCTATAAAAACAAATGCATAAAGCATTTATAAATTGAAGACCTCCCTCGAATAATGGTGTAACATCAAATTTTGCTTAAGAGGGATTAGAGTGGAAACAGTATGCAACAACGATGAGTTATGTGATGCTGCGATCTGCAGGTCATACTCGTAATATTAAATGAGCTAGAGACAATTGAAAGTAGCGGTCCGTGGAATACAGATGTAACATCGGTCAATATGGCAGCCAACTACTCTGTTGTGATAACTCCAGTGCATAAAAAACTATAAATAAAGGACGTACACGCAAGATTAATATTGACGAATGGAAGGATGTCAAAAGGAAATCATTAAAGGAGCATGGGAAGGACTATACAACAAGAAATGGTATAGTGAAACGTGCAAAGAACCTCCAAATTGTGTAAGTGGAATAAAGATGTAACATCATTACAAAGTCTTTATTTATGTTTAATACCCGCATTGTATACAAAAGTTTCCGATGTCTTTGCTAACGTACAGACAAATGCATAATGTAGTCATTATTCTATTCATTATTATTACAATATAAAAAATTAGTTCTATGGGTTAGACGTATTGTTGGTGAGATTGAAATGTTAATGCATTTCATTGTATAAATTTTAGTGAAAATGAAATAAATTTGTCTTAATTTATACATAAATTATATTGAAAAGTTTAAGTTAGTATGGTATATTTGATATTTCAGGAATCTGTTTGCAAATGTAAATATGCAGAATGCAAAATTCTCGACCATGACACAAAACTACGCTTGTTTACGGATTATTATAATAAGACACACGATGAGCAGTCATCATTTCTTGTTCACCAGTGCATTGAATTGTGTAACATTGGTAGACGTTACAGAGAAGAAAATCTCTCACGTAGGCAATGTAGTTTCAAGTATTTTCTGTTCATTCGGAGTAAGAGAGTGCAAGTGTGTTTAAAGACTCTTCTTCACGTATATGCTATCAGCTCGAAACGCACTACAAATTTTGCAAGCCAAAATGAAAAACAATGAACCATTAACGGATCAAGGAGGCAAGCATATGAATCGCCCTTATTCTACCACAAATGAAACTACAGACTTGATTGTTCAACATATTCAGTCATTTCCTACTCAGGAAAGTCACTATAGCAAAAAAACTATATGCAGTTACCTTCCACCAGATTTAAATGTATCGACAATGCATTCAATGTTTGAGGAAAAGTATCCAGACACCCATGTATCACTTCAACAATATAGAGATGTGTTTAGATCTAGATTCAATTTAAAATTTGGGGTTCCACGATCAAACACATGTCAAAAATGTGACAGGTATTTTGTACAACTTTCCATTGCTACAGCTGCTGAAGAGACGAGAAGGATTGAATTTGAAACAAACTTACACCATAGGAAAGCAGAACAAGCCTACGCTGTGTTGAGGGAGGACATAGAAATAGCTAGGCAAAATAATATTGTCGTAGTCTTATTCGCAGACATGCAGCAGGTTTTGTTTTCACCTATGTTAACACACTCCAATATATTTTATCAGAGACAGTTCTCAACTGACAACTACTGCGTTAGTAATGCTGGCTCTGGTCAAGTAACTATGCATTTATATCATGAGGGAGTTGCAAATCGAGGAGCCTCTGAAGTTGCTTCTTGTTTATTTTCCTATATCATGCAAAATTTCAAACCATTATCTGCTAGGGAAACTAGAAGTCTTATTGTGTGGTCGGATAGATGTGTGTCACAGAATAACAATCACAAAATGCTGTCACTTCTGAGGCATTTTGTTTTGTGGGGATATTTTTCTACCGTAGAGCAAAATTTCTATGTAGTGGACAGAGTTTTCTGCCCTGCGTCAGACATTTCGCACTAATAGAAAAACAAAAAAGGAGTGAAAAAGTTTATGTACCATTCCAATGGGTTGAAGTGATAGTGGCCGCAAGACCAACAAATCCATTCCAGGTTACTTACATGGAATCAGAGGACTTCAAAAATTTTGATACGTTGTACAAGAATGTCACTCAACCCAAAAAATTTAAAATAACAGAAGCAATGCGCCTTAAATGTTCACAAGATGATCCCTTTTCTGTTTATGTGCGAAAATCTCATGGGACTTTACGGTCATGGGTTGTGTATCCATTTCACAAGAAACAGCGTGAGCGAAATACAGTGTTATACCTGTCACTATTCCACCAGCTTCACTGGAAACTTTATATCAAAGTACCTTACCCATCAAAAAAGAGAAGAAACGAGATCTTACACACATGTGTGAGTTCGTTACTGATATTGAGCACCGCAAGTTCTACATGGATTTATCTGTTTCCTCTCTGCAGTTGCGAGCGTCGTTAAATAAAACATAACATTTATCTGTTTCCAAGTAGATTGTAAAGAATAGTGTCATATCGTGCTGTACTTTGATAACCTTTTTCTTACATTTCACTTTTTTTCTACTTTGCAGTGATTTTGAGCATGTGATGCCTATGTTGTATGAATATTACATTGTACTGCCCTTAGAAATAATGAATCTTTCATTTTTGCTCATTTTCATACGTTTATTTTTTTTTTATTGATGATACATCCTTATTCCATTGCAATCTCAAAACAATTTCTATTATTTCAAAACTATGAACTTGAAATGTTACCGGTACTATTTCTTATCTAATAATTGAATAAACCCTCAAACAATATTATACTGGTAGCTGTAATATTACATGACTTAAGAAGAGCCTATCAGACGTTTTTTGTTCATAATATAAAAGTAGTATTTTGTTGGTTACACCGTTATTCGAGGGAGGTCTTCAATTGATAAATATTGAACAAGCTTCAAAATGATACTGTAATGATAATGCAGATATAAAAAAATTTAGAACCTTGGAGATTACTCTTAACAACCCATGCTCAGCACTAATGGGTCTACAAAAATAATCGAAAAGGCAATAACCAGGAATATTAGGTAAGGATAATTCCGAAGCACGCAGTGTTGTTCAACAACACACAATACATGTATATTGAAATCAAATGCTAATTGTGAAATGAGGGGCCCGAGATCAAAATGGGCTACGTCATACAAAGTAAATTTTAAGAAAAAATGCAAAAATATCCTACATCTCATACAAGACAGATACAAATGCGGGGAATGGCTCTAACTGATGAAGACGTCAGTAGTAAACATGCCTACCACGTTTATTCAAATCATAATGTCCAAATATTCGTTGTGTAAGAAAATTTAAATTTTGATATCCCATTTTGATCCATTTATTTTGAAACTCACTACTCTAATTTTATATTACTTGATTTAATTATGCTTTTGAACATGATTTCGTTAAAATAAAGATTTCGAAATACTTTTATTTTATTTTTAATAGCACTATTCCCAAAACAGTCACAAGAAACTTAAAGAACTGGAAGTGATTTACTTAATTATTAGAGTAATTGCATGGTTTTACGAGAATTATAACAAAATCACTCTTCAAACATGTTCACAGGAATCTTTAGCAAGGAAAATATCCGAGCGGTTCGCATGGGACTCGCATTCGGGGGGGGGGGTCCGTGGTTCGATTCCCAGACCAACTAACCTGAATGTGGCTTAGCCAAATGCCGGGTTGGAATTATCATTGCAATGTTCCATTTTCTCTTCCCCTCCCGTGTAGAAAAAGAATTTAGATTTTCATATCAAATCATTTATCTTTCTCATCTCATTCAATAGCCAACCGTTCTTTGGTTCCCACCCTTCTGCTATATTTTTTATTTTTATTTTAGTAGGTCATTTTACGACGCTTTATCAATATCTTAGGTTATTTAGCGTCTGAATGAGATGAAGGTGATAATGCCGGTGAAATGAGTCTGGGGTCCAACACCGAAAGTTACCCAGCATTTGCTCATATTGGGTTGAGGGAAAAACCCGGAAAAACCTCAACCAGGTAATTTGCCCCGAGCGGAAATCGAACCCGGGCCAGCTGGTTTCGCGGCTAGACGCCCTAACCGTTACACCACAGGTGTGGACCATCCGCTATATCTCTGTCGGGATTCATTCCTTAAGAGCACTTCCAAGGGCACTCCGACACCTTGGAAGGGCCATTGGAATGGATCCTATGCTGCCCCCCTTATCAGTGTGAGGGTAGGAGGCCTCCATTGGGTGAGCAGATGAGGGGTGACATGCGGCCGGTTGGCTGGTACAACCTCATCCTCATTCATCCTATAAATTCGGGGTGCACAATAGGTCTTAATATGACCGATGTGCAAAGGGTCGACCTAACCTAACAAGGGAAAAGCTTGTGCAGAGGCCATTAACGTCCTCTTCTCCTGCTTGTTCGTTTGTTGGCACATTCCTGGTCATACGAATTTGCAAGTTTATCTGCGAATGGTCTTCTCCTTCCCAGAACAATCCAAAATGTTTCTACAACAATCATTCTACATCCATGTTGTATCGATGTATTGATAACCTACAGAAAAATGTTCCTCATTTGCAGTCCATATGATAAATATTGTTTGCTCTCAAAGCGTAAACATGCTTGTCCTTTAAATAAGATGAAGAAAAAAGATGTTTAAATTCTGGGATCTTAAATAGAATGGAGCTGGTCGGTTTCATCATGTCTTTTGTAAATTTCTTTCACTTACAGACTGGACATTCTCCATTGCCAACCTTGATTACAGTTGCATGTATCCCAGTGATAATATGATATTCTTTTGGCAACACAATTACCTCTTATCTTTCAATTTGATTCTCCACTTTTCCGAATATATTGTCGCAGGGTAGAAAACTGTGTCCAAAGAAGAGGGAATTGAACCCCGTCTTATTTCAGGGATATGGAGCTGCAATGTAGAACCATCAACAGATCATCGATATTATAGTAGCATTTTTGTGACTCTCATCCATTTGAAACCAAAAGAATTTTCTGAATTCCATTCATATCATTACATATCAGTCTATTCCTTCAGCATTTCCTTTAGAAGTCTCATGTTCTAAGATGTGTAAGAAAATGCACTATGTCTCAATATTTCGTATTATCTCTGCTCAACTACTGTTTCATTGTACATGTAATATTGCTTGGCTTAATATGTTGCTTGGTTAGAAGACGTGGAAATGCCAAATTTTGCTGACAATCATAGATCAAAGTGAGAAGGTCTGGAGACATCTCATTCTTGATTTCATAAAAACTTTTCACTCTTAGCAGATGAATATGTTGAGAAGTCATAGCCTGTAATCTTCTGTCTGAAGTAATATTACCGTAATTAATTAATTAACGCCTATTACTTTAGTTTAAATCAATATTTTTCATATCAATACAGTCCTTGCCTTATAAATTAGAACAGAATTGTAGAGGTATAATTACTGTGTAACTAAGGTCAAAACCATGTTAGTTTTCTGAAAAATCTAGCGGAAAAACTTAAGCTACACAAACTTTGGCGAACATAGACCATTCTGTTTCATGTGCTCTTTAAATATAACGTAAAGATATTAAATATAGCCCATTTTGATCTGTTCAAATAACGGCTGGCATATCCCATTTTGATTCATTCATTAATAACAACATATACCATTTTGATACAAGTACTAATTTTCTCCATGCATTTTACATGTCTAAAATAAACCATTTTGAAACTGCACCTTTCACAGTGTAAAGTCTTCAACCCAAACTTGCCAATGACGTCAATAACTCATTTTCTGAAAAAAAGTCACATAGCCCATTTTGATCTCGGGCGCCTCAAATGTAATCCATTTTGTTGGAGAGACTTCGTACATTCCAATATAAAATATTCAAACCACATTTCGAAGTAATTTTAACTTGATTACTATCAGAATTGTTAGAAATTTTCAAGGTACATGATTGTATCCAATATTCATCTCATTGACATTTCTTTCTTTATGTGAAAAAAAAAGTCTCACACAGACATTTTTGGCCACTTTTCAGAGTTTAGAACTGACTGAAGATTATCTTTATAGACAATTATTTTAAATGAATCATAGAGGTCAGAATTCTTTGAGTCTAACTTTTCAAAAGTAACTTCAGGATAGTCACTCTTTAAGAAATTAATCATATTATCAACAGTTGTATCTCGTTCAAGTCTATAAACATGAAGATAACCTACTTTAGGAACACCCTTTAAAACTGTCATATTAGGGTCATCATTACTACCCACTATCAAATACTCTCCAATGATAATACTGGAAAGTTCATGGTAAAAGTGACGAATGACTCCCCAGTGCTATCTAGCGGCAAGGATTGTAGGTAGCAAGGGTGACGTGACGAATAGCGCGATGAACTGTGATATGAGCTTTGTTTCTCAACAAACACACGATGTCGTAAGGATTATTCTCATTATAGTTGCACACAATATCAGTTAAATTTGGAGTTGTTCGTTTTAGAAACTACGCTTAGCAAAACCGCTAGATCGTTCTTCAGATTTCCAAATGATAGAGATAGGGAATAGTCATGTAAACACCAGTAGAATGTTACTTTTCTATTACTAGATTATTATTATTTTTTATTATTTTATTGGGTTATTTTACGACGCTGTATCAACATCTAGGTTATTTAGTGTCTCAATGAAATGAAAGTGATAATGAAGGTGAAATGAGTCCGGGGTCCAGCACCGAAAGTTACCCAGCATTTGCTCGTATTGGGTTGAAGGAAAACCCCGGGAAAAATCTTAACCAGATAACTTGCCCCGACCGGGATTCGAACCCAGGCCACCTGGTTTCGCGGCCAGATGCGTTGACTGTTACTCCACAGGTGTGGACTATTATTATTATTATTATTATTATTATTATTATTTTTTATTATTATTATTTTACTATTACTACTGCTTCTATTGCTACAGTTCTTTGCTTTTGTCTTTTAGGTGTACCATGCCCATATAAGTAAATAAACGCAAAGGACAAGGCCTGAAGTCCTAGACGTTAGTTAGTGGGGTATAATAAGGCGCGTCAGCTGCTATCGCTATTTGCGGCCTTATCTAAAATTCTTTAACAAAACAAAACACAAGCAATATCATGAGCAAAATGCGAACACTAATTAAAACATTGTCAACAGTTCTAGACGAAACGTTTAGTTTAGAGGAACAGAATAATTATGGGTAATTCCTCGAAAATCATGACATCAGATGTCACATATGAAGTTGTTATTTTAAAGTCTTTACTATTTTTACGTCTGAGAGTGATGAATGGACAAGACCGAGGCACAGAAGAGAGCTTGTTTTCGTTTATAGTTTGTTCTGAATGTGAGCGGAAAGTTAGAGCTTATTATTCCTACAAGCGAAGCAACTGCATTGAACTTTGGTCTCCCTTATCAGTCTGTGAATGATCTTAACAGTGGGTGGTTTGGTTCAAAGTACACCTTCGCGAAAGAGGATGAAGCAGGTATAATACATTGCCTCATTCGATAGTTTTAACTTTTGTTATGAGGTCATCTAAATCAGCTCAAGTTTATGTCCCGTCCGTTACCAAATGTTTGAATTTATTTAGTTTCAAGCCATACTATTGCAAACTAGCCAATGAAAAAACATATTCTCTTCCAATATTCCATGAAGAACACTATGAACCTTCAAGACCTTAATGAAATTCAAAACAATATTTTTAATCGTGGCAACAGACTGGACATCTTGTGGTAACAGACGGGACAAGAATAGCTGTCCCATCCGGTAGGCCTACTTGTCCGTAATCATGAAGTCCATACCGTGAATTCGTTATTATTGTTATTATTACTAGTATCATCAGCATTATTATCATCATCATCATCATCATCATCATAGTCATCCATATAGTTAGTTAAAATGTATATTGCAGGTTAATAGTACTTTAACAACATGGCAAATATGTCTCCAGTCGAGAAAATGAAGCGGTATAGAGAATGCCTGAAACAGTCGGAGAATTATGAAGCTGCTAAAATTAAGGACGCAAGAAGGAAGAAACATGCAAGGGCTCTGAAGAAGACAACTATGACACCGAACGATATGAGAAAGCAAAAAAATATGATCGTGAACGGAAACGTGTCTACCGGTAAAAATTGAATAGCCTGAGTCCAAGTGACGAACCAGCTTGTTCAAGTATTATGTTTCTAACACTAGGGCTAAAGTTGTTCCTCGTGCTCTCCGTAATCTGCATCAAAGTCCTAGAAGGCATTATGAGATTGTGAGTGTATTAGCGAGAACCTGTGAATTGTGGATGAAGGAAAGCAACATATCTGTAATAGGAAACCCTGTCAAAGATGTCGAAGATGATGCAATTAATTTTTATTGCAGGGAAGATATCAGGAGATAGGCTTCCGGAAGGAAAGACTGTTTAACAATTTACACAGATACTGGGAAGGTAAAAAATGCAGAAACAACATCTTGTGATGACCATTAAAGAAGCTTATAACCTATTCGTTGCAGGAAAAGGGACAAACATAATAAGACTTTCAAAATTTGCACCCCTTCGTCCCAAATACGTTCTTCCTATAACTTAACACCACACAATATCTGTGTGTGTATGTATCACTGTAATGCCGAATATTTTAGTCAGAAACTTTGTCTTCCTACAATGAATACTGTTCGACCTTACATGGAATCAGTAGTTTGTGATGTAGCAAACGAAAAGTGTATGTATTACTAACAAATATGGAGACTACGATAACTTGGACAAACGATTAGAAATTATGGAGGAAGATTTAAAGAAACAGGTTGCATATAAACAATGGGCACTTGCAAATGGAAGAGTATAAGAAATTGAAATCAGTAGTCAAATTGCAGAAGATGTGCAAGAATTGAAAAAGCAGAACCAACCCTCCTGATACATTGCTTCATCACAAGGCAACAAAGTGCATTTTTAATGAAGTAAGACAAGCTCCATCTGAAGTGTACTACCAGTGGACTCTTCGGAGAACTATTCCGCTATGTTTCAAAATGAAATACAGGCTACCCATTGGAATAAGAAGCAAATTACAGTTTTCACAACAGTGGCGTGGTTTGGCAACGAACCTTGTAATCATGCCTTGACGTATGATAATTATGCTGTTTTTGCTTTCTTAGACGAAATTTTTAGAGACATAAAATAATCATCCAAATGTGAAATATCTCCACGTATTTTCTGTCTCTCAATTCAAGCAGAGATTTAATTTCACGAACATATAATTTGTAGAAGAATTTTATGGAATACAACTGTCCTGGCCTTTTTTTCTCCTCGAGCCATGGGAAAGAAGCTGTAGATGATCTAGGGGCAACTATTAAAAGGCTTATTTGGACTCGGGTGAAAATAGGAAAATACACAGTTCAAGATGCACAATCATTTGTCGAATGTGCTGTAACTTCTTCCGTCAAGATAATTTTGATTACAGATGAAACAGTGAAACATCATAGCCTATGTTGAACGCGCGTTGAAACAACACAGCGTCCCTTCCAGAGACACAAAGAATGCATTCCATAATTGGAGTATCTCCATACAAAATCAAATGGAAATATTACTCTTACAGCTCTGATGACCATGAATTTACATTAAAAAAACCAAATCTTCAACTACGAAGTAAAAATATACCTATTAAATGCATTTATGGCGTGTATGTTCAATCTGATTGTTTTACTCTTTGTTTTATTTGTGCTTGCATCAATCAACAGTTTTTGTATTACAACGTTAAATGATTACGTTGTACAATATGCGACATTATAGACGTACTCAATTGTATTATTTTGTTGTTATAAGAGATATGCTAAAGTAATATGTGCAGATATAATGTCTATTAATTGTTTAAAACTTTTTAAAAGTAGCTCACTGTTTTACTCAGTTGTTCTTTCCATTCATTACAAGACGCATTCAGAAAATGTACCGTCCGTTACCTGTATGTCCCGTCTGTTACCCATTTTTAGACAGTGTCTCTCAATACACAATTCATATTACACAAACTTTGAATACACCCATGAATAGCTGTGTACACTCGCAATATTTGGTAATATTTTGGTATTTTTGTATTTCATAGCAGGACAGAGATTGTATGGGGATTGTGTTCATTGTATATACTGTGTCATTTTTATGTCCCGTCTGTTAGATTTCTTTAAACAGTTATAACTGTTGTCAAATATTTTATAATTTGCTTTTCAACAGAAATAATATCAGCTTATAACCTGATGCAGGCATTCTGACTTTTATTTTGTATATTAAATAATTTCTGTACGTATATATATATATATATATATATATATAATACTGAAAAACTTGTATGATTGTCCCGTCCATTACCATGGAATTACCCTTATACAAAAATCACAGACTACATTCAGATCACTTTAGAATATCGGACTTCAATAACTTATATGATAATTTGGAAAATCAGAGTTAAGTAAAAATAAAGACGTGTAACAAATTGCAAAAGTATACCGAAGTTTCAAATCAGTCGTAGGACTGTCATTTTTTAATATTTTGTTTTTAATAATAGATTGAAGGTAACAATTATTCATTCGCTAAATTTAACAGCTCCTTCTTCCGAATATATGGGACAAAATCAATACACAATGTAACAACCGCGAAGGCCTCAGAGAAACCTATTAGATCCTGCATCAAGGAGGCTGTGGGTTCTCTTGATGTCAGACAGAAATGACTGACGATACTTCTCTACTATGTTATTATATAGTACATTAGCAATTACATAATATTCTTTATGTCAACTGAATTAGTTACCAAACTGCATAAATCTTCTTTACTTTGTTCATACAAAACACAATTTCTTCATAGTTTCTCTGTATACAAAAATTGAAAGTCTTGACCATTTTAACCAATGTGCGTTGGGATGCGTAACATAAAAATGTGAATTGTTGATTTTGTGAAGAAAGTGGACTCATGTTTTTTTCATAATAAGTGATTCAGGTAGTTATTCGGACAAAATAATTTGCCAAAGCCCTATACTTTAAAGGCATTATTAATATTTCACTAAACAAAGTCCATTCTTTTACAATGCAAGAATTCCTAAAAGATGAAAAATTTCTCAAGTGGAAATGACAGCTCCGAACACAGCAAATTCAAACGCTGAATTAATTAAAATTGTTTAAGATGGTAAATTCATTAGCTCCAAGTGCGCTTAAAAAGAAGGAAATGTGGAGATGGTATTCCAGTTTTTCCTCAACATTTCATTATTGCTCACATCAGGGCTAGAAATTTTTAAGAAGAAAATTATTTTGTCAACCGTTAGATCTCTCCAAAATTGACCTCATGATTTTGGTATAGGCCTCGGTATAAATCCCACCATTTTAAAATTCATTATTAAAAATAAAACCGGATATTCTTTCATTGAATGAAAAGGTTCTAACTATTATTGTTGTAGATGAAATGTTTTTGAAGGAAAATTTAACTTATAAAGCTAAAGCAAACACTTTCGATGGATTCATTGTATTAGGTATAAGTGGACTTCATCAATAAACTTCAACTCGCGTAAAAATTTCAGACGTACCACAAACAATGGTTTTCATTATTCGAGGAATGTGCAAAAATTTAAAGCAAACCATAGATTATTTTCTATCACAAGGTATCATGTCTGCAGAGATTTTAGAATCCCATCTACTTGATGTAAAAGATAAAATACAACATACATTCTTTATCCCTAAAGCAGCGGCTGTGTCAGTATCTTTACTGACAAATGTTTTAATGTACTATTAAATTGTTACATCAAAAATAAAATGGTTAGCCATTAGCTAAGGAAAGAAATAGGTGAAGTATGAAAGCTTCTAAAGACATGTACAATTAATCATAATTACATTTAAATATTCGAGAATCGTGTCATTTCATTTCTATTCCAATAACTTTGTAACTTCTTATTAACCCAGATGTTCCTGACGTCCTTCCAGAAGGTCGGAATGCATGGCCTAAGAAATAATGACGTAATAATTAATATTAGGCTCGAAATGTTACTATTGTTAGTCACGCCGTTTGAATGTCCATTGTTGACGTCTGCACAGCAGCTGCAAGTTAACAGTCAGTTGTGAGCGAGAAATTTAGACCTGAATGTTGGACTTCAGCAGTGATGGTTGATTTGACTGACCTTGTTATAAATGGGTAATTATATTTATCATAATTTACGGATTATTTTTTTGAAATTTATGGTGCAATATCTCAAAGGTTAGGGCTTATGTTAAATTTGCATGAACGTACATTCATAACTAGTAATAACGTTATATTTTTTAGCGTCCTTCTGGAAGGACGTCAGGATAATATGGTATTTTCTATGTGTTTCCAGGAGAAAAATTACATTGCATGAACTACTGGAAATCATGGACAGTAGTGAAACTATTCTAAACAGTGGTGTAGATGTCGCACTTTTGCCACCTCTTAATGCAAATGATGTTTTGACTGATGAGGATTCGGGTGCAGAAGACAACCCATATATAGATAATTTGACTGCAACTCAGCTGAGTGCCGATGTGTTTGTAACTGACATGACTATCAACAATGTATGTGATGAATCATCATATGACATAGGATTTCCGTCTGTTACCTGGTCCATCTCTGCTATCTAGAAAGTGTAGAAGGACAAGATCTACAACGCCCTCTACAGCCCTGGAGACAAACAAGGAAGACATTACTGGGACTAAGGCTACCAAGAAAAAAGATAGAGGGAAACCTGTAAAAGCAGGTTCAACACTCCCAAGCACCATTTCTACAATGGCCCCTCCAACTCTGCAGACAAACAAGGAAGGTATTACTGGGACACAGGCTGCCGAGAGAGAAACTACAGGGGAACCTGAAAATGAAGACTTAACTCTTCCAAGCACAGAATGGCCTCTGATGTATGAAGTACTACTCAAACCCGATAGAAGTCCATTAGAATACTTCACACAATTTTTCGATGAAGAAATTCTAAAGATGATGGTCACTTATACCAATCAGTACGCAGCAAAGAAGAACAGAGTAGGAGACTGCTCTAAAAATGAAATGATGGTGTTTCTAGCTGTAGTCCTGCTTAGTGGTTATGTAGCAGTTCCCAGAAGAAGAATGTACTGTCAAGGGGAACAAGACAGTCACAATGAACTTGTGTCAAATGCAATATCGAGAGACAGATTCGACTTCATCATGATGAACTGGCATGTGTGTGATAACGATGACCTAGAGAAATTTTTCCTCTGAGACAAGTTGGGCGGGCGCTTTTCAAGAGAGAAGAAACTAAGGATGGCTGTGCCTCAACCTCGTCTTTTTGAGTCATACAACAGTCATATGGGAGGCATTGATCGCGGGGACCAGAACGTGTCTCTCTATCGGACGTCCGTCAGAGGGAAGAAATGGTACTTCCCAATCATTGCTCATCTCATAGATGTCGCTGAACAGAACGCCTGGCTTTCGTACATGCGTAATGAAAATATAGATCATCTGTCTTTTCGGAGACGAGTTGCTACAGCTATTCTGGAATCAAAAAAACGGGTTCTCACCAGCAAAGGTAGGCCTTCCAAGGTATCGAAAATTGAATCCTGGTATGATGGACGGGACCACTACGTTTCTGATCTACCAGTGGACATTCATACGCATAAGAAGAAGCAACTGAAATGCAGGATATGCCAGAAAAAAGCAACCACAATGTGCCTCAAGTGTGATCTGCCCCTCCATGTCAGCTGTTTTGTGTCTTTTTACGTCAAGTGAAATGATTGGTGAAAGAACATTATTTACTGAATTAGTAAAAAAACATAGTCACTGGATTAGTGATAAGCATGAGTGACTGGATATCCACAGCTAATTCATGCTATTTATGTCTGCATGTTCTCAATTGTTTTGTGGTATTCCAACATACTATAATTCCTAAATAAATACCAATAAATCTAATTGTGCGCAATGATATCTATAGTTTTAACATGATTAGGCCCCTAAATGTTATTTTTAGTATTTATTATGTTTTTGGAGGACCACGAATATAATCTTCTGGTACGCACTGCTGAAATTCGCTTGTCTATTACGAAAAATCGTTCTTCACATTTCTTATGAAATTGTAGTCATATTATCCTGACGTCCTTCCAGAAGGACGCACTTTTCCGCAAAACCTAGGATGGTTATTACTTAAAACACTTACTTGTCCATTATTAAGGATCACTATGAACAATATACACACTATCTTTCGAAATTTGAACAAAAAAAAATAATAATTCAGGAACATCTGGGTTAATTAAAAATGTTGTGAACATTGTGACTCTAAATAATGCTATTGCTTTACATGTTATTATTGACATCAAATGCACACCTCTCCGCTTTTCCTCACGTAACCCAGCACGCCACAAGGCGTGTATCAACAATCCAAGCCGCTAGATAGCAGCGCAATCACTTTTCGCTGCCACTTACAATACTAAACAGGCAAGCATTCCAGTATTATTGTTAGAGAGTATTTGCCACTATCACAGGAAGTTTCACTTTCCTCTTCACCACTGCTAACCAGGGAACATCAGTAACAGAGTTGTTTAGGGGAGACCCGGGCAAAACGAATAACCCGGGCAAAGAGAATAATGCCTATGTCTTAGAAATGCAAACACGTAGCGCTTTCTGCTACATTGGGGAAGAATCCCTACCAAATTTTGCTGCTGGAACTGACTTGTCGTCATTCTAGCTAGTAAGAGAAGAACTCAACGTGCGTTTGAAGAAAATTGACTGTTTTCTTAAAATATTTCAAGATAAGAGGAACATATGTACAACATACATTACTGCAGAAACTTTTTATTATACTATTACTTCCAAAGTGCCATACTTACAAAGTTGGTTATTGACGTGTATGTTTGTATAACCTTAAGTGAAAAGCGAAGTGACGTCTGCGGGCAAAGTGAATAGGGCAAAGTGGATAACTTATCCGTTTTGCCCTGCCACCTTTATTTGACTATGTAAGTGTCAGCGGTATTTTTGTATGTATTTGTCAATTGTAATAAAGCGTGTTAGATCATTTTACATAGTGGATACATTAAGTCACACTAATGAAATTATAAATCAGCAACATTGATCTTAATTTTTACTTAAAAGGTCGTAATGTGTTTTCAGTTGGTTTAATTTTTCAAGAGGAAGACGGAGCAAGCCAAATGGTCTGAAGAAGCCACGAAGAAAGCACTTGAAGAAATGAAATCTTCCAATCAGTGGTTCTGCTATCTGGCCATACAACCATAATGTGTTTGTTGATGAAGATTTTGCTTCATCTGAACTTACAGATCGCCGACTTGAGACAGAAATCAGCGAAACGACAGCTGGCTCAGATTTAACAAATTCTGCGGTGCCAGCTTCTTCAGCGGCTGAAGAAACAGTTATTGCTCACTCTGAAAGAACCACATGTGTGATGTCGGCATCTTCAGAGATTGACGAAATATTCAATATATCAATTACTCTCAGATTTTAAGTTCCGGTTATACCAAAACCATCAACATCGACAGCAGGAGAACCCAAGTCACTTCTTTTGATTTAGACCAGTTTCAAAAGTGGATGCTCGAAAGATACGAGTTAAACGAAGAAAATGTCAGCGCTCTGAAGCTCTTACATCTATACCGATTAAAAAGGTTGAAAGAGAAGTAACTTATGGGCAGGAGGAAAAGCAGCAGAAATCCAAGTCTTCAGTGCCAGTGAAACGTCGACTTGTTCAAATTCGTATTTTGAACTAATCTAACGTGCTGTAAAGGGCTGTAATAACATTTCTTATCGTTTCATATGACTCATTAACATTGTGTTTATGTGTTGATTTAATTTTATTATCAGTGAATAGAAATTAAATAGAAAGGTGAAAATGTTATACGGATATTCACTTTGGCCGGGTTAATTATTCGCTTTGCCCGTGTACCCAGGCAAAGCGAATAATTAACTATATTTTCTTTCTCAAATCATATCACTGTCCGTAGGTACGAGAAACGAATTGCTGTTTTTTAGATATGTGGACAACATGTGTCACAACCAAAGTCATGACGTTTTTATACCCGGAGCACCAAAATACAGCCTGTGGCATTGTTTAATCTTAGCTTATCCGCTATGCCCGAGTTTCCCCTACATCATTGGATTCACCCGGGTCACTAACAATCTTCCTCCTATTTTTATGTATAACAGTACCCCATTCACTTCCCTGTGCCTTAGACCTATTTACATCATTTTGAATTTTAATATTATCCCCTTTCTCATTATTAACAGTACTACATGATGATTTCAGAACACTGCTTTACGTAATTTTACTGGAGAAGTTTTATTCAATACATCTAATTGTGTATCTTTGTCAATACTGTTTTCTTTAATTGAACTGTGAACTTTAATTTCACTGCTGCCAGTAGAATTATCGGAAGCCATTGTACGAGTTTCAATTTTACTTACGAAATTACATTTACCTTGCAGCAGTTGAATAATTAATCGTTTATCTTGAAGACTTTTTCCATTTGATTATTAAGTTTACACAGCAGTTCAATTTCATATATTGATTTCACAGAGGGTTCATTATAACATTCACTCGACGATGGCGCGTCAAGTATAAGACTATTTACACTTTTAGTATCATCATAGCACTTAATATTATTTCTCAAAATATATTTTCACTGTATTACTTATGTCTGTAGAAATAGTTCTAGTAACTAATAACTCCACAATTACTTTCTTACTAAGTTTATTTAGTACCTCCTCAAGAGCTCACTGATCGCGTGTTCTTCCTTGTCCGCCATCTTTAATTTAATTTAATCTGCAATAAATTATAGCGTAAATGTATATAATACTGAGTAATTCCCTTTAAAAGATTAATGAGAAATCTGTAGTATGCAGAATACAGATACGAGTAAATTGAAGGTTCATGAACCTAGACGAGAATTTTGAAAACGAGGTGCACGAATAAAAAAGAATTGGAACTTTGATGAAGATGAATATTGCTTCTTTAATCATTCATACTGTATTACATACTCTTCACTTTCCTCTTATCAGAGGTAGACATTATGTATTCAATTAGCGATTACACGATTGCAGTCAAAATTACATGAGCTATTGTTTATCAGAAGTGTGAAAAGTTAAAAATATAAATTTTAACCTTCCAGTAGTGGCGCCCTCTTTCAGAACATCACTGCTGGCGCCAAGTCTGGTAAACCCATATATATTTAATTTTATTTCTTACTCTTCCAACGAATTTATGAATATTTTAGCAATTTGACAGCATCCATAGGATATACTGAAATGGGTGAATTGCAAATAATAAGCAGTTTGTTGTTATATAACATCTATTTTAATTAATTTTAAAAGATTGAAAAAAAAAAGTGAATGTAATGTGAATTTTATCAACAAAAGACTTTCAAATCAGCAAACAATTGAAATATTGTGTATGGTTTTCCTTAAAAAAGTAAAAATAATATTTAAATACTGGTTTGAGACAGAAAATCATATTAGCACTGCATTCAGAGCATGAAAACTGAGCATGACTTAAACATATAAATTTCTTACATATTTTACAAAAGTATTTTATTTTACTGTCCTTTTTGAAGAAAAAGCACCTTTTTCTCGTTCCCTCTGGAGAATGATCAGCCTTAACATGTTGAAAAGATGATCCAGCAACCTCTTGCCCTCTTTCTCGTACTTCACGTGGAAGATTTGTAAGGCCAGCTCTATGTTTCAAGTGATCATCTGTTAATCCCACGGCCAACTTCTTCACGTACTTCCTGTGGACACTGTTTTTCTTCTGATTGTTAAAGATACAAATCACTTGCGAGTTTATTCCAGCAATATTCAGTAGTGCATACATCACCACTGGCCATCTTCTGGTATTTCTTGCGACGTCATAGGCAGTACAAATTTTAACAAATAATATAATAAGCACAAAGTTTGTCAACCACGTCGACACCTCTCTTAGTGGAGTTATAGAAGGTGACAATTTCTGGCTTACTTTTGTCACCTGTTGATGAATCTATTGACTCATCATGATGCATACGAGATGCTAAAATTACATTTTGGCCCTTTTTCGGTACGTAAGAAACAATGGTAATGTCTTCTTGGAAACCAAACACACTAGATCCCACTGGTCTCTTTTTGGAATCCACAAATTCTATTAGCAGCTCCCTTTTATTCTTTCGAACTCTTCCACACAGGTTGTTCTATGGCGATTCAGCAAGCTTGTAATAAGTGGAAAGGAAGTGAACCAATTATCACATGTAATGTTCCTCCCTGTTCCTGATATTGGTTGAAAAAGTCGCTCGACTATACTTTGAGGATCATTTTTTGCCCTAAATAGACCTTCTGGTTGTTTACCAACATATGGTTCCATATTTAGGACATACCATGTCTTAGCATCAACTAAGGAAAAAATTTTGATGCCATATTTATTAGGTTTTTTTTAGGCATATACTGTTTGAATGAGCATCTGCCTCTGAAAGCCTCTAACATTTCATCTACTGTTGCAAATTCACCTATTGTGTACCCTTTTTTGCAGTTGTTCTAAAACATTTCAAACACCTGACGAATTGGAGCTAACTTATCCCATTGTTTTCTATCGTTTCTTGTTTCTGTATTGTCAAAACGTAGATGACTAATAAAAATAAATAACATTTAATATGCCATCTTCAAAAACAAGAGACCAACAATCAGTAGGAGTTTTAGCCTCTCTAGCACATGGCCTCACACCTGGTAGATGCGTCACAGTATTACACTGCCGAGTCCTAACAGCCTTTGGTGAGCAGTGTTGTCTCCATACCGTACCATCTTTAGATTTTAAACCGGGAACTCTAGGAACTTTGTTCAGAATCTCAAAAATTGCTCATCACCACTCGCCTCACCTTCCTGTTCTGTATCTGTATTGCCATAAAATACTTCCACTTCACCATCCTCTTCATCAGTGTCGGCGTCATCATCACAGGTTTCACTATCATTCTCACAGCTTACAACCTCATCTAGTAAACTCACAACTCATTTTTCATTTTCTTCGTAAGACATTTTAGAAGTATCTAGCAAAGTCACAACTTGCTTTTCATTTTCTTCATAAGATATTTTTGAAGTATATCGTAAGCTAAATATTAATTAAAAACTAGCAAAATGTTTCATATCATCAGTAAACAGAATAATCCGCTGATATTTGAACCAATCAGTTCGTTACTACCACAAACAATTCTTAAGCACTAAAACTTCAAAATGAAACTGTGTAACGCCAACACTGGCGCCAAGTCTGACAGACCCGTTACGTAATTATCTCGCTTACTGCTGCACGAATAGCCACGTCGGCACTCACATGTCAACTATGGAAAGAAACAGGAAGGTAGGTGGAGAAACAGATTTCTACCCCCCAACACTTCAGAGTAAATAGTAAAAGTAATTGTGCCGGGTCTGTGAGACTTGGCGCCAGCACTGGAAGGTTAACATTATTGTTTCAAAATTAATTTTCTTATTGTTTACAACCAACCTCAAAAAAATTAATATCTAATATAATGTATAAAAAATTTTTATTTCTTATGAACTCCATAATTTATCACAAACTTTTCCCCCTTAATTCTATTTTTTTTTTTTTTTTTCATTATTCAGCCTCTGTTCAAAGTTTTGTTCTGGTAGTCTACTGGCTTTTGAACTACTGTATTTGTCAATGTGGCGAATGAAAATAGTTTTAAGCTAGTTGATAGTATAGCATAGTTAATCCTCATCACTATTATTTTGATAAGAATTGTCATGAAAATTACACATAACAAATAATTCTTACCCTCCTCCCAAACTAATTACGTTCTCGTGACACTTTAATTTCACTTATAAAATAAATATTGCCATGGTAGGAACGAGGAGACATTATAATTTCAAAATTCAATATGCATTTTAAAAACCTTGGGTTATAACTATTACGTTCTGTATAGTATACACTTCTTTCTAATATACAATTTTTGCCTTCAGTATTTCAATACGATATTATAACGTTGTGGTTTTCATATCTACTCCTTTAAATTACTTCCACTAGTAAGTTTATATTGCCACAGATCACAGTCATAGAATATACAGGGTATAACGAAAATATTGGGCAAAACTTCAGGTATGGATTCGTCATATGTAGAGAAGAAGAATAGGTTATACGAACATGGGTCCGGAAATGCTTGGTTGCCGCGCTATAGGGGTTACAAGGAGGATCATTGTGCACTACAATACGTCGGTATTAGTTGATTAATGTTTCAGTCTGTGTATATTTGTTTACAGGTACTGTTCAACATGTCCACCTTCTGCCTGAATACAGGCCGCAGTTCGTCACATTGACGTCAGGACCTGCTCCCAAATTCGTGGCGTAGCACATATTGTCCGACAGTGTCGCTCAATTCGCATACATTTCAGTCTGAATGTACGTAGACATCTTAATGCAACATTCCGTGGCCGATGGATAAGTTGAGTTGGATGCTGGGTGACTTTCGATGTTGGACTCCGGACTCATTTCACCGGCATTATGACCTTCATCTCATTCGGACGCTAAATAACCTTAGATGTTGATAAAGCGTCGTAAATAACTGAGAGGGTGAGGTGTATGATCGTCCTCTCCTCCTCTACTTCTTCTTATAGAGGCTGTTATTCGCCAGGTGTATGGTACATTGGATGATTATATGTGCGCAGTGGAAGACTTTTAGAAATAAATAGTGTGAATTTGTATAACAGATATAATTAACAAATAATGGATAACAATATTACATGAATGATAAATGAAATAACATATAAGTATGAAATTAAGTGAATGAAAATATTACAAGTTAATCTGAATAACCAGTGAACCAATGACTGAATGGTGGAGACTTTAACTACACTGCGCGAACATACTTACAAGTCGTAATACAATCTGATACACCCATTTCTCAATAATCATTTACTGACCTATTAAGCATTTAGTCGTTGAAACATTCTCTCAATATATATATAAATATATATCCAACTAGATATAAAGCTCAACATGAACACCCAGTCAGTATGCTAACTCATAACACATGCCCCATTCAATTACAGATAACATAACATCTGATTAACCAAATTCAACGTACACATGAGCTCAGTATTACACAAAGAATTTACCCAATACAAACTGTCACTCAACTGATCACTATATAAATTACCAATTTCACATATGGCTCACATAAACTGTGCAGATAGCACTAACAACAATCTCTGTACTTTACAATAAAACAATGCCCAAGAGAGAGAGAGAGACGATAGATGCACAATGCACTCGATTCCTGAATACCGGCGTGGAAACCAACAATAACCAAAATGGAGTAGGAAGTACTAGAATAGATAACGAGTCCCATACTATTCTAGTTCATTACACCGTCTATTACGATGTAAGCCAAGAGATCGTAATCACTACGCTATCACCCAAATCGTCTTGGAACATCAATACTACCTCACATATCAAAGTTATATCTCATAACGTAATCCCCCAATACAATACAACCTCACATATCACAATTACATCACTTCGCGTAATCGCAATTACGTAACCGAAGACGTATCATCAGCGAGCGATTTCCATACACGATCCACCACAATATCTCAAACACATACAACCAAAAATGAGAATAATATCACAACCCAAATTTGCCTACTCCAATGATAACAAATCTGATACAACTTGTTGCCGCACTAAATCTCAAGATATATTTTAAACAAGGTCTCATATATTCCGTAAATACTCAAGTGAAATATTGATACACTATTCTCGAAGAATGTAACACGACGAACGTAAGTTACCAGTGTAGAATACAGTTCGAGCTCTATTTCTCGAGTGCACGTCGATTGCCTGAATGAAGCTGTCGGTACACGGCCTGGCTGCTGAGTAATGTTGTCAATATGGGCTCCGGCCCCTGAGTGAGTTACATACAAATGCGCGTAGCCAAGTAAACTCGCTTTCCCTCTCTCTTCGTCTGACGTAATCAAACGGCCCATAGGATAATTTGGATAAGAAAATGAAGGAATTCGTAGCGCTATCTATAACATATCGTCTGAGAGCACCCTGTCGGGCGAAGTGACGTACTAGATGGAGAACTACGATGTCGAGCACGACTCATAACCTACTAAAAAGAAGTTGAGTTGGAACATCTGCTTGGCCTCCTCGCTCACCAGATCTCAATCCACGGGATTTCTACTTGTGGAAGCACTTGAATTCGTTTGTGTATTCGACTCCTATGAACGATGTGGAAACTCTCAGCCTGCGACAATACGTGCCACGCCAGGAATTTGGGAGCAGGTCCGGACGTCAATGCGACGAACTGCGGCCTGTATTCAGGCAGAAGGTGGACATGTTGAACAGTTCCTGTAAACAAATGTACACAGACTGAAACATTAATGAACTGAAACCTAAGTTTTGTAGTGCACAATAATCCTCTTTGTAACCCCTATAGCGCAGCAACCAGGCATTTCCGTACCCATGTTCATATAACCTTTCTTTCTTCTCTACATATGAGGAATCCATACCTGAAGTTTGCCCACTATATTCGTTACACCCTGTATAACCCTGGACCTCTAATTTCGTATAAGATAGAGCAATAAATTAAATTAAATTAGAGGCGCATAATTTTAACACAATAGAGAACATTGATCTTCAATTTCAATATGAGTACTAAATCACGTATGTACAAGTATGTACCATACATACTCCGCACCCTACAAAATATTTTAACTATACTTTCCTCTGGAGAAATAAACAGTAATAAATACAGAATAGGAATGTCCTGAACTAGCACCAACAGATAGCACATGTGTACTTTGAGGGATGCGTTTTGCATGTGCATTTGTTTTCCAGTATATAAACATTGAGGATTTATGTAGCGTATTAGTATAATAAAATAAATACTCTTTCAGACGATTTAAGATGCCAAATATTTGTTGTGTTCCTCTAATTAAAAACCAAGGAAAGCTCTTTGCCTTCAATCAGTTTCCGAAAGATGTTTACAGCTAGCTCAGACCTGCTCCCTCCCACATTCACGTTCTGCTGCATCAATGACAAGATACTGTTCTTTCCTTGTGTATTCTGATTCACCAGCAGACAGCACAGATGCATCACATTTCCGAACAACGCCTTTTATACATAAAACGAAAGTTTTTTCAAGCAATTTGAATCTGCATGGCATAATGAGTTCTAAATTTTTAATTAAACCCCCATTGATTTCACACTTCCTAAACACAAAATAGTCTATGGGGTTTATATGCGTTGTATCAAAAGTGGGTGAAATGAAGCAGAGAGATCATTGAAACATCCATCATTATTCGGAAATGAATTGGACTCTTGTGGTTTCTCCGATTATTGGGTAATGCACCTTTATTTCCATCTGAATACATGCTTACAACCTTAAAAATAGAATTATTAAAATAGCGCCTCAAAAGGATTAGCTATTAAACAAAAGGTAATGTTTCAAATAGGTAATTGCTGGCTACAGTTTCATTTTGGGAGAGGGGAAAGAAATATTGTAACAAAAATACGTGCAACCTCGACAGAAAGCTGTTAGCTTATTCAGTACTTGTAGGAGTTTCCGGAGTTTACTCCTGCATTTCACAATGGCGTGATGCTAGGCCTGCAATAAACTCTCGATTGACTGTCGAATGTTGATTATCCGGGACGATCCGTAGTGGAAAAAAAATATAGGCCTATAGATAATATTACCTCTGATTGAGGTTCTGGCTGATATGTACACAGTGATTCAAAATGAAAAAGCAGATTTCTATTTTGTATTACAGACAAACTATCAAAGATAGAAACACATTGCGCATGTCACTGGATAGAGGAAGGTTCAAAGTTTTATCCTACAGGCACTGTACACTCAACATGAGCACCATGAGTTGCGCGAGAAACATCGAGACGGCAATTCAGTTCATTCCACACACGCATCAACTGATCTCTGTTTATTGAATTGACAGCTTCAACAGTTCGAATTCTCAGATCTATAAGAGTAGCTGCCAAAGGTGTGACAAACACTGTCTTTTATGTACTCTCACAGATAAAAATCTCAGGAGATAAGGTCTGATGACCTGGGACGCCAAAAACAATGAACAAGATTTCGTTGTCCACCCCTTCCAATTCAACGTTGTGGAATGATGTTATTCAGATAACGCCGCACCTCAAGGTGAAAGTGAGGCGAGGCGCCGTCTTGCATGAAAATGAAGTCATTGGAATCTTCATGAAGTTGAGGAAACAACCAGTTTTGCAACATGTCCAGGTATGACATTCCTGTCACAGTTTGCTCCGCAAAAAAGTAAAGTCCATAAACTTTGTCAATAGAAATGGCACAAAACACATTCATTTTCGGTGAGTCTCTTTCATGTTCGACGACTACACCAGGATTTTCTGTCCCCCAAATTCGAACATTATGACGATTAACTTTACCTGAGAAATGAAATGTCGATTCATCCGAAAAGATGAGTCGTTCGGAAAAAATTATTGTCCTCTTCCATATCCTCACGAATTGAAGTGCAAAATTCGTAACTTCTGTTATAGTCGCCGGGACGCAATTTGTGCAGTAACTCCATCTTGTAAGGCTTCATATGCAGGCGTCGTCTAAGAACACGCCAGACCGTTATTTGAGGAAGTTGAAGTTGCTGGCTTGCCAGTCGTGTGGATTTCTGAGGGCCCGTGAGAATGCATCTCGGATATGTTCGACATTTTCATCAGACGTGCGTGGGCAACCAGTGATTTTCCGTTTGCATACGCAACCGTCTTCCACAAATTTTTTATGCCAGTCAAATTTGTTTGTGCCGAGGCGGCTGTTTGTTGAATCGACGGCGAAACCCACGTTGTACTTTCACAATGGATTGACATCTCGCGAATTCTAACACAAAAAATGATTTTTCCTGTGGTGCAGTAGCCATGTTGCTATAAACAAACAACAACGCAGCTGTGTCCTGACTTTGAACCTTCCTCTATCCAGTGATATGTGTAATGTGTTTCTATCTTTGATAGTTTGTGTGTAATACAGAACTGAAATCTGCTCTTTTATTTTGAATCACGGTGTACAGTTACCCTTAAAAAGAATGAGACGATTCTTGGTCGTCGGAAGTTAAATTTCTACATCGCGGTTCACTCGATATCGACGTAAAGATAAGTACAATGACAAATACAACAAGAATTGTTACAAGGACCACATCAAAGACAAGGACCAGAATAAGGATCACGAAGAAGACAGCCGTTTGAGGGGCTTAGAACAAAGCGCAGGTAAGTGACAGAAACCTAGTTTTGAGGAAATTACAGTTAAAATTCTATATGCAATGAAACAATATACACTAGTTTGGTGAAATGATGCCCATATACCAGCACTGCACAGTGTGACCACTTACCTGATTTTATCCCAAAGTAACATTCTTTTGGGCTATCACAACATGCACTTACCTCATTTTTTTATAATGTCACTTACCTGCTTTTTGTTCTAAGCCCCTCATTTCAGGCAACGATTTCACAATATAGCTCGGGTCACAAAATATCTTTGCTTATCTGTACCGAATGGCAAATGCCTGCTATGGGATCTACATTCTGGACTACTGCTGACACTGTCTTGTCTCGGTAGCTCATATAGTAGCGTGTCGGTTCCATTGTATAACTGAAAAGTCTCGTATTCGATCCCAGGTAAAACCATTTTATTGAGGTGTATTAATTTGTTCAGAGTTCCTCGACTGTCTAATTTGTCGAAAAATATGGAATAATTTATGCCCAATGCCTGGGTCTTACAAGTAGGCTGAACCTCGTCAAAAATAAATAAAAATTACTTGGAAGTTAAAAGTATTCTTCCTCAAAAAATCATAAGAAACAAAAAGAGACCTGTTAACTTAAAATCTTGTCCACATGTCATCAGTTTCTATTACAGCTCTAAGTCGATCCGGCATGGATGTCACGAGATTATGGAATAAGTTCTGATCCCCGGCGAGATCTTCCCAGGTGTCAACAACTTGATCCCACAATTCGTCTCGATTTTGAGGGCGTCGGTGGGCATAGGTGGCTATCCTTCTCTTTTTCAATTCCTCCCATATATTTTCGATGACATTCAAATCAGGTGACTTCGGAGGCCAATTAATGATTTAGATCTCGGGTCTCCTTTGAAACCATCTTTGAATACTTGCGGCATAGTGCACGGGATGGCTATCCTGCTGGAACAGCAATGTTCCTTCGAGAAAACGTTCTCGGGCGGAAGGAAGGAATATATTTTCCAGAATGTGCTCATAAGTTCCCGCATTAAACCTGCCATCGATGCGTCCTATAATGCCAGGTCCATCCTAAGACATCCACCCCAACACGATACGCTAAAGCGCCCCAATCTTTCACGTCGGTGCACATAGCGCTGATCATGTCGGAGACCATCCTCACAATAGTCACGGACAGGACTTTCGTAATCATTCGAGGTGGTGGTTTCGTCGGAGAAAATTACATTTCTCCAATCGAAATCCACTCGATTGATAGCGAAGGCAAAACGTTCGACAGCTTGTGCTTCCCCCAATATTTCCATTTGCATAGCCCTCCGGCTCCTAATACCGCGGTTCCTCAAACCTGCTGATCACAGTCTGTGAAGAGCCGGGAAAGTTAGATGCTGCTCTTATTTCGTTAGCAGTCCGAAAGGGGTCCTGTCGAACTGTCTCGAATAAGAGAGCATCGTCTTCCAATGAAGAAATCCGCGGTCGCCCAGGAATAGGGCGATTTTCGACCTGCCCTAAATTTTGGTAACGATGAACCCACCTCGCGGCTGTACTTCCAGGAACACCAACTAAACGGCCAGCAGATCTAGCCCCATATCCAGCCTCAACTAGAGCTATAACTCGCTGTCTCATGTCACGTCGGTTCGCCATTACGATGAGAAATAAGAGATGACGATAATAATTTAGTGTAGACAATGTTTATTTAACGTGAAATAGAATTATTGAAATAAGGGGCATGTTGCACAGTAAGAGTTAATAAATCAAATCTAAATTAAATATTTAAATAACAGGATATAACAGGAAGTCCAATTGTTGCGAATCTAATGAAATTAAATCTAATTACATTGAGTAAACAAATCCCAAATTATGACACCACTGTGGACCGGGGACATACGGAGGGATGCGGTGGTTCGGAGCGAAGAGACAGTTAAGGGACGTAGAGAGCTCAAGGACGACCGACGCGTACGGACTGACAGTAGTTGTGACTGGAATAAAATGGTACCAAGTCGGATATCTGTCGTATGGGAATTCTTTAATCTTGTTGAAGATAATAATAAAGTCGCACGCTGTAAATTTTGTGGGCGAATTTACTCTAAGGGTGGTGGAACTTCGAATTTGTTAGACTATTTCAAGCGAACACACACTCGCGAACTTGAAGAAAGCGCCGACAATTACATTGGACAGCAGCTCGAGCACTCAGCATACCCATCGAACAGTGCTGAAAAAAGTTAAATTGCATAAACTTTTAATTTAATTTATGTCCAAAGATACAGTATGCAACCACTCAGCGTGGTAGAAGATGCCGGATTTAAAGATCTAGTTAAGGGTTTAAATCCAAGATATTCACTGCCGTGTCGTAACACTGTTTCTCATGCATGTAAATAAAGCACGTTGTTTACGTGATAAGAACATTGTGATAGTGTGCAGAAATGGCTAACAAAAACTGTTCATTAAAATTTAACTATCCAGAGCTATTTATTTATTTATTTATTTATTCATTCATTTATTTATTTATTTATTTATTTATTTGTTTGTTTATTTGTTTATTTATTTGTTTGTTTGTATATTTGTTTGTTTGTTTATTTATTTATTTATTTGCTTATTTTATTTGTTTATTTATTTATTTGTTTCTTTATATGTTTATTTATTTTTTGTTTTTTTTTATTTGTGTATTTATTTATTTCTCTGTCTGTGTGTCTGTCTGTGTGTCTGTCTGTGTGTCTGTCTGTCCGTGTGTCTGTCTGTGTGTCTGTCTGTCTGTCTGTTTGTTTGTTTGTTTGTTTGTTTGTGCTATAACAGCGCAAAGGCCCAATTACAATAGACAGTACAAATATTTGTTTAAAACATTGAATTGCAGAGAACATGAAAAAAAAATTGAATTTGAATCTCTTTTACATGAATATTGCAGGTTCTTTTAGACGACGGAATTAAATGTCATAAAAAAACTCTTGGTTCTCCAACAGGCAGTCGGCCTCGGTAGCGTAGTCGGTATAGCGCTGGCCTTCTATTCTCGAGGTTACGGGTTCGATTCCGACCTAAATCGATGGCATGTAAGTGTGTTTAAATGAGACAGGCTCATGTCAGTAGATTTACTGGCATATAAAAGAACTCCTGCGGGACAAAATTTCGGCACACCGTCGACGTTGATATAACCTCTGCAGTTGCGAGCGTCGTTAAATAAATTATAATTTAATTTTTTTTCCAACAGGCAAGATGAATACGTAACAGTAACAGGTCACTACGTGACAGGTGACCAATTAACTTCTGTTCTTTGGACTTATGTCATCAAGGGAAGTCATACAGTAAACAAAATTGCTGGTTGCATTCAAGTCATTAATTCATGGGTACTGAACAACAGAGTATCTGCCACTGTCATAGACAATGTCTCAAATATGCCTGCTGCTGTAAAAAATTTAATCTTTGCCATCTAGGCTATGGTACGCACACCTTGAAACTTACCGTAAAAGTAGGAATTTATAAAACCCCAGATTTGGGTGAATTTCTCTCTCACTGTTCGGCAATCGTCACATTTTTCAAGTAAGTAAATTTGACTCTTCAAAACTCTTTTGAACTCTTTTAAAAAGTGTATTTACTTTCATTTATATATAAAAGTTCTAATAAATAATTTCGCGGTTTTGTGTGCAAACAGAGTAACATTGCAAATGAAAAACTGAAGAATTTCAGCAAAAAAGGACCCTCTAAGATTGATCCAGCATAAAAATACCTTGAAAAAAATCAAATTCAAAATACGTTTATGATATGTCAAATGCTATTATTAAAAGAGTTAAAAATTCCATATATATTCCTCTAACACATATGATCAATATTTGTCTACAACAAGGCATATTTCCCGAACAACTAAAAATTTCGAAAGTAATCCCAATATAATATAAAAAAGGTAATAGAACAAGTCCAAGTAGTTACAGACAAATCTCTATCATTCCTGCGTCATCTAAGGGATTTGAATATGTAATTTTCAATCAAATTTATGATTATTTTGAAAATTCGAATCTCTCTAGTACTAACCAATTTGGCTTTAGGAAAAGTAAATCAACAAATGGTGCAATTGAACTTTTAATAACGGAAATTTTAAGAAATTTTCAAAATAGGTCACCAGTTAATGCTACATTCTGTGATCTCACTAAAGCGTTCGATTGTGTTGATCATTATTTAATTTTATCAAAATTAGAATTTTATGTAATTCGAGGGAACACACTAAACATTTTAGAACCTATTTTCATGGCAGAAGTCAATTAGTTGCTATAGGTGAAAATCGGTCAAGTCTCACCACTACACATTATGGAGTTCCATAAGGCTCATTAATTGGTCCTCTATTGTTCTTAATAGCAATAAATGACCTTCCAGAATTCATTAAAGCAATAACAATTATGTATGCAGATGACACTACTTTCCTATGTTCTTCCTCTGCTCTAAATCAATTACATACTCTCAACAACGACACACTATCACAGATGGCTTTATGAATTGAATCTAATGGTTTCTTGCGTAATCAAGAAAAAACTATCAACATAACTTTCAGCCTAAATTATCTAATAAATTAGGTCAACAGACTCAACTTCACAAAATTTCTAGGGCTTTTATAGACTCTAGTTTAACATTGGATAAGTACATCGAATATATATGCACAAAGCTATCAAGAGTTTTATATTTGATAAAGAAATTAATGACTTCCGTTTCTGAAAATTATTTAAGATGTGCCTATTTTCTTCCTTTCAGTCAATAATCCGATATGCCTCATTTTCTCGGGAAATGGAACCAAAATTGGAAGTGTCTTGATTTTACAAAAGAAAGCCATTAGAATTTTATGTAAATCAAACTATCTGGAACATTCTCGGCCACTTTTCAGACAATCACGGATTTTAACAATCATAAATTTGTATACATATATGATCTAGTACTTTACACTCGACAAAATATCGACAATTACTCATTAGTGGCCAATATACATGATCATGAAATTAGAAATAGTGAAGAAATTAATATTCCATATTGTAGATTACACAAGCGCAACACGAACTTTTTATTTATGGGGATGAAATTATATAATAAGCTCACGTCGATATTATAAATGACCAATCAATAGCTTCAAAACTGGATTTTACAATTGGTTATTAAATAACCCTTCTTATTCTGTTGCTGAGTTTTTCAACACAAATTTGTATGAAATTGTATTTTAATAAATAAGTTTAATTGTAATTTAGTTAGTTTTCTTTAATTTAAAAGTTTCAAATTATTTCATGTTTTCATTGTATTATTTAAAATTTACTGTTTCTTTTATTAGTGTATTTCAAAATGTATTTATATGTTTTTCAATGTATTCTGACGAAGCCTAAAACTGTATGTCTAATGGCCAAATAAATTGAATTGAATTAATTAGCGATGCCATCGTTTTCGTAGTTTTAAAATTACGCAAATCATTTGATACGATTTCTTTTTAAAGTGTTTTAGCGCTATTGTTCCCAAACGTCCACAGTCTAGAAAAAAAGTCTTGAAATGTCTATAAAACGTAACTTTCGAGGCAATAAAGAACATACATAGCCTATATGGCATATTTAAAAGGCAACTTGAGTTATATGTCACTGTTTAAATTAAAATACTGAGTTTCAGAATGAAACTAAAGAAACGTGTGGTAATAATACAATAACAACTATCCTTAAGTTGATATCCGCTTATATTTTTTATTACAGAGGAAGAGTGGCGCGTTTTAGGAGACGCAGTTCAAATACTGATACCCTTTAACACAATGATCACAATCCTGTTGGTGAAGAATCTGAATAAATTATTTTGGACAGTAAACTTTAACCCAATTTTATCACACGTTTCTTTTGTTCCATTCTAAAACTCCCTTAATATATTTTACGTTAAACTAAACCGATTAGAATAATAATTGACAAAAAGTGTTTGTGAATAAACGAGCCTTTCCAGGAAAACTATAAATATTTACATTAGCTACTGAAAAGCTTTACTTCGGCGTTAGTTTTGCAGTTATTTTTAATGTTATTAATTTGATCAATGACATAAAATTAATACGCCTTTCCACATAATGAATTTCAAAAGTAGAACAAAAATCTGTCAGCTAGCGTACCACTTCAAGCAAAACAAGAAAAAAAGGGCCGAAGAAAGAGAGAGAGAGGTAAATAAAAAATAGAGAATAAACAACAAAAAATTACACACTTATTTTAAAAGATTCGCTGACGTCAGCGGACTCGAATCACTACCTGATCCGATTAAAGAAATGCTCAGCGGAAAGTGTATGTCTGCGCCATAGCACATATACGACCTGCGCGGCATCAATCGAAGGTAGTAATCAGAGGCATCCGATTGAAAGCGCACAAGCAACTGCTCCGAAGAAAAACCTAATCATAAGCAGCACTAGGGCAGTGTAGCAATGCACTTGTTAATTGACTCATTTCCAACTACTGTATTTCCGATCATTTCTTGTTATTGGTTTCCATCCCCTCCACAACCCATGCTGTTCAGACCTTGGAAAACTCCGAGACGTTTCCCATATTCACATTCATATGAATTATATTCGAAATGGGACAATGTTTACAGCGACGAGTACCTTACTGTAAACACAAAACTTATCTCGAGGACAGTCCAGGTTTCACAAATTAGCGACAGTGTCACTCATTCTTTTCCTTTAAGAATTTAATTTAATTTTTGTTGATGTCGATTCATATAGTTATTTTTAATTAGGTAAGCCACAATTTCATGAAATACTTTTGGAAACAAAACAGTTACCAGCACAGTAACTCCAAACATATCTTCAATGGAACTAGATACATTACGACTCTTTCCGCTTCATCACAATGGCATTGTCACAGACGCGACATATGAAGCTATCAAATGCAAAACTCACCTTATCCAAGTAAAGTGATTTGTCAGAAAACAGGAAAAAACGTTATGGATATGGACAGTTTTGCATTTGATAGCAGTTTTCTAAGCTCTATGGAAGAGAAATTAGACAAGATTTGCACAAACCGACTATATCAGTAGATACATGAAGTGCAACATTCCATATGTAACTCATTTTTTTTTTTAATTTTGGATAAGGCGAGTTTTGCACTTGATAGCCTCATATGATACATATTTTACGTATTATCCTTTTTGCAAGAATTCACTATCTTCATTAGTCCATTTATTAAGAATTTATTATTCATGTTTAGAACTTATATTAACCCATTTTAACCTAGCGTTACCATATGGTAACGCTGTGCAGCAATATAACTTGCATCATACCCGTCCTTAATTAATAAAACTGGAATTTTTCTTTCTGAATCCAAGCTACATGATTGGTTCTTTCTTATTACATTATGAAATCACAACTTTATTATACCAGCTGGGCAAGAGCAGCTACGCGATTTAGATGTTACTTTCTCAGCAGCAATTTTGGAGAGCAACAAGAAGTAAGATAATTTTTTTGTTACTTTGATTAACTTGATTGTCATGCTTGTTGTGGTATTTTACTTATTGTTGATTGAGTATTCGTGTACATCAAGCACAAGTTTACAATCCGTAACTTTGTTGTGGATATAATACATTGTTTCTTGCGTTACCATGTGGTAACGCTAGGCTAATATGTTGTCACTCATTCATTATGCGGTCGACCTGGTTGGCAAGTTGGTATAGCGCTGGCCTCCTATGCCCAAGGTTGCGGGTTCGATCCCAGGCCAGGTCGGTGGCATTTAAGTGTGCTTAAATGCGACAGGCTCATGTCAGTAGATTTACTGACATGTAAAAGAACTCCTGCGGGACAAAATTCCGGCACATCCGGCGACGCTGATATAACCTCTGCAGTTGCGAGCGTCGTTAAATAAAACATAACATTTTTTTTTTCATTGTGCTCTCATGCTACTAACAGTAAGATGGAGGAGTTACAGGAAAGTACAAGTAACAAAATGAATGTTATAAACAGGTGAGTGGAAGTGCATGGGATACTTCGGGAATTAGAAAACGAAAAATTAGAGCATTCTACATACAGCCACCAAAGCCCAACTTTGTATCTGACGAGAACTCTGCAGATGTAGAGGGTGGCATGTTCGACAACCTAAGTGGAAGGAAACTGAATACTGAAGCTGGGGTTATTTTTGTTAATAGCGACAGAATAGGTGGGCCAGATGATATTCCTTTCATAGAAGAAGAGGAAGTTGAAGAGTTATCTGCGATAGAAAGAGAATGATATCGTCAACATTGCAATATGTGGAAATGGTGCCATTAGGGAAACATAGGTCGCTAAAACAGTATGTTATAACAGTTCAATCGATTTATCCTGAGAGTGACTTTTAAAGACAGAGATGTGACAAATTTTGTTTTCTTTATAAAAATTCGCTTAATCGATGTAAAAACTGTTTTAGCCCATTTTCATATGGTAGTCAGATGTAGCTATACAAAATGCTTGGCAGCCAAGTAGAAGATCTGGCTCACCATTGAATGAATTAGAATTCAAATGGGAGATTTGAAGAAGTCGGGAGCACCCCAAAAGACTAGGGGTGACCATCTACTTCCAAATACAGCGATATTGGACCTACAAGACGTGTCCAAAAAGTAAGTTTCCCTGGGGCCGTTTGCAGAAATAAAATACAATTTTATGGAAAGATTTATTCGAACAGATACAGGAGTTGTTGAGCTATATTTTCAACATATTTCCACCTGAATTGAGACTTTTTGATACCGTGGTATCAACAGAGAGATGCAAACGGCTGTCACACACTGGTTCCGATTCCAGGCGGGCGACTTCTACGAGGGACAAAAGTTGATCCCACGGTGTGACAAATGTCTCAGTTCCGATGGGAAATATGTTGAAAAATAGTTCAACAATTGCCGTATCTTTTCCAATAAATCTTTTCATGAAATTGTGTTTTCTTTCTGTAAACGGCTCCGGGTAAACTTACTTTCTGGACGTCACTCGCAGAACATTTGATTATATAAGATACGATGGAATGGAACATTAGTGATTCCGATACCCGGAGACAAAAGACAGCGATGAGCTAGTGAGAATGCTCGTCTGGCATACAGTTTCTCAAAATTACATGTAGGTCTCTGCAGCCCATGTTTTTTGTCATATAAGAAATGTTTTACCTCACTACCGAAAGATGTGAAAATCGCACAAAAAATTAATGTAAATCGTTATGGTACGAAAATGTGTTTTGTTCATACGAGTATATCATGACAATAGGGTAATTCTATTACGTATATTTGTTCAGGTATTGTGAAAGTAATTTTCTTATTTTTGTATTTGTATAGAGTGTGGTATTGTGTGTGGCAGAAACGTGGACATTACGATGAAGTGAAGAGAAAGGAATAGATGCATTTGAAATGTCAATAAGCAGAAGAATGGAACGTGTTAAGAGGACAGACAATAAGAAATTAAGCTGTGTTGGAAAGAGTGGGTGAAAAAAGAATGATGCTGAAACAGATTAGGAAAAGGAAAAGGAATTGGTTGGGTCACTGGCTGAGAAGATACTACCTACTGAAGGATGCACTGGAAGGAATGGTGAACAGGAGTGAATGGTGAAGAGTTCGGACTAGAAGAAGATATCAGATGATAGACGACAAGAAGATATATGGATCATATGAGGAGACAAACAGGAAGGCGGAAGATAGGAAACATTGGAGAGTGCTGGGTTTGCAGTGAAAGACCTGATCTGGGGCAGAACACTGAATGAGTGATGAATATATTATTTGTATGCTAAAGTTCAGTTAAGTTCAATAAATTGCTTGAAAGATGTCATTATAAGGCAACAACTCATTCTTTAAGATTTGACAACATAATGACCTAGCGTTACCATATGGTAACGCCCTGTAATTCCATATATTCGCTTCAACAATAGAAAACAAAAACATTGTTGTGTTCAATTACATCCATTTAATTAGTCTATAACGAAATAAGCGAAAAACTTCACAAAAAATTATTCACGCTTTTAAGGGTTAATTTAAACTGCGTTAATTATTTTATTAATAAGCTTATACACCTAAAATAATTTCACGAAACAATAGAACGTTATTAAAATGGAAAACACAAAATGGCGATGAACAAATAGGTTACATAAGTGAAATAATTTTGTTATGCATAAAAATGAGAACATAATCTTCTGTTTTAAAAGGCATATTTATAACACGATGCGGTTAAGTTAGGCCTATATGACATCATTAATAAACTGTAAAAAAGTAGATATAGGCCACCGGCGTAGCTCGGGGGGTAGCGGGTTTGTCTACAGAGTTGAGGCTCCACTCGGGCTTGAGTTCGACACCTACTTCGGCTGATAAATAGTTACAATTTTTTCGAGGTTATTCCGAACTGTAAGGCGAACGTCAGGTAATCCCAGGGGAATCCTCGATCTTATTTCGCCTAACACCATCTCGCTATTACCAGGGTCATAGACACTAAATAACCTAGTGGTTGATACGACATGTTCTTGCATTATCGCAACGAGAATACGATTTTCGACACGTTGTTGCATTATCGCAACGAGAATACGATTTTCCACATGTTGTTGCATTATCCCAACGAGAATACGATTTTCGACATGTTGTTGCATTATCGCAACGAGAATACGATTTTCGACATGTTGTTGCATTATCGCAACGACAATACGAATTTCGACATGTTGTTGCATTATCGCAACAAGAATACGATTTTCGACATGTTGTTGCATTATGGCAACAAGAATACGATTTTCGACACGTTGTTGCATTATCACAACAAGAATACGATTTTCGACATGTTGTTGCATTATCGCAACAAGAATACGATTTTCGACATGTTGTTGCATTGTCGCAACAAGAATACGATTTTCGACATGTTATTGCATTATCGCAACGAGAATACGATTTTCGACATGTTGTTGCATTTTCGCAACAAGAATACAATTTTCGACATTTTTTACATTATCGCAACAACAATGCGATTTTCGGCATGTTGCATTATCGGAACATGAATATGATTTTCGACATGTTGCTTATTCGCAGCAAGAATACAATTTTCGACATGTTGCATTATCGCAACAAGGATACGATTTTCGAAATGTTGTTGCTTTATCGCAACTAGAATACGATTTTCGACATGTTGTTGCATTATCCAAACAAGAATATGATTTTCGACATGTTGTTGCATTATCGCAACGAGAATACGATTTTCGACATGTTGTTGCGATTGTTGTTGCATTATCGCAACAACAATAGGATTTTCGCCCTGTTGTTGCACTATCGCAAAAAGTATACGATTTTCGACATGTTGCATTATCGCAACAAGAGTACGATTTTCGACATATTGTTGCATTAACCCAACAAGAATACGATTTTCGACAACTGATTGCATTATCGCAACGAGAATACGATTTTCGACATGTTCTTGCATTATCGCAACAATACGATTTTCGACATCTTGTTGCATTATCGCAAAAAGAATACGATTTTGGATAAGTTGTTGCATTATCGGAACAAGAATACGATTTTCGACATGTTGCATTATCGCAACAAGAATACGGCTTTCGATATGTTGTTGCATACATGCAAGAATGCCATTTTCGTATCAGTTGCAATGATGAAGGCAAAGAAACTGGTTGTGCGACTAGCTTGTTCACCGATTACATATAAGAGCAGAGAATCTCGATATGATGGTATAAATCTTTGGGTTCAATATATCCCATTGAAACGGAGGAGGAGATGTGCTCAAAAAAGGTGTAACAGCGTTGTTCGAACACAATGTTCAAAGTGTCTTATTGGATTATGTATAAAGTGCTTTTTCTCATATCATATGTTTAGAAATGTATGTATGTGTTACTTTTTTCCTGTATTATACGATTTACACTAAGTATCATTCTACACCGCTTTTATTTTGTTTCAGGACGTCCATTGATGTACAAGGTTTCCTATTGTATTATGGATTAAGTGCTTTTACAAATATCATATATTTAAAAATATAAGTAAGCGTTAGTGTTTTCTGTGGTATTATACAATAATTTACAATAGATGTGATGCTACACCGTTTTTATTTTCAGAACGTCCATTGATGTAAAAGGTTTCCGAGAAGCTTGGACAAACAACTGCATTTTAAAAGAACTCACCATCTCCACGGAAATTTGCAGCAAGGATGCCGTTTTCTGCTGAAAACACCCCATCACTTTTCGCTGTGAAACTAATCGTATTGGTTATGTTAAATAGTGTGTTTATACAAAGGGTGTGGAAAAGAAAGAATTCTGGGAACTATTACTTATTATCAGTTATGTGTATAATTTGGAAGAAATGGATTTTCCTAATTTATTTATGTTAAAAGAAAAAGAACATGTGCTTCTATCATTGCAGAAGCAATGTAAAATTTTTTCAATTTTGGAGAAAACATTATCACAATTGGGATTCACTAACTTAAAATATTGTAAATTTTATTAGTAACAACAATGTAATTTATTCGTCACAACAATAATTCCTTTCTACAATTCGCCTTAAACGCTCTCGTCAACAATTGGATTTTCACTCAACACAGTATTCGTTATAGCACTCCACCGACGACAACGACAATTTACTTGGACTAGTACGAACAACTATGAACTGTTAATCTTAACTAATATTTACAAAGCACTATTTACAAATCAGAACTATCAGTTCACAGTTCTTCTAGCTCAGTCACTCGAGTTCACAGTATCTCGAACCACAGACCTTCAGAGACAGTCCACTGTACTCGAACTCAGGTCCCTCCAACTGCGGTCCACTGCACTCGAACTCAGGCCTTCGGATGCTGACGCAGACGCGGACGCACACTCGAGTCGAACTCCGGTACACAAGACTGGCTTCCTTGCTCTGGCTTTCTCACTGACTGAATAACTGAAAACTGCTGTCGTTCCTTCGCGTCCTTAATTTATAACCACAGCGACGTATCCTCGAAAATTCCACGCGTCTCTAGAGATGGCACTCCAGAAAAATCCAGAGCCCTCTCCTCTCTACCAGCACCAGATGCGCGCGCACTCTCTCTCCACTCTCTCGCTGCGTTGGCCCTTTCCCCTCTCCGCCGCGCGCCATCCCAAAGTGCTCCGCGCGATCTTCTCTCTTGCGGGACGCTGGTCGTGAGTTCGAATCTCACGTCGCTGTCACAATATATTTCAATACACAGTGCATTGTATTTCCTTTTATGAATAAATATATACGCATAATTTTATGTTGTTACTATTTTCTTTTATCAAGCACATCCCCATCCCCAATGACTAGGTTCAGTTTAATCATTAACATTCTCACTATTGTGATATCCGTGACTCTCAATCATCCTCAGGTTTCATCATACAAACATGTAATGTACTTGTGTATTTCAAATACACCACTCCCAAATCAATAAGCTACCACTGGAATTATGTTATATTTTGTACCATATATGTTTAGAATAATCTCAAAATATACACCAATTCTTAAGGATTATTAATAATTGAAAACCTGTATACCAATTCTTAATATTGGAAAAGGATTACTAATATCTGAAAGGAAAGTGTTATAGGTCAATAACCCAATCCCCATTTGGAACTCTAAACGAACCCAACCCTTTGATTATGTGAGATGACAATGGATGGTTAATACAGAAGAAAAATACAGTGCAATACTATTTCCAAAAAAACATTTATTACATTTCGAACATGCTTCATAATCTCGCTGAACATTCACCAATCTTCATTATGGTCACTTTTTTCTACACTCAGAGCATTTAAATTGTGCTATTTCTTCCTCTTTTTCTTCTTGAGCTCAAACCGAGGCTGGAGATGCAGTATCATCTAAATTAAAATAAAAAATAAATATTGTGAGACATTATTATTGCTATGGCTGCTATTACACTACCAAAGTTTTTTGACAAAGATCTTTTATAAAATATGTATTATAAAATATATGATAGTGTAAGTTGTATAAATCCCAGCGTATTATTCATCATCTTGCCCCCCTCCCACCGCTGTCTAAACTTGTTCAGTGTCAATTATTCTATACCGCAATACTTTCTTCATTACTCTTCTAAATAATTCACCTCATCATCCAGCCATATTATCTCCAACCGATATGCCTGTAGCTCGGATTAATTTCTATTTGATACAATTATATATAATTCCTCACACATTCACACTTATACCGATATAATGAGGCAATTGTTACTCACTTTTCTTTTTCTGAAACTCCAACTTGTGCATATTCCCTCCATTACCTATCTCCACCAGTTCTTTGTATACTACAACATTGTGTGACTCATCATTCACCTTATTCAACAATGCATCCGACAACTACTAAATCGCAGTGGTAGAAAAACTGAAAATTCCTCTAACATTGCGAGGACTGTTGTCTCATATCGAGTTCTTTTCTTCTCCATGCTTTTTATTAAATATGGTTTTCCAGGTGTTACCTCTCCAATATTGTAAATTTTGTTCACGTATTCTCCGTCTCCCAAACGTGCAAGCATCGAGCAGGATTCCATATTTATTTACGGCAGCGATTATGCATATGTAATAACATTACAAAACATATACAACTGCATTGAGCAGGTGTGATTTTCATTGCTACAGTTACTGTATTATGAACCGCTCTAAATCATAATAATGTCACATTCTGATGAATTTAATGCTGGTAATAATGTATGGCTTAAATGAAATACCCTAAACAAACCACTCAATGTTACTTCAAAATGTATTACATTGGAATAATAATAATAATAATAATAATAATAATAATAATAATAATAATAATAATAATAATAATAATAATGTGTTATTTATATTGGATGCTATACCAATTAATTTAATTAGCTGTCTCATATTCGTTAATAATTTGAATATTTAATTTCTATAACATGACACGCCGCAGGTGGTCATTATGCTGCGTAATCAAAAACATGATTTTTATCATTATGCAGCAACTGCGATTCGCCGGATGTGGTTTAACAAGCATGTATATTATCTGCATCATACAATATTTGTGTAATATAACACACTTCGGGTGGTCATTATGCTTCGTAATCAAAAATATGTTTTTTTATCATTACTCAGCAATTGCATTGCCGGATGTATAATCAGCAACTTTGGATAATATTTGTTCAAATAGCAGAAAGCGATTACACGCATGTAATCAATACAATATATGTGTAACATAAGACGCTGCAAGAACAATCGCCGGAAGTGATGTTTTATAAGCTTTGCATGAGACCGTTCACATACTTCAAAATGTATTAAACTAGAATCCTAATAATAGTAATGATGATGATGATGATAGTAATAATAATAATAATAATAATAATAATAATAATAATAATAATGAGAATAAGATGAATGTATGTGTTTAATTTACAAATGTGCTAGATTATTTTTTTATCAATTACTCACGAATTGGCTTAAAGTACAACCATTTACGCCATCAATAATTCTCCCCTTCCAATTTCTATTTCCCATTACTCTTTATCAATTCAATTACCATTAGTTTAGAATCGTAATATTTTTTGTCAATTACTCGGCAATTGGCTTAAAGTACAACCATTTACGTCAGTAAAATTAGCAACCTTGCATAATATTTGCACACATAGCAGATAGCGCTTATGCACATGTAATCAATGCAATATTTGTGTAACATAAGACTCTGCGAGAACAATCGCCGAATGTGAATTAACAGCTTGCATATTATTTGCTTCATGCAATATTTGTGTAATATAACACGTTGCAGGTGCTTCAAAAACATGTATGAACTTGTGTATTTCACCCCCAACTATACAGACTTGTATGAACATATGTAATTCAAATTATTACGTTACGCCCCAACTTCAATTACATACCTGCACTTGTGAATGACGTCACACTTTATGTTATGACACTATGATCGTGTGTATTTCAAATTTTTACCTCCTCCCCATTTCGAACTTCAATTACAAATTTATGACGTCACACTTTAAGTTAAGCCACTATGAACGTATGTATTTCAAATTATTACCCCCCCTCCCCCATTTCCAACTTCAATTACAAATTTATAACTTCAGAATTTAACCTTCTTTATGACTTCACGCCACTATGAACGTATGTATTTCAAATTATTACCCCCCTCCCCCATTTCCAACTTCAATTACAAATTTATGGCGTCACACTTTAACCTTGCACATTTAGACGCCCATTTATGACGTTACACTTTACGTTACGACCCTTCGTGACGTAAGCCACATCCTGTTTAATTTACAAGTGTGCTAGATTAATTTTTTAGCAACAATTGGCTTAAAGTACAACCATTTATGCCCTCCCTTCCAATTTACACTTGCGAATTTCCAACACTCAACCTCCCCATTTTCCATTCCCCATCAATTAAATTACCATTACATTAGAATCGTAATAATAGTAAGAAGAAGAATGTATGTGTTTAATTTACAATTGAATTCTTTACTCAACAATTCAGACACCCGCCGGATGTGAGCTCGCATAATATTTGCACACGTAGCAGATAGCGATTACATCATCATTAAGCAGGTGGGATTTTCAAACATGTATGAACTTGTGAGATAGCCATTTATGGTGTCACACATTAAGTTACGCCCCTTCGTGACGTAAGCCACACGGGACGTCATACTTTCACCACGCCCACTTCTGTCGTCACTTGCCACGCCCACGTCTGACGTCACTTGCCACGCCGCCTCGCTCCTGCTAGCTCCTGTCTAGCTTCTGTCACTCCCAGTCATTTCTATACTACTTTCCAGGTTCTATTCGGGCTCCTCAATAGATGATGGAACATTACCTGCAGGGCCAAGGAAGGATAGCCCACCTGTTAGCGTAGGATTAACCAGTCAATTAACCAATCAATCTATCAACCATCGATCAACCATTCAATCAAAACCCATTCGTCTGTCTGTGTGAGCAATGAACATGGAGTGGACCCAGCAAAACACGTTGCACTTTATGGAATTATACAGAGCTAAAGAATTTTGTGAAATGCAAAACACCCAAGGAATTTTAACAAAAGTTTAAGGAACAATGCTTGGGAGAAGATGGCGACCGAGATGTTGCGATCGAGCGTTGCGGACCGAGGCGCGCTGCGATCCATCGCTTGTCGTTTTTTCTGCGTAACAATCAAAGTATCCAGAGGTCTCAAGTTGCAGTATGTGTGAACGCTGACATAAATGCGTTGGTCTGCGCATGCTGATGTCACACTGGGATCATTTATATTAATACGACTATTTTATTGACACTTATTATTTCCAAATTTATTGTAGTATTATTTACTGTCTCGAAGTTTTTCATAACTTATATCGGTTATGCAATAACCTGTAGGAAATGGCTGTTCTAATGCAGCCAATAAGGATATCATAATTTATATTCTAATGCGTCTCACTGGATAATTACTTTTTCAAGTTTAGTGTGGTTTTATTTACTTAGAGAAGTCCTATTCAATCAATACGATCCGAAATTGTAACATCTATATTAATTCACATTCGGATACCAAAATCACTGTCAATATAAAAAATATTACTGTTAATAATACGAATAAACAGGAAATATAACGTTATTGACATGTAAAAATATCTCAATAATAGGGTAAACTAGGGTCTGTTGGACAGTCGGGCATGTTGGACACTCTGTACTTTAACGTGTTACCACGCCACTTGTGGGCACCACATTGAGCTAGAAGTCAATGAAGGAAGTAGCCACGAGTGGGGCTACTTCCGTCATTGACTTCTAGAAGAATGTGGTGTCCACAAGTGGCGTGGTTACACGTTAAAGTACAGAGTGTCCAACATGCCCGACTGTCCAACAGACCCTAGTTTACCCTATGTTATTATACTAGCAAGTATTAATAATAATTATTTGTATACAGACTGCTGATGTCTACACTTCACTCAAACACACGACATAATGAATTACTTATCAAAAATTAAATACATGCAAACACTAAAAAGTAATTAACACTTCTTAGAAACACAAAATTGAAGTCACTCTCAATTTCTCAATTATTAAGTTAAAAAGGCATCCCCATAGCATGTCATGAAGGCACTTGGGGGCATGGAGGTAGAGCCCCATGCTTCCATGACCTCGGCACTAGAATGAGGTGGTGTGGTCGGCACCATGCTCTGACCGCCTTTTACCCCTCCCCCCCCGGGAAAGAGCCGGTACTCAATTTTATAGGAGGCTGAGTGAACCTCGGGGCCGTTTTATTTCTCAATTATTAATTGAACTTAATTCAATACACCGATACGATATGAGTTTAAATCACCGCCAATTACCGTGGTCAAATTCCTAGATTTTAACTTATTAAACAGTAAATACTACAATAATGAGGCATATCATATTTATTCTATCTGTGACGTTCTGTTCTCACAGTTCTGCATTACGTGTATTGCAATCATGAAAATTTACTCGCAATATTTTATTATATTCAGTTTCGTCATGCGTAAACAGCATTAAATACTTATAAATATAAGTTTAGGCTATACAAAGAAATACCAATATTCTCTATTCCTAAAAAAAATTAAAAGAAAAATTTGCAAGGTTTTGTACTTTTAATAACAAAATCGTTCTAATAACTCGTTTCTGAGCAATAAAGACTCTACTAATGTTTACAGCATTTCTCCTTAAAAGGTACCATATTTAAAATGAGAATAATATGTAGATAAAAGAGAATGTACAATCAACGTAGACCTAAGCTGTAAAAATAGCAAAGTTGACGGTATTTAGCTTTCTTTTAATAAACTTAAAATAGGCCTACCATTGTAAAGTGTTGTCGACAAAAAAAATTCAAGAAACTAAATATTATCCACAGATGTAATGTAATAAGTATTAAAATTGATAGATGGACGGACGGACAGACAGACAGATTTACTCGTTCCATAATGTTCTTAGAGTTGCTTCATAGCAGAGCCATCATCAGTTACAACCCGGAGCATGGGTAGGTTTGGCAACGCTGAGTGGAGGCGGGCGGAAGCGAAATAAAGGCACGACATTTGACTTAACTGAAGAAGGCTCTGCTTTATACTATAGAATAAAGGACATGTCAAATTCTTTCGTTTAAAACATAAAAATGCAAATATGAAATATATACAGATTTAATACCTTAATGACAATAACATATTATACAATGGAATATATTTACCATTGAATAGAATTACAGTATTTATTGATTGATTCTGGTTCACGATACACTACTACAGTAATATGTGAAATGTCAAGAATAATTCATCTACAAAATAGAAAGTATGAGATATTAAGTAATATTTTAGTTCTGCCTTAAATAATGCAGGATTTTGATTATGACTCAATGTCTTGAAGACTATTGAAAATTTTTACTGTCATGTAACGTACTGCCTTTGATAGCATGATACCTTTGATGATGGCGTTTGAAAATCACTCTTTCTGTGGGTATTTATATTTATACTTATACTTATATGGCTGAATTAGTTGGAAAATGTTCTTTATTTCATTAGAGGCAATTTATTGAAGAGTATATGTACCGATTCGTTAAAGTCAGAATCTCTAATTAAAAAAATGGTCTAAACGATTCTCCAGCCTTTGCTCCAACTATTATTCTAATTTCTCTTTTTGTAATTTATTTTTACTATCAGCAGAATTTTCCCAAAATATTATTTCGTAGAACATAATGGAATGAATCTAGGCATATATATTGTCTTTAAGATACTTCTACTTATAAATTGTTGTAAAGACCTAATTGCGAAGCATGCTGAACTAAGTTTGGGGGTTATTTCATTAATATAATGTTTCCAGTTTCATGCATTATTAATAATCATACCAATAAATTTGGTTGTTGATGTTTCTAGTAGAGGTATGTTGTTGATAGTTGTGTCTCATGTTTCAGAGATTAAATATCAAGAGTTTTAAATTGAATTATATTAGTTTTATTGATGTTTAAAGCTAGTTTATTGGTTATTATCCAGTCATAAATTTTAAAGAGAAGTGTTTTTGTTTTATATTTCAATGTGGCAGAGTTGCTGTCTGTAATTATGATATTTGTGTCACCTGTAAATCGTATAGGATAATCTGTTCCTTTTATTAAGGGCCAAGATCATTCATAAAAATTAGAAAAAGAAGAGGCCCTAATAGAGATCTTTGCGGGATCCCTGTACTAACATTTCCCCATGTTGAAGTAGATTTAAATGTGTCATTGAATGCGTTAATTTCAACTTTTGTTTTCTGTTTCGGAGATATGATAACCATTGTTATGCCATGCCTTTAATAACATAGTATTCTAATTTTTAAAGTAGAATTTTATTATTAATGCAATCGAAAGCTTTGGAGAGATCACACAATATCCCTCCTACTTCTAATTTCTTATTAATTGCTTCCAGAATTTTATCAGTTAAATTAAACAAAGCTTGCTCACTTGATTTATTTTTTCTGAATCCAAATTATTGTTCTGAAATGAGAATGTTGTAGCAATCAAGATGTTGATACTCTCTTTTTAAACAGAGTGAACAATACGTCTGGAATATTGCTCATAACTTCTTAAATTTTACAAGAAAAAAAGTTTTCTACAAAAGGCCGTTGGAGATAAACCATACAATATGAAAAAATTAGACATTCAGGCATATAGAGTGTGACAGTAAAGTTATTTTTTTTAAATGATACTCTATATTAAAATTTATTTATTCCGATTCTCCATTAAATTTTATGCTTGACTGCATACTAATTTTACCCACCGAGTTAGCTCTGTGGTAGTAAATCTACCTCCAGACTAACCGGTCTGGGTTCGATTCCCGGCGGGATCAGAAATTTTCATGTAAAATTTCTACCTCGGGACTAGGAGTCATGGCGGTGCACAACTTCTAATCACTAAATTTTGCCTGTGTTAAATCTCAAATCACTCCGCAATGCATATAATGAGAAGGCATATGTCACTGTTGATAGTGATTCGTCCGTCGGATGGGGACGTTAAGCCTGGCGCCCCCCTTGGTGCTATTCGACAGGAGTAGGCTACGTGCCGGCACCGAGTTTCCCATTCTTCCTTCCTCACCTTCATCATCATCCTCACCCACTCCCTACACTACACTTACACATACACTCACCCTAGTACACGACATAATTCTTCATAGATACACATCATGCATAACGTGGCCCGCCGAAGTGGTGTGCAATTTGAAAATCATCAGAGTTCTCCCATCTATCCGCAGTATGCGGAACCCGAATCACGCACGTGAAGTGGGTAAGCATTAGATACACACATAGAGAGTGTCATATAAAATTTAATTTATTGTCACACAGTGTATATCTGAATAACGTTTTTGGAATACTGGTATCATATTGCATGGTTTATCTCCAACAGCTTTTGTATAAAACTTTTTTTTTGTAAAATTAAAATTTAAGAAGTTATTAGCAATATTCCGTGTTTATTGTTCACTCCGTATAACTTTTTCAAAAATCTTTGAGAAGACTGGTAGAAGGGAAATAGGCCTCTAGTTTTCGGGAGAGGTTTTATCCCTTTTTTTAAATAAAGGAATAACAACTGAATATTTAAGTCGCTCTCAAACATTCAACATTGAAAAGTTGTATAAATAAGATACGAGCTTGGCTATTATCTGTGAAATGGCTCTTAATATCCCCCAGGAATTTTAATATTTTAATTGCTTTATAGTTGCAATTATTTCTCGTCGATTTGTTGGAAAATTTTGAATATTTCTGAAAGTTGTAGGAACAGATACTTTCAAAAAACGATAGCATTATTATTATTATTATTATTATTATTATTATTATTATTATTAATGTTATTATTATTACCATTATTATTATTATTATTATTATTATTATTATTATTATTATTAACTCAGAACATGTTGTGCTAATAGGCGAAGTAGATAGATAGTCGTCTGAAGAAAATAATAGGAAGACAGGTGACGAAGAAATTTGACATGGAAAAACTGAAGAACGAAGAGGAAAGAAGAAAATTTCAACCAAATTTTTAAGAGAAAACCGCTAAATTAGAATCCACACCTGAGAATAGTAATGAGTACTGGACTCATCAAAAAATCTGTATACAGAAAACAGCAGAAGAAACAATAGGATACAGAGAAGGAGTGAGAACGAAGAAACCTCGCGTCATAGGTAAAATGTGGGAGAAGATGGAGGAAAGAAGAAAATAGAAAAACATCAACACAGAAAAAGGTAGAAGAGACTACAAGAAAATAAACAACGAACTAAGAAGAGAAACTGATAAGGCCAACGAAGACTGGATGAAAGAAAAACATAAAGAAGTAGAGGATCTAGAGACAAAAATAAGGTATGATTTAATGTACCGCGAAGTTAAATGTTTGGACTTCACAAATAAGAACAGAAAATCCATGCGGTTGGTAGACGATGAAATAGGAAATGAAATAACAGACTAACAAGGAATACTGAACAAATGGACGAAATATGTAGAAGAGTTATATGAGACAGTGAATCGTCCAGATAAGTTAGCCATAGAAGACGAAACAACTGTATCAGAAGACGAAAAAGGATTTTTCTATTTTAAGGGAAGTTGAACTAGCGCTTAGGGAAATGAAGAATGGGAAAGCAACAGGAGTTGATGAAATCCCCATTGATTCACTGAAATGCTTGAGTGAAGACAAGAAGGAAATTATATCATTATGCAACGAAATATATGAAAAAGGCGAATGTCCTGAAAATTTTACGGAGACGATGTTGCTGTCAATACCGAAGAAAAGTAATATCAAGAAGTGTAAGAAGTTCATGATTATCAACCTGATATCGCACTCGGCGAAGATTCTCCTCCGAATACTGAATCGACGTTTATATTCTAAGATGTGAGGACAGTTGGAAGAGGAGCAATTTGGCTTCAGAAATGGAAAAAGGTAGACTACGAGAGATGCAATTGGACTACTACGAACATTCGGCGAAAGATACTTAGAGAAGAATAAGGAAGTGTAGGCCTATATAATATTTGTGGACCTAGAAAAGGCATTTGACAGAGTGGAATGGAACAAAGTGATGGGCATCTTGAAGAGAATAAGTGTGGATTGGAAAGACAAGAAACTGTTCAGTAATCCATATATGAAACAACGAGTCAAATTCAGGATAGAAGAAGAAATTTCTGAAGGGAATGAAATAGGAAGTGGAGTATGACAAGAATACCCTGGTTCAACATCTACTTGGAGGATTCAGTAAAGAACTATTTTCAGAACATGGGAAGGGGTAGAAGTAGGAGACAGAAGAATAAAGTGCATAAGATTTGCTAATGATTGTGGCGTTGTTAGCAGAAGAGATGATACTAAGGGATATGCTATTGGTGCTAAATGACAGCTGTGAGCAGAATGGAATGAAGATAAATGCAAACAAGACGAAGACCATGGTTGTCGCAAGAAATATAAAGAAGGTGAAATTGCGAATTCTAAGTGAGGCAGTAGACCAAGTGAACAGCTTCACATATTTGGGATATACTACAAGCAGCAAAATGAGCTGCAGCTAGGAAGTCAAAAAGTGGATAGCAATGGCAAGGAAGCTTTTCATAGAAAAAGGAGCATCTTCTGCGGACGTCTGATAAAAGAACTAAGGAAGAGACTAGTAAAGTGCTTTGTGTGGAGTGTGGTATTGTATGGGCAGAAACATGGACATAACGACGAAGTGAAGAGGAACTAATAGAAGCATTTGAAATGTAGATATGGAGAAGAATGTAGCGTGTGAAGTAGACAGACAGAATAAGAAAAGAAGCTGTTTTGGAAAGTGTGAAGAATGAATGATGATGACACTGATCAGAAAGAGAAAAAGAAATTGACTGAGTCATTGGCTGAGAAGAAACTGCCTACTGAAGGATGTACTGGAAGGAATGGTGAACGGGAAAAGAGTTGGGGCAGAAGAAACTATCAAATGATAGACATTAAGATATTTGAATCATATGCGGAGACTAAGAGGAAGGCAGAAAATAGGAAAGACAGGAGAGTGCTGGATTTGCAATGAAAGACCTGTCCATGGGCAGAACACTTACAAATGTAAGTATGTACGTATGTATGTATTTATGTATTATTATTATTATTAATATTATTAATAATAATATTATTATTATTATTATTATTATTATTATTATTATTCTGTGGGATATTTAGGTTATCAGTTATTAGAAACAATATTTGTTGAATATGTTCGAAACTTCTGTTGTATTTTATATTTTTGTATTATTTGTTACAAGTGTAGGTTTGTTCCTTACTTCTTAACTTTCCGGTTTTTTATTATGTTCCTAGTTGTTTAGATATTGTTATTCAAGTTTAGAATAAATTTGTTAAAGTAACATTATTTGTCTTTTAAATTACTTTGTGTTTAAGTTAACTGATGAAATTCTGGAACCAATTAATAAAAAATTAAAAGTAGGAGGGATATTCTGTGATCTCTCCAAAACCTTCGTTTGTATTAATCATAAAATTGTGCTACAGAAATTAGAGTTATTAATTTGGGGTCATTACTATTTCTACTGTAAATATATAGAGTCCTCTTTGTTTTCCATGAGATTCTGTCTTGTGTAATCCAATTATTTTAGATGTTTTGTGCTTTACAAGAAATCTGAATTTGAAGATATTGTGACAGCTGCAACAGGGTTCGAACACGCGTCCGACAGGGCGCGCGGCAGACGAAACGCTGGTACGGGGAGCATCTGCATGCTGAAGGGCAGAGGGGGTGTATTACGTCAACGCGGCGAGGGGAGGTTGCGCGCGCAGCTGCTACTTGCGGAGTGAAGGGGGGACGGACCCTCCCGAATCTTCCTGAGGAGTCCGTCGAAGTGGAGATATCCAGATAATTCGAGAGAGCTATCTCAGGACACCCGTAGAAATTTCTCGTAACTATGGTTTAGCTATAAAAGAAGAAACGCGAGCGAACTTGAGCAGTTTTCACTTTATTCAGCCATTCAGTGAGTAAGCCAGTGAACAGAGCAAGCCAGCCAGTCTTGTGTACAGAAGTTCGACTTGAGTGTGCGTCCGCAACTGTGTCAGCATCCGAAGGCCTGAGTTCGAGTGCAGTGGACCGCAGTTGGAGGGACCTGAGTTCGAGTACAGTGGACTGTCTCTGAAGGTCTGTGGTTCGAGATACTGTGTACTCGAGTGACTGAGCTAGAAGAACTGTGAACTGAGAACTGACCGTTCTGTGTTGTAAATAGTGCTTTGTGAATATTAGTTAAGATTAACCGTTCATTGTTGTTCGTAATAGTCAAAGTAAATTGTCATTGTCGTCAGTGGAGTGCACTAACGAATACTGTGTTACTGTGTGGAGAGCAAATCCTATTGTTCAGATAAAAAAGTTACATTGTTGTTGAGTTGAAATATATTTACACTGGTGTCAGAATCGGGACATTATCGACATAATGGAGAACCTACAGCAGATCCTGGAAGCCATCAAGGAAATGAACAAACACATCAGTGAGGTGAAGAACGACATAAGTGACGTAAAAGCAGAAATGAAGAACGATATCAGTGAAGTAAAAGATAACATGAACGACATGAACAAGCACATTAGTGAGGTTAAGATCGACATAAGTGAAGTGAAAGGCGACATAAGCGGAGTGAAAGATGACGTCACTACGCAAATTGAAAGCGTTTCGGCCCACGTAGATGGAATTGTCGCCATCGTGAAAGACGAATTTAAGGAGGATTTGGATAAACTAAACCAGAATTTTACAACTATAAACGAGATAGTAGCCGAGATGAGACAGGATGTAGACCATTTTGACGGAAAAATTCGCGCTCTCGAACGACGTCAAGAGGAAATGTGTGTGCTGATGGACCAACATGCTGTAGAAAACAAGCACATCCTCGCGTTGGTGAATCGCCAGGCTAGAGAACATAAACAGATAATTGCCGAGGAGGTTCGACGTGCCATGCAAGAAGCGACGACAAAATTCAGGACCTCATGTAGTGGCCATGTGGAACCATCGCCCTCTGCCAGACATTGCTACGTCAAAACGCCGAAGTTCGACGGTACGACGTTTTGGGCGATATTCCGTCGCAATTTCGAGGCCACCGCGGCACATAATGGGTGGACGCCAGCGAAGAAGACTACCCAGCTGTTGACCGCGCTTCAGGGACAGGCGTCGGAGATTCTTCACAGCATTCCAGAAGTTGGGACAGCCGCTGAGATAATGGCGGCCCTGGAGGGACGTTATGGTGACCATCAACTTGCTGCAGCATTCAGGACCCAACTGAAAACGAGAGTCCAACAGTCAGGCGAGTCCCTGCAAGAATTCGCGATGGCGGTGGAACAACATGCCCATAAAGCCCTCAGGGGCCTACCACCTAACTTCATCGCTGGAGAGGCGGCCTACACCTTCGGCAGAGGAGTTCGAGACCCCGAAATCAGACAACAGCTACTCCTGGCAGATCATCGTACCATCAACGCAGTTCTGGCGGCGGCCCTCAGGATGGAGGCAGCCAAGTTGACGGCGAACGTCTCGACGTCGCACCGGATTAGGAGCGTCGATGCGGCCGACGTCGAGGAGCGTCAACCGAAATCACCCGAGCGACGAAAACGAGCAGTGTCTACCTGCTTGTCCTGCGGCGAGCCTGGACACCTGAGGAGGGACTGTGACCGATCCATTCACAAACAGGAAAACTAAAAGGGGCAATGCGATGAGGGGCACGTCGGCGCCGTCATCACCATCCCCTCGGCTGATCTTAAAGACGGTTAACAGAAGATGCGACGATGGGCTGATTGCTGACGGATGGATAAGAGGCCGCCCATGCAGAGTACTGTTAGACACCGGGGCGTCGCTCACTATCGCCAGACTGGAAGTCGTGCGTGGCCTACCTGGGAGGACGCCGCTGCGCCGATATGAGCTACGTACTGCCTCAGGCGAGAACCTGCCCATCCAAAAGCAGGTTTTCCTGGATCTGACAATGGGAAAGAGGAGATTGGAGATGTGGGTGATCGTCGCCAACATCACTAAAGACGTCATCCTGGGACTCGACGCCATGCGGATCTTCGATGCAACGGTGGACGTCCGGCGCCGTATCCTCCGTTTTGGTCAGGATGAAGTGTTCCTGAGGGATGTCGAAGACCAACCCATGGCCAGCAGACTCACCCTGGAGAATCATGTGACAATCCGTGCAGGCTGCGAGATGGTGGTAAGGGCAAGACTGGACGGACAACCTAAGAGAAACCTGCTCCTCGACTCTCAGACAACGCTGATAGATGATGTTTATGTGTCCAGATCCCTACTCCCGAACCTGAAGGTGGTACCGGTGAGGGTCCTGAATGTCACTAATCGGGACAAGGAGGTGCCTAGTGAAACTGTACTAGAAGGCGTCGAGCCGGTGGTGTCTGTGACGTTTCTAGCAGATAACGAGGTGTGTCACCGACCACGTCCAGATCTAGACCCATCACTGAGAGATACTGTGTGACGCGCAGAGAACTTCTTGCCATTGTGGAAGCCCTGAAGCATTTCCACAAGTATTTGTATGGCCAGGAATTCCATCTGAGGACAGACCATTCTGCACTCACCTGGCTATTGGGCTTCATGAATCTGGAGGGGCAGACCGCCCGTTGGGTTCAACGTCTGCAAGAGTACAACTTCACCTCTGAACACCGCCAGGGGAAAAAACACTCCAACCCTGATACTTTATCACGATGCCCGTGCCCGGATGGCTGCAAACACTGCCTGAAAGTAGAAGAGCGGGATGGCGCCCACGCAGTCCGAGCAATTGCCGCCCAGCCGAGCCCAGGATGGGATAACGCCGCCATAAGGAGGGAGCAGCTGGATCATTTTAACTAAAAATTAAGATCAGTTTTGCTGATTTATAATTTAATTAGTGTGACTTAATGTCTCTACTATGTACAATGATCTAACACCCTTTATTAAAATAGACAAATACATACAAAAATACAGCTAATGATTATATAGTCAAATAAAGGTGGCAGGGAAAAGCGGATAAGTTATACACTTTGCCCTATTCACTTTGCCCGCAGACACCATTTCGCTTTTCATTTAAAATTATACAAACACAAACGTAAATAATCTTCTTCGTAAGTAGGGCTACAGCACTTAAAAGTAATCCTATTACCTATATATTATTATCACATGAAAAAGAGTTTCTGCAGTATTGTATGTTGTACAAATGGGTCTCTTACGTTGAAATATGTTAAGAAAACAGTCAATTTTCTTCAAACGCACGCTGAATTCTTCTCTCACTAGCTATAATGATGACAAGTCAGTTCCAGCAACAAAAACAGGTTGGGATTCTTCCCCAAACATAGCAGTAAACGCCATCTGTTGGCGCTTCTAAGAAATAGGCATTATTATCTTTGCCCGGGTTGTTCGTTATGCCCGGGTCTCCCCTACGTCACTCAGTTTCCAGAATGAAAATACTGTTCTGTTGATTTGAATGTTTTATTTGTGTTTCAGCTTACAAATGGAGATTATTAGTTTTTGCGTAGAGAATTAATTATCGAAGAGAATGCAATATATTTGCTTTTTATTTGAAGGAACAATCCGAAATTAGTTTCTTAGTTGGTTATTTAAGGACGCTGAATCAGCTTCTAGGTTATTTAGTGTCGATGAGGTTGGTGATAGCGAGACGGTATTTGGCGAGATGAGGCCGAAAATTCGCCGTAGATTACCTGACATTTGCTTTATGGTTGAGGAAAACCTTAGTAAAAACCCAACCAGAAAATCAGCCCAATCTAGAATCGAACCCGCGCTCGATGGCAACCCCTGATCGGCAGGTAAACAGCTCAGCCAACTAAGCTAAGCCTGTCGCTCTGAAATTAGTTCGAGCTCGCAACACATTTTTCACTATGCTTCACTCAAAGTGTATCCGTACATGTCTATTATCAACTTAATATTGCAAAACTCGTGAAAAAACCAAACGAATTGTCCACAGGTCTGTAGCTACTCTCAATGCCGAGACATTACTCACAGTGTCCGCGCGGCGCTGCTAATTTTATACACAGCTTCGGCACCCTCGAAGGTTGATGATGTCATCAGTAATGGTCACAGCAGTTACTTAGATCCATGTCCTAACTACTAACAACGTCAGCATTCGACTGTGGCTCGTAGTGTTACAGTAAGGATTTCAATTTTTGCCATTTTTGTTTCACCATGGATCCCGGAACAGATGCCCATGCACAGTACGGGGAAACATGTATTCTGCATCAATAATCTCTGTCCATACGAAATGTGAGTTTGTTGAAACTTACCTTGTAGATTACATTAGCAAGCAGCGATGCATATTTGGAGATAATAATTGAATTGCCAGCAGTTGAGAGTTTTCTTGGGGTTTTCCTTCGTTTCCCCATGTTAAGCTACTGCATCATTCCATTAACATTTTTCCATTTCATCATCATTCCATAGCATTCCCCGTACTCCAGCTGGCTACACACGGAAAGCACTGGCCTAGGAACGAGGGAAGTTGCCTGCTTGAAATCTGGGTACGCAGCGAACCTTAAAGTACTCAGCCGGTGTGGGTTTGGAAATGCACCTAGCTTGACAGTAGCGCAATAGACCCTAAAATGTCGCAGTTCTGGGTAATAGTGCCTCCTCCCAAAAAATCCCTTCCATCTACAATCAAACATCAGAATTAATTCATGGAAATGTAATAATATAACAGTGGGGAAGCTCATTACAGAAAAAGTTTGGGAAAAACCTGAGACAAAAGGAGCCAATTTTTTCTACTTGTAGACATTAAAGGATTCAATACACAAAACACAGGAGTCTTCCGGGAGCAGAAATTTACAATGGAGTATATGTGCCTTTTCCTTTCCGATCATGGGAATGAAATTTCCTGAAAACTTTGTTAACACATTGCCATTGGTGTCAAAGAACCAAAAGAAATCATCAAAACTGAAGATATGTGTAAGTTCATTATATGAATTCTTGTCATGTGAAGAAAAACAGTGGTTTGAGTTGCAACTTCATGAAGAATAATCTTCAGATGGTGATTGTGACATTTCTGATAATGAACGTATCTTTGCTCATACTGAAAACACAACTCAGAGATTCGAGAATAATGGACATTAATTTAATTTCTGTTAAAGAAATTTTACTTAAAATCATCAGCATGAAAAAAAATGTATCCCTCTCATTTTCGCAAAAATTATCGTAGTTTCCCCTAACTATGGTCAACATTTTTCACAATTTTATTTGTATATTCAGTACTATTCATCCAGATTAAGTGAAACTTTGGCTTCGGACTCTTGTAAGTGTATATCAAATAAATATTGACAAATATGTTTGAAATTATTTCATTATAAGTGTTAAAAATTATAATAAGCATTGGTACATATTTGTATTCTGAGTTGCCCAACTATGGTCCACTCATACATTCATGCTTAAAAGCATGAATGGACTATAGGTGGAGCTGTAATTTTTCGCAAAACAATACATTGAGTTTCTAATTTAATGGTAGAAACATCATCTTGCACAGAAATATTAAAAATAAATGAAAAGTATAAGGATTCTTTTCATTAGTACACATTGCATAAACACACAATAAACAAGTGAAAACTGAAAGTCATTTTCCTGCAATAATGAACAACTACACTCACCGGCAAAAAAAAAGCGGGCCACCAAAATGTTCTCAATTTTTTTTATGAAGTGAGAATCAGAAAACCCATTATGAAATGATGAAAACAATGCTTCCCAGAAAAAAAGCTCTTTTTTATTATCACTTGCGCTATTATTTTCAACGGTAAACAATGGATACAATTAAATCTGTAAAAACTTACAAATTGTATCAATTTCCTTCCAAACGTTCAACTGATTTTGTGGCCACCCAGTTGTTGCTAATAGCTGGTATTGCCTCCCTGTTACTGTATGACTCTTACCATTCGCCAATTCAACTCTTGGATCAGATTCTGGATGTCAGTCCGGTCGATTCTATTCCATTCTTTACTTGAAATATTTCGGAGCTGCTGTAAGTTTCTGTGAGGAGTTAGACGACTTCTAACTCGCTTCCATAGCATTATCCATACATGTTCAATAAGGTTTATATCAGGACTTCTTGCTGGCCGTGCCATCCTATTCAATCCAACGTCGTGGAGGAACTCATCCACGATTCTTGTAGCATGAGGACGAGCATTGTCATGCATTAACAGGAACGTTTCACCAATAAATGGGACATTGATACCACATGTTAAATTAGACTTTCTTCGTTGTATCTTGGAGTAGTCAAAGCACCTCCATTAATGAAAACAAGTTCTGTGTGAGCTTCATACGAAATGTCACCCCATACCATTACTGATCCACTTTGGAAACTGACATGTGAACTGAAGGTACATGAAGAAAAACGTTCTCCTTCTCTTCTCCACACTCTTTCACGTCCATCTGTAAACTAAATCTCGATTCATCTGTGAAGAGCACTCGTCGCCACTCCCCCAGGTTCCAATTAGCATGATTGTGAGCAAAACGTAATCGTTCAACATGATGTTGCTGGAGCAATTCTGGGCCTTTAGTTGGTCCTCTGAAATTCAGCCCAAATTCATCCAGACGTCTTTTTACAGTTCTCTCACTCACGTTAACTTCTCTTATTTTCTGGAAGGCTCTTCTGGTCTCAATAGCTGTGGAATGGCGATTTCTTAATGCGTTTAGGACAACAAAATGGTCGTCACGAGCCGAAGTTACTCGTTTTCTCTCTGAACCGGGCCTCCTGGGACAATCTCCTGTCTCTCTAACGCGATGGTACACTAGTTGTACGGTCGATCGAGGAATCCCAAGAACTGCAGCCACATAACGCTGACTAGTCGCATCTTCTATCAATGCAACCACTTTTGCCGAATCAGTAGGACTTAGTGACATTTGTATATAATGAAGTACTCCAATACTGCCTCAAAAGAGCTTACCAGTCTGCAGACTTCTTCAGCTTAGCTTGAATTGAGTCCGAGACGTTGAGACACAATATTGCAAGAAGAACGAATGTTCTATTCAGATCACTGTTCGCTATTACGTATTCAGTGTTACATTGTTACGTTCACAAAATAAATTAATAACTAAGTGAACTTCAGCACACCTACAATTATTTTAAAAATCCTACAATTTTCAAAAAAAATTTAAAGAAAATGTAGTTGGCCCGGTTTTTTTTTTTTTTTGCCGGTGAGTGTATATTAAAGAACAAATGTACGGTATCAAAATAAACTAACACATTCTTAGCAAAGTATTAAGCAAATAAATTCAATGATAGTGTTTATTTACCATACTGAGAACTACATTCAGTAGGCTTATATCGATATTTTGAATCTCCACTTCTTTTGTGATTCTGAAACTGAAAATAGATCTCTCTTTTTCTAGACGCATTTGGGGTCTTCAATTTGTTTTATTATGTTTTCCTTTCTATAGAATAAAATGTCTTCCATTTCTCGCCGCCTAAGTTATTGCCGCTTCTTACTATAAATGAAATAACAGCTCCATTGTTTTCACTTCCTAAACTTTCCCTGGTCAAAATTCCTCCTCATAACTACCATATAATTATGTGCCTTTAGCATTAATTTAACAGATGTCGTCTTCATTTCCACATCTGACTCACTGTCTTTAAATATGGAGAGAACACCGGAAACATCATAATCTATATCCAATTCAATTTCATCGCTCTCATAGTCACTTACAGGCACGGTTGTTTTCCTTCTACCCTGAAGTTTTCGTTTTACCGGACCATCATTCGTGCTAGTACCATTGATGCTGGAACAGCCTGTTTCTTCATTTACTGGACTATAATGACAAATTGTGTTTTAGAATATACTGAGATACCGTATTTGCAGAAGTAAATTATCACATTGATCACATTTTATTATAACAAATATTTCAAAATGAAATACAACTGTGATCCACGAAAAATTGTGGTACATAGTTGAGGACTGACTTCTAGCCTTGATGTGCAACATTTTTCACCCAGAGTCCTTAACCTCTGTCAGTATAATTATTACATGAAAGTAAACACTATATAGCCAGGTTTAATTGTACAAACAATCACATATCTATAACTTACCAGTTCTACAGATGCGAGCTTAATAAACAGACAAACACAAAGTGAATGATTTCGTGTCTTCACACATTAAGTAGAACGATGCACACTGACCTTGTTAAGCATCCATATCATTGCCACTTGTAATGATAGATGGAAGCATCTATGGGGAACATTACAGTGGCGCTCAAATAGCAAACACCGATCTCTTAAGGACTAAGTAGTACATAATGCGTTTTGTACCATAGTTGGGTGCTTGGACTATAGTTATGGGAAATGACGGTATATCATTTGCAATAAACACATGTGGTTCACATTTCTCATCAATAAATGGACTGATGGAGAAATGACTTCAGCTGTGTCTCTATAAATGTCTTCATTGTGGAAATATCTTAATGTATTATAGAAATTTAAATATCAAACTGTAATCGGACAATAACAACTATTTTAAGGAATGGTTACATTCACAACTAACACAATTTCATCAACAAAGAAATTCTATTCATTTCTTAGAACAGTTGCTTTCTCTACAGAATGTTTTTAACTGAGGTCATTTTTCCAGAAAGCTCCTCAAATTCTTTTATTTTGCATACCTTCCATTTGAACATAGACCTGCAGGGTTTCCGATAAATTTATGATGATCATAGTTATACAGTATTTGTAATGGAAATATTGCCGAAACAAGAAATGTTTAGTTTGTAGCTATATACAGTATATATATGAGTCAACTTGGTAAAATAACGTCACTAGTCGTTATGAATATGCGCCTGTACAAAAATTCTACAAAATTGTGCCTTTCATAAAAAACTTACACACATAAATTACAGGGATTGAATATCTACATGAATTATATTTTTGGATTAATATAATAAAGATGGAGCATAATAAAGGGCTGAATTTTCTGTGATATGTCCATTAATTTTTTTTAGGAAGTTGTAATTGTTATCTCAGAAACCGTTTTTTGCTACGAATAATCTAAAGAGTCATGCACGACTACAGCACTATTTGGGGTCACCTTTTTCTTGACGCATTAACTGACGCTAAATTTAAGGACTGCCTTCAAATGTGTAACGTAATAGGTACCAACAATGGAATTTACAGTGAGGGACATAATTGTTGAAAGGGCAAAACTGTTTCAAAATCTATAGCACAGTTCGTAAGAGGCTATAGTTTTAATTCCTTTCCAGCATAGATATGTAATATTTAAACAGAAACGCGAAGCTAATATCTCGTAATCATATGAATAATAATAATAATAATAATAATAATAATAATAATAATAATAATAATAATAATAATAATAATGTTAATGGTCGCAATAATAATGATGATGATAATAATAGTAATAATAATAGTAATAATAATAATAATAATAATAATAATAATAATAATAAATTTTATTGCATTAAGTAATTATATTAAGAGAGTCACATCATATGTTTTTGAGATGATTAACATTTTGGTGTGCCGTGTTGAGTCTAGGCCCGTCTAATGTGTGTCGTGAGTAGAAAAAGGTTGCAGAATACTGTATTAGGGTAACATGGGTATTACCTCAAAAGTACCCATATTATCCGAGTGCCCACATTTTCCTGATTTACCCTACAGATAATAAAGTTTTGTTGGTATTTGACAATGTTCATACAAGCAATTTAAAATATTTGGCTGTTGTTTCCTTCAGACGTGAAGTTCACAGAAAACTTCTTGGAAATACATTACTTGTTTCGTTGTTTACTACTTCATTTTTTTTTTAGAAATTCAATTCCTTTTGTTTCCAGTCACTTCAAAAATGTTTGCTAATCAGTTTATTGACACCTTCTAGTTTCCCAGTTTCAATAGAAACTATACGTTTTTCCGATATAATTATTGGTTCCATTATTGAAATGTAACGTGACGTGGTACGATTTGATGTATGATGTGATATGATATGATATGATATGATATGATATGATATGATATGATATGATATGATATGATATGATATGATATGATATGATATGATATGATATGATATGATATGATATACTGGGTGTTCAGTTCAAAATGTGTCATGGCTCGCTGTATGCCGTCATGTGGCTAGCCGATGAGCCTAGAGAATTCAATCTTCCTACACTTCCGCAAAGGTGTATAACCTGTGAGGCAGAAAAGTTACCTAGCAAGTACGGCGTTCATTCTGAAGAGTACGCACCGATACGTACGGTAACGCTGGTAGTGGCAGGAATGTGAACTGTTTGGAAATACGTACTGTCGGGATATGGGAAGAGGGTTAAGACGATTACTTACGTATTTGTTGACATTAACTTCGACGGTCAACATGGACACGGAGCATTTGATTTGTGTTGTGGAATGTTACCGTACGCAACCGATGATAACAAATACCCTGCGTACGACTTGCCGGCGCAAAACACAGTTCGAAAGAGGTTATGGTAACACAGACCGTACAGACCGCCATCTGTTGCTACGACGTTCAAGTTATACCGTACACGTTCTCAAGTTCAGATTGAAGAACGCCTTAAATAATAGGCAACTTCTCTGACATATAAGCTGAAACTCGCTTCAAATCGGTGACCCAACAACAGTGACGTCATGACACACTTTGAAATGAATACCCAGTATGATATGATATATGTCCTCCAATGCCTTTTCTTTTCTCTTATCACTTCGAACAGCGTCGTAAAATAACCCAATAAAATAAAAAAAACTTATCACTTCGTCTATTTCGTACTTTAATCGTCTGACACTATTTGTCGCTCAAAACCTACGTATCCTCACACTACGTTTACTATTTATTCCAGACTCAATTTTCACTACATCAACTCTTCCAAACGTTTCAATCTTTCTTTCTTACTTCTTAGACCTTACTGGCAAGTATCTTGGTTACTTCCTACTCTTAAATCACTTTACTTCTTACATCACTTCATTATTTCAGATATTACCTTTACACTATATTTAGGCCTATACACTTCACAACCTTTGTAAAATTAAGATCTTGTCACTCTTTTTCATTTTTTCTTTTCACTATCCTCTTCCATTTTTTCCCCAATTACACACCATTTTCTTAATATGTATGAGGAGCAGTCAAATAAAAACTGATCACCATGCGTATATCTCACGGTGGCCAAGTTGGTACTACTGGAATTTTATTGCTGGTGGCAACTCGTGAAAGCACAGCATGAAGCACAGTTACTACCTTTGCTTACATACTTGTCGTTCGTTTATTGTGCTGGAAGTTTGGTTAGAGATACATGTGTTCGTCCAACATCACTAAAGGTGGCAAGTAAAAAACAGCGAAGTGTAGTGCGATTTTTGACTGCTGAAGAAGTAGGACGAGAAATCCATCGTCGAATGTCTGCTGTTTACGGCAAACACTGCATTCATGTTCGCGTATACTGTAACGGCACAAGAGATTCCGAGGGGCGCATGTCACTGCAAGACGATGCTCGCCAGGACAGGCTCGTCGTGCCATCAATCCTGCTGTTGTTGCTGAAGTTGATGGTCTTATACGGGGAAATAGACGGATCACTGTGGAAGAACTTCGTCTTTTGGTGGGAATAAGTCACGGTTCCATACACGTCATTGCGACGAAGCACCTGCGTTACCGAAAAATCTGCGCGCAATGGGTACCATATCAGTTGACGGAGGAACAAAAAGCAAACAGAATGGTTGCTTCACTTGCAACGATAGCACGAAGAAGAGTATGCATTTCTGTCCCGTATTGTCACTGGAGACGAATCGTGATGTCACCATTTTGAACCAGAGAGCAAACGGCAAAGCCAACAACGGAAACTCATGGATTCTCCAACACCGAAAAAGTCCAAACAAATACACACAAGTTACGGTAAAGTCGTGTTGTTATTCTTCTTCGATTCTAGGGTACTATGCTTGTTGAATTTCTCGAGCATGGGGCCACAATCAATACACAACTTTATGAAGAAGCTTTACAGAAACTGAGTCGGTTAAGTGAGATATGGTCCAATTTGCAATAGGTCCATTCTACGAAAATGTCCAACGTTTACAAATGTCCATGTAGAAAATTCGTCCATACCATAAAAATGTCCTTACCTGAAAAGTCCACTGTCAGCAAGTCCTCTCCTTAAAAATGTCCTACATTTTAAAATGTCCAAAAATAAATTCGTCCATTTCCCTAAAACGTCCGACAAAGAAAAGTGCCGAGAAATTTATTGTCATTTTCATTATCTTATACATATTACATAAGTAATACAAAAGATACATCTATTGTTCATCTTGAGAGTCACTATATAATTTCATGTGGTATGATATCGCTCTAAGGTTAAATATCGAAACATTTCATTCCTATCTTTGTAGTCTTGGTAATTACCGTCAATGTTGAAAATTCATTATTGATATACTGTTTATTTCTGGCCGCTTAATATTTGTATGCCCAACAAGGACCTGGGTTACTTAAATGTTCTGTTTCCGATTGCTGTTGCAAATGGCTAATGAATCGCCAAATGTTCACGTGATGTGCCACCACAAGTCGTTGGAATTGAGAGTGGACACCTTCAACCTCATTATTCGTATGCTGTCTGTCATTAATTACTAATTCATAGACGTTCCATGTTGCATGAGAAAATCTAGGGGGAACTGCTCGCCATCGCTCTCTTGCCGAATGACCAGTAATATATATGTATTTTCAATGAAAGATGCTATGTACAAGATATCGTCCACAAATATTTCATTTAATAAATCCCAAACAAATTGCAAGTCATTTAGCGGAATAAATTGAAGCCCCATAATTTCCTGTATTTGGTTTCTTACTTCAGGGTTGTCAATATCCAAATATTGTGCCCTCAGACTCCTGTTGACTACAATTCTCCATATTGCTTGATTCAAGTGGAAAAGACACCAATTCACTACTGCCTGAGGGAATGCCAGTCGACAAGCATTCATATTGGCAATTTAAAAATCATACATTGTATAGGTAGGATTGCAAATGAGATTTAAATGTGCTGAATAATTTATTTATCTCATTATGCGATAAGTACTTACAGTCTTATTTCTAGTTAGGTAGTATACTGTGAATTTTATTAGTAACAACAATGTAATTTATTCGCCACAACAATAATTCTTTTCTACAATTCGCCTTAAACGCTCTCGTCAACAATTGGATTTTCACTCAACACAGTATTCGTTATAACACTCCACTGACGGCAATGACAACTTATTTGGACTGTTACGAACAAAAATAAACTGTAAATCTTAACTAATATTTACAAAGCACTATTTATAAATCAGAACTATCAGTTCTCAGTTCACAGTTCTTCTAGCTCAGTCACTAGAGTTCACAGTATCTCGAACCACAGACCTTCAGAGACAGTTCACTGTACTCGAACTCAGGTCCCTCCAACTGCGGTCCACTGCACTCGAACTCAGGCCTTCGGATGCTGATACAGTTGCGGACGCACGCTCGAAACGAACTCCGGTACACAAGACTGGCTTGCTTGCTCTGGCTTTCTCACTGACTGGCTGACTAATCAACTGAAAACTGCTGTCGTTCCTTCGCGTCCGTAATTTATAACCACAGCGACGTAGCCTCGAAAGTTCGAATTCGCGATTCTTCCACTTCGACGCATTTCTAGGCCTCTCTAGGCAAGCAGAAGATGCGCGCGCAAACTCCCTCGCCACGTAGGCCCGTTCCCCTTCTCTCCGCCGCGCGCCATCCCAAAGTGCTCCGTGAAGCCCGCGTCGGCTCACGCGAGGTCTGCTGTCTTGCGGGACGCTGGTCGTGAGTTCGAATCTCACGTAGCTGTCACATTGCTCCCTCCTCAGGGCTGCTCGACCCGAGCAGTCCCTTGGTAGGCTGCTAATCGGTCCAGATGCACCACCATCATCTTCCCTCGAGGTTGTCGCTGATCCGGGTCACCACGCGGTATGGTCCATCCGAGGCACGCTGCAGCTTTGGTGATTTCCCTTTTGTCCTGGTAGGTCGATACAGCCACACCAGGTCGCCCTCCTGGAATCCTGCAGAGTTGCTAATCTGTCGTAGCGCACCTTCATCCTGTGGCTGACCATCTTGAGGTGCTCTGGCCAGTTGGTGAACTCCATTCAACTTCTCGGTGAGTTCTGCCACATAGTAAGTCGCTGGCTGGTCGGCGCTGGGTGGCGTGCCAAACAGCAGATCACAGGGCACGCGCAGCTCTCTCCCGAAGACCATGTTTCCCGGTGTCATTCCTGTCGTATCGTGGACCGAAGCTCTGTAGGACAAGAGGAACAGTGGAACTCTGGCATCCCAGTCTCGCTGATGGTTGGACACCACCTTCCGCAGGTGCTCCTCTACGGTTTTGATGTATCGTTCCACCATGCTGTCGAACTGTGGGTGGAGGGGAATGGTCCTGGGTTTATGCACCCCCAGACGCTCGAACAATTCTCCCATGAGGTTGGATTCGAAGTTGCGCCCCTGATCGCTATGCAATTCCCGGAGAACCTCGAATCGGCAGATGAAGTTGTCGAGCAGCGCGTCGGCCACCGTCGAAGCCTCTTGGTTGGGAATCGCATACATCTCTGGCAATTTTGTGACGTAATCCATGGCAACTAGCAGGTAGCGGTTCCCGCGATCCGTGACCGCGAACGGTCCAGCAACGTCGATGGCGATCCTCTCAAAAGGAGCTCCCACGTTGTACTGCTGCATGGCTCCCCTACTGCGTGTCCTTGGTCCGCCACTAGCTGCACAGGTGTAACATCTTCGGCACCATTGTTCCGTGTCGGTTCTCTGATGTAGCCAGTAGAACCTCTGTCTTAACTTGTCCAGCGTCTTCTTGGCTCCCAGGTGTCCTCCAGTCACTCCAGCATGAGTCTCCTCCAGCACTTCCTTCACCTTGCTCCTGGGCAGGACGAGTTGTTCTATGCGGGTCTTTCCATCGGCCGATTCCCAAATCCTCTTCAGGATACCGTCCTTGACTGTGAAGGATTCCCACTGGGCCCAGTAGCTCTCGTAAGTGGTGCTGCGGTTGGCGATATCGGTTCATACTGGTCTCTGGATGGAATCCATATCACGCAGTAGCTGCCCAATGTTTGGTTCCTACAGCTGCTCCCACCTTAAGGCGGCGTCATCCCATCCTGGGCTCGGCTGGGCGGTAATTGCTCGGACTGCGTGGGCGCCATCCCGCTCTTCTACTTTCAGGCAGTGTTTGCAGCCATCCGGGCACGGGCGTCGAGATAAGGTATCAGCGTTCGAGTGTTTCTTCCACTGGCGGTGTTCAGAGGTCAAGTTGTAGTCCTGCAGACGTTGAACCCAACGGGCGGTCTGCCCTTCCAGATTCTTGAAACCCAATAGCCAGGTGAGTGCAGAATGGTCTGTTCTCAGATGGAATTCCTGGCCATACAAATATATGTGGAAGTGATTCAGGGCTTCCACAATGGCAAGACGTTATCTACGCGTCACACAGTTATTTCTCTCAGCCTTGGATAGTGTTCGGCTGAAGTAGGCAATCACCCTCTCTTTCCCGTCCTGTTCCTGAGAGAGTACTCCACCGATGCCTACGATGCTAGCGTCCGTGTCGAGCGTGAACTTCCTTCCAGGGATGGGGTATCCCAGTACAGGAGCAGTGCAGAGCGCCTCTTTCAGCGACTGGAAGGATGACTCCGCCTCGTCTGTCCCCTGGAATTATCGTTTCTCCTCGGTCAGCTGGGTTAGAGCCTTAGCGATTTTGGCGGACCCAGATACGATCCTTCTGTAATAAGTGCAGAGGCCGAGAAAGCGGCGCAGCTCCTGCTTGTCCCTCGGTCTCGGCCATCCTCTGACGGCTTGTAGCTTCTCCGGGTCCGTGGCCACTCCGTTAGTCCATACTACGTGTCCCAAGTAGTTGACCTTCTTCCGGAATAGATGACATTTCTTCGGGTTCAACTCCAGTCTGGCTTGTCTCAGTCTCTCGAACGCTTTCCTCAGGTTCAACAGCTGTTCGCCGAAAGTCTCACCCAACACGATGACGTCATCAAGGTACAGCAAACAGGTGTCGTATGTCTGGCCTCTCATTACGGACTCCATTAGTCTCTGGAATGTAGCCGGAGCGTTGCAGAGGCCGAACGGCATAACGGTGAACTGCCTTAGACCCTGGCCTGTAGAGTATGCCGTTTTCTCCTTGTCTTCAGGATGTAGCGCCACCTGCCAGTATCCTGACTTGAGATCCACCGTCGAGAACCACTCTGCTCCGGCCAGGGTGTTTAAGGTGTCGTCAATTCGTGGAAGGGGAAAGTAGTCTTTCCTGGTGACGTCATTCAGTCTTCTGTAGTCCACGCAGAAACGCAGGTCCCCATTCTTCTTCTTCACCAGCACTACAGGTGATAACCAAGGGCTGTCGGATTCCTCAATGACTCCTCTTGCTTTCATGCCCTCCAGTTGGCTCTCAATCTCCCTCTGTTTAGCTAGAGGAACGCGTCGAGGAGGTTGTCTGATTGGGCGAGCACTTCCGGTGTCGATGCGGTGCTGAACTTTCTCCGTTCTCCCGTAGTCGTTTTCAGACAGACTGGATACGTCTTGAAATTCTGTCAGTAGATCGTGGACTTGTCTTCTTTCTCCTTTGTTTAAATTCTCCGCCAATTCTCGAGCCAGCTCTTTCAGTGATGGGTCTAGATCTGGACGTGGTCAGTGACACTCCTCGTTATCTGGCAGAGACGTCACAGACGCCACCGGCTCGACGCTACCTAGTACAGTTCCACTAGGCACCTCCTTGTCCCGATTGGTGACATTCAGGACCCTCACAGGTACCACCTTCTCGTTCGGGAGTAGGGATCTGGCCACATAAACCCCATCTATCGGAGTTGTCTGCGAATGGAGGAGCAGGTTTCTCTTAGGTTGTCCGTCCAGTCTTGCCGTCACCACCATCTCGCAGCCTGCTGGGATTGTCACTTGATTGTCCAAGGTGAGTCTGCTAGCCATGAGTTGGTCTTCGATGTCCCTCAGGAACACTTCATCCTGACCAAAACGGAGTATACGGCGCCGGACGTCCACCGTTGAATCGAAGACCCGCATGGCGTCGAGTCCCAGGATGACGTCTTCAGTGATGTTGGCGACGAACACCCACATCTCCAGTCTCCTCTTTCCCAATGTCAGATCCAGGAAAACCTCTTTTTGGGTGGGCAGGTTCTCGCCTGAGGCAGTACGTAGCTCATACCGGCGCAGCGACTTCCTACCAGGTATGCCACGCACTACTTCCGGTCTGGCGATGGTGAGCGACGCCCCGGTGTCTACCAGTACTCTGCATGGGCGGCCTCTTATCCATCCGTCAGCAATCAGCCCATCGTCGCATCTTCTGTTAACCGTCTTCAAGATCAGCCGAGGGGATGGTGATGACGGCGCCGACGTGCCCCTCGTCGCATCGGCCCCTTTTAGTTTTCCTGTTTGTGACCAGATCGGTCACAGTCCCTCCTCAATTGTCCAGGCTCGCCGCAGGACCAGCAGGTAGGCACTCCTCGTCTTCGTCGCTCGAATGATTTCGGTTGAGGCTCCTCGACGTCGGCCGCCGCGACGCACCTAATCCGGTGTGACGTCGAGACGTTCGCCGTCAACTTGGCTGCCTCCATCCTGTGGGCCGCCGCCAGAGCTGCGTTGATGGTACGATGCTCTGCCAGGAGTACCTGTTGTCTGATTTCGGGGTCTCGAACTCCGTTGCCGAAGGTGTAGGGCGCCTCTCCAGCGACGAAGTCATTAGGTAGGCCCCTGAGGGCCTTATGGGCCAGTTGTTCCACCGCCATCGCGAATTCTTGCAGGGACTCGCCTGACTGTTGGACTCTCGTTTTCAGTTGGGTCCTGAATGCTGCCGCAATTTGATGGTCACCATAACGTCGCTCCAGTGCCGCCATTATCTCAGCGGCTGTCCCATCTTCTGGAACGCTGTGAAGAATCTCCAACGCCTGTCCATGAAGCGCGGCCAGCAGATGAGTGGTTTTCTCTGCTGGCGTCCACCCATTGTGCTCTGCGATGGCCTCGAACTGGCGACGGAATATCGCCCAAGACGTCGTACCGTCGAACTTCGGGGTCTTGACGTTCGAATGTCTCACTGAAGGTGATAGTTCCGCAGGGCCACTCTATGAGGTCCTCCATTCTGTCGCCGAACTTTCCACGGCCCGTTGAACTTCCTCGGCAATTATCTGTTTCTGTTCTCTAGCCTGGCGATGCACCAATGCGAGAATGCGCTTATTTTCCTCAGCGTGTTGGTCTATCACCTCACTCGTCTTGTCCAGCAACTCGCTAGTCTGCTCTTGACGACGCTCGAGATCGCGTATTTTCCCGTCAAAATGGTATACATCCTGTCTCAACTCGGCTACTGTCTCAATTATAGTTGTAAAATTCTGGTTTGGTTTATCCAAATCGGCCTTAAGTTCGACTTTCACGATGGCGACAATTCCATCTACGTGGGCCGAAACGCTTTCAATCTGCGTAGTGACGTCATCTTTCACTCCGCTTATGTCGCCTTTCACTCCGCTTATGTCACTTTTCATCTCCGTTTTCACTTCACTTATGTCACTTTTCATCTCCGTTTTCACATCACTTATGTCACTTTTCAACTCCGTCTTCACATCACTTATGTCGTTCTTAACCTCACTGATGTGCCTGTTCATGTCCTCTTTCATTTCTGCTTTTACGTCACTTATGTCCTTTTTCATTTCAGCTTTCATTTCCGCGATGGCTTGCAGGATCTGCTGTAGGTTCTCCATTTTCGATAATGTCCCGATTCTGACACCAATGTGAATTTTATTTCAACTCAACAATAGGATTTTATTCTTCCAACAATAATTCCTTTCTACAATTCGCCTTAAACGCTCTCGTCAACAATTGGATTTTCACTCAACACAGTATTCGTTATAACACTCCTCTGACGGCAATGACAATTTACTTGGACTGTTACGAACAACAATGAACTGTTAATCTTAACTAATATTTACAAAGCACTATTTATAAATCAGAACTATCAGTTCTCAGTTCACAGTTCTTCTAGCTCAGTCACTAGAGTTCACAGTATCTCGAACCACAGACCTTCAGAGACAGTTCACTGTACTCGAACTCAGGTCCCTCCAACTGCGGTCCACTGCACTCGAACTCAGGCCTTCGGATGCTGATACAGTTGCGGACGCACACTCGAGCCGAACTCCGGTACACAAGACTGGCTTGCTTGCTCTGGCTTTCTCACTGACTGGCTGACTAATCAACTGAAAACTGCTGTCGTTCCTTCGCGTCCGTAATTTATAACCACAGCGACGTAGCCTCGAAAGTTCGAATTCGCGATTCTTCCACTTCGACGCATTTCTAGGCCTCTCTAGGCAAGCAGAAGATGCGCGCGCAAACTCCCTCGCCACGTAGGCCCTTTCCCCTTCTCTCCGCCGCGCGCCATCCCAAAGTGCTCCGTGAAGCCCGCGTCGGCTCACGCGAGGTCTGCTCTCTTGCGGGACGCTGGTCGTGAGTTCGAATCTCACGTCGCTGTCACAATTCTAATGGAAATACAAAACCTCGAACAATTCCATGCAATGTGAAAAACTGAAATGATTGATTTAGTACAGTCTAGAACGTACCATCACTGAAAATCGTGTCACTTGCAACCAAAAGTTCTAAATTTCTATCTGTGGCAAATATTAACATTTGTCCTTCATCATTAACATCTGAATCTAAGAACATAACGTTTTCTCCCCTCAATGTTTTTTTGTAGGGTTCAACAATGTCAATTTCTCTTACTGATTGAGGAAGTGGAGGACGATTTAGCTTCTGCTGATAAGAAACAATTCTGATTACTGCATTTTTTGTGGAAAACTTACGATAATTTCTTCGTTATGAACTCCAGCAAGTTCCTGTCTGACAACAGAGGCGGGAGGTTCGTTAGTAAATCATCTCTGTTGAACAACTTTGAATGTCGGACCTTTTTGTATGGACCTTTCGTATGATTGACCTTTCCGTATGATGGGCTTTATAATATGGTGGACCACATAGATGTTGGGCTTTTTCATCCATGGACAAATTGTATGTAGGACTTGAAATGTTGGACTATTTAGTTTGTGGATATTTTTTGTGGACCTTTTGTACATGTGGACATTTTGTTATGGACCTTATAACCTGGAAGCATTGAGTCGTGCCATTAAGTCAAAGCGCCCTGGATTGCTATCAAACGGCGTTATAATTCTTCGTGATAATGTCCAACCACATGCTGCCAACGTCGTGAGGAATACGATTCAGAGATTTGGTTGAGAAACACTCCCAGATCTCTCCCCATGCGAAGGACATTCGCTTTTTCGAGATTGGGATTGATCGTCTTGTAGCAGTGAGATAAATGTATAAACAATTATGGAGATTATTTTTGAGGTAATATAATATGTTCCGTTATACATTTTGGCATCTGAACCGTTTTCATTTGACTGCCCCCTCATACAGTAGATTGGTTTCTCTTTACTATTACATCTTTGCTTCATCCCTCTATTTGCTTCTCATTGTCAGTGCTCCCCTTACTATTAGACCTATCTCTTCTTTCCCCAGTATCTTCTTTCCCGGCCTTCACTTGAATCTTGACCAGCTGACAGTCTTCATTCCCCTCTCCTCTTGCTCGGTCTTGAGATGACGTCACCAATGTTTTCTCCCAAGTCTCGAAGCCGCTATTCACCACTCATTTCCTGACGTCATTCCCTCCTCTCATTATCTTCGTCGTCACGCCCGTTGTGATTCTTACTGAAATATTATTTTCCCTTCTTTTAAATGACTTTGGTGAACATGGGTCAATTTATAAAATTGTCCTCCCCTTACAAAAAAGTAGGGGCGTTTTATTAATACTCTTGAATTTAAAGTGCCACTGATCTGTTGGTTTTACTTTCTTTTGAACACCGGCTTTCCGTTCTAAACCTGAATAGTCAGTTCCCAAATCTGTAACTGCATATATTTTAAGAACACTTCATTATATTGAGACGAATTTATTATTGTTGGCATGTTTTTCACTTCTTTCTACATAATTCCGAACACTTGATAATGTGGAATAAAACTGTTCCCAGCAACGCGAAATCTCGTTTCGATCTGCTCTATGTGACAAGGTGCTGCTGTCAACCATTTCAGTAACATACCCACCATCGTCGTGTTGTGGTTTTATCCGCCACATCCATCAGCTATAAAACGAATTACCTTAGTGTTTACAGGGATCGCTAATCGCTACAGTGTTCTTTAATGTGTGGTAAACTGCTGACGCTGTTTCATTGCTGACAGTCTTCAGTGTGACCATGGCAAATGTGACAATAAAATTCCTGTTGTAATCCGTCATACGGCTTGTCCTTTTATTACGGTAAATGAGAAAAGTGAAAATAATAACAATAATGACGACAATAATAATAATAATAAACAGAATGAAGAAATCGTAACGCATGCAAAGTTCAGAGTATTCCATCAGAATATAAGATGTGTAAGAAATAAGATTGATGAACTCCTTGCATCCTCAGATTCCGAACATTTAAATCCGAATGTGCTATGTGGTACCGAACACCATATGAAACAACAGGAAATATTGTCCCTCTCACTGGAAGAATATAAATTAGGGTGTTAGTTACTGCAGACAAACTCTTTAGGATGGAAGCGTGAGTGTATTTGTTAGATCTGACTTTAATTTTAAAAATATTGATATTTCACATTTTTGTAAAAGACACGAATTTAGAAATTTCTGCTGTTGAATTAGGAAATGAAACACGTCATTTCATTATAATATGTCCATATAGAGCACCATTTGGACACTACGAAAATTTTATTCCTATACAGGAAAAGGCACTAGAATACTTACAGAAACTGAAACGTGAATGCAATATTTGCGGAGACATCAATGTCGATTATCTAACAGAAAGCAATAGGAAAGATCAACTAAATTCATTGCCAGCATCTTTCAATTTAATTTACACAGTAAATTTTCCGACCAGAATACAAGGGGATTCAGCTATTTGCAATAGACAACATAATTATCGGAAAAGAAAGAATAGATATGTTTCAGACAACCCCAATAACTAATGGTCTTTCGGATCATGATGCTCAGCTCAGAAATATAAATAATAACACATCATAAAAAAACAACTAAAGTGTGATTCAGAAATATAAACACGGAATCATTAATTAATTTTGAAATAAATCTTAAAAATGAGACATGGGAATAAGTACATAGTCAAAGTGATATAAACAGTAAATTCAACGAGTTCCATAAAATATTTCTAAATATTTTAAATCCAATTTTCCTGTAAAATGTAAAAATGCAACGATATGCAACAATAGATGAATTACACAAGGTATTAAAATCTCTTGCAAAACCAAGAGATCAATATACATACAGAGCAGAAAAATAATGATAGAAACTTAAAACAATACTATAAAAATTATTTTTAAATATTACACAAAGTGATTCAAAAAGTTAAATAATTACACTATAATACAACAATACAAAACTCCGATAACATAATCAAACCACTTGGAACATAATTAAAAAGGAAATTGGATGATCAAAAAGTAAAGTAACAGACATATATCTTCAATACAAAAATGTCAGACCCAAGTGAAATTGCAAATATATTTAACAAATATTTTCTTACAATAACTGATAACCTCAACAGCCCCAAGACAATGCTGCTAACAGTTTAGACTCTTTAACATAATATTTTCCAACAATATTCCCAATTATACAAAAATTTCCAACAAACAAACAAGAAATAATTGCAATTATTAAAAATCTAAATCGAAAATCTCCTCAGGGTATGATGAAATAACAAGCAAAATATTAAAAGCGAGTTGACATATTATAGCTGGGTCACTAAGTTATTTATGTAACCATTCAATATTCAATTGTATATTCCCCTAGAGATTAAAATGTTCAGTGGTTATTCCTATCTTCAAAAAGGGAGAAACAACGTCTCCAGGAAATTACAATTCATTTCTCTCAATCTTCTCCAAAATCTTCGAAAACGTAATGTATAAAAGATTATATCATCCAGAAAAATAAAATACTTCAGTCCCAGAACAGTTTGGATTTAGGAAAAATAGAGCCACTGAAAACGCAACATTTAGTTTAACTCACAAAATTTTTGAGGCAGTGAATAAAAAATTACAAGTTGGAGGGATTTTCTGTGATTTATCCAATGCATTTGACTGTATATTATAAATCATAAAATTCTCCTAGACAAATTCGATTATTATGAAATTAAAGGCATTGCACACCTATCTCATAGATAGGAAACAGAAAGTCGAAATCAATACAACTATGGAATTTACTTCGACATGGGAACTACTAGTAATAATGGAATTCCTAAAGAAGCAATATTAGGTCTGCTACTTTTCTAGTGTTCGTAAATGATCTTGCCATCCTAATAGGGTAGGGGGTTCTATTTCTGGGCAGTTCAGAGAATTCCATTTATTATGTGCCCTGTATAACTGTTTCAGGTAAATAAAACGCATTACCTTAATTTAGAAACCTTGTTACTGATATCACAACTGAGGGGCTTAGAACAAAAAGCAGGTAAGTGACGGAAACCTAGTTTTGAGGAAATTACAGATAAAGTTCTACATGCAATGAAATATTATACACTAGTTTGGTGAAATGATGCCCATATAGCAGCACTGCACAGTGTGATCACTTACCTGATTTTATCCCAAAGAAACATCCTTTTGGGCTATCACAACACGTACTTACCTCATTTTTTAATGTCACTTACCTGCTTTCTGTTCTAAGCCCCTCAACTATTTTAATTAGAATATTATTTAAAACACCATTTTTCATTTTGTGTTGAAATTTGACTTGCAAATGTCCAAGACTATGAACATGTGTTCTTATTCCCGGACATAATTTTCTTACAAGTGTCCTATTTCTGTACAGTAGGTTTTAAAGTCTTTAAATTATTAATTTCTGTTGTAGGGTCTATATTACAATAAAATGATTCTTACATTTCATATTACTGCATTCCATAACTTTTAGATTTGCATTTCCCGCAGGAAATCTGCTCTTTTCCGATGGCACTAACAAACTTTTTGTAACCAGTCTTCGTCATTCTAAATGCCAATCCAAGGGCCTGCTTATCTCCAAATTCCTTATAGGAGGTAGAATGTAGATAGATAGTCCGCTGTTGTAACTATGTGGATAACTTGTGCGCTTTCCAATCCAAAGGTCCGTGGTTCGATTCCTCGGCATGAGCAATGGAGGAATATCTTCCGTTCACGAAACTGAGTGTTCTATGATGTCCGTCTGCAGAAGACAATATACAACAGGCCAATGACGACAGTGTCACCCAGCCTATTAAACCTGGGTAGCGTCGTACTTCACATACCCACCATCTTGTCTAAGTATAAGCCTATACCTGCCTTGGGGCAGATCACTTGCACTGAAACCTGCTGCTATTCTTAAATTTTCCTTTTCTGTTGTACTTGTTGCTAATTGCAGTTTTCTTTGTCATCGTGTTCACGAGGGTCTTTAATCGTCTTATGTTTAACTTTTTAGCTTCGACTCTTCGACATTGTAAATATTTTCAGATTTATTGAATATATTCTTCTGTTCTGTTCTGACAAACACTTTCCTCTATATAGAAAAGCCAGAAGTCTTAATAGGAAGGCTTTTAGTTCTTTCAGTAATTCTCTTATAAATTTCCTACCTGCACTTCTTGCTTCACTTTTGAATTTGTTATCACATTCAGAGATCTCATATATTCGAAGGCCAGTTTGTACCATTTGCTGGAGTTCAAGGAAGTCCCTTCAGAAATATATTTTATGGGAAGCCAAGCGAAGTTTCTTTCTTGAACGAAAGTCAATGGTTCTGTGTAAGAACTGGAGACATCCGAAACATGTTCGTGATGACGTAACTTGGGCAAAGCATACTTTTCTCTTGCTAATCTTTTATATAAACGTTTCCGATATTATTCCATTTCTTCTTTTATATCACTTCATTATATATAAACGTTTCCGATATTATTCCATTTCTTCTTTTATATCATTTCATTCCATAATTTCCAGGCTCTCATAAAAACAAAGTTTTGGCGTCTGTAACACCGATTAAATGTTCCATTTCATTCAGAAGAAGTTTGATAATTTGTCTTCGAATATTTACCCTTCAAACAACATAACAATTCATAAAAATGAATTACTTATTGGAATCTTTTTGTCCGGAATTAGGAATATCTGTGTGTCCGGAAATAGGAACATTGCACTAATTATCCAAAATTCCCGGACAAAAGTATCCCGAACATTCAATAAGAAATTTGCACCACATAACAATGGTCAAAGCCCTATTTTTCGGAATGAAAACATAATAAACCCTTCGTAAAATAATTTTTCTTGTTTACAGAGATTCTATTATCGTTCAATATTACAACAGGACGAAATATAAAGATATTCTAATAACCTTAGCTCACTTTCCGCTATCTGGTGCTCGAATTTCACACACAATTTCAATGCCCTGTATCTCAATCAGTCCTAGAATGTTACTGCTTTCTATGGACTAGCCAAACGAATGCTTAAAGGATTCTGTATAAGCACAAATTGAGAAAATGTTATTAGTATCCGGAAATAGGACCTGTAAGGTAATTGGCCCCCCCTACCCTAAAAGATGTACGATATACTATTTGCAGATGATACAAGTATAGTAATTACAGCCAATAACTCCAACAAATTCCAATCTTCAACAGAGGAAATTCTTCTCAAAATATGTGACTCGATTTGTCAATAAATTAGTATTAAATCATAACAAAACTAACACAATTCAATTTAAATCCTGTCCAAATTCAACCTCGCAAATTTCAAGCGCAATAATTAACAATAGGTCAATAATAGAAACAACAACCAAATGGCTTAAAAATCGATAATGTATTAAATTAGAAAAATCATATTAAAAAAATTACACCCTAATTAATTCAGCATATATTAGACTTATGCAAAATATGGTATATATCAGTAACTTAAAAACAATATACTTTGCATACTTCCACTCGGTAATGAGTTTTGGAATAATATTCTGGAGAAATTCCAAAAATAGTAACAGTGTATTCCTACTTCAAAAAAAATTAGAATAATAGTAGGTGACAAATCTAGGGAATCGTGTAGAACTCTTTTAAAAACTACAAATAATGCCTATGGCTTGTCAGTATATTTCTTCATTAATAGTTTTCCGTCTATGTAATCGTGAAAACTTTGTAACTAATTCAACATAGCATAAATACGGGTCAAAAATGACTTTCTTACTCCATCGTGCTAGCAAAAGGAGTACGTTTTATGGCAGTAAAATTTTAATAGCCTCCCAATGGATATAAAAATGAAACAAAATAAAATATTATTTAGGGCCAAATTAAAGAAGTACCTAATTTCTCACGCCTTCCATTCTGTAGGTGAATTCATGACACTCAACACCGCTTCATGAAATTGATGCAACAATTTTGTGTTGTACTAGTAGACTATATTGTAAACCTGTTTTGTATATATTTGAAGTAGACTGTGACCTTAAATTAAGACTTTATAGTAGTATTAAGTTTTTTGACTTGTTCCATATTCCAGCTGTGAAGCAATGTACGAATACCATGGAATGTTAATAATATACAATATAATCTCTTTGCATATTCATCCTCAGTCCAAGTATGTATATTGCACATTGTCAGGGTTAAGATTTGAATGGTAATCCCGCTGATCAACAATAAAACTACACATCCAAATCCAAAAGAAATTCTCAACACACAACTCAATTTCAGAACACACACACGCTTTGACTCCACATTACACTACACAAACACACCCCCAAAGGAAACAAAACAAAAGGAGCCAAGACCAGCAACAACCAGTTCTGAAGATGGCCAATAGCAGGCCGAAATATGTTAACAAGGTAATATAAATTTAACACGTGAAAGACACATAATACCTCTTGCGAAGTAAAATTACAGTATATTTGTACAGTTGTCTACAGTAACGGGGAACTTGGGGAGTACCTAATAAGTTTTTCCGACACTCACAAGTTAATGTAAAAAACATATTTGCTTCTAGTTTCTTAAGGAAACTATAAAATTCATTAGCTCGCAGTTTATGGACTCTGCACTCTTTCGTCATACCATTCTTATGGCTTATATCCTGGTAGTTCTTTATCCGTTCCTTCAACTCCAAACATTTCAACATACTCCTGTTATTGGACTTACAAATACTATAAAGTGTAATTGATAATATCGAAGTATAGCAAAACTCCTCTCACTTCTAATTTAATGAAATCATCAACATGTGATCAGACGTTCGATTTTGACGCGTAACTCCACGTGTTTACATACATCCTACTTGATCGGTCAACTTGAAAGATCGCTTTTTGGAAGTAAGCTAATAACTTAGCCTGCTAAGTGTGAAGAAGTTTTACGTGTGAAAGAATACAGTTTTCAACCTTACCGTCCTCAACAAATGTGAGTAAAGTTAACAAACTTCTTATGAACAACTAAATATCATTTTTGTAAAAAAAAAAAAAAACTGCAAAAGCTGCATTTTGAAACTATGCCCTTCAAATGCCTGTGAAAAATTAAGCTTTTTTACTGCAAATCCAGTCTCCCTATCTTTCAAACTGTGGATTATATATTAATTTCCCTGTTATGAAACTTATTGAAAAATTACATTTTTGTAGGAAAAAAATAATTACTCCAGAATTGATGTACATAACAATGAATTATGGGAAAGAGTTAGATATTATCTCAAGTCATTCTTCCAAATAACAATAATCTGTCACTTCATGTCCATACTCACTGAATTTCTACTCATTCTTTCTTTCTTTTTTTTTTTTTTTCCAAGGAATAAGTCTAACCTTACCATACTTGGGTTTAATGTAAAAACTTCATTTTTTACAGGCATTTGTTCCCTGTGTAAAGATTAGGGGGTTTCACGTAAGTATAAAGTCAGGAGTGAAACAGCACTTTTGAAGGAGTGTCCTTAAATTTTTAGTAGGAATTATAGAGGCAAAAACCCTCTTATTTTCAACAAACTAAATGCCTAAGAAATATTTTTGTACAAAGAAATGAAAATGTATTTGTTGGCTTTCCTTTTCTTTCTTTTTGTTTCGTAAAAGCTGAGTCTTAGTGTCCCTTAATGTTCACAAAGGTGAATCTTACAACATGAGTGTCATGAAAAATGTTTATTGTCGTTTCGGCTTATCAAAGCGAATTAATTTCGTTATTGTGATATCGAATGAAAGATCACGATAAAGTTATTTCTGATTATAGCATTATAACTCCACATTCTCCGTTCTCAAGGAAAGCCCTTGATTGGCAATCGGAGTACAAAGTACCAAATACCGCGCGAGGACATTGGACCTCGTGGCACAGACGTGAAAAAAAGAAGCTGAAGTACTTGCAGTTGTAAACGCTACAGTATGAGTTGACAGTTTCACTGCTTTAATTATATGACGTAATTAACACGTGATGTGGCGAGATTCGAACAAAATTTCAAAGTATCTTATTATCTTCAACGTACTATTCAAGTTTCAGAATGATATTAAGAATTTTGAAATATGCTTATCATGATCTTACCTCGCAAATCTCTGCTTTTTTCAGTTCACCTGTATATATAGGATAATGCTGGTGATAAACACTTCTTAAAACTTAACTCTGGACATTTTAATAAAGCAGATCCAATTATTCTGCTTTGTGTTTTAATATTACATTTAATACAAACAAGTAGTGGCGGGTCATCCTACTAAGTTGCTGGTGTCCTAGTACGAGACTACGCTCGGGCATCGGTTCCAATCCCGCTTGGGGTGAACAATTTAATGTCCTTTTCCCAGGTTTTTGTTTCAACTACAAGGCGAATGTTAGGTAATCACTATAAGCCCGTGTTTGGTCACCTTTAAGACAAGTTAGGTAAGAAGTGACTATATGCTCAGGGCTGAGGAAAGAAGCAAACGGTGCGCCTAAGTACTTTCGTGTCCTTTGTGTATCATACATTCAGGTACAGTCGATTGACACAATAAATTTTATACAACTGTAAACAAAGATATAAGTAAATACTCGACAAACGAAGTAATTCTGTACACTTTATGCGCTCTGTACAACAGAGTATTTTATATCAAATAAAAAGCTTTAAGAAAATCACTTACCTATTCCAAAATTAAAATTAAATTTAAGACAAACAGAAAACTATAAAGTGAAAATGTGAATTATATAAAAAAGAAATTACGTATTGTATTACACTCAGTGATCACCTCGAAAGACATTACAATGACCATCTATGTACATTCTTAGTGCATCGAAAGAAAAAAGTTCCTTTTCTGTTTTAAACAATATTTAGAAACATTTCTTTCAACCTCACAAAAAAAAAAAAACAAAAACAAAAAAAAAAAAAAGAAATATTGTCTACTGCATCTTCCAGTGTGTTAAAGTTCAGGAACGATGCAGTTGTATTCCTTTTTCTGGTCGTGATTGAATTTGTGATTAACAAGTCAGAAGTTGCATATGATATTTTTTCATCACGCCAATATTTTTCTCTTTTCCGTCATTCATCTAGTATCTGTAGTACCAAGGGTGAAGATTTGGGGATAGTATGGGCCTCTGAATCTGATATAGTTATTATTATTATTATTATTATTATTATTATTATTATTATTATTATTATTATTATTATTATTATATACCGAAGTACATATGATATTTCCGTGCAGGAATTCTACGTTACCACATGATGAAGAATGAATAGAACAGAGAAAAATTCTCTCCGGCACCAGACTCGAACCCGGGTTTTCAGCTCTATGTGCTGACGCTTTATCTACTAAGCCACACTGAATTCCAGTCCCCATACCGGATCGAATCCTTCTCAGTTTAAATTCCACCTCTCACTTTCTTTTTGGTGTCCTGTCCTCATGTACTGTGTCACTATGTCCAACGCACATTGATTTGCGTAAGTAATCACTTAGTGATTCAAGATGGCGCTCATCCCTTCGGATCCCGGCCACTTAGTCACTTGTAATGAGTGCACCTCTGTACATAGTGCGTTGGACATTTTGCCACCTCCAAATATTCTGTGGCACAGTACATGAGGGCAGGCCACCAAAGGGAAACTGAGAGGTGGAACTTAAACTGAGAGAAGTTCGATCCGGTATGGGGACTGGAATCCGGTGTGGCTTAGTGGATAAAGCGTCAGCACGCAGAGCTGAAAACCTAGGTTCGAGTCCCGGAGCCGTAGAGAATTTTTGTCTGTTCTAACCATTCTTCATCATATAATATCTATGAGCTAAGGACTTCAAGCTCTGGGGTATATTATAAATTATCGTCTCGGAATGGGATCTGATTCTTTCAGGGCTGGGAGAATATAGCTCGCCTATCAGCATAGGAATCAAGAATACCACCCGGGCCGCTTCTAGCATCGGAATCAAGAATACCACCCGGGCCGCTTCTAGGACTCGAACTATCACCGCATATATAGGGAGCACATTGGTCATTGTCAGCCTCAGTGTAAGAATCCGTTCCTGATCCGGCTCTGGGGAAGCCGTCAATCATCCACCTTACTTCCTGATGAGCAATTCTGATCTAATAAAAGTCGAGTGTTGTGGAGAGTTGTTTTTATGAAGTAGTAGTATGGTTATATTTTCCGTAAATCGATGGCTTCAATCGCTCCAAGAATCGGGTAGCATAACAAAACCCTCTGAGAAGGCAACTCGGCTAGCAGCGGTACTCATATTTCACTACATTACTCAGAAACTGAGTGTACTATCCCTGTAGTGTCCTGTTGCACTCTCCTCTGTGCCCAGTTAACATATTTCTACCGTGTCGGTGAACAACACTGGGTTATAGCACACTGCCCCGTCGATGTAAGAGAAAGTCAATGTCTACCTAGTTAGGGAACGAAGTCCGGACACTAAAACATTGCTTAGAGGAGAATACAGGTTTAAGGAACGCTGGCTATAAGATGACATTACTTATTTACTCTACTGGTGTATCTTCAGATGTGTATACAAAATGAAAGACATCGCGTGAAGGAGCTCTGTTCATTCGAAGTTTAATGGGTGCGTGCTTGTATTGTTTACTGCATTATAATAGGTTGTTTCGATACAGCACGCCTATTTCCTGTTTAAAAAGTAAACATGTCATAAGGAGTTCAGTTGTGATCTAGCAAAGATACTGTGAAGATGTATTAAAATGTGTTCAATAAAAGCTGCAACTTTGCCTGTGCTTGAGAAAGAATTTGGAGATAATATTTTTCATTCAAGAACGAAAATATATTATGGCGTAATGTGTGTAAGTTAGACATAAAAGTTAATAAACGCCATGATTTACAAAAACATTGTGACTCTAAAAGACACAATGAACATCTGAAATTTTTAGTGATTTGGTTTTGGACCAGTTCACTTGTCATTATTACTTGTGTCTGACGCTGGTATGTGCGAATATTCTGTTCTATAAACTTGAGAATCCACATTTCAAACACTTCATTGAAAAGTATACGTTTAGAAAATTGACGACTTCAATAATCATGCGTACACAATATTTACCTTCGTGTTATGAAGTAACTGGAAATTCTATACGATCTGCTGTTGATAACAATAAAAGAGTTAAACTGAAACTGAAGGGTGTTCTTGGAAAAATTCTGCATATTCGAAATTCAGTGAAGTATAGTGTGAACTAAATAGTGAACAGGCACAAGATTATAATAAATAAAATCTAGGATATTTCAAAATCATAACAATATCACGTGATATCGAAAGAACATTTTCTTGTCTGAGGGGTGTTCCTTCTTATCCCATGCAAAATAAAGGTTAAAATAGCCATTTTCAAGTAGTCATAAATATAATACTACTTATCAGAGCTCTTTTATTTTTTTAGAGATGTGAGTCATATAGAAGATGCAAACCCCGACATTTCCACTTTTCAGAGAAAGTGAGATTTTCACGCAAAACACTTTTCACTTTGAAATCTAAACGTTCACTAATAATTTATAAGAAAACAGCGACAATTCCTATTCATTTGAACACTGCGAATTCAGAGTCACAGTCTAAGGCATACAGTCACGAAACTTCAACACTTTTTCTGCCAACATTCGCGACACTAGCGCCCAAGCGGCAGGCAAGGCACTGGCCATAGTCTCGTTCAGCCAGCACGTGCTTTAAAGGGATGCGAGATGTTATAATAACGTTTTAATCATGCATCGGAATAAAGGCAATGTGTGCAATGACGAAAATTGCAGTAACAACAAGTTTAAATCTCCGAATTTGTCGTTCTTCAGATTCCCTAAAGACCATGAGAAAATCATAACTCAGGAATAACCAATAATCCACGTTGTAGGTAGCCTACGTATTGTGTTCTATAAAACATTATTATTACTTATCAGTTACCTATTTGTATGTCAGGAAGGAGAGTTTAAATAAAAACAAAGTAAATACCTGTTACAGTATATTATTTTTTTGTAGAAATCATATGTGTAAATGTGTAACCATTCCGATTTTGGATAATGTATCTACAGTTTTCATGCAAGTAATTCCATACTTTTTGTATTCGTGTTTTTTATATATATTTTTCAAAAGTTGAACGTTATATTGCATTCAAGTAGGGATCATGGTGTTAATTTTTCAAGAATTCATGGAGTATTGTAATCCTTTTGCAAAATATTCACTTCTTGAATAAATCCAGACTGTGTCGATAGATTTCTGATGTGTTGGTGTAGATTCATGTGGCAGACGTATTAAGTTCTCAAGAGCCTTTTTAAATTTAATATAAAAAGCAATCTTTTCTGTAATAATTTGTATGACTGCTATTGGTGTTGATTTTACATTCCCAGTGATTATTTGAGCTGTTCAGAGCAGAAGTGGTGTAAGTCAAAATTAGGTAATGAGATTTAAAGTAAATATTCTGTAAAATACAGCGCAAAGTAGCAATTAATATATCCTTCGTGCTATTCACTGACTACTAATAGTTTAAATAAATTCAATATTAACTGCTACTTTGCGCTGTATTTTAAAGAATGTTTACTTTAACCCTCATTACCCATTTTGACTTACACCACTTCTGCTCTGAAAATAAAATTAGGCCTACATTTTCTGAGTTAATTGAAGTCACAATTTTTTCAACAAAATTGTGTGTTCATTTATTTGTTTTCACCTACGTCATATTAAAAGTAAGGGCATGTAAATTACGTATTATATAGGTAGAATAAGTTAAAATTAGGCATTATGTGTGAAAACTGGAAATGAAATGTAAAATGCGGTAAACTTGCCATAAACATTTAAACCATAATATCAGCACTGTTTGTCACTCAAAATAATCAAGGAAATACCGGTTCTTAAGAAATGAAAAATAATAAACTTCATAAATCAATGTCTGTCATATTAAGGTTTAAATCTTCCCCTTTTTTATTTTCAAGTTTACCTCAGCGGCCGAGTTTACCCCAATTTGCGGTATGGAAAATAGTTAATTTCTCAGGAAATAGGGAGAGGAGTTCACCACGCAATGTAACCTACAATTTTGAAGCTACTAATTTTGACTCTTCTCACAGGAAATATAGAGTTCTAATGATTCATAAATATATTCAGGAATGAATTTAATTAACCATCCACGTACGAACAATTATATTATTTCAAACCATGATACGTGAACAGTTCCATGATTCAGTTGTAAGGAGCAGAAAGAATTACGTTTATTCTCAGCTTCTGAAACTTGTAGATTAACTGCGTGTGAAATTCTTCTAGGATTCTAAATTAAAATTAATAAGAATCATATACACTTACTGTATAGCATAAAAATATAAAACAAATTACGCAAAACCCGTTTTCCGATATGTTATCATATGTCGTGTGCACACTTTTAACTTGCCTGCCGCTAGAGGGCTACTGTCGCGCCAGCTGTCAAATGTTGGCATATTTTATACGTATGAGTTGCGTGACTGTATGTCTTAGACTGTGTTCAGAGTTTACTGTAGATTCAAACGCCAACATTTCCTCGCAGCAGTGAGAAACAATCCCCGACATTTTCGTTAGCCAATACCTGATGCAAATTAAGTCACATGATTCCGCCTTTGCTATCACTTATCAGCTGTACTTCGTTGCCAGTGAATTGAATATTGTGAATGTTACTTAGAAAATTATGAAGTAATAAAGTGTATTTCTTGCAGCAGGCCATAGCTATCTTCCATCACACAGGTTTTTCGGGAAAGTCGAAAAAATTGTAAGGAAAGACCAACGATTATTAGTTCCCGAGTATAAAGATGCATTCCAGCAATTTGGTATATTACCATAACTTGGTAGAGACGCAGTAGTATATGACTGAAAAAATATGCTAAACATGAAAATTTCTGGACAGTAGCACTTCAAATTCAACGAGGCTAACATGATGATCCTAACTCGTGAAAATGAAATTCTGAAAGTCAGAGCTGAACCATTCTACAGACAAGGTTAATGATTTTCAAATCCTCTTTTCAAAAAGTAATAATAACATTCACAAATTCAAACTTGAAAATTTGTCTTTAGGAGTGCAAGATTAAAAAAGAAGCGTGTTCTGATATTGACTCATTACTAAACCGTCATTTCAGGATGAATGGAAGGAACAAAGTGACTTGAGTTATACAGGCGAGTGATTGATAATGCAGCACACAGTAAGTCATTAAAAGTGGAAGAAGAATGCCTCTGTGAAGCACAGAATCAAGCGGAGTTTTCGAGGATTTGGACTGTGGCGGTTCTAAGTAAAATGTTTATAATATTGTATATAAAATATAAACTAACTGTAGATACTTTCAAACAAGTTTAAAACAATTTTTTTCTTTCAAAGAAACAAGTATAAAAGGTAGTGGCAATTCTGAAGTCGTCTTAGCTATACATCCTCCACTGATTTCATTTTTTACTTTTGTTTTTTTTTTTTCAAAAATATTGTACGAAATATATATTATAAGTAAATTTAATGTCATATTCATGCCGGTTTGTTAGTAGTAGCTGTAAAATAATGCTATAATGGACATTATGAAAAATGCATATAATCAGTAAAAACCAAACTCACGCATTTCCATTTTATCTCGTCATATTTATAGAAAACGACTAACATTTCTTGTCATTTAAAGAAATCATTATGGTGTCAGTTCTCTCTTTAAACGGTTATATACAGTTTACACATTTTATGTAACACAGTTTCTTAGTAGGGTAAATCATTTTTTCATTTCCTGAAAAATTAACATAGGTGGAAATACCGGGGATTGCATCTATACGGCTCGTATACACATTAAGCTTTAAGATTAAAAAAGGATGGTTACTCTAGAGTTAATCATTCAACTTAAAATATATATTTTTTTAAATTTAAACATAATTGTTTTATAAATTCACTACATGCCTGTGATTAAGTACACTCTATTCACTTATTATAGCATACATTGATTTGAAATTTAGCCACTTACTGCTAACAGATACTAAAACACACCCTACCAAAATTATTAATATATCTGCAATATTATGGGCTTATACCAATCATCATCGTCAAAAATGTTTTCCAGATTTCTCAGCACTCACTCACTTGTTCAACTTCCAAGGCAAATCTGTTCTTGATTTGAGCTTTTGGAGGAATGTTTCTCCTCACTCCACTGACCCCTGTTCACATTCGCCTTTCTTTTATAATCAGTAGGCATTTTGTGTTGTAATCTACTCAAATCTGTAAAAAAAACAGTTACATCGCAATTTTTGTAAATAATGATCGACTTAGTAGCAAGATAAAATAATAAAGAGATTTATTAAATAACTTTCAAGGTAGATATATTATGAATTTATAGAAATACATATTCATTTTTTTAAACTTCGACATCTATCCATTTAATTCTTGTGGCATCTCTACCTCAAAGCAGAGATGCTACATTCCCTACTTTCCATATTGAATTTTGAACAAGCCGGCAACATCACGTGAAGTCAACAGGAAGAATGTTATAAACCTCTAATGCAGTGTAATTTCTCGGGTACTGCTGTATCAAGTACAGACATGGACAAAATATTAGACAAAATGAATTATATGTGCAACAAAGCTGTATTTATCTGCAGAATTAATGAACAAAAATGTATTTTGAACAGAAATAATGAACAGAAAATTGAGTCTGGATATTATTAGTATTTTGTGAACATTCCCCTATTCTTTATTAACACGTTGATTTTATCAGGGATGCTGGAAACTAAAGTTTGGCACTTTCTCTGAATATCAGCATGATTTAGCCAGCTATCAGACAGTGCTTAAATGAGTCCATGTTTTGTTTTAAGCCTCTATTTGTTCAATTTCTTCTTCAGATTTTAAATTTCATTCATGTCTGGTCTTCTTGGAGGCCATGGGAGAACAGACTGATGAATATCATCTGCAGTATATTATTAAAACACCAGTAGTACCAACATAGCCAGACAAAATATACTTAACCATTGGAAAAATATACCAGATAATGTAAACAATGATATTTACAACAATAGAGACTGTGAATTATATTGACAGTTGATTTGACGAATTGTATTATGTTTCAAAGAAAAATGTTTTAGTCTAAAAATTTGTCCACTCTGTACTTCAGGCACTATAGATGAAAGGTAATAAAAACGTCAAAGCTACATTTCAAAAACTTGCCGCATTATATGAGTTTTAACTCACGTAAAGGATCCTGCTAGAAGACACAATGTTGTGGCGGGAATTTGTGACGTCAATGGCGTCATAACGCTCCAAGTCACGCCAAAAAGTGGAGAAATGGCGCGCATCCCGAGTGTGTATATAAGACGAGGCCAAATCGCCGTAGAGTCATTCATTCGTCGGTAGGAGAACTGCTACCACACTTTCTTTGCCACGAACAACATTTTCTCTGCCTGAGAGTCATGATGTCACGGTAATTTAGTTTACGAAGAACTTACCTTATCTCCGTACTCCCTGGGACAGAACGTTTTGCCTAGGCATAATGAAAGGTAATTGTGGAGAAATTGATAGAATGGCGAGTGCTAAACGGGAAAAACTCTAGAAATTATCCAAAGACCTTGGTTTTGTCCACCACAAGTACAAATCCAATAACGCTAATATATATACACTCGGGTTTGCGGTCGTCGTAAAACAGTGATCCGCCATGTATGACTTGAGGCTTTCCCGGCGTTTGATATAGAATAACTCTTCTCGGGTTCTCAGCCTGGTGAGTTGGAGATTAGCTTCCAAGCTCTCGACGGCTAGCTCTGCCAACTTCTTCATGGACGAAGGTTTCTTCGTCTTCTTCGTCCCTGAAGAAGATGGCAGTGCTAGCCGTCGAAAGCTTGAAAGCTAATCTCCAACTCAGCTGGCTGAGAACCCGAGAAGAGTTATTCTATAGTGAACCGCCAGCTAAGCTGCCAAGACGGTTAAATTACATTAATTCGAAGAGATCCATGATATCTTAAATGTTTACTTTTAGTTGATTTCAATGCCTGTGAAGTATAAAGTGCGTATTCATTCATTCATTCATTCATTCATTCATTTATTTTATTCCATAGATCTTACATGAGCAATGAAGCTTTAAGATGTGGAACAAGTCAACATTTTACAATATTACAATTACAATTTTTACAAATGTTTATAGTTTTACAATTTAGTAATTTTCTACAATTTTTACAATTTTGTGCAATTTTTTACATTTTTTTTTTTACATTTTGGCGAGATGTAGTGAGATGAGATGAGGTCCGAGGATTCGCCAAAATATTACCCGGCATTTGCCTTTTGGTGGGGGAAACCTCGGAAAAACCCAACCAGGTAATCAAATCAAAGGGGTTGATGCCAAGAATTCGCCATAGACCATCCGGCTTCAGTCCCACGGCTGGGGAAAACCTCAGAAGAAACCAAAGACCAAAGGGGGATCCAACCCAAGCCGGAACGCAGCTCCGGATCAGCAGCCCAGCGAGTCTGCCGACTGAGCTACATCGATGGCTCTACTAAAAGTATACAATACATAGCCAATCAGATTATTAAATTTACAAACACAAACGATCATTCATAAATTGAGCTATATGTATAATACAAAACAAGTTAATTAAATTTAAGGCATAAACAATTCAACTAGTTGTGATATACAGAAATTGATAATACATATCATGCAAACTACTTCAAATTACAAACACAAACAATTTATCAGTAGAGCTATATAGATTACTATTCAATTTAAAGCATATAGAATTCATCGGCCAAAACTATATACAATACAAAGTATCATACTTTCATTAAGCTATACAAATTTGTGCAATTAATATCAAGTAGATTAATTCAATTTATAATCATAAACAATTCATCAGTTGAGCTATACATATTACCATTCAATTTACAGTAGGTCTATATACAATTCATCAGTAGAGTTACACAGACTAGTAATCATTTTAAGAACATATCGTCGGTATATTTTATCATTCTACGCTCGAATGCACTGCCGCTTCCGCAATAATTCCGCGAGCGTGGTAAAATAACATATATGCACTATATTTTGTTCTGAAGTTGCCCCGACTTAAAATTTTCCAACTCACTCCTAATTACATTTTATAAATTAATTAAACATTTTTTTGCTAAGGAAGAGAGGCCCAAAGGCTAGCACTGCAGCCTTTAGTGGGCCTATTCTGCGTTACCTCTTCTAAACAGGGAACTATTTATTAAATATTAACGGGCGCGCCTTTCTAGATACAGCGGCTCAACTCTGTGGTGCCATCTGTGTATTCAGCCTGTACGTCTTAATAAAATTATGTACTACCGCTATAATGCCTTTTATCTCCCCCCTCCGAAGGATTACTAAACCTCCTCAAACTAATGCCATCTGTACTACATCACGCCTCAACGTTTCGGGTGAATGCTCTTGATATAATGATAATGAATATTGAAATGAATAATGAGAGAGGACTGATGGAGAGAACTGGGAGAATGCCAAGGAAACCCTGTGTCGTGCATCGCTCTCCGTTGACATCCTCTTCTGGCTGTAGTTCCAGGTGTAGAGAGCAGAAAAGGGGTGACGGGACAAGGTGGGCCGAAGCTTGTGTGGAGGTGATGAAGGGACGATGGTAGGCAATTGCCGTGCGCTGGCCTCCGTTGACGTCCCCTGTGTGCTGTGGTGACACATGAAGAGAGAGGAAACGGGAGTGACGGGACAAGGTGGGCCAAAGTGTTTGTTGGGGTGATGTTGCGATGTTGAAAGGAAAAACTCTGTTTACAAGTACAGATATTTATTTCAATAATTAATTCCTCCCCTCGGTCGTGATTAGGGGAAACGGGAGTGTCGTTTGAGAAAATCTCGAATATTGAAATATTTGTTTCTTCGACTCTGATTGAGACTATATGAAGATGTGACGAAGCTAGGACGGAAGATAATTATAATAAGTGAGAGGTGATTTAACTATTTATTGTTCAGTTTTACAAAGGCTCCGAATGATGAGGGGGAATGAGACGGGAGTGCCTGGGGAGAAACGAGGCGAAAGCAGAAGTGAGTGTGGGGAAAGAATAGAGGCCTCCCCACACCGACGCGAAATATTCACAGCGGTGGCGAATGTTTCGCTTCGCAAAGTTGCCACTGTCTCAGTGTACATTGCGGTATATGAGTGTGCCCACACCGACGCGAATGTATCGCCGGACATCTGCGAATCTGCAGCGTTGAAATTTAGATTCGTCGCCTGCGCGGATTTTTTCGCTGCCGTCGCGAATTTTATGATGGCGTTCTGTGAGAAATTGTAAGGAAATATCCAGTATTATACGATTTATTCTAGAGGATTACAAGTAAGTAAGGAAAAAGGGCAATATGAGATGCAATCCAATTGGAATTTAATGAAAGTGGTAAGTTATTCACATCTTTAACATATCTTAAGAGAAAAATTCTAGCCTACATACGGCCTGTCTATAAGGAATAAATTCATATTCGCATCTTTGTTGGCTTTTATCAGTCCTTCAGGATATCATAGCATTGCTTAGTACAGAACTATATTTCTAGAGAACCTACCTACATGAACTTTGCGTCATTTAACATCTTACTAAGGTTTAATAGTTCAAAGTTTATAATTTTCTTAGTTTAGGAAAGGTTTCATTCTTAAAAGAAAACATATAAGTTTATATTTAATAGCAATTTTTTGTCAATACTAATCTCATTCATATTTTATTCCTATGAAATACTCTAGGAACTTTTGTATTAGGTAGTACAGAAGAGTTGTTTCAATAAACTTAAATAGGCCTAGTAATTGTTTTCATTAAACCTTACGGATTCGCGCTGTATCTCCTAACATTAGTACTCGCGTTTGGTGTCACTGCAGCTCAATCAATAATAATCAATGTTTTGGACTTCAGCTAATATTTTTATTTTATTATGCGATATTTGTCTACATAATGTTAAAATAACCGACTTGCAATTAATTTTTAAATATTAAATACAATATTATAGGATTGTTGTTTAGTCAATTTTCCGAAGAAAAGTCTGAACCTCACAAATGATACCAAGAAGGCACCACTTATGAGGCACTTATGAGTGTTTCCCTTCATAGTCAGTACATTAGAACAGCTGGCGCATGCGCCCTGATTTACGTGTCTTGCCCATTACCGTAATACGCTAGGCTGGTAGGCGCTATTGAAAGCGCTTTTGGTGATGAAAGTACAGTATTATAATGTTTATTTGAACTTCTGGTGGTAAAGTGAGTATGTTATAGAGTTTATTGAAACAAAGTGAAGTATAACTAGTGCGATATTGTTGTAATATGGCAGAAGATCACTGTATAATTGAACAGATTTTTAAAAAGCCTTTCGGTTGTAGATCATTTAGCGAAAAAGATGAAATTGTAACTGTGGGAGGAAGACCAGTGCCGGCGCTTCCGAACTTAAAGTTTTTACAAAAAGAAAAGAGTAGAGAATATTTACGTTATTTCAATGTGAACCAATATGTGAAAACTAATTAGCTAACCGGATGCAGTCATCTTAATAAATTATTTTGCTGGCCATGCTTATTATTTTGTAACGAACAAAGTGTGTGGGGAACAAAGAGGGTTATAATAATTTAAATAATCTCAGCAATGCCATTGTCAAACACGAACGATCGCAGTATTATTTGCGTTCGGTTGTTCAGCTTTCTTGTTTTGGAAGTGTTCGTATTAACATCCATCTTGATCAACAATTGAAATCAGATGTGGCGCGTCGCAATGAAATGGTGAAGAAGAACAGAGAAATATTTAAACTCCTAATCGACGCAACATGCTTCTTAGCCATGCAAAAATTGCCGTTCAGAGGGCATGGCGAAAGTGAAGATTCACTTAACAAAGGCAACTATACACAACTTTTACATTTGTTGAGCAGCTACGACACTACTCTTCGAGAACATCTAGAGTCGTATACAACATTTAAGGGCACATCGAACAGAATTCAAAATGACCTGATAACTGCTATCAGTGGCGTGTTGATGGAATCTATTAAGAATGACATTTCCATGGCCCAGCACGTTGCAATTATTTTAGATGAAACATCCGACGAAACCAACAAATCACAACTGTCCACCACTCTCAGATATGTCCATGACCATACAGCACAGGCTCAAGAAATGGTTATTTCCTTCGTTGATGTGAGTGCAGATAAATCCGCTAATGATTCATTTAGTCATGTAATGGACATAGTGGCATCTTATGATACCAGAGACAAATTAATTGGTCAAACATACGACGGTGTGGCAGTGATGGCTGGAGAAATAAATGGACTTAAAACCAAAGTTCAAGACATTTATCCTAAAGCTCTATTTGTTCATTGTTTCAGTCATGTCCTAAATCTAGTCTTATCTCAGTCAGCTATAAGTATTAAGGAGTGCCGGATCTTTTTTCAAACATTGAATGGACTAAGTAGCTTCTTCTCCAAGTCTACAAAACGCGCGCATGCTCTTACTGAATATTCCAACAGAATAACTCCAAGAAATGCACCCACAAGATGGAATTTCTCTTCCAGAATAGTCAATGCGGATTAAATCATTTCAAAGATCAACTCAAGGGCAAGAAAGATTGAGCAGTCTAGCTTTGATGTCCATTGAGGAGAAAAAGCTCAATGAAATCCGAAAATCCCCTACATTCCACAGCGATGTCATTGAGGAGTTTTCTAAAAAGGAACGCATAATGGAGTTCACCTTCAAGTAAATAAGTTATAATTTATTTAATTACCAATTTATTTTATCATTAGTTTCCGAAGGTTTCTGTTTTTTTACCCTCCTCCTGGCTGCTGCTCTGGTTTGATGTCAGAACTCACTAAAATTATATCAAATGAGTAGGCCATTTGCAAAACCAGCTATTTGCATGTTAGACGAATTTTGGCAAATGAGGAAAATTGTATAATAACTTACCTCCAGATGCTAGAGGCATGATTTCTGGTTCATATAATGGGGAAGAATTATTTCGTGTTTCTTTCTACAGCTCAGAAATATATGATCAATGAGTAATTAGTTATTTTGTATATTAATTTGCAAATAGCAGGTTTTGCAGCCGAATAGAGCAGTTAGCAGGATTTGCAACTCTGTAGGTAGCCATCTTAACAATACAGTAGTTTGCAAAACCTGATATTTGATCAATTTTAGCAGTTTATCTGACAAGACTAACTTGTAAACAAACTGACGGTGGAAGAGAATATTTTTATTTTCTTTACATACCTAAATACGTATTATTAAACACACAAAAACATTGTACTACTAACAAAAAGAATTAAGAATAGGAACGAAAGTAAAATATATTAAGGATAATATTATAGTTTGAAGGTTTCGTTATACTATAACAACTTTACAAAATGTCTGGTTCTTCCTCATCCATAAGTTCGACGTCCACTACATCTGTATGTTCACCCTCATTTTCACTCAGGTCTGCAACACCAAGGCCTTGCTGTTGATTGAACATTTCGGTGTGAAAGGACAGGTTTACATTCCGAACCCAGTCCTCCCCGAAGTGCAATTCCAGAAGTCTTTTAATGTCCCTGATTTTTGCTTCTTTAAGGATGACACCCATTGGAATGGAGTTTGGAATGTAGCCCTTTTGGAAATGTTTGCCTTTTTTGTTTAAACTTTTGGGTTCGCCTGATTCAAAGTTGTAGAACGGTTCCCCTTGAACGAGACAAGTTCTTTTGCTGACGCTCTTTGTAATGATTAGTTTCTTGCTCTTCTGAAACTGGAAATGCCAATTTCCAGGTTTCTTCATAACTTGATCTGCATACCCTTTCCAATCGTGTACAGGACAGTCTTTCCCCAAAGAAATAATCGTTGCAAACTTCTCGATTATTCCGACGTACCCCGATGAGTTTTCAATTACACTGAGGCTCTGGAATTGTCTCTCTAGATTACCAAATACTCTGTCGGGGGGAATGAACGAATGTCCCACGATTGGGAACCAGATCTCGATTTTCTTAATGTTTTCAGGTGCTTCACTTAGGAACCAGTGAATCACCATTCCAAGCATAGTTGTATTCTTATTCTGACCGCCACATCCGTCAGAGAATAAGCGAACAGAAGTGAAACAATCCATATTTGTGTGGCTCAGTCGGTGATGTACGGCAGACGCAATTTGATTCGACCCTTTGGCATACTCCTTTTCTGTCCAAACGTAAGCAAATGTGTTTTCTTTTGTTTGAGAACAACCTGAGTGCCCCTGACAAACTGTGAAGTTGTAGAGGTATAGTTGGCGTGAAAAATACGCTGCTTGATCGGGAACCTTGGGTAGTATTAGATTTTTTTGACAGTCATAGTTAAGGGTAAGTTGGCCGTCAGTCTGTTCCTGTAGTTGTTTATAAAACACATCACTTCGGGTCTTGTGAACTTTCAGCTGTATTCGTAATGCTTCTCTCTCGGTTTGTCTCTTTTCGGCTGTGATCCTGTTTTCAAGGGATGAACATGTTGAGCATTTGTCTACATACGGGGTTCCAAAACCGATATTAAAATGATCATTAAATATCGTCCTGTAGTAGTCGTAATCAACATGGAGCTCCTCAGGGTTTTCTTCAATGTACATGGACCACATTTTTTGACGTTGAGCTCACTACGCAGATACTGTCTGTTACAGTTCTTGCCCCTAGAATAGTGGCTTTGAAGGGGTTTGAATTTTATTACGTGCTGTATTACACCTTCTTTTTTCTCTTTGTACTTGTGTGTTCGCCTGTCGCCTCCTCTCGTTTCAGTGGGCGTTGTTTCATTTTCAAAATATTTTTGACACAATCTGTGTAGCCTATCTCTACCAACGTGAAGAATGTTCACAAAAGCTGCCCTACACACCCTAATATTTTCAACTACATTGCCTCTTCGTTTAGGTAAAACAAACTTTGTGCTTATTTTCCGCCTGGGGTTATCTACGTTGATTGTTCTTCTTACAGAACTGACAGAGACATGTTGCAATATGAAATTATTCTGCCATACACGATCAGGTTGTTTGTGAAATTTCTGATGTATTCTTCTTACATCCTGCATGGAAAGTTCGTTACATCTGAGTTTACCGTCCGGGTGCTTGCAGATGGGAGTCTTTGGAAAGGCTTTCGGTTTGTATCTGCAACAATGCAGAACCAAAACTAATAAGATAAATTCTGCGGTTTGTTTAACCTCCCACACTTCTCTCCAGCCTAGGTGAGAAGGTTGTGCTAACACGCCGATGATGTAATATTGCATTCCAAACTCATAATTCTCATTTGGTTATTAACATATGATTATAAGATTTCTAAGAAGATTACACTCACCTTGCTTTCTTCTCTTTCGTCCTTTTCCACTGTTCTGGACATCTCGTCCTCTTTCTAGACCTCATAGGCTCAGTCTCAACAATCATTTCCTTTTCACTGTTACCATTCTCTTCATCATCTATATCTTCTCCCTCAACACTAATACAGTTATTGAAACTGGATTCACCATATCCAGCCTCACTCATTTCAGCAAAGTCTAGAAAACTGCAAGATAATAGCAGTAACCACTTCAAGAGTCAACATAAAATGTTAGAAGTTCTCGATAAAGCGCGGGCAAAATCTCTGAGGTGATGTCTCAAATGCAGCAGTATAACCAACTTGACTATACGAGCAAAGAGTAACTTCATTATCGACGTCAATTACTTTTTTATTCGTTATTTTAGTATGCTCAATGTAATCCTTATGGAGCTCGAAATAGCAGCTTTTGCATCCGTAACTCTCAATATGGCCATGTTGTCTCAATGACATTTAGCAGGTTTTGCAAAAGTAAACATGGCATTGTGCAGTTAGCAGGTATTGCATCCTTACGCTCTCCACACTTAGCAGGTTTTGCAACCGTATGCAATTTTATTTACTAGATTTAAAGGGTTTAGAGTTGGATTTGCAACCGAATATATGGCTTAATTCGTAGCTAATGACGAACTGAAACCATGGTTACCAATATCTCATTTTTCATTTTTTTGTCAATTAGCAGGTTTTGCATCTGGGCTACTCAAATATTAAATTATCAGTTTGTTCGAGATATTGTAAGTTGTATACCTATGTAGCATGCAAACATGAAGAGCCTACCCTAATGCAATAAGATCCGCACGCCACTGCTTTAACTTCTTGTTTCTGATGCACTTTTGTATTTTTCTACGAGGACTTCACTTTCTCACCCACACTTCTTTCTTTTTTTCTATGTGTTCTCTCCTCCAGAGCTTTAAGTTCTTTGACAACGTTTGCAACCGCAAGCACAACATCTAAGGCTAAATACTAGGTATCGTCGTTCGCCATTTTGATTCTTTTCTTTTAATAATTTAATTAAGTGTATTCTAATATTTCAGTTACATTTATTTTAATATTATAACTACATTTATTTTAATATTGTGATTACATTTATTTTTAATTGCATTATTTATATTTAAATTACATTTACCGTATTTTAATATTTATTATTACATTTCAAAACACATACGAGTAATTAAACCAATTTAAGCGATGGAAGTATTTCGTAACCGGATTTGAAATCAGAGCAAAGATTTCTGTATTAGCAGACAAGATGTTGTCTTCAGTTCTTCGCCAAGTAAAAAATACTCTTTTCTTTAACTCGCCGTAACTTGAAAACCAGTAAAGATTTTGAATAGGGGAAACTTTTAAAAGTAATTTCCATTCTTTCTCAACATTTCATTCCCTTTGACCCCCCATCTAACGTGAAAAAAAAGCGTTAACCACTTCTGAAGGTCTAAATGTCTGTTTTGAACAGATCACTTCCAAATTAGTATCTTTTTTCCCCCAGGGTTTTGAAAACAATTTTGATTTCAAAATTTGTTTCATGATTTCCTCAGACATTGACCTTCCAATCATTAAAATAACAGTGCGATTGATTGACTATCATAGGAGCTACAACATGATATTCCTCTGCATACGCGAAATTTGGTCTCCGTCAGCGCTGCGAATATTTCGCGTCGGTGTGGGGTAACCTGCGAATTTCGTTGCCATTGTATACGCGAAATATTCGTCGCCGCCACGCCTGCGAATATTTCGCGTTGGTGTGGGGAGGCCTTAATAGAAGAGAAGGGGCTATTCACACTCTGAGGCAGAGAAAATGTTGTTCGTGGCAAAGAAAGTGTGGTAGCAGTTCTCCTACCGACGAATGAATGAATCTACGACGATTTGGCCTCGTCTTATATACACACTCGGGATGCGCGCCATTTCTCCACTTTTTGGCGTGACTTGGAGCGTTATGACGCCATTGACGTCACAAATTCCTGCCACAACATTGTGTCTTCTAGCAGGATCCTTTACATGAGTTACAACTCATATAATGCGGCAAGTTTTTGAAATGTAGCTTTAACGTTTTTATTACCTTTCATCTATAGTGCCTGAAGTACAGAGTGGACAAATTTTTAGACTAAAACATTTTTCTTTGAAACATAATACAATTCGTCAAATCAACTGTCAATATAATTCACAGTCTCTATTGTTGTAAATATCATTGTTTACATTATCTGGTATATTTTTCCAATGGTTAAGTATATTTTGTCTGGCTGTGTTGGTACTACTGGTGTTTTAATAATATACTGCAGATGATATTCATCAGTCTGTTCTCCCATGGCCTCCAAGAAGACCAGACATGAATGAAATTTAAAATCTGAAGAAGAAATTGAACAAATAGAGGCTTAAAACAAAACATGGACTCATTTAAGCACTGTCTGATAGCTGGCTAAATCATGCTGATATTCAGAGAAAGTGCCAAACTTTAGTTTCCAGCATCCCTGATAAAATCAACGTGTTAATAAAGAATAGGGGAATGTTCACAAAATACTAATAATATCCAGACTCAATTTTCTGTTCATTATTTCTGTTCAAAATACATTTTTGTTCATTAATTCTGCAGATAAATACAGCTTTGTTGCACATATAATTCATTTTGTCTAATATTTTGTCCATGTCTGTACTTGATACAGCAGTACCCGAGAAATTACACTGCATTAGAGGTTTATGACATTCTTCCTGTTGACTTCACGTGATGTTGCCGGCTTGTTCAAAATTCAATATGGAAAGTAGGGAATGTAGCATCTCTGCCTTGAGGTAGAGATGCCACAAGAATTAAATGGATAGATGTCGAAGTTTAAAAAAATGAATATGTATTTCTATAAATTCATAATATATCTACCTTGAAAGTTATTTAATAAATCTCTTTATTATTTTATCTTGCTACTAAGTCGATCATTATTTACAAAAATTGCGATGTAACTGTTTTTTTACAGATTTGAGTAGATTACAACACAAAATGCCTACTGATTATAAAAGAAAGGCGAATGTGAACAGGGGTCAGTGGAGTGAGGAGAAACATTCCTCCAAAAGCTCAAATCAAGAACAGATTTGCCTTGGAAGTTGAACAAGTGAGTGAGTGCTGAGAAATCTGGAAAACATTTTTGACGATGATGATTGGTATAAGCCCATAATATTGCAGATATATTAATAATTTTGGTAGGGTGTGTTTTAGTATCTGTTAGCAGTAAGTGGCTAAATTTCAAATCAATGTATGCTATAATAAGTGAATAGAGTGTACTTAATCACAGGCATGTAGTGAATTTATAAAACAATTATGTTTAAATTTAAAAAAATATATATTTTAAGTTGAATGATTAACTCTAGAGTAACCATCCTTTTTTAATCTTAAAGCTTAATGTGTATACGAGCCGTATAGATGCAATCCCCGGTATTTCCACCTATGTTAATTTTTCAGGAAATGAAAAAATGATTTACCCTACTAAGAAACTGTGTTACATAAAATGTGTAAACTGTATATAACCGTTTAAAGAGAGAACTGACACCATAATGATTTCTTTAAATGACAAGAAATGTTAGTCGTTTTCTATAAATATGACGAGATAAAATGGAAATGCGTGAGTTTGGTTTTTACTGATTATATGCATTTTTCATAATGTCCATTATAGCATTATTTTACAGCTACTACTAACAAACCGGCATGAATATGACATTAAATTTACTTATAATATATATTTCGTACAATATTTTTGAAAAAAAAAACAAAAGTAAAAAATGAAATCAGTGGAGGATGTATAGCTAAGACGACTTCAGAATTGCCACTACCTTTTATACTTGTTTCTTTGAAAGAAAAAAATTGTTTTAAACTTGTTTGAAAGTATCTACAGTTAGTTTATATTTTATATACAATATTATAAACATTTTACTTAGAACCGCCACAGTCCAAATCCTCGAAAACTCCGCTTGATTCTGTGCTTCACAGAGGCATTCTTCTTCCACTTTTAATGACTTAATGTGTGCTGCATTATCAATCACTCGCCTGTATAACTCAAGTCACTTTGTTCCTTCCATTCATCCTGAAATGACGGTTTAGTAATGAGTCAATATCAGAACACGCTTCTTTTTTAATCTTGCACACCTAAAGACAAATTTTCAAGTTTGAATTTGTGAATGTTATTATTACTTTTTGAAAAGAGGATTTGAAAATCATTAACCTTGTCTGTAGAATGGTTCAGCTCTGACATTCAGAATTTCATTTTCACGAGTCAGGATCATCATGTTAGCCTCGTTGAATTTGAAATGCTACTGTCCAGAAATTTTCATGTTTAGCATAATTTTTCAGTCATATACTACTGCGTGTCTACCAAGTTATGGTAATATACCAAATTGCTGGAATGCATCTTTATACTCGGGAACTAATAATCGTTGGTCTTTCCTTACACTTTTTCGACTTTCCCGAAAACCCTGTGTGATGGAAGATAGCTATAGCCTGCTGCAAAAAATACACTTTATTACTTCATAATTTTCTAAGTAACATTCACAATATTCAATTCGCTGGCAACGAAGTACAGCTGATAAGTGATAGCAAAGGCGGAATCATGTGACTTAATTTGCATCAGGTATTGGCTAACGAAAATGTCGGGGATTGTTTCTCACTGCTGCGAGGAAATGTTGGCGTTTGAATCAACAGTAAACTATGAATTCGCAGTGTTCAAATGAATAGGAATTGTCGCTGTTTTCTTATAAATTATTAGTGAACGTTTAGATTTCAAAGTGAAAAATGTTTTGCGTGAAAATCTCACTTTCTCTGAAAAGTGGAAATGTCGGGGTTTGCATCTTCTATATGACTCACATCTCTAAAAAAATAAAAGAGCTCTGATAAGTAGTATTATATTTATGACTACTTGAAAATGGCTATTTTAACCTTTATTTTGCATGGGATAAGAAGGAACACCCCTCAGACAAGAAAATGTTCTTTCGATATCACGTGATATTGTTATGATTTTGAAATATCCTAGATTTTATTTATTATAATCTTGTGCCTGTTCACTATTTAGTTCACACTATACTTCACTGAATTTCGAATATGCAGAATTTTTCCAAGAACACCCTTCAGTTTCAGTTTAACTCTTTTATTGTTATCAACAGCAGATCGTATAGAATTTCCAGTTACTTCATAACACGAAGGTAAATATTGTGTACGCATGATTATTGAAGTCGTCAATTTTCTAAACGTATACTTTTCAATGAAGTGTTTGAAATGTGGATTCTCAAGTTTATAGAACAGAATATTCGCACATACCAGCGTCAGACACAAGTAATAATGACAAGTGAACTGGTCCAAAACCAAATCACTAAAAATTTCAGATGTTCATTGTGTCTTTTAGAGTCACAATGTTTTTGTAAATCATGGCGTTTATTAACTTTTATGTCTAACTTACACACATTACGCCATAATATATTTTCGTTCTTGAATGAAAAATATTATCTCCAAATTCTTTCTCAAGCACAGGCAAAGTTGCAGCTTTTATTGAACACATTTTAATACATCTTCACAGTATCTTTGCTAGATCACAACTGAACTCCTTATGAAATGTTTACTTTTTAAACAGGAAATAGGCGTGCTGTATCGAAACAACCTATTATAATGCAGTAAACAATACAAGCACGCACCCATTAAACTTCGAATGAACAGAGCTCCTTCACGCGATGTCTTTCATTTTGTATACACATCTGAAGATACACCAGTAGAGTAAATAAGTAATGTCATCTTATAGCCAGCGTTCCTTAAACCTGTATTCTCCTCTAAGCAATGTTTTAGTGTCCGGACTTCGTTCCCTAACTAGGTAGACATTGACTTTCTCTTACATCGACGGGGCAGTGTGCTATAGCCCAGTGTTGTTCACCGACACGGTAGAAATATGTTAACTGGGCACAGAGGAGAGTGCAACAGGACACTACAGGGATAGTACACTCAGTTTCTGAGTAATGTAGTGAAATATGAGTACCGCTGCTAGCCGAGTTGCCTTCTCAGAGGGTTTTGTTATGCTACCCGATTCTTGGAGCGATTGAAGCCATCGATTTACGGAAAATATAACCATACTACTACTTCATAAAAACAACTCTCCACAACACTCGACTTTTATTAGATCAGAATTGCTCATCAGGAAGTAAGGTGGATGATTGACGGCTTCCCCAGAGCCGGATCAGGAACGGATTCTTACACTGAGGCTGACAATGACCAATGTGCTCCCTATATATGCGGTGATAGTTCGAGTCCTAGAAGCGGCCCGGGTGGTATTCTTGATTCCGATGCTAGAAGCGGCCCGGGTGGTATTCTTGATTCCTATGCTGATAGGCGAGCTATATTCTCCCAGCCCTGAAAGAATCAGATCCCATTCCGAGACGATAATTTATAATATACCCCAGAGCTTGAAGTCCTTAGCTCATAGATATTATATGATGAAGAATGGTTAGAACAGACAAAAATTCTCTACGGCTCCGGGACTCGAACCTAGGTTTTCAGCTCTGCGTGCTGACGCTTTATCCACTAAGCCACACCGGATTCCAGTCCCCATACCGGATCGAACCTCTCTCAGTTTAAGTTCCACCTCTCAGTTTCCCTTTGGTGGCCTGCCCTCATGTACTGTGCCACAGAATATTTGGAGGTGGCAAAATGTCCAACGCACTATGTACAGAGGTGCATTCATTACAAGTGACTAAGTGGCCGGGATCCGAAGGGATGAGCGCCATCTTGAATCACTAAGTGATTACTTACGCAAATCAATGTGCGTTGGACATAGTGACACAGTACATGAGGACAGGACACCAAAAAGAAAGTGAGAGGTGGAATTTAAACTGAGAAGGATTCGATCCGGTATGGGGACTGGAATTCAGTGTGGCTTAGTAGATAAAGCGTCAGCACATAGAGCTGAAAACCCGGGTTCGAGTCTGGTGCCGGAGAGAATTTTTCTCTGTTCTATTCATTCTTCATCATGTGGTAACGTAGAATTCCTGCACGGAAATATCATATGTACTTCGGTATATAATAATAATAATAATAATAATAATAATAATAATAATAATAACTATATCAGATTCAGAGGCCCATACTATCCCCAAATCTTCACCCTTGGTACTACAGATACTAGATGAATGACGGAAAAGAGAAAAATATTGGCGTGATGAAAAAATATCATATGCAACTTCTGACTTGTTAATCACAAATTCAATCACGACCAGAAAAAGGAATACAACTGCATCGTTCCTGAACTTTAACACACTGGAAGATGCAGTAGACAATATTTCTTTTTTTTTTTTTTTTGTTTTTGTTTTTTTTTTTTGTGAGGTTGAAAGAAATGTTTCTAAATATTGTTTAAAACAGAAAAGGAACTTTTTTCTTTCGATGCACTAAGAATGTACATAGATGGTCATTGTAATGTCTTTCGAGGTGATCACTGAGTGTAATACAATACGTAATTTCTTTTTTATATAATTCACATTTTCACTTTATAGTTTTCTGTTTGTCTTAAATTTAATTTTAATTTTGGAATAGGTAAGTGATTTTCTTAAAGCTTTTTATTTGATATAAAATACTCTGTTGTACAGAGCGCATAAAGTGTACAGAATTACTTCGTTTGTCGAGTATTTACTTATATCTTTGTTTACAGTTGTATAAAATTTATTGTGTCAATCGACTGTACCTGAATGTATGATACACAAAGGACACGAAAGTACTTAGGCGCACCGTTTGCTTCTTTCCTCAGCCCTGAGCATATAGTCACTTCTTACCTAACTTGTCTTAAAGGTGACCAAACACGGGCTTATAGTGATTACCTAACATTCGCCTTGTAGTTGAAACAAAAACCTGGGAAAAGGACATTAAATTGTTCACCCCAAGCGGGATTGGAACCGACGCCCGAGCGTAGTCTCGTACTAGGACACCAGCAACTTAGTAGGATGACCCGCCACTACTTGTTTGTATTAAATGTAATATTAAAACACAAAGCAGAATAATTGGATCTGCTTTATTAAAATGTCCAGAGTTAAATTTTAAGAAGTGTTTATCACCAGCATTATCCTATATATACAGGTGAACTGAAAAAAGGAGAGATTTGCGAGGTAAGATCATGATAAGCATATTTCAAAATTCTTAATATCATTCTGAAACTTGAATAGTACGTTGAAGATAATAAGATACTTTGAAATTTTGTTCGAATCTCGCCACATCACGTGTTAATTACGTCATATAATTAAAGCAGTGAAACTGTCAACTCATACTGTAGCGTTTACAACTGCAAGTACTTCAGCTTCTTTTTTTCACGTCTGTGCCACGAGGTCCAATGTCCTCGCGCGGTATTTGGTACTTTGTACTCCGATTGCCAATCAAGGGCTTTCCTTGAGAACGGAGAATGTGGAGTTATAATGCTATAATCAGAAATAACTTTATCGTGATCTTTCATTCGATATCACAATAACGAAATTAATTCGCTTTGATAAGCCGAAACGACAATAAACATTTTTCATGACACTCATGTTGTAAGATTCACCTTTGTGAACATTAAGGGACACTAAGACTCAGCTTTTACGAAACAAAAAGAAAGAAAAGGAAAGCCAACAAATACATTTTCATTTCTTTGTACAAAAATATTTCTTAGGCATTTAGTTTGTTGAAAATAAGAGGGTTTTTGCCTCTATAATTCCTACTAAAAATTTAAGGACACTCCTTCAAAAGTGCTGTTTCACTCCTGACTTTATACTTACGTGAAACCCCCTAATCTTTACACAGGGAACAAATGCCTGTAAAAAATGAAGTTTTTACATTAAACCCAAGTATGGTAAGGTTAGACTTATTCCTTGGAAAAAAAAAAAAAAAGAAAGAAAGAATGAGTAGAAATTCAGTGAGTATGGACATGAAGTGACAGATTATTGTTATTTGGAAGAATGACTTGAGATAATATCTAACTCTTTCCCATAATTCATTGTTATGTACATCAATTCTGGAGTAATTATTTTTTTCCTACAAAAATGTAATTTTTCAATAAGTTTCATAACAGGAAAATTAATATATAATCCACAGTTTGAAAGATAGGGAGACTGGATTTGCAGTAAAAAAGCTTAATTTTTCACAGGCATTTGAAGGGCATAGTTTCAAAATGCAGCTTTTGCAGTTTTTTTTTTTTACAAAAATGATATTTAGTTGTTCATAAGAAGTTTGTTAACTTTACTCACATTTGTTGAGGACGGTAAGGTTGAAAACTGTATTCTTTCACACGTAAAACTTCTTCACACTTAGCAGGCTAAGTTATTAGCTTACTTCCAAAAAGCGATCTTTCAAGTTGACCGATCAAGTAGGATGTATGTAAACACGTGGAGTTACGCGTCAAAATCGAACGTCTGATCACATGTTGATGATTTCATTAAATTAGAAGTGAGAGGAGTTTTGCTATACTTCGATATTATCAATTACACTTTATAGTATTTGTAAGTCCAATAACAGGAGTATGTTGAAATGTTTGGAGTTGAAGGAACGGATAAAGAACTACCAGGATATAAGCCATAAGAATGGTATGACGAAAGAGTGCAGAGTCCATAAACTGCGAGCTAATGAATTTTATAGTTTCCTTAAGAAACTAGAAGCAAATATGTTTTTTACATTAACTTGTGAGTGTCGGAAAAACTTATTAGGTACTCCCCAAGTTCCCCGTTACTGTAGACAGCTGTACAAATATACTGTAATTTTACTTCGCAAGAGGTATTATGTGTCTTTCACGTGTTAAATTTATATTACCTTGTTAACATATTTCGGCCTGCTATTGGCCATCTTCAGAACTGGTTGTTGCTGGTCTTGGCTCCTTTTGTTTTGTTTCCTTTGGGGGTGTGTTTGTGTAGTGTAATGTGGAGTCAAAGCGTGTGTGTGTTCTGAAATTGAGTTGTGTGTTGAGAATTTCTTTTGGATTTGGATGTGTAGTTTTATTGTTGATCAGCGGGATTACCATTCAAATCTTAACCCTGACAATGTGCAATATACATACTTGGACTGAGGATGAATATGCAAAGAGATTATATTGTATATTATTAACATTCCATGGTATTCGTACATTGCTTCACAGCTGGAATATGGAACAAGTCAAAAAACTTAATACTACTATAAAGTCTTAATTTAAGGTCACAGTCTACTTCAAATATATACAAAACAGGTTTACAATATAGTCTACTAGTACAACACAAAATTGTTGCATCAATTTCATGAAGCGGTGTTGAGTGTCATGAATTCACCTACAGAATGGAAGGCGTGAGAAATTAGGTACTTCTTTAATTTGGCCCTAAATAATATTTTATTTTGTTTCATTTTTATATCCATTGGGAGGCTATTAAAATTTTACTGCCATAAAACGTACTCCTTTTGCTAGCACGATGGAGTAAGAAAGTCATTTTTGACCCGTATTTATGCTATGTTGAATTAGTTACAAAGTTTTCACGATTACATAGACGGAAAACTATTAATGAAGAAATATACTGACAAGCCATAGGCATTATTTGTAGTTTTTAAAAGAGTTCTACACGATTCCCTAGATTTGTCACCTACTATTATTCTAATTTTTTTTGAAGTAGGAATACACTGTTACTATTTTTGGAATTTCTCCAGAATATTATTCCAAAACTCATTACCGAGTGGAAGTATGCAAAGTATATTGTTTTTAAGTTACTGATATATACCATATTTTGCATAAGTCTAATATATGCTGAATTAATTAGGGTGTAATTTTTTTAATATGATTTTTCTAATTTAATACATTATCGATTTTTAAGCCATTTGGTTGTTGTTTCTATTATTGACCTATTGTTAATTATTGCGCTTGAAATTTGCGAGGTTGAATTTGGACAGGATTTAAATTGAATTGTGTTAGTTTTGTTATGATTTAATACTAATTTATTGACAAATCGAGTCACATATTTTGAGAAGAATTTCCTCTGTTGAAGATTGGAATTTGTTGGAGTTATTGGCTGTAATTACTATACTTGTATCATCTGCAAATAGTATATCGTACATCTTTTAGGGTAGGGGGGGCCAATTACCTTACAGGTCCTATTTCCGGATACTAATAACATTTTCTCAATTTGTGCTTATACAGAATCCTTTAAGCATTCGTTTGGCTAGTCCATAGAAAGCAGTAACATTCTAGGACTGATTGAGATACAGGGCATTGAAATTGTGTGTGAAATTCGAGCACCAGATAGCGGAAAGTGAGCTAAGGTTATTAGAATATCTTTATATTTCGTCCTGTTGTAATATTGAACGATAATAGAATCTCTGTAAACAAGAAAAATTATTTTACGAAGGGTTTATTATGTTTTCATTCCGAAAAATAGGGCTTTGACCATTGTTATGTGGTGCAAATTTCTTATTGAATGTTCGGGATACTTTTGTCCGGGAATTTTGGATAATTAGTGCAATGTTCCTATTTCCGGACACACAGATATTCCTAATTCCGGACAAAAAGATTCCAATAAGTAATTCATTTTTATGAATTGTTATGTTGTTTGAAGGGTAAATATTCGAAGACAAATTATCAAACTTCTTCTGAATGAAATGGAACATTTAATCGGTGTTACAGACGCCAAAACTTTGTTTTTATGAGAGCCTGGAAATTATGGAATGAAATGATATAAAAGAAGAAATGGAATAATATCGGAAACGTTTATATATAATGAAGTGATATAAAAGAAGAAATGGAATAATATCGGAAACGTTTATATAAAAGATTAGCAAGAGAAAAGTATGCTTTGCCCAAGTTACGTCATCACGAACATGTTTCGGATGTCTCCAGTTCTTACACAGAACCATTGACTTTCGTTCAAGAAAGAAACTTCGCTTGGCTTCCCATAAAATATATTTCTGAAGGGACTTCCTTGAACTCCAGCAAATGGTACAAACTGGCCTTCGAATATATGAGATCTCTGAATGTGATAACAAATTCAAAAGTGAAGCAAGAAGTGCAGGTAGGAAATTTATAAGAGAATTACTGAAAGAACTAAAAGCCTTCCTATTAAGACTTCTGGCTTTTCTATATAGAGGAAAGTGTTTGTCAGAACAGAACAGAAGAATATATTCAATAAATCTGAAAATATTTACAATGTCGAAGAGTCGAAGCTAAAAAGTTAAACATAAGACGATTAAAGACCCTCGTGAACGCGATGACAAAGAAAACTGCAATTAGCAACAAGTACAACAGAAAAGGAAAATTTAAGAATAGCAGCAGGTTTCAGTGCAAGTGATCTGCCCCAAGGCAGGTATAGACTTATACTTAGACAAGATGGTGGGTATGTGAAGTACGACGCTACCCAGGTTTAATAGGCTGGGTGACACTGTCGTCATTGGCCTGTTGTATATTGTCTTCTGCAGACGGACATCATAGAACACTCAGTTTCGTGAACGGAAGATATTCCTCCATTGCTCATGCCGAGGAATCGAACCACGGACCTTTGGATTGGAAAGCGCACAAGTTATCCACATAGTTACAACAGCGGACTATCTATCTACATTCTACCTCCTATAAGGAATTTGGAGATAAGCAGGCCCTTGGATTGGCATTTAGAATGACGAAGACTGGTTACAAAAAGTTTGTTAGTGCCATCGGAAAAGAGCAGATTTCCTGCGGGAAATGCAAATCTAAAAGTTATGGAATGCAGTAATATGAAATGTAAGAATCATTTTATTGTAATATAGACCCTACAACAGAAATTAATAATTTAAAGACTTTAAAACCTACTGTACAGAAATAGGACACTTGTAAGAAAATTATGTCCGGGAATAAGAACACATGTTCATAGTCTTGGACATTTGCAAGTCAAATTTCAACACAAAATGAAAAATGGTGTTTTAAATAATATTCTAATTAAAATAGTTGAGGGGCTTAGAACAGAAAGCAGGTAAGTGACATTAAAAAATGAGGTAAGTACGTGTTGTGATAGCCCAAAAGGATGTTTCTTTGGGATAAAATCAGGTAAGTGATCACACTGTGCAGTGCTGCTATATGGGCATCATTTCACCAAACTAGTGTATAATATTTCATTGCATGTAGAACTTTATCTGTAATTTCCTCAAAACTAGGTTTCCGTCACTTACCTGCTTTTTGTTCTAAGCCCCTCAGTTGTGATATCAGTAACAAGGTTTCTAAATTAAGGTAATGCGTTTTATTTACCTGAAACAGTTATACAGGGCACATAATAAATGGAATTCTCTGAACTGCCCAGAAATAGAACCCCCTACCCTATTAGGATGGCAAGATCATTTACGAACACTAGAAAAGTAGCAGACCTAATATTGCTTCTTTAGGAATTCCATTATTACTAGTAGTTCCCATGTCGAAGTAAATTCCATAGTTGTATTGATTTCGACTTTCTGTTTCCTATCTATGAGATAGGTGTGCAATGCCTTTAATTTCATAATAATCGAATTTGTCTAGGAGAATTTTATGATTTATAATATACAGTCAAATGCATTGGATAAATCACAGAAAATCCCTCCAACTTGTAATTTTTTATTCACTGCCTCAAAAATTTTGTGAGTTAAACTAAATGTTGCGTTTTCAGTGGCTCTATTTTTCCTAAATCCAAACTGTTCTGGGACTGAAGTATTTTATTTTTCTGGATGATATAATCTTTTATACATTACGTTTTCGAAGATTTTGGAGAAGATTGAGACAAATGAATTGTAATTTTCTGGAGACGTAGTTTCTCCATTTTTGAAGATAGGAATAACCACTGAACATTTTAATCTCTAGGGGAATATACAATTGAATATTGAATGGTTACATAAATAACTTAGTGACCCAGCTATAATATGTCAACTCGCTTTTAATATTTTGCTTGTTATTTCATCATACCCTGAGGAGATTTTCGATTTAGATTTTTAATAATTGCAATTATTTCTTGTTTGTTTGTTGGAAATTTTTGTATAATTGGGAATATTGTTGGAAAATATTATGTTAAAGAGTCTAAACTGTTAGCAGCATTGTCTTGGGGCTGTTGAGGTTATCAGTTATTGTAAGAAAATATTTGTTAAATATATTTGCAATTTCACTTGGGTCTGACATTTTTGTATTGTAGATATATGTCTGTTACTTTACTTTTTGATCATCCAATTTCCTTTTTAATTATGTTCCAAGTGGTTTGATTATGTTATCGGAGTTTTGTATTGTTGTATTATAGTGTAATTATTTAACTTTTTGAATCACTTTTTCTAATATTTTAAAATAGTTTTTATAGTATTGTTTTAAGTTTCTATCATTATTTTTCTGCTCTGTATGTATAATGATCTCTTGGTTTTGCAAAAGATTTTAATACCTTGTGTAATTCATCTATTGTTGCATATCGTTGCATTTTTACATTTTACAGGAAAACTGGATTTAAAATATTTCGAAATATTTTATGGAACTCGTTGAATTTACTGTTTATATCACTTTGACTATGTACTTATTCCCATGTTTCATTTTTAAGATTTATTTCAAAATTAATTAATGATTCCGTGTTTATATTTCTGAATCACACTTTAGTTGTTTTTTTATGATGTGTTATTATTTATATTTCTGAGCTGAGCATCATGATCCGAAAGACCATTAGTTATTGGGGTTGTCTGAAACATATCTATTCTTTCTTTTCCGATAATTATGTTGTCTATTGCAAATAGCTGAATCCCCTTGTATTCTGGTCGGAAAATTTACTGTGTAAATTAAATTGAAAGATGCTGGCAATGAATTTAGTTGATCTTTCCTATTGCTTTCTGTTAGATAATCGACATTGATGTCTCCGCAAATATTGCATTCACGTTTCAGTTTCTGTAAGTATTCCAGTGCCTTTTCCTGTAAAGGAATAAAATTTTCGTAGTGTCCAAATGGTGCTCTATATGGACATATTATAATGAAATGACGTGTTTCATTTCCTAATTCAACAGCAGAAATTTCTAAATTCGTGTCTTTTACAAAAATGTGAAATATCAATATTTTTAAAATTAAAGTCAGATCTAACAAATACACTCACGCTTCCATCCTGAAGAGTCTGTCTGCAGTAACTAACACCTAATTTATATTCTTCCAGTGAGAGGGACAATATTTCCTGTTATTTCATATGGTGTTCGGTACCACATAGCACATTCGGATTTAAATGTTCGGAATCTGAGGATGCAAGGAGTTCATCAATCTTATTTCTTACACATCTTATATTCTGATGGAATACTCTGAACTTTGCATGCGTTACGATTTCTTCATTCTGTTTATTATTATTATTATTGTCGTCATTATTGTTATTATTTTCACTTTTCTCATTTACCGTAATAAAAGGACAAGCCGTATGACGGATTACAACAGGAATTTTATTGTCACATTTGCCATGGTCACACTGAAGACTGTCAGCAATGAAACAGCGTCAGCAGTTTACCACACATTAAAGAACACTGTAGCGATTAGCGATCCCTGTAAACACTAAGGTAATTCGTTTTATAGCTGATGGATGTGGCGGATAAAACCACAACACGACGATGGTGGGTATGTTACTGAAATGGTTGACAGCAGCACCTTGTCACATAGAGCAGATCGAAACGAGATTTCGCGTTGCTGGGAACAGTTTTATTCCACATTATCAAGTGTTCGGAATTATGTAGAAAGAAGTGAAAAACATGCCAACAATAATAAATTCGTCTCAATATAATGAAGTGTTCTTAAAATATATGCAGTTACAGATTTGGGAACTGACTATTCAGGTTTAGAACGGAAAGCCGGTGTTCAAAAGAAAGTAAAACCAACAGATCAGTGGCACTTTAAATTCAAGAGTATTAATAAAACGCCCCTACTTTTTTGTAAGGGGAGGACAATTTTATAAATTGACCCATGTTCACCAAAGTCATTTAAAAGAAGGGAAAATAATATTTCAGTAAGAATCACAACGGGCGTGACGACGAAGATAATGAGAGGAGGGAATGACGTCAGGAAATGAGTGGTGAATAGCGGCTTCGAGACTTGGGAGAAAACATTGGTGACGTCATCTCAAGACCGAGCAAGAGGAGAGGGGAATGAAGACTGTCAGCTGGTCAAGATTCAAGTGAAGGCCGGGAAAGAAGATACTGGGGAAAGAAGAGATAGGTCTAATAGTAAGGGGAGCACTGACAATGAGAAGCAAATAGAGGGATGAAGCAAAGATGTAATAGTGAAGAGAAACCAATCTACTGTATGAGGGGGCAGTCAAATGAAAACGGTTCAGATGCCAAAATGTATAACGGAACATATTATATTACCTCAAAAATAATCTCCATAATTGTTTATACATTTATCTCACTGCTACAAGACGATCAATCCCAATCTCGAAAAAGCGAATGTCCTTCGCATGGGGAGAGATCTGGGAGTGTTTCTCAACCAAATCTCTGAATCGTATTCCTCACGAAGTTGGCAGCATGTGGTTGGACATTATCACGAAGAATTATAACGCCGTTTGATAGCAATCCAGGGCGCTTTGACTTAATGGCACGACTCAATGCTTCCAGGTTATAAGGTCCATAACAAAATGTCCACATGTACAAAAGGTCCACAAAAAATATCCACAAACTAAATAGTCCAACATTTCAAGTCCTACATACAATTTGTCCATGGATGAAAAAGCCCAACATCTATGTGGTCCACCATATTATAAAGCCCATCATACGGAAAGGTCAATCATACGAAAGGTCCATACAAAAAGGTCCGACATACAAAGTTGTTCAACAGAGATGATTTACTAACGAACCTCCCGCCTCTGTTGTCAGACAGGAACTTGCTGGAGTTCATGACGAAGAAATTATCGTAAGTTTTCCACAAAAAATGCAGTAATCAGAATTGTTCCTATCAGCAGAAGCTAAATCGTCCTCCACTTCCTCAATCAGTAAGAGAAATTGACATTGTTGAACCCTACAACAAAACATTGAGGGGAGAAAACGTTATGTTCTTAGATTCAGATGTTAATGATGAAGGACAAATGTTAATATTTGCCACCGATAGAAATTTAGAACTTTTGGTTGCAAGTGACACGATTTTCAGTGATGGTACGTTCTAGACTGTACTAAATCAATCCTTTCAGTTTTTCACATTGCATGGGATTGTTCGAGGTTTTGTATTTCCATTAGAATTGTGACAGCGACGTGAGATTCGAACTCACGACCAGCGTCCCGCAAGAGAGCAGACCGCGCGTGAGCCGACGCGGGCTTCACGGAGCACTTTGGGATGGCGCGCGGCGGAGAGAAGGGGAAAGGGCCTACGTGGCGAGGGAGTTTGCGCGCGCATCTTCTGCTTGCCTAGAGAGGCCTAGAAATGCGTCGAAGTGGAAGAATCGCGAATTCGAACTTTCGAGGCTACGTCGCTGTGGTTATAAATTACGGACGCGAAGGAACGACAGCAGTTTTCAGTTGATTAGTCAGCCAGTCAGTGAGAAAGCCAGAGCAAGCAAGCCAGTCTTGTGTACCAGAGTTCGGCTCGAGTGTGCGTCCCCAACTGTATCAGCATCCGAAGGCCTGAGTTCGAGTGCAGTGGACCGCAGTTGGAGGGACCTGAGTTCGAGTACAGTGAACTGTCTCTGAAGGTCTGTGGTTCGAGATACTGTGAACTCTAGTGCCTGAGCTAGAAGAACTGTGAACTGAGAACTGATAGTTCTGATTTATAAATAGTGCTTTGTAAATATTAGTTAAGATTAACAGTTCATTGTTGTTCGTAACAGTCCAAGTAAATTGTCATTGCCGTCAGAGGAGTGTTATAACGAATACTGTGTTGAGTGAAAATCCAATTGTTGACGAGAGCGTTTAAGGCGAATTGTAGAAAGGAATTATTGTTGGAAGAATAAAATCCTATTGTTGAGTTGAAATAAAATTCACATTGGTGTCAGAATCGGGACATTATCGAAAATGGAGAACCTACAGCAGATCCTGCAAGCCATCGCGGAAATGAAAGCTGAAATGAAAAAGGACATAAGTGACGTAAAAGCAGAAATGAAAGAGGACATGAACAGGCACATCAGTGAGGTTAAGAACGACATAAGTGATGTGAAGACGGAGTTGAAAAGTGACATAAGTGATGTGAAAACGGAGATGAAAAGTGACATAAGTGAAGTGAAAACGGAGATGAAAAGTGACATAAGCGGAGTGAAAGGCGACATAAGCGGAGTGAAAGATGACGTCACTACGCAGATTGAAAGCGTTTCGGCCCACGTAGATGGAATTGTCGCCATCGTGAAAGTCGAACTTAAGGCCGATTTGGATAAACCAAACCAGAATTTTACAACTATAATTGAGACAGTAGCCGAGTTGAGACAGGATGTATACCATTTTGACGGGAAAATACGCGATCTCGAGCGTCGTCAAGAGCAGACTAGCGAGTTGCTGGACAAGACGAGTGAGGTGATAGACCAACACGCTGAGGAAAACAAGCGCATTCTCGCATTGGTGGATCGCCAGGCTAGAGAACAGAAACAGATAATTGCCGAGGAAGTTCAACGGGCCGTGGAAAGATCGGCGACAGAATGGAGGACCTCATAGAGTGGCCCTGCGGAACTATCACCTTCAGTGAGACATTCGAACGTCAAGAAGCCGAAGTTCGACGGTACGACGTCTTGGGCGATATTCCGTCGCCAGTTCGAGGCCATCGCAGAGCACAATGGGTGGACGCCAGCAGAGAAAACCACTCATCTGCTGGCCGCGCTTCATGGACAGGCGTTGGAGATTCTTCACAGCGTTCCAGAAGATGGGACAGCCGCTGAGATAATGGCGGCCCTGGAGGGACGTTATGGTGACCATTAAATTGCGGCAGCATTCGTGACCCAACTGAAAACGAGGGTTGAACAGTCAGGCGAGTCCCTGCAAGAATTCGCGATGGCGGTGGAACAACTGGCCCATAAGGCCCTCAGGGGCCTACCTAATGACTTCATCGCTGGAGAGGCGCCCTACACCTTCGGCAGCGGAGTTCGAGACCCCGAAATCAGAAAACAGCTACTCCTGGCAGAGCATCGTACCATCAACGCAGATCTGGCGGCGGCCCTCAGGATGGAGGCAGCCAAGTTGACGGCGAACGTCTCGACGTCACACCGGATTAGGAGCGTCGCGGCGGCCGACGTCTAGGAGCGTCAACCGAAATCATTCGAGCGACGAAGACGAGGAGTGCCTACCTGCTGGTCCTGCGGCGAGCCTGGACACTTGAGGGACTGTGACCGATCTGGTCACAAACAGGAAAACTAAAAGGGGCCGATGCGACGAGGGGCACGTCGGCGCCGTCATCACCATCCCCTCGGCTGATCTTGAAGACGGTTAACAGAAGATGCGACGATGGGCTGATTGCTGACGGATGGCTAAGAGGCCGCCCATGCAGAGTACTGGTAGACACCGGGGCGTCGCTCACCATCGCCAGACCGGAAGTAGTGCGTGGCCTACCTGGTAGGACGTCGCTGCGCCGGTATGAGCTACGTATTGCCTCAGGCGAGAACCTGCCCACCCAAAAAGAGGTTTTCCTGGATCTGACATTGGGAAAGAGGAGACTGGAGATGTGGGTGTTCGTCGCCAACATCACTGAAGACGTCATCCTGGGACTCGACGCCATGCGGATCTTCGATGCAACGGTGGACGTCCGGCGCCGTATACTCCGTTTTGGTCAGGAGGAAGTGTTCCTGAGGGACGTCGAAGACCAACTCATGGCTAGCAGACTCACCTTGGAGAATCAAGTGACAATCCCAGCAGGCTGCGAGATGGTGGTGACGGCAAGACTGGACGGACAGCCTAAGAGAAACCTGCTCCTCCATTCGCAGACAACTCCGATAGATGGGGTTTATGTGGCCAGATCCCTACTCCCGAACGAGAAGGTGGTACCTGTGAGGGTCCTGAATGTCACCAATCGGGACAAGGAGGTGCCTAGTGGAACTGTACTAGGTAGCGTCGAGCCGGTGGTGTCTGTGACGTCTCTGCCAGATAACGAGGAGTGTCACCGACCACGTCCAGATCTAGACCCATCACTGAAAGAGCTGGCTCGAGAATTGGCGGAGAATTTAAACAAAGGAGAAAGAAAAGTCCACGATCTACTGACAGAATTTCAAGACGTGTTCAGTCTGTCTGAAAACTACTACGGGAGAACGGAGAAAGTTCAGCACCGCATCGACACCGGAAGTGCTCGCCCAATCAGACAACCTCCTCGACGCGTTCCTCTAGCTAAACAGAGGGAGATTGACAGCCAACTGGAGGGCATGAAAGCAAGAGGGGTCATCGAGGAATCCGACAGCCCTTGGTCATCACCTGTAGTGCTGATGAAGAAGAAGAATGGGGACCTGCGTTTCAGCGTGGACTACAGAAGACTGAATGACGTCACCAGGAAAGACTGCTTTCCCCTCCCACGAATTGACGACACCTTAGACACCCTGGCCGGAGCAGAGTGGTTCTCGACGTTGGATCTCAAGTCAGGATATTGGCAGGTGGCGCTACATCCTGAGAACAAGGAAAAAACGGCATTCTCTACAGGCCAGGGACTATGGCAGTTCACCGTTATGCCGTTCGGCCTCTGCAACGCCCCGGCTACATTCTAGAGACTAATGTAGTCCGTAATGAGAGGCCTGACATACGACACCTGTTTGCTGTACCTTGATGACGTCATCGTGGTGGGCAAGACTTTCGGCGAACAGCTGTTGAACCTGAGGAAAGCGTTCGAGAGACTGCGACAAGCCAACAACAATAATAAATTCATCTCAATATAATGAAGTGTTTTTAAAATATATGCAGTTACAGATTTGGGAACTGACTATTCAGGTTTAGAACGGAAAGCCGGTGTGCAAAAGAAAGTAAAACCAACAGATCAGCGGCACTTTAAATTCAAGAATGCCAAAAGAGTATTAATAAAACGCCCCTACTTTTTTGTAAGGGGAGGACAATTTTATAAATTGACCTATGTTCACCAAAGTCATTTAAAAGAAGGGAAAATAATATTTCAATAAGAATCACAACGGGCGTGACAACAAAGATAATGAGAGAAGGGAATGACGTCAGGAAATGAGTGGTGAATAGCAGCTTCGAGACTTGGGAGAAAACATTGGTGACGTCATCTCAAGACCGAGCAAGAGGAGAGGGGAATGAAGACTGTCAGCTGGTCAAGATTCAAGTGAAGGCCGGGAAAGAAGATACTGGGGAAAGAAGAGATAGGTCTAATAGTAAGGGGAGCACTGACAATGAGAAGCAAATAGAGAGGTAAAGCGAAGATGTAATAGTAAAAAGAAACCAATCTACTGTATGAGGGGGCAGTCAAATGAAAACGGTTCAGATGCCAAAATGTATAACGGAATATATTTTATTACCTCAAAAATAATCTCCATAACTGTTTATACATTTATCTCACTGCTACAAGACGATCAATCCCAGTCTCGAAAAAGCGAATGTCCTTCGCATGGGGAGAGATCTGGGAGTGTTTCTCAACCAAATCTCTGAATCGTATTCCTCACGAAGTTGGCAGCATGTGGTTGGACATTATCACGAAGAAGTATAACGCCGTTTGATAGCAATCCAGGGCGTTTTGACTTCATGGCACGACTCAGTGCTTCCAGGTTATAAGGTCCATAACAAAATGTCCACATGTACAAAAGGTCCACAAAAAATATCCACAAACTAAATAGTCCAACATTTCAAGTCCTACATACAATTTGTCCATGGAGTGAAAAAGCCCAACATCTATGTGGTCCACCATATTATAAAGCCCATCATACGGAAAGGTCAATCATACGAAAGGTCCATACAAAAAGGTCCGACAAACAAAGTTGTTCAACAGAGATGATTTACTAACAAACCTCCCGGCTCTGTTGTCAGACAGGAACTTGCTGGAGTTCATAACAAAGAAATTATCGTAAGTTTTCCACAAAAAATGCAGTAATCAGAATTGTTTCTTATCAGCAGAAGCTAAATCGTCCTCCACTTCCTCAATCAGTAAGAGAAATTGACATTGTTGAACCCTACAACAAAACATTGAGGGGAGAAAACGTTATGTTCTTAGATTCAGGTGTTAATGATGGACAAGTGTTAATGTTTGCCACCGATAGAAGACGCTGACGCTGGGATTTACGAAATTTTGAATTGCAAATTATTAATGAATTTAAATTTTTATTTTCTTTTATGTTATTTGTTTATTATTGTCTTGTTCTAAGACTGTGGACGATTGGAGCACATGCTTGGTTACCACCCGGTTGTACATGTTTGTCGTTCTAGTTCACTGACATTGAGAGATGTGCTATTACTTTTCATTGGTAGGCCTTGAGATGGCTCTCATTAGAGACACAACGTAGGGAAAATCAGGCAAATATGAGCATTCAGATAATATGGGCACTTTTAAGGTAATGCCGAAGTTACCCTAATACTTTGTGAGTTACGAAGCATCAGAGAGTATATTGGTGAACCTGAACTAAAGCGGCGAACCATAGTGTGAATGATGTTGACGCTGCTGGAATGTGAACGCTTCAAATACAATTATTATGTATGTGAGTACACTTTAGAGCATACCAAAAATAGTGCTGTTGTTGATTTTTACAATGTTTACTTGAGGAATGACAGCCACAAATGCATGAGTAGTACTGAAAAATTTACTGGCGGGAATGGCTGAGTTAAGCAGAACACTAATCAATATGGTGGGGGTTCCGAAGCATGTACTCGCTGGACAAACTGGTCATTTGTTGAAATAATACACTAAAAAAAATATGGGCACAGTCATTCAGGGTATTATGTGCACAGGCATTGAATGCTGTTTTTAAAATCGTTAATTCATATTTTTCTATAGAACGGAAATTTAAGAGGTAAATGTCATTTATATAATTGATATTGACTCATATATCCTTAATTATCTAAATTGTTATCAAATACTAAGTCCTACTTGTTGTAATTTTTCATTCAAATTAACAAAAAAAAAAAAAAGAAAAAGAAAACTAACATTCGATGATTGTTTATTTTCATTGCTATAATTTTATTGATTATAATACAAATTATATACCTATAAAATTTAGTTTATAGAAATGGAATATTACCTTACACAAAAGCTAGCATTTTTTCTTTGTTGTTATTTGTTTGTCTGAATTTACCAAAGGAGTGGCAATAAGAGCCAATAAATTTAGAAAATCAGCAACTTGAAAGCATTTGAATACGAACGCATCTTCTTCAACAAATACTTCTTCACTTGTCCTGCATGTGGAGGAAATTTCTATATTGAGAAAAATTGAGAAAAGTGAGTACAGTGTGTAGGATTATGTGCTTCGTGGTACAGAATATGTTGAGATGGAAAGTGAGTCATTTTCCTGTGATGACTTCACAAAATAAATTTTGGCTTCTTTTGCTTTTGTCCTTAGATCATTTGAAATAACATTTGTCACTACTTAAAGTATTTTTCATAATTTTTCTTCATTATTGAACGTGTTATATCAATTTTTAATATAGTCTCAGTGTTTCATTAAATATTAGTTTTTATTTTTTCATTTGCTCGGTATTCTATTACTTCACCAATAAATTCATTCTATGAATGTTTGGTGTAGGAAACATTAAATACGTGTATTTTGTATTAAATATATGTTTGAAAATTTAAAATGCATTTAATTCCTATACTGCTCATATTATCAAAATATTTACCCATATTATCCTTACAGTGCAGATAATATGGGCACTTGTTAGGTTCTAGTAAAAGGCATATATATGCGGCATAAAAGAATAATTTTAACATTTGAATGGGTTATACCTTTTAAAATAGATATACTCTAAAATCTTTTAGTTTTTCAAGCTCCTGTCACTACTCAAGTGCAAAGATATAGAGTAAAATGCCTTATGATGCATATACTTGCCTAACTTGTATCAGTTTTGGTATCAACTTCCTAGTTCTGTTTATGAGTTCCTCTAATAAGAGTAAAAATCTGAATCGTACGAATATTACTTATTGATTAAAAGTTTTAAAAATTAGGAGATTTTTTGAGAAAATTATTCATTTAGGAATAATATGTTATTGAAAATTTTTGTTGTAATCTGTCCAAGAAATAAGCTGTGAAAAATCTGCAGAGTAATATTTTTTTCTGAGAAAAGTATTAAATTATAAATAATTTATTATTTAAAATTTTTATTGTAATCTATCCAAAGAATAAGCTGTGAAAATCTGTAGTTACGCCCATATCACTTCCACCCTGTATATACTATTATTTTTCTTTTACTTCTTCTCTCTTAATTCTTTTTTGTTGTTGTATTTGTATATCTGATGATGTGGCAGAGAAGGCCTGATAGTCTTAATTCCACCAAATTATATTAAATGAAGTTGAAAAGTGCAGTTTCCCCTCGTGATTTCATCAACACTCTTCCACAATTCCTTTTTCATTGTCAATTCCGTCTCAAAAATGTGTCATTACGTGTGTTTACGTAACATGCAATCGATCCTCCACCATGGTTGGATATTTCTCGTGGTTTGTCCAAAGAATGGTGGATGGAAATGATATTGAATTCTAGACGATTCATGTATTTATATAAGGGTCATGGGTGCCCTTCGTGTTCTTGCTTGCCTCAAGGGAACATGACTCCTATAAGTGAGCCGTTCAGAGCAAAAGTGGTGTAAGTCAAATTTCTTACTTTTTGATATAGCCACTTGTAGTAGTAGTCTTGTACAACACCACAGAAAAAAGATAAAATTATTTACTTTGAAAGTTGTACTTATCTAACATATCTTTATATAATAATGTCTCTTTGATTTTACAATTAATAATACTTACTTACAAATGGCTTTTAAGGAACCCGGAGGTTCTTTGCTGCCCTCACATAAGCCAGCCATTGGTGCCTATCATGTGCAAGATTAATCCACTCTTCATCATCATTTCCCATATCCCTCAAATTCACATTAATATTATCCTCCCATCTACGTCTCGGCCTCCCCAAAGGTCTTTTTCCCTCCGGTCTCCCAATTAACACTCTATATGCATTTCTGGATTCGCCCTATGTGATACATGCCTTGCCCATCTCAAACGTCTGGATTTAATGTTCCTAATTATGTCAGGTGAAGAACAAAATGCGTGCCTATCATGTGCAAGATTAATCCACTCTTCATCATCATTTCCACATCCCTCAAATTCACATTAATATTATCCTCCCATCTACGTCTCGGCCTCCCCAAAGTTCTTTTTCCCTCCGGTCTCCCAATTAACACTCTATATGCATTTCTGGATTCGCCCTATGTGATACATGCCCTGCCCATCTCAAACGTCTGGATTTAATGTTCCTGATTATGTCAGGTGAAGAATACAATATGTGCAGTTCTGCGTTGTGTAACTTTCTCCATTCTCCTGTAACTTCATCCCTCTTAGCCCCAAATATTTTTCTAAGAATCTTAGTCTCAAACACCCTTAATCTCTGTTCCTCTTTCAAAGTGAGAGTCCAAGTTTCATAACCATACAGAGCAACGAGTAATATAACGGTTTTATAAATTCTAACTTTCAGATTTTTTGACAGCAGACTAGATGACGAAAGCTTCTCAACAGAATAATAACACGCATTTCCCATATTTATTCTGCGTTTAATTTCCTTCCGAATGTCATTTATATTTGTTACTGTTGCTCCAAAATATTTGAAATTTCCCACCTCTTCGAAAGATAAATTTCCAATTTTTATATTCCCATTTCGTACAATATTCTGGTCACGAGACATAATCACATACTTCGTTTTTCCGGGATTTACTTCCAAACTTATCGCTTTACTTGCTTGAAGTAAAATTTCCATGTTTTCCCTAAGCACTTGTGAATTTTCTCCTAACATATTCACGTCATCCGCATAGATAGCAAGCTAATGTGACCCTTTCAATTCCAACCCGCTCTGTTATCCTGAACTTTCCTAATGACATATTCTAGAGCAAAGTTAAAAAGTAAAGGTGATAGTGCATCTCCTTGTTTAGCCTGCATGAATTGGAAAACATCAGATAGAAACTGGCCTATACGGACTCTGTTGTACACTTAGCGGCAAAAAAGAATGGGCCGGCCGACAATTTCTAAGTTCCAGAGCCATAACATTCCGCATGCTCGTCTCGTCAAAGCCATAGTTCACCAGGTAACACATAATTAAACCATTTAAATAGTTCACCAGGTAACACATAATTAAACCATTTAAATATGCTGTATTTTGCTTTAAGAGTCTAAAATTGTAAGAAAAATCGAATGGCGGGTTGATTCTAGATACATCAGGACCCTTGCAGAGTGAAATAATAATAAAATTGATAAATAGAAATTCAACCGGAGCGAATATGAACAGGAAAACCGCGTATTATGCTGAACCGATATTAAAAGTCACAGTAGCGTAAGTCGTTACGGCATTGGTCTATTGAGCAAGTTGGTAGTAGTAGCTCTAATTTCGAATTTCCACCAATCTTATTTTTTATTGCAAATTTGCCATCATATGTGTCTCGCAAAGCTATAATTATGTGGCGATATCTCTTAGAATATGCCCAAACTTTAATAAATAATAAACCTCCCTCTCTCTTTTAAGCAATACTGCTATCTTTTAATACAACGTTCTGTCTCGTCATTACGCTTGAAGATGGCACAGAAACAATAAGTCATTGTCCTGGTTCGCATAGGTTATTCTGCGTATGCTACTCTCCGACAGGACTTCGATTGGAGAAAATGTCATTTTCCACGACCAGGTAATTGTCTCCAGTAGCATTCTGCGTATACTACTCTCCGACAGGACTTCGATTGGAAAAATGTCATTTTCTCCGACTAGGTAATTGTCTCCAATAGCAACGACAGTACTGCCCTAATTTATTGCATGAATGGCCACCGATACGATGAATGCTTCGTGAGACGAATTAACAAGTCGGGTTGCATCAGGGTCGCGTGTTGGGGGTGGATGTCATACGGTGGGGCAGGACTTTTGGAACGCATCCACGGGCGGTTTACGGCAGAAGTCTACGAACACATTTTGGCAAATGTAATGATCCCTTCCGCCCGGAAACGATATCCAGGAGGATAATCATTCGATACACACCGCCAACCGGATTCAAAGATGGTTTACGAATAGGCGTGATGTCGACCCAGTCGACTGGCTTCCAAATTCACCAGATATGAATCCGATTCAAAATTTGTGGGCTGCAGTCAAAAGGATCCTACGCTCTAATTGGGCAGAACAACCACCCGCTGGACACCTGAGGAATTGTGGGACAGAGTTCTAGATTCGTGGGAGGAGATGGCTAAGAATTTAGACCTGTTCCATAATCTTATGGATTCCATGCCGCGCAGAATGAGGGCAGTTGTTGACGCAGCTGTTTTGTGGACGAGATACTAATCCCCACCACAGGCCTTGTTTTGTTAATACATAATTTTTTTTTTGTTAATTTAATTATTTGTGTTCGGTATGCGTCCGGTTTTTTAGGATTTGAAACAAGTATTTTTGTTTATACAGGCCAGGTCTCAGCTATTAATAGCCCATAGGTGATGGGCAATAATATTTTTACAAGGCAGGTATAACGAAGTTTGTTAAGACATGCCATTTCACAATTAAACTAATAAATTAAGTAACAGTTAAAAATAATAATAATTTTACCGTACAGGAGACGAACTCACAACCTTTGGTATAGATGTCAGACTTCTTACCACTGGGCCACAAAATGCTCGTAATGTTTACTACATTATATAGGGGCGACTTTCAATGAAGAGACACCACAGCAATGCCTTGCAGTGGGTTACGTTTACACGCGTGAACCGCGCGATAAAACTTAGCATTTCTATCGACCAAGAGTCGGCCCATTCTTTTTGCCGCTAAGTGTACGTTTCACTGAGACACATTTTAATTAATCGAACAAGTTTCTTGGGAATAAAAAATTCAATAAGAATATTATATAAAACTTCTCTCTTAACTGAATCATATGCCTTTTTTAAATCTATAAATAACTGATGCACTCTACCCTTATACTCCCATTTTTTCTACAATATCTGTCGGATACAAAATATCTGGTCAGTAATCGATCTATTACGCCTAAAACCGCACTGATGATCCCCAATAATTTAATCAACGTACGGAGTTAATCTTCTCAAAAGACTATTGGACAAAATTTTGTACGACGTCAACAAAAATGATATTCCTCAAAAGTTACTACAGTTAGTCTTGTCCCCCTTCGTAAAAATAGGTACAATTATGGACTACTTCCAGTGTTCTGGTACAATGTCCTTTTCCCAAATAGCAAGTACAGGTTTATAAATTTCGCTAGATAATGCGCTTCCACCCTCTTGTATTAATTCTGCTGAAATTTTAATCGATGCCTGGAGATTTGTACTTTTTCACATTTTCTATCGCAATTTCGACTTCAAAAAGTGTGGGTTCGGATATAAATGGCTCAGCAGTTTGCAATTGAATTTCGTCCCGATCATTTCTATTTGGTCTATGTACATTTAGTAGTTGCCCAGCATAGTTTTTCCATCTATTCAGGATTGAATGAAAGTCTGTATGCAAGTCACCATTCTCATCCTTGATCACGTTTACCCTTTCCTAATATCCGTTTTTAAATTCCTTTGTACACTTATATATTTTATTTTATTGGGTTATTTTACGACGCTTTTTCAACATCTAGGTTATTTAGCGTCTGAATGAAATGAAGGTGATAATGCCGGTGAAATGAGTCCGGGGTCCAGCACCGAAAGTTACCCAGCATTTGCTCGTATTGGGTTGAGGGAAAACTCCGGAAAAAACCTCAATCAGGTAACTTGCCCCGACCGGGATTCGAACCCGGGCCACCCTTATATAAATCTCGAATGTTTTTATTCTTATTATTTGTTTCTACTTCATTCAGTTTTTCCTTCAAGTAACCTCTCTTTTTGTTCCTAAATGTAAAACTTGCTTCCCGTCTTTCATTGAAATAATTATCTCTATTCACCTCAACTGGATCCTGTAAGAATTTCAATTTTGCCTGTTTCCTTCTCTACTATCATGCAATAATATTCATCAAACCACTGTTTCTTTTTCTTAGTTTCATAATAACGTATGCTCTGCTCAGCTGCAATTTTGATACTATCTCTGATATTTTTCCATATGCTATTAACTTTTAACTCTTTCTCAACTTCGTCGGAACTTCCTAAAGTGACAAACCTATTCGAAATTTAGACTTGATAATGTTGCTTAGTTTTCTCGTTCTTTAATTTCATAATATTGAATTTACTAATATTAACATGTTCCTCTACTCGCTTGGCCACTCATACTCTTTCTCTTAATTCTCCAATTACCAAATATTGGTCAGAATTACAGTCTGCACAACTGAAAGTTCGAATGACTACTATATTAGTATGTCTCCGTTTTTCTGTCAAGATGTGATCAATTTGTTTGTGTGTCAATCAATCTGGAGAAGTCCAAGTATATTTATGTATATCCTTATGGGAGAATGTTCTATTTTTGACAATTAAATTTTTTGATGTCGCAAAGTTGACTAACCTAACTCCATTGTTATTACTAGTTACGTGTAATCTCTCTTTTACAATAGTTGGTTTAAAAATATACTCCCTTCCTACTTTAGCATTGAAATCCCCCAATAACATTTTCATGTGATATCTAGATAACTGCTCAAAAATATGTTCCATTTCCTCATAGAAGCTATCCTTTATATGGTCGTTTTTCTCTTCTGTAGGGGCGTGAGCATTTATAACTATGTTATCACATCCTGTTTTTAATTGGTGATTACTGTTTCCTTCCCATAATACAACACGTAATCTCCTATTTGTGATATGCCATTCCTATCCAATCTAACCTCTTGTACTCCCACGAAGTCTATTCTCTATTTAGCTAGTTCTTTTGCCACTAATGTTATCCCTCCTGTTCTATAAAGACTATTTACGTTCCACGTACCAAATCTCATAACCTATTTTATATAAATATCTGTGACTGCTTTGACTTACACCACTTTTGCAATTAACATTTTCCAACAATGTTTGTTTGCTGACTTGTACCATATTTACAGGTAACACAAAATCACTATGCATTTTCAATAATAAAAATATACACATGATATAGCTGTACAAACATGTTAAAAATCTGGAATTATTTTTTATTAGAATTATCAATTACAACTAAATTAAATCACACAAAACATCACAGTTGGACAAACTGGGTATTAATTTTATTGAGTAAAATGAAAGTTCAATTTTGTTGCTGAGAAGATTCAGTCAGCTCTCCAATCTCATCGAGGTCTTCAACAACACGCTCCAAAGATCCTAACTCATCAGCATCTGGTGTATGTTGAGACTTGTGAAGAACTCATGATGTACAGGAGGTATAAAAGGAAGGAGGTCGAGCATATCCCTCTTCTTTTGAGTTGTACCTGTTCTGAATACTATGAAAAGTTCTGTCTGCTTTATGGCTAGAAATGGCTGATGAACACCTTTTGCTGGTGGCAAAGTTAATTTATGAAAATCCATGTCACAATTAGGGTTTCCTTATAGAGCATTGTGTGCGGACTTTCACTTGTGAATCTCATTCACTGTATTTTTAACCATTTTACTGAAGAACTTGCTTCATTTTTTTTCTTCCTGATCACTGCTTTCTCAAGCTGCACTGTAAATTTGAAGTCACCTTGTATCTTTGTAAGAACATGAAACTTGATCTTCCTTCGAACTGTGCGAATGGTTTCATATCGGTCTGTTCAATGTTACTAAATTCTGAATCATTTATCATGTAAGAATGGCAGATACAAAAAAATGTATGGTCAATCACAGAAATGGAATTGTTAGGATCCATTACTATCTTCATCCAAGTTAATGCTGACTTTGTACATCGGTTGTGTCCCATACAAGTATCACTGAATGCAATAAGAATTTTTTTGCCAATGGCATTATTTAAAATATGAACTGCCAAACAGGATGCTATCTCCTGGGATCTTCTCGATGCAACAGTTTCATTCCAGACATACATTGTAGCTTTATTAGATTCGGAATTATGTATTCCCAAATAGTAACAACATAAGTTTCTTTTATATCACGTAACTGTTGTAGTAAGAGTAGGGAAGGGCAATGTTTTTTGCAGATCAAAAGAAATAACACAATACACCTTGCTCTGACTAGTTTGCGCCAATATTGCATCATTTTTGATAGCCTGCCTTGCTGACTATGCTTTCCTGAGATGTAGTTCATGCTCTGCTCTCAACGAATTTTTTCACATTCTTGAGCAACTTCTAATTTTAGCTTGAATTTGTCACACAGCTGACAAGTATCTTTCTGTGGTACACGAAAGAATACATTTTTCTTTGTGAAAACATTTCGGTAAACCGTTTCACTCACCGGATTTATTTTGTTGTCTTTGTAGTGTTCTATATAAAGATTATATATTTTCCTTACGTTTATACTTGAATCCAAGTATCTTCTATTAGGATTGTGTTTTCTAGTGTAGTGGCTTGTGTCTGAAAGAAAACTTAAAATATGTTTTCTTATTTCATCAATTTTGCTTTCACTGGTTTTGCTTACACTTGGTAACTTTCCACTGATGCCCTCTCCCGTTCTTTCCTCTTTTTCTTTTCTTAATGCTTGGGCCATACGACCATCAGATATTTGGAATGTTTTGAGAAAGTATTGTTTACAAACATTTATATTCTCATTATAAACATTCAAGAAAAAATTGTTTGTACAACCTTTTGCAAATAATTGATTAAATGGCGATCTTACTCGTGTTAATAATGTAAGCATGTGCGGCTTAAAGCTGTTTCGGTGCTACTTGACACCATCCTCAGAGCCTTTTAATAATTTAATCAATCATTTATAATCAAGTGTTAAAAGTAGTGTACGAAAGATTCAACATGGATTATCAAGACAACCTTTTCCAGCTCTGCTCTTCTGCAATTTTCGTATGACATATTTGTTGCATGAACACTCTTCATTCATGAAAATCTTACTGCACCCTGAATTTCTTTTAGCTTTTTTATGTTTCTATTCCATTTTGTTTCACTTCTTACCCTCCTTTCATGTTAATTACCAACATTCTTCTCTTCTTCTGCTGAGTGAACATGACTGATACTACCTGATTTATTCTGAGCTCCACCACCTAATATATATATATATATATATATATATATATATATATATATATATATATATATATATATATATATATATATATATATACTTTTGTAGGTCACTTATTATTATAAATTCAGAAATGAAAGAAAATTCTAGTTAACTTAGAAGAATTTTAATTACCTATGAATACAAATATTTCCCACACAAATAATTTCACGTTATGTCTGGTGTAATGACATAATAATATGTAAAGAATTTATTTATTATTTACCTGTATCTGAATCACTAAAAGATGAATTTCCACTAGGAACATTCTTTGTCCACATCTGGATCATCTAGATCGAAATTATAATCAGATAACAGTTTTAATTTGCTTTAAAACCACTGTTATAATAGCTGAACGTGATGCAATACAAACCTCTTAACTTACACCACTATTGCAAATAATGCCACTGCTATTTCGCTGGCTACCTCTAGAGCTCTATATAGACAGAGTACCGCAAAGGTCGGCGGCTGGACCCAAGTGTTAACATTATTGGAATAGGGAAATTGACGCTCTCTCTTAGTTTTTATGTTGCAAATTCCATTCTAGTGCACTGATAATAATTGTAAATATACTGACATTTAGCTAAATGTCTCACGCATGACACTATGAACTTTTAAATGTAATATCTTAATTAGAAGCGTTGCAAATACAAGTTATTCGCGTATTAGCTCTGTCAAGAAGGGAGAGTAAATGTATAATGTGGACCTACTACAAGTATTATTGTATTCCTTTTTAGGAAATATATTTTGTCATCATTTAGAAACTTATCTAATCCCTGTCAGTGATTCGTTTTCTTTCAAGGCTTTGTTTAACTTTTATTTTGATCGGATCAAGCTGGCGTTCAAGCGCACCAATTCCCTGCTCCACCTGCTGTGAATTATTCTTCTGGTGGAATGGGTAAATCTGTAGATTCCTCCGCAAGGCCTGTTTCCAATTCGTTAATGCCAGCCTGTCTCATACAGTAGCGTGCAAATTAATCCGAACAACGTAATTACTTATGCAAAAACACTCAAACGGGATAAAAAAAAAAGGATCTAAGACATACCTCAGTAATCTATGTGGCCTCCCTTGTTCCTAATAACAGCTCTGAGACGATTTGGCATGGATTCCACTAATTTCCCACAAATATTCTTCATTTCTTCATCGCGAAACCATACACCAATGAGGGCAGAAATCATCTTCTCCTTTGTAGAACAATCAATTTTTTGCATTCTTCTTTTGCAAATTGACCACAAGTTTTAAATGGGGTTGACGTTGGGTGAGTTGCCTGGCCAGGGGAGTACCTGAATATTCTTCTTGTTGAAGAATTCTGTAGTTTTTCGAGACGTATGGCATGGTGCCAGGTCTTGTTGGAACACACCTCTGCCATCCGGAAATGATTTTTGCAGCTGGGGTACGATTCTGGTTTCCAATAAGTGAACATATTTGTCAGAATTCATCATTCCCTTGATAGGTATTAATGCTCCAGGCCCTTCATGTGTAACACAACCCCAAAACATTACTTTAGGGGGGTATTTGGGTGCTTGTTGGAGATGAGCTGCTGTTACTTTTTCGGATCCTTTCCGTACGTAAGACCTCGAAATGAGACTCATCGGAAAAAAGTGCATTCTTCCAGTCATTCACTGTCCAGTGTTGATGTAATTTTGCCCACATTAAACTTTTTTTGCACATAACAGGGGTTAGCAGTTGCTTCTTAATAGGCTTACGAGCCCTTCGTCCAGCTTCCAAAAGCCTACGCCGCACTGTTGTGGTGTGAATATTCGCCCCAGTGGTAGCCGTTAACTCGCGGGTTAAGTCGACAGCAGTTAGACTAGGATTTAATTTACTTTTCCTGATAATTAAACGATAATCTGCAGGTGAAGTCTTCCTTTTCCGGCCACAGTTTCCCTTTTTCTGGGGTGTGATGGATCCAGTCTCCCTGTATTTTTTTATGATCGAATTAACAGTAACCAAACCGATGTGATATTCTGCAGCAATTTGCCTCTGTGTCACAGAAGAATGCTCTGCTAATGTTATAATTTTAGGCCGTTTTCGTGGAGTTGTATCCATTTGTGAAGACGACAGAATGTACACAGGATTGCAGTATTAAGTCTTCAACACAACTGAAATGCTTATAAGTACAAAACGACAGGCAAAATGTCACATATTATAAAAAAACAATAACGACAGACCTTCAACAATGGAATTACACGTACTACAGATGTCAATTAAAGCGGTATGAGCAGCTGTGAGGCCAAAAATGACAGAAAATGTAAAAATATGAAGTGTTCGGATTAATTTGCACGCTATTGTATTTAAAATGGAAAATATTATGAAAAATAAGAAAGCTGTAGGCCTCTATGTATATTTTATTATTTCATTATATATCATAATATAATTAACCCTCAACTACTATGGTGGGGTCATATTTGACCCACGCCATTTTCTTTCTTTTGTTTCTGCGCATGCGCGCCATTCTGAGTCATGCCACTCCATGTATTCTCACATCGCAGTGAGATTTCACAAAAGACAAATCGTGGGGTTTTTATTGTTAGTGGTTTACAAGTAAATGAGTGTTTGGGTCACCAGTGACCCCACAATAGTAGTTGCGTAACTTTATTTTCTTCGGTATGTCGAGTGAAAGGTGTTATAATAGACGGGAATTTCGTTGCATCTGATGAAATAAATGACTTTATTGACAATGCTAGTATCGCTGGTGACGAAACTGAAGCTGAAAATGAAGATGATGAGGACTAAGTGATAAGGAAAGTGAGCATAGCGATCACAATACTGGATCAGAAATTTCTGAGAGTGAAAATAAACATGAACGTGATGCAGATGGTTATACTGATAATAATTCTGCTGGTAGCTTTTTTGGGGAGGAATAGCTATAAGTGGTCACAGAATTGTCCTTCTGCATCGAGAACTCGAAATCACAACATCATTACTCATTTGCCTGGTCTTAGAGATCCTGCGCGTGATATCAAACCAAGAACTTCTCTTCAAGCTTTGACTCTCTTCATAACAGAGGATATCCTTCGCACAATTATCAATCATACAAATAAGAAAATCGATGAAATGGCTGCCAGTTACGGTGAAACTGCAACATTCACTAGACACCTAGACGAGCTGGAATTGAAAGCATTTATTGGTCTGGTGTTCTTGGCAGGGATATTCAAATCAAACCATGAGGATGTAGGCTCACTCTTCGCTACAGATGGAACAGGAAGATATATTCAGAGCTACTATGACCAAGGAGCGGTATTTGTTTCTTCTGTCAGCTCTTAGATTTGATAATATTGAAACTAGAGAAGAAAGGAAAAGACAAGGAAATAAGCTTGCTGCAATTTCAGAAGTTTTCGATAGTTTCATAAACAACTTTAACAAAAATTATTGTAGTTCAGAATACACCACTGTTGATGAGATTCTGGTTGGTTTCCGTGGCAGGTGTTCTTTCAGAGTGTATTTAAAAGGAAAGCCACAAAAGTATGGCCTAAAAATTATATGTGTTTGTGTGATGCGAAGACTCATTATCTGATCAATGCGTTTGTATATACGGGGAAAATTTGTGGTCCTAACCCACAGCAGTTATTCGTTCCAACAAGATCTATCTTGTCTTTGGTGTCACCAATTTCAGGAACTAACAGAAATGTTGCAGGGTATAACTCGTTCACATCAGTGGAGCTAATGGATGAGCTAAGAAAAATCGTCTTGATTTATATATTGGAACAGTGCGGAAAAACAAAAAAAGGGTTCTACCACAATTTTTGTCCGACAAAAAACGAGAAGTTGGATCAACGAAATTCGGATTCACAAGGACAAAACAATATTGTCTTTTGTGCCAAAGAAATCCAAAGCTGGTATTTGATGTCTTCCATGCACCACGACAGTGCTATCCATTCCTCTGGAAAACCTGACATGATAATGGTCTGTAATGCAACACAGAGTGGTGTCGATGGTCTCGGCCAGAAATGTGCACTTTATAGGACTGGACGAAGATGTAGAAGATGGCCTTTAGCTATCTGGCACGATATGTTGGATATTTCAACCGTGAGTGGTCACATTATCCTAATAGCTAGTGGAAAAGACTATAAAAAGTCGTCACAATTTTATTAAGAACCTCGAGATGGAACTTACACTGGGTCACCTTAAGGTGCGTGCCACTATTTCCACGCTTCCAAGAGGGTCCACCAAAGAGGAGACGATGTTGCATTTGCCCACGCAACAGCGACAAGAAACACCCGACTGTATGCAGTGTATGTCACCGAACTATGTGCAAGAGTCATTCTGAACAGCGAATCATCTGCTATGACTAATTTGAGAAAAATTCGTCCCGGCACCGGGAGTCGAACTCGGGACCACTCAGATCTGCGCGATGAGTGCTCTTTTCAACAGAGCTATGTCGGGACACGATCCACAGTGTCGGCCGAATTCTCCTCATTTGTTTCGTTTTATGTTTTTCATGGACAAACATAGTTATTACATTTTTTCAGAAAAAAAATACCATTTGTACACCCCTGTTAAATTTTATATATGAGAATTACCAAAGTATTTTTTTCTATGCAATGATTGAACTATGTTTCTTTGAAATAAGTGTGGACATATCACTCCTGCAGGGTCACTAGAAAGAGGAAAATTTTTAAAATAATGTCACAGTGTATTATTTTAGATAGAATTTGTATGTTTTTATTTGCACATACTTTTTTCGTAGAATTAAAGTAATGATGTTACAAATTTGGTGACATTGTGTCTCCATATGTGTGACTTCTTCATTTTTTCAATTGAAAAAATAAACATTACATATAAAGTATGTTTTTATTATATTTTGCAACCGGGTCACTTATGACCCCACGATAGTAGTTATGTAAAAAAAAATAAGGATAGTAGTTGAGGGTTAAGATATATTATATATTATGTATCGTATATATATATACATATATATATATATATATATATATATATATATATATATATATATATATATATATATATTGTATTATATTACATTGTTTCAATTTAATAATTTATTATATTATATTATATTATATTATATTATATTATATTATATTATATTATATTATATTATATTATATTATATTATATTATATTATATTATATTATATTATATTTTCCAAAATTTGCTCCGCGAATCCACAGCGATCAGTCAACAGTTACCAGAGAATTCGCGATTTATCATATCCATTTAATTAATAACAAAGTAATATTTTGTTTCATTTGGGAATATCTGTAATATGTTCGGATATTTATTTATAGTATAGTTTTTAGTTATACTGGTCAATAATGTGTTGTAACTTTGCATTGAAAATCTCTTATTCGCTATGTAGCATACATGATCGTAAATGGGAAAGAGTTTTGTTGAATACAATATTCGGGAAAAGTAGAGTCATAAAGGAGATGAAAAATATTGATCTTCCGTAAGCAGTAACTAAATAGATATTTAAAAAAATAATTTTTATAGCTCAAGCAATTTTTTTTCTTCTAGTGATCCTCAGACAGCCACAGTGAAATGATGGACACCGAATTTCTGAAACGAAACATTGAAAGTGTCGCCCAACCCATTTACCGCGTTACGGAAACAGTAGGCTAACTTTAAAAAATGGGTAACTCCTTTTTGCTATAGGATTAAGTTCTCTTCTTTCCAGAAAGTTGAAGGGCAAGGTTTGCCGTTTTCTCCTTCTTTTCATTGAATTTGTGAGATCGTCATATCTCGTTTTTATGGTTTTATTTATCTCCCAAGTCTAGGGCACATGTAACAAAGGTTTCATTTTCAAGAGACTTTCCTTTCATAGGAAAGATTTTTTTGTCCTTCAGCTTTCTAAAAATCCTTATCCAGTATTTCTTCGATATTAAACATCAGTTTTTTGTCTGACAGTTTTACTATCAGTTCAGTCCGATAGTCACTCTCGACTGTCCTATATTAGTTTGTGTTAAGTTAGTGCGAAGTGTTAAGTATAAGTTTTTCGAACAGTGAAATTGATTCTTTCGTAGGGAGAAGGTCATAGAGTTTCCTGGCAAAGAATATCATTAGTTATTAACATTCATCCATGTGTTTGTGTTAAAAATCTGTGTAACGTGTGTACGAAAAGCAGCATGGCTACAGATTCCAGCGTAATAAACTTATTATATATTAAGTTCATTAATTTTCGTACAGTGCTAGTTCTATGGATCGGTGGCTAATAAAAACAATAAAGATGAGAAAGAAAAAAATTAAAATATCGTCATCGCCTAGATGTCGCACAAGACAGAGAATTCAACTCTCTTCGATTTTCCCCAACTTCAAAGAAATTTGTCAGACGAGGTAACAGCAACATTATTTTTATAATTGTGCATGCAATTACTGAAATTATAGAAATACTAGTAGCCTATACAGTAGTATAGAGCTCCACTGTAAGCATGTCCATTTTATATTAGCCTACATTTTCTTATATAATTCGTATTTAGTATGATAATTTTACTTTCTAAATCGAGCGTCAAAACACAGGAGTCAATATTACATCATAAGGTGTTAGACCAGAAAGGAAGCTCTACTGTTCTCACGAACTAATGGCTATGCATAGTTATTAATGTGTTGTCGATGTTAGAGAGGCATGTTCAGTTGATATGAACTTTCCAAATACTACTCACAGGAGCATTCGGTGTGTTATAACCCTTTAAGCCTCTAAAGAACGTGCCATGTGCTGTTATTCACACGAAATATTTCATAATATTGTGACTTTTAGTTCAACACAATAATGTTACTTTTATTCACAACAAGAATGACTTTCTATAACTGAATTTAAACACTCCCGTCAACAAAGGGTATTTCACTCCATACAGCAACACAGTATTCGTTATTGCACTCCACAGACGACAATGACAATTCACTTGGATTATTGAGAACAACAATGTACTCCTAATCTCAACTAATGTTCACAAAGCACTATTTACAAAACAAAATTGTCATTTCTCAATTCACAGTTCGTTTGCCTTGGCTAGTTCTTCCAGCTCATTCACTCAAGGTCACAGTATATCAAACCCAAGACTTACAGAGACAGTTAATGAACTTCGAACTCAAGACTTTCAGATAAAGTTCACTGCACACCGAACTAAAGACTTCCGGCCGCGTTGCTTCCTCCTGGACGCTCACTGCTGCTTCACAAACTCACTGGCTTGCTGTCCAAACTAAAACTGAACTGAAGTGGCTGTGTCGCTCTGCTCTTCTATTTATTGCTTCATCATAGTTTCCAGAAAGTACTGTTTCGAGTATCTTCCACCCGATCGGCTCGCGTCGCTTTCCAGAACCATCTGTTCGGGAGGTTTCGTTCCCTCCTTCACCTCGCACAGCATAGCACCTGCAGCTTTGCGTCCCCTTCTCTCCTCTCTACACCGCGCTCACTGCCCACCGACGCTGGCCTTCCTCTCTCCCCGCGCGCCTCGCGTCACGCCTCAGCGCGCCCTCCCTTCTGCCGGACGCGTGATCGACTCCCGAAGCAGTGAGAACTTTCCATCATGGTTGCCACAATATTAATTACGGGAACCCCAAATTATTTCTTAAATTCGAAAGTGATTAGTGAGAAAAAATTTGGATATCCTATATTATATTATATTATATTATATTATATTATATTATATTATATTATATTATATTATATTATATTATATTATATTATATTATATTATATTATATATAGGAAATAATCACCATTTGCGAGGAAATAAATCAGCATTAATACCATACTCACTTCGCATAATCGCGAGTGTTTAGTTGGTGTTCATTTGTACCGGTTTATCCTTGCCACCCAAATTTTGGCTTCTTTACTTGTCCCTCTGTCCTTGAGGTATCTGATAAAGATGTACACCTTTCTCTTGCCTTGTGTAACATCCATATGCACAACACTGCTATTTAATTCAATATAATGGTTTTCTTATGCTATTACTGGCGTGCGAGGTCACGTGAACCAATCAGCGCTACATTGTCGGCAAGCGGCAGAGAAAACATTTACGGTACTTTGTCTATATAGAGTTCTACCTACCTGTGGACATTCCTGCTGCTCCCTGGTGTAAAATTGGCGAAGCTTGACTTACACCATTTATACAGACGAGTCCACACCTGTGGAGTAACGGTTAGCACGTCTGGCCGCAAAACCAGGTGGCCCGGCTTCGATTTCCTGGTTGAGGTTTTTTCCGGGGTTTTCCCTCAACCCAATATGACCAAATGCTGGGTAACTTTCGGTGCTGGACCCCGGACTCATTTCATCAGCATTATCACCTTCATCTCATTCAGACGCTAAATAACGTAAGATGTTGATAAAGTGTCGTAAAATTACCTACCTATACAGATAACAGAATAAAGGTAATGGTAACTGATTATGATATGAATTCAGTTAAAAAAGTGACTTACACCACTTTTGCTCTGAAGGGCTCAAGTCTGCGAGATGCGGCGGATCACAAACAGACATATAACAATTATAAGAATTTGTTGACTGGATAGGGAAGTGTAGTGTGGTGGATGGCTTAGTCGAACAGCACAATTGACACGCAGCTCATTACTTTAGAGCAGTGGTCGTCAACACTAGCTGAAATGGGTTATGGTAACATGCACCCTCGTGCAGGAGGAAGCATACCCGCCAGCAGCCACGAATGAAAGCTGGAGTTGTAAGAGACTTGCGGGTAAGAGACGCTAGCCCGATAGTGCAGTGTTTTGATGCCCGCTGCTTTAGAGTATTCTCTGCCCTTGATTCATGACACAAATTAATCACATTAATAGATTCCATGCAGATGAATTCTTCTTTTAATCAGCGAAGCCCGTGCTTGTCGTTTCCTCATCTATAAGGCTTGCTGAACATGTTTCCTAACAGCACAGTAAGAGCATAAAAATTCGAATCCAGCGATAACCAAATAACAAATATAGTTCCCTGTACACCATACTTCATAAATCGCAATTGACAGAAATATAAGTAATTTGACGTACGATCAGTGGCGGTTCCTCGGGGGAGGGAAGGGAGGAACGTCCTCCTCATATTTTCTTCTTTTGAAATTAAATACCAAATAAAATATGTGCCTTGAAATTCGAGGAAGATTCGATAATTTTTAAGTTCACAGCTATAAGAAAATCTCAGTTGATCGAGTTTTAAACGACGCGCGTTCATGTGCTGCTAGAGACTGTGAGAAAGATGTCAGATTGTGTGGAGGAAAGTCAATCCTTTCCTCCTTTACTGGAGTTAACACACATAGACAACAGCGCACTAGCGGCCAGAGGAAGAAGCAGAGTTTTAAAGCAAGTAAATGAACGGAGAGGGAGGAGATCCTCCTCTGAATCAGCGCATGGGCGGGAAATAGTGTAGCAGACAGACTGGTCGTGCAGCAAGCTTGCTACCGCTGCCATTTAACGATGTTGCATTCAACCAGACTAGAACACATCTAGGAGGAGACACAATGGAAACAGTTTTAACCCAAAGCTATGAAAGACACCATGTAAACTTTTTTAAAGTTATAAATCAAAATATATTATTCATTGCACTTTGTATAGGCTACTATTCACAGTTTGAAACTTTCGAGGATATCTGAAAGTTGAAGTCGGGTTTATATAAAAAAAGAGGACGTAGTTCTACATAAGTATCGCGGATTTTTTATTCACTTCCATTCATTGTCTACTAGACAGGGCAACAACCAAGTTGTCAGTTTTGTACAAATATATTTGAAATTGAAATTACTCCAAACTACATTATTTTCAACATAAAAAAAATCGGCCACCGGCAGCTTTGAACAATATTGGTAGTGTGACTTTAAAAGAACTGGCATTCTTCAAAAGCATGTGATACTGAACTTGTAAAATATACATTTGGCAATGTACATGTGGCAACACAGACCACGTGGGTGGGTGCAGTGTTCTCGCTTTCCTAACAGATTATTTCCCATTCCCATTTCCGTACAACGGTTCCAGTTACGTATTAGTACCTAGTCTCTTCCAACACGTGTGATGTATTGTGCGCGAAAAATGCTGCGAGGTTGTGAATTTCCTTGTAATTATTAATTTGTGCAAATATTCAACAATGAATGGGACTGAAAACATAATTATATTTGGACAATTTAGGAAACTCAGTTTACAAGAACAGATTATTGCTATACAAAAGAGAAGGCCAACCCCAACACTACCTGGTCTTACAAACATGCATGTAGGCAAATTTGTAGCATGTTTCATTCAAGGTGTTATTTTATACTGTTAACTTCTTTCCTCCTCTTAAGAAATATGCAGGAGCCGCCACTGCGTACGATAGTGAAGTATAGAGGAATAAACATAACTCAGTCAATTTATTGTGAAAGCAGTTTTGTTATCGTCTGCGAAAGGGCAATGCGTCAACTTATCTTGCTGTACAGTGTACAGGGTGTTTAATAAATAAACCGACCAATTTTCTGAAAATATCTTTAATTCATAAAAGGTAAAGGTAAAAGGTAAAGGTATCCCCGTAACATGCCATGAAGGCACTTCAGGGGCCTAGAGGTAGAGCCCTATGCTTTCGGCACTAGAATGAGGTGGTGTGGTCAGCACTACGCTCTGACCGCCTTTTTCCCTCGGGAAAGACCCGGTACTCAATTTTATAGGAGGCTGAGCTAACCTCAGGGCCGTTCTGAAAGTTTGGCAACGAGAAAAAATCATGTCACCACCTGCGATCAAACCCCGGACCTTCCAGTCCGTATCCAGCTGCCCCTACCAACTGTGCTATACGGCCGCCCATTTTAAATTCATACAAACACAAAATCAAAAGCTTTTGTAATTGAAAATTACAGAACTCCACTCCTTACCTTTTTGAAAATCACTCAAATAACATATAAGATGAAAGTGCACATTTTAAAACACAATGTAAACGCAGTGAGGACGACATTCTCACCCAACCCACCAAAATAATTATCTTCCTTTCATAGCATAATTTTGCAAAACGAGAGAGATACCATTGCCATATTACGGGTTTGACGTCGATTTTTCAGCGCTCTCAACGTATGTAGATGACAAGCGAAAACGCGAAAACGTATAGTACAATCCTAATTAGGATTACGCAACAATGTCTCCATTCTTATAGGGGGTTGTAATACTAATTATCATAGCAATGGCATGTGTCGGTTGTGATTTGAAATTACGTACTTTTCTGCGCAATATCAACACTTTACAGTCAATGAAAGACTTCCTAGTATCTCACGGAATTACGTATAAGAGACATTACAGTATAAACTGTCCGTCATATGGTAATGTCTGCCATTTGAAAATTACAGGACGACAAAGACTGGAATATAAATGCAGCAAACGCCATGGGCAACAACAGCGATGCAACTTCATCAAAAGTGGTAGGAGAGACTTTTATAGGAGATTCTAAACTATCGGTGGACCAGAGTTTGCAATTTTGCGCATTCTGGTGCCTACTAGTCATGTGACCCTCAGTGAAGAAGTAGAAGTATCACGCCCTACGGTTCTAGACGGTCCAACTTTTGTCGTGAAGTTTGCTTAGACTGGGTGTATGAACATAGGCAAACAATTGGTGGTCCAGCGACAATTGTGGAATTCGATGAAAGCAAGTTCGGGCTGCGAAAATACAACCGCGGACGTCTCATTGAGGGCCAATGGGCATTTGGTGTGGTGGAACGTGGCAACCCGAGGAATTTTTTATGGTGCCAGTACAAAACAGAGACGCAGAAACTCTAGTCAATTTAATACTGCAGTGTATTCTCCCAGGTACTACAATTGTATCAGATTGCTGGAAGGCGTACAATAATCTACAGAATCAAGACTTTCTCCATCTGCGGGTAAACCATTCAGTGAAATTTGTGGATACAGCAGATAATGGAGAAATCCACATAGAAAATCTCAGAAGACTTTCTCGCGAGCAAGGAACTATACACACGCAAAATATCGAGAGGAAGTGGCGCCCTGTGAAGTACTATATTCCAGCCTTCGGACGCCGGAAACAACATTTTGACGGTTATTTTGCGGAGTACATATTCAAGTCCAACTTTGCCCGTTCTACAAACTCATCACAAACGTACTGCATCTTTTTCTTCTATTTTGCCTCGAGTTGTTTTATATTATTGTTGCTGCTACATGGATGCGTACCGTAGTTTCCCCTAACTATGATCCACATTTTTTACATTTTTCTTTGAATACTCAGTACTATTCATCCAGATTAAGTGAAATTTTGGCTTCGGACTCTTGTAAGTGTATATTAAATAAATATTGACATATGCGTTTAAAATTATTCAATTACAGGTGTTAAAAAATTATAAGCATTGGTACATAGTTGTATTCTGAGTTGCCCAACTGTGGTCCACTCATATATTCATTCTTGAAAGCATGAATGGACTATAGCTGGAGCTGTAATTATTCGTAAATCAATACATTGAGTTTCTAATTTAAGGGTAGAAACATAATCTAGCACAGAATTATTAAAAATGAATGAAAAGTACAATAATTCTTTTTATTAGTACACATTGCATAAACACACAATAAACAAGTGAAATATGAAAGTAGTTTTCCTGCAATAATGAACAACTACACTCACCGGCAAAAAAAACTTGGCCACCAAAAGATTCTCAAATTTTTTTATGAGGTGAGAATCAGAAAACCCATTATGAAATGAAGAAAACATTGCTTCCCAGAAAAAAAAACTCTTTTTTATTATCACTCTATTTTATTATTTTCAACGCTAAACAATGGATATAATTAAAAGGTGTAAAAACTTACAGATTGTATCAATTTTCTTCCAAATGTTCAACTGATTTTGTGGCCACCCAGTTGTTGCTAATAGCGGGTTTTGCCTCCCCGTTACTGTATAACTCTTACCATTCGCCGATTCAACTCTTGGATCAGATTCTGGATGTCAGTCTGGTCGATTCTATTCCATTCTTTACTTAGAATATTTCGGAGCTGCTGTAAGTTGCTGTGAGGAGTTAGACGACTTCTAACTCGCTTCCCTAGCATTATCCACACATGTTCAATAAGGTTTATATCAGGACTTCTCGCTGGCCGTGCCATCCTATTCAATCCAACGTCGTGGTTGATAGGTTGGGATAAGAACCCATTAATTTGTATTCTGGATTGAGCACTATGCTATAATGATTGAATTACTTTAACCAAACAAGGATGGAAGCCATAAGAGTGTAACACTGCCTATAGATATCGGTGGCATATATTATCGAATGTTTCCTGAAAATCTAATGACAAAATTTCCACTCTCTCCTCCGAATGAATATCATAATGCAGTATGATATTCCTGATGAGCTGAATGTTCTGAATGATGGATCTGCCAGGTACCGCGCATGTTTGCCCTTCCTGTATTAAGTGGTTCATGCTTCTTTTTATGTGATTAGCCAGTGTTTTCATCAGGATCTTATAATCTGTGTTTAACAGTGTTATGGGTCGGAAATCTAACATTCTTTTCGTTGGCGTTGATTTAGGAATTAAAATTATTATGCCTTCGTTAAAGGAATGACATAGCGGATTTTCTCGAAGGATCATATTAAATATTAACAGGAGAGGTTGTTTCAGGAGTTTCCAAAATACTTTATAAAAGTTGTAGTCCAATCCATCCGGCCCTGGTGCTGAATGTCCGCTAGATTCGTTAATAGCAGCTTCCAGTTCAAATTCAGAGATTTCCCTCGTCATTGCTTTAGCTTCATTCTCATCTAGTTTTGGTGTAGTTTGAGATAGAAGTTCGTGCTGTGCCTGTAAATCATTGTCCTTGTGTTTGTAGAGATCGCCAAAATAGCGCACCGCTTCTGCAAGACATTGGAGTGTTGTATGGGCGACCTGATTGTTGGGCAACAGAATATCTGAAATGAAGCGAGATTGACCGTTTTGTTTCTCTTTAGCAACATGAAAAAGTGCAGTTTTTTGTACTCAATGATTGTTTTGTTTCGAGAACGAACTCGTACTCCTTCCATAATGCGTTTTTGCAATTCACAGATAACCTGTTTAACGTCATTGAGTTCCACCGAGACGTTTTGCCCCTCCATTTGCTTCTTATGCAGCTCATACATTACAGAATAATAAAAATTCAATGTTGATCGCCGTGCGCGTGCTTGCTCGATGCCCTTCCATTTGAAGAAGGATTGGATAGCGGGTTTATAAATAGAAGTCCATGCCTGAAACGCATCTTTGTTGGATTTTTGTGTTCGTGTGTGTAATGAGTTACACAGCTCTATGAATTCTGTAGCTGCTTGTTCATCATGTAGTAATCGGGAATTCAATTTCCAGTAGCTGCGGCCATATAGTGGGGTGGTATAGTCAGCTCTACAAGACACTATTACACAATGATTGTCGGAAAAGGACACTGGAGTATTAGTTATATTTTGTACGTCTACTTGGTAATCTTTATTGGTATACCATCTATCAAGTCTGGAAGCTGAGTTGTTGCGAAAGTATGTAAATCCATCGTCATTCCCGTGAACTACTTCCCATAAGTCGATAAGATTTAAATCTTGACACATACGTTGCAAAGCAGGGGAAGGATGATATTCTGGCTTTTGGTCTTTTGCTGTAAGGACACAATTGAAGTTGTCTGCCAGCATGATTTTGTGGAATCGGAGTCGCAAGTAAAAGGGCATTTGTTTGGTGAAAAAATCTTCACGTTCGCGTTTACGATTTGTGCCTGAATGCAAATAAACATTTCCCTACAGAGTATTCATGTCGGTAAGTAGAGAGGTTAGTCGTCCACTTGGGTCCATTTCACTTGAAACTACATTTATGCCGGCTATATATACACTATTGCAGTATCTCGTTGCTCATCACCTACGTTGCAAATGTAATTATAACGGGGACCAAGGAAATCGAGATTCTGTAAATTTACTTCCTGCAGGAAGAGTATATCGATATCGTTACTATACACAAAATCTCTGAATAAAAGTTGTTTGTAATGGCTTCTGATGCAGTTTATATTTATCGTGGCATATGTGCGACTAATATTCATAAAAAAGACAGCTTAGAATGAAATATAACCCAAGCCAAGGGAGATTATGTGCGAAAGACATGATGTGAGCTGGAATGAGGATGAGGGTTTGATACTGTCGTTATTATTGTTTTTGGTTATCTCTTTTGTTCGCCCGTAAATGGCATATGGATGGGGTCTGGGCGGTTTTGATTTGTCTTTTGCAGTCTTGTGTTCCGGGGAAGTCTTGGCCAATTCGGTGCTCTTCAAGCGGGGGTCCCGTGGTGATATGTGGTGTTCTGTAGCTTGCGTATCTTGTTGTTTGTCTTCCTCACCTTCGCCTTCATCTGGCTGATATGTGCGTGATGTTTCTTGTTCCGATTCGACTCGACACATATCATCCGGAGCGGGCTGATTGGTCGATACTAAATCTGCCTTGAAATGCTTTGTTGCATGATTGTCGTCGGTGTTAGTACTTTCTGTTTTCTCCTTACGTCTCAGCATACTTTCATCAGTTTCCATTTTTGTGTCGCTAACTGCATCTTCGGTAGTCTCTCCGAAGTCCTCCTCTGCTGCAGAAGTATCTTTTAGTTGTTTTTCGTCATTCTGATTGTTGTGTTCTGTAATTAAATGTTGTGAGTGTTTGTCATCTCTACTATTTGGAAGTGCAGGCATAGTGGAGACGGTTGGATTAGGAGAGGCAGAAGCCCCTAATTCTGATTCTGAGGGTTTGGTGTGTGCTTGCAGAATACCAGAAGAGGGCGTGTTCGGTGATGCGTGAACAATATTGGCTTGTTTATGTTTAGGTAATTACGATAGAATTGACGATTGCAAAGGGCAATTGTCTTTTAGGTGTGTTGTTGCTTTACATTTAAAACAGGTCTGCACCTGTCCTGGATGTGAAAAATTAACATCGTAGGCCTAGTTTGCAATTTTCAGAGACGTCGGACTACTTTGTTTAAGTTTCATCCGAATAGCTTTAACGCCATTATTCACTGGTAGTAAATATTGCGTACTCCACCATTCATCCCTGATGTCGAGAACCGAACCATAATTACTAAGAACATTTCGAAGGACATGATGCGGCACTTCTGTGGAAGATTGAAACAGCGAACTGTTATTTTTTGCGTATCTGCACTAACCGTGACTTTTGTTGTTTCACCGGATTCATACCGAAAGTCTGATGGAGTATCATGCGTCTGTAACAGTTTATCATATAACCCTGGAGATATTACCTTCAAATATATGCAGCGTTCTCTGGAGTTGAGTTGGATCGTGTCGACTTGGTCGGGTTTCAGTTGCATCTTGTCCGACAACCAATGGTGTATTTACATAGCAGATGGTCTGGTAGCAAAGGTTTCGAAAGTTATTCTGATAGTGTTTACGCGTTTATAGTTTGACATCGTTGTTTACTGATTCAATTTCCACTCAAAAAAATAAATACATAAAAATAAAAAATATTAATTATAAGACAGAAAGTATCGTAAAAGAACTAATAATCCACTTCAAAGCATTAAAGCACTGTACAAAATTAAAGAAGATATTGTACTAAGTAAAACTATCTGTTCACCACACTGTAACCAGCACTGCGCGGACACAACCGTACGGTTCGGAGGCTAGACCTTAACTGTTTCTCGCAGTGACCAGCAACAGTGATGGCGCATGGCGCAGCAGCATTGATCACCCTTTACACGGTGAGTTGTTTTAATTTATAACTTCCTTATTTTTGAAGATCGCATTATGAAAATTTGACAGCCTAATGAAAATGCTCTGTAAATTGAAGGGTTCAGAACCATAGTGGGCCAAGCGCCATTTACTAAAGCCGTAGAAAACAAGGGTTAAAATGAAGTTATTACCATAATTCAATGGAAACATATCGTAAGTAATATAAAGTATACACATTAAAACTAAATGATATGTCAATCTTCATTAAACTATGGTATTCACTTAACTTTAACCCTTGCTTTCTCCGTTTTTAATAAATGGCGCAATATGGCTCTGGACCCTTCAATTGTCATGTATTTTTTATGTGAATTGAAGTATTCGATTTCATGCAATGGCGTTTATATATATATATATATATATATATATATATATATATTTTTAATTTCTTTAAACACAATTTTCAGAGCTGCACTAAATTATAGTATCTTAATAACTAATTTTATAAGCTATCTAACGATATCTTTAATTTTTTTTGTAATTATTCTTATGGTCAGAATACAAATTGAAAATAATTCTATGTGCTCAAATAAAAATATGTTAACTGCCCATTAGGCCTACATTTAAACGGCAGCTGTCGCAAACATAATATTGCCATGATTAATATATACGACATAAGGAGTTGAATGTACCATTTTTAACAAATTTGGAGATATTAATGTTTTGCGTCATACTGTTTTGCATGGAATTACCCGGGACTCGTTTGTGAACAGGCACAGCACTATTGTTCATTTCTTCAACCCCTGTGATCACGTGCAAAAAATAAATCTTTCAACACGATGCATCCTGAGCAACCTACGACCAGTTGCAGGTCTACTTGATATAAATCCTCCTGCTTTCAACCTTTTCCTAACTGTTTTGGCTGAAATCGGTCGTCCGTACATAACAACAATTCGTTGGTAGGGTGCGCTCCCTAAGAACTGGCATCACCATATTTTCGTTTTGATTTGAGGGGTGCAGAGCAGACGTGGTGTTAGTCCAATAAAGAAAATAAAATATTTGTGAAAATGAAAAATATAAAGTCTAGGAAAGATGCACAGACAATTTATTGGCATGGTCACATATACATGACATTATCACATATATCAATAATAAAATAATTAAATTGCAGGTAATGTATTCTGCATAAATTAAGAAAGAACAAATTAATATGGACTCACATCGGTTCTGCACTGAAAATGAATATTTATATAAAGCAGAGGAAAACAAAACAGTGTTAATAAGCTACAAATTATAGAATGGTTCATCAACACTTTCTTCGGTAACGTTGTTGACATTCTGATTTTTTTCCTAATCTGGTAAGCCTATTCACTGTCACAGGCAATTTTTTGATGAAGGGATGCCAGCTGGAAGAATTGAAAGGCTATAAATTTATTATATCGTTTTTCTACTGTTTAGACGCAAGTTTCTTCATTGTATACAGCTCGTCTTGGTCAACAACAGCAAGGAAACTTAATAGACAACGTTGATTTGTTTTTTTTTTCGCTTTATTGCAGATAGCTCCATTTCCTAGTCTAATGTCTCTTTAAATTTAATGCTGCACCCCCTCCAAATAGCAGAAACTTAATTTTTAGCAAGTTTACGGTATGTCCATGAATAGTAGATTTCTGTTTTGTGGTACTATTTTCAACTGTCTCTGTTGACAAAAATGTTCGTATTGCTTAGGAGTCCTTTCAAACGGCTTTCTATAGCAGTTTTTACAATATCCACCCAAACATCAAATGAAGATATTTCCCGTTGTAAATTTGTCTCCTCAATTAAGCCGAAATCAGAATCATGGTTAGATAAGAATGACCTGACACAAGAAATTTATGATCAGTAATTTCCGTATTGTTTGTGGGGTTGTTAACATACTTTAAATGCGTCACGGCCATTTTTATATTCCCGTTTTATCCTCTACAACATTCCGAATACATAATGATTCTTTATCTTTCTCAAGATATATCGAGTTTTCAGACATTATTTTCCATAGTGTACGGTAATCAGAAAAACAACGAAAACACCAATACATATTTCTTTAACGGAGGATGAACTCGAAAGCGTACACTGCAGCCTGAGATTTATTGTGTTTATCACTCCTGTTCTGTGATTAATTTTGTCGCCGAACGGTCGCGTTCTTGTGCGAATATAGCACGTTGTGCTGTGGACTTAAACTGTATTGGTAATGATGATAATGACGTATGAATAAGTGAAGGAAGAATGAATCGGAAGTCCAACGCAGAAAGTTACTCTGCAATTCCTTTTCAGTTGACTGAAGGAAATTCTCGGAAGAAACCCAACCAGAATTTGAACCCAGGACAGCTCGTTTCATAGTCAGACAACAAACGGTGGAAAGAAATTAATGTTAATGGCCAAACTGACAATTTATCACAAAATATTATATTACTGATGTGTTCGCGAATTTTATTGAGAAAGGTTTAGTTTTGTAATTACTCTGTTAAACTATATCACATAAACGAAAAATGTAATACTCCCTACTGGAATTTAATTTATGTCCGATTATGTAGTCCAATCTCGATTGCCTGGTTCATAATTTGAACCTTTTGAACACTCAGCATCACTAATATAACTTTCTGAACTCTGAACTCGTATTCAACAAGCAAAGAAATTACACTCACAGACATGCATGCATGTATGAACTAGTGTGGACTTGCTTTCCTTCTGTTCTGAAAAAAAGTGGGGAATTTGTAACAGCTGTAGGAAAGTGTTACAATCTGTGGAGAAATACAGAACTATGGGCTTACTTAAGTTTACTTCTGGAAAGAGAATGAAATGTTCCACACAAACATGTAGTCATCTCAAAACTTCCAAATTTAGACTTACACCACTTCTGCACCCTTCATTTGTACTCCGTGGACGGCCCGATTCTGGTCTCCTGGTATACTCTTGTGTCTCTCTAAATCGTTTTATGACATCGTGGACTGTGCTTCTAGTCATTAGGCCCTACATTTCATTTACGTCGGTTCAGAAAAACCAAGGCTTTGCGTAGCCTACACTGCGTCCATAAGGTTTAGTGCTATAGCTCAAGCCACAATATCTTCCAGTAGCAACTGACTACAGTACTTATCTTTAGAAAAACTCACAACACGTAGACGTAAACAATTAACTATAATAATGCACAAAATATACAGTTGTCAAAAGAAAAAGTGGCCGCTCTCCTAAAACAAAGTTCCCTTCGGGTATCTTCGCTAAAATACGGAGACAGGCGTTGTTACATATTGTTGGACCACGTTGCCTGATATCTACAGATATAATTGAAGTATTCTGCGTGTTATTCGATAACGTAATGGTAGCCTTCAGGCCTCTTATTCGTGAGGTCCTGCGTTCGACTACAACCACGTGCTTTTTATGTTCTTTTTTGTTCTGTTTTTGAGAGAGGCAAACTATACATAATGGCTCCTTTCTCTTTTACGAATATTTTAGTAATTAACATCAGGTTCATTAATATATTATGCCATGACTTTATCATTATGATATTGTGGCTGCAAATGGAAAGAAAAAAGATTTTATTCTCAATAAAAATATCTTTCGTGGCATAAACAAAACAAATTTACTGGCCTCGGCCTTAAAACTTTCAAACAATTAAGCGTTCAAAAAACAAAACAAAAAGCCACAATTCAATATTTAGTCTATCTTCCTCTTATCTAGATCATCTTGCAGACGAGTGGGCATGGGATCGACTAGTCTTTGCGAATAGCGACTGTTCTTAGACACTATATTCCAGGCATTCTGAACATACATACATAAGTGTTCTGCCCATGGGCAGGTCTTTCATTGCAAACCCAGCAATCTCCAATCTTTCCTATTTTCTGCCTTCCTCTTAGTCTCCGCATATGATACACATATCCTAATGTCGTCTATTATTCTTTTCAACCAGAGACCCAACCAATTCCTTTCTCTCTTTCTAATCAGTTTCAGCATCATTCTTTCTTCACTCACTTTTTCAAACACAATTTCATTTCTTATTCTGTCTGTCCACTTCAAACGCACCGTTCTTCTCCACATCCACATTTCATATGCTTCAATTCGTTTCTCTTCATTTCGTCGTAATGTCCATGTTCCTTCCCCATACAATGCCACACTCCACACAAAGCACTTCACTAATCTCTTCCTTAGTTCTTTTTCCAGAGGTCCGCAGAAGATCCTTCTTCTTCTATTAAAAGCTTCCTTTGTTCATGTTTGCAGTTTTTCTTGGGAAGGATAGGCCTAAATGCAGTAACATCCCGTTGCTTACCACACACCACTATTACTTTCGTATCTTATTAAATTCCAGGGGGCCCAAGCGTGGAGATGAGGAGAGCGGATTTGACTAATTGGGCCCTCCGGACTACACCGAAAGTCACGGCAAGGGTTAAATATTAGTTCTATCAGGATGTTTGACCCGATCAGAGACCGGGAAATCTCAATTAGCCTTTGCTCTCCGCATCCTGGACTAGCTTTTACGAATCATCAGAAAATCTTAGAGTGTGATTGGGCCTATTTTTCCGAAAATGTTTCCACACTTTTGCCCTCGTAGCTCAGCTGACGAACGTCGGAATTTAAATGTCAACGTCTCAGGTTCAATTCCTCGTTATTCCTTTTCATTTTATTGTGGTTCAAGATAGTATAATGTAATAATACAAAAAGAAAAACTAATACCAGTATTATGCAACTGGATTTTTCCAAACCTAATATTAAATTTATGTAATTTATATCGCTAAAGAACGATTACAATATAAATAACTTGAATGTTATTTATACAGTATCACTAAAGAACGATAACAGAATATAAATTATAAATATCGGTTTGTTTAACTAATATAAGATATTATATAATACGTACTTAATTATCTAAATAAAATAACCTATTTTACAAAGAAAGATGTTTATTTGTGTTATAATAATTACAGATTATTTATATTGCGAAAGAACAGTAACAATATAAATAACTTGAATATTATTTTATAATGCTAATGAAGGAAAACAGAATATAAATGATAATTTGAATAATGAATTTAAATACTATTATAGTCACAATCATGCCATGGTATGAAAGAAAAATTTCACAACTTCGAGCGGGAATCGAACCTGCCGCTTCCTGTTCTCTGGTGAGGCGCTCTACCACTGAGCTATAGAGTTCGACTCCCGCCAAAGCCTTGGAATTATCCTTTCATACTGGCGACTCTGTTATAGAGTACTGTCCATAGCGTCTGATCTAGTCAGCACTGCTTATGGGTTGAAAGAAACTTTTACAAATGTAATCTTCATCTAACGATGTTTGGTGACGTATACACGTCCGTTGATGTGACATATTAATGAATTTAAATACTATTATAGTCACAATCATGCCATGGTATGAAAGAATATTATTTATATCGCTAAAGAACGATAACAGAATATAAAAAACGTGAATATTATTCATATCGGAATTTCACAGATTTATTACAGATGTATTTAAGAAATTGTAGAAGAATAGTAATTAGTAACAGTGTCCTATTTATTCTTCTTGGAGCCAAATTTGTAACTTTTAAAAGTGTGGTTACTATCTTGCAGTGTATGTGTTGTAACGGATGCTTGATTTGTTATGTATGTGAGTCAGTTATGGGATGCTTGATGTCGTCGCAATGTCGTAATTATAGTTTGATTGTATTTGTGTGACTATTGTGTATTAATTTATGATGTATGGTACGGAAAGCTGCATATTTGTGTTATAGAAGTGTTATGTATGTGTGTTGTTAATGTTTTTGTATGTTTCAAATTGATAACTGATATTTGTTTTGCAATCGCAATGCCTAATTTACGGATTGTTTATGTTTTGTTTACATCGCGTAAGCTAATTTAATTTTCTTTTCCATTTCTCTTTATGCTTATCTTTTTTGTGTATAAAACTATAGCCCTAACATACATATGTAAAATAGGGCTAAACCCCATTGGAGATACAATAATAATAATTATTATTATTCATATCGTTATAAAAGGATAACAGAATACAAATGATGACTTGAATTTTATTCATATCTCTAAAGAACGATAACAAAATATAAATAACGTGATATCCATAAAGAACGATAACTGAATGTAAATGATAATTTGAATATCGTTTACATCGCTAAAGAACGATTAAAAAATAAAATGAAAACTTGAAGAAGGCCCGAACTCACAACCGTTGAATCATTAAACAACCACTCTACCGCTGGTCTACGAGGCGCAGATATGGAGCACTTTCATAGTTACGGAACTGTTTGTACAAGCACATGCATCGTGTAACATCGCCGCGACCCGAAGTGGACTTTGAAAATATTCGCTGTTCACGAGTGCGGTCACTTTTTTTTTGACAGCTTTACAAGACAAATTTTGCTATAAATGAGATATTCTACAAAAAAAATATTGGCTAAGAATGGCTTCTTTATTTATCTACATGGCCACAAAAACAATACATATATCCTACTCCATATATCGCTATAACAAAAAAAATATTCAGTTTTGTCCCTGAATTGTTGGTATTATTATTATTATTATTATTATTATTATTATTATTATTCGAAGATTATCACTTTTGCTGACGTCGTACAAAATTTGTCCAACATTCTTTTGAGAAGATTAACTCTGTACGTAGATGAAATTATTGGGGATCATCAGTGCGGTTCTAGGCGTAATAGATGGAGTACTGATAATATTTTTTGTATTTGACAGATATTGGAGAAAAAATGGGAGTATAAGGGTACAGTACATCAGTTATTCATAGATTTCAAAAAGGCACATGACTCGGTTTACAGAGAAGTTTTATATAACATTCTTATTGAATTTTTTATTCCCAAGAAACTAGTTCGATTAAATAAAATGTGTCTCAGTGAAACTTACAGCAGAGTCCGTATAGGCCAGTTTCTACCTCATGCTTTTTCAATTCACTGCGGTCTAAAGCAAGAAGATGCACTATCACCTTTACTTTTTAACTTTGCTCTTGAATATGCCATTAGGAAAGTTCAGGATAACAGACAGGGTTTGGAATTAAACGGGTTACATCAGTTTCTTGTCTATGCGGATGACGTGGATCAGTGGCGAATAACGTGTGCTCTGTTAATTTTTTATTTTTTCATACAGATATTGATATCAAGTTTAAAAGTTGCCCATGTTTGACTGCAAACTTATGTATGAATGACACTGAAGTCCGCTCAGGTTAGATTGCACTACGTTATATGCAAGGCCTGCATCTCTGGCAAAACTACCTTATATCCTCGAGGTTAATATCTACAGGATTGACCTTCACTAATACAAAAGGAAGGAATTTGTAAGGGTGTGAGAACCCGTCACTCTTGTTGTCAGAAAAGCAGATTCCACCCTGCATGCTGTGGAATTACGCACACTTTTCTGCTAGTTAGACCATACAATTTCATGGTTATCCCGACACTGCCACTTTCAGCACAATGACCGAAACGGGACTATTGTTCACCATTCTAGAAGCCTTGAGTTGTGTCTATTCACAATTTGAATTCATTTAGTCTTGCACAGTGCAGTGTTAAAGTGTTTTTCTTATAGTGAAGTGTGTACTGTTATTATTATTTTTTTTTGTAAAGATGGGTGAGTGTAACGAGATATGTGAATGTGACATTTGCAAATTGAAGTCAAAACCCTTTCGATTATTGAACTTCGAAGAAAAACAAATTACTTTTTTCTCGGGACAGACCAGTACCTAAAATAACGAACTTAATAAGCTGTAATAAAAGGGGATTAAACGGTCTTTTTAACACAAAACTCTATGAACAACACAAGTGGTTGACAGGGTGCGAAGGTTTAAAAAAAAAACTATTTTGCTGGCCGTGTTTACTGTTCGAAATTTCGGACGTTAAATCGCCGTGGACCAGTACCGGTACCGGCTACTGTGACCTCAACAACCTACACACTGCCATCAGCAAACATGAAAAATCTGTCAGTCATATTAATGCGTATTTTACATATAAAGAATTTGGTAAAGTACGTGTAGATCTTGCACTAAATGAACACAGACGATTGACAGTTGAAAACCACAATACAAAAGTGAAGATGAACCGTACAGTACTGAAGCATTTAATAAATGTCGTGTGTTTCCTCGCGTCTCAGGAACTTCCATTTCGCGGGCATCGCGAAAACCTCGATTCACTTAACCGTGGAAATTATATTGAGCTCATTAACTTGATAGCAGAGTATGACAGTTTGTTAGTTGAGCATCTTAGCAGCTTAAAATCTTTTCTGGCATGTCCAGCGACATTCAAAACGATATAATACAATGTGTTTGTAACGTTTCATTAGGGACCATCAGAAAGGAAATTCAAGCTGCTCCTTTTATAGCCATACTGTTAGACGAAGCCTCTGATGTGTCAACAAGTCCGAGCTTTCTCCTGTTATCAGTAGGGCCCGGATAGATATGCACTGAAAATACCTAAAATATGCATGCAAATATGCACTAAAATGTTGAAAATATGCACAAAAAACAAAACAGTATGCACTAACCAAATCTTGCAACTGTATTATGATTGGTGTTTTCCAACACTTTGCATGAAGGTAAATGAGGTTTGCTGGGTTCTTTTGGACATAATTTACTCACTTTGACGTTCGCTATATATCTGCCACACGAATCTGTTGATTCATCAACCAAAATCCATGCACAGTTCCCTCCTATGTCAGACCGTTGGATTCATCTCGTGTCCTCTCATTAAGACAATATTTTTGAAGAAATGATCGTAGATGTGGATTATTTAATTTATGCAGCTTAATGTTCTGCATACAAAAGCATTACAAAGGTCAGCGGAAAATGTACTAACATCAGACCGTGATTTCGCCTGAGTTAAAAGTACCTGTTGCGTGTTTTTACCCTTTTGTTTTGACCAGGGATGTTCAGTTGTTTTCGAATGCTGTTCTAGTTAGAACTTTTTCTCGCATTTCACAGTCTTCTCACATACTTGACAATACACTACACCGCCGTCACTTGAATAGTCACTATTGCCTGAAATACACTGTTTAATTAAAAAGGATTTAGTGGACTTATCTTTAGGCATTTTTAGTTTAATCTGACAGAACACCGCATAAACTATTAGTAAATGAAAGACAAGTCAACAGATGAACACCTGCGGTCCTGTCGACACAAAGTTTGAGAGGATACTGCATTGAGAAAGAAATGTAAGAAATTCCTTTTGTGAAAAAGGTCTGCAATGTCCATCTACCTGCATGTATTGTGAGACTGGAAGTATAGTCCCGTTAACATGTCACTTGAAATAGGAAGGTTATTGTGGTACCAAGAGATGTCCAACATACAAATTCATTACTAGATTTATGGCCGTGTGCACCATTCTCGATCATCTAGCCCGTTTATCAGCAATCACAGAAACATGGTTAATTCTTGACAGTGATCAAGTTACAGATGCGGTGCACCTACATTTTCCCTCGATCAACTCAGTACCGTCAGCTGACGGTACGCTCGCTTAAGAAGAATCATCTGAGCGCTAGGTTACCGCGTATAAAACAGCGAACGAACGCACTCTGTCAATTATCGCTTCGTTTTTGTTTGTCGGACTGCTTTCAAACATCCTCGCAGTTTTCAAATAACAAGTTTCAATAATCATGGAAGAAAAAAAAGAAAAGAGCACCGAACTTCTCACAATTCTAAGTGGGAATTCCTTTAGAACTCGTCAGCAATTATGCATCCATATTACAGAATAAAAGTACTGACGGAAGTTCTCCAAGAGAAAAGCAGGCTACCTGGTTGGATTTAACCTCACAATTCACATGAGTTATACGTGTTTACATAATTCCACATAATTTGTAACGTAATTTATACAGTGGTTATTTCATGTTATTGATAATAATTGGAAACATTTCAGTATACGGATACCTCACTGACAATTATCTTGAAATAGGCTACTAAAAAGAGCAGATTTGTATGTGTTTGTCGAATGCTCATCATCTTGCTTACGAAAAGACACATTTCAGTGCCAATAATTTATTTGGGAAAATTTCAGTATACGGATACCTCACTGACAATTAACTTGAAATAGGCTACTAAAAAGAGCAGATTTGTATGTGTTTGTCGAATGCTCATCATTTTGCTTACGAAAAGACACATTTCAGTGCCAATAATAATTTCAGTATACGGATACCTTGCTAACAATTATTTTAAAATAAAAAAGAAGCAATTCGTCTGTGTATGTCGAATACGCATCATTATGCATACGAAAAGGAAGTTTCTAGTGCCAATTTATTTTGTGTGCACAAGGTTGGAATTTTGGAGTAAGAGGGAAAGGAAAGTATCCTTGTTCTGAAATTTATCCATTTGTTTTGTGTTCACAAGGTTGGAATTTTGGAGTAAGAGGGAAAGGAAGGTATCCGTGTAATTTCTCTTAATTCAAGCGTAAATAGCCTAATTGTCCAAAACGTCATATAGGTCCTAATAGTTTCAAACGGCAAATCTATAGCTAATAAGTGGTAATCTCGTATTCTACAAAATGGTCATTTAGTTTTGCTATATTATTACCGGCATAGAATAACTACTTTATTATTATGTTAACAAAATTGGACAATTAGGCCTAAATAATATTTTGTCCTCAAGTAAAGTCCCGATCTTCCAAAGCAGAAACATATATAAAACATTAGTCTATTTTGAGAAAAAAGAACATTTTTATTATTCATCTACAAACTTACTCTTTCTACAATAACACCAATTCTGTTATTTCCGCAGTGATTTGCGTGTTCAAGATACATCATTTCATCTTCAATTCCATGAAGTACGTCAAATCGTGCCGCCATTTTGGTTTTCTTGACTTGACCATGTTCAATTCAAGATAATCGGTCCCACACCCGTGATCAAATTTGACCATCATCAACTCGCTTGTTTAACTTTGATCGAGATTGATACTCCGCAAATTGGCGTTGAAGATGGTCAAGTGCCGACTTAACCATGATCAAATTTTAATCGAGAATGGTGCACACGGGCATTACAGTTCGTTCAGAAATGTCAGATAATTAATCTTACATAAACTAAATAAATGCCGAAACATGCACTAACCCTCAAAATATGCATTTGCATATGCGCATATGCATTTTCGAAAATTCCGGGCCCTAGATATCAGATACGTGTCTCCATCTGGAGACTTTCAGGAGAGGTTTCTGGTTTATATGGACGTAAGTAAAGATCGTTCTGCAGTTCATTAAGCTACCCATGTAATGACAGCAGTTAATGATCTGAATTGTTCCAAGAAAATTTTAGCTCAGGCATATGACGGGGTTGCAGTATCGTATTTTCTGGGATGTTGGGTGGTAGACAAGCGTTGGTTAGACAGACTTTTCCAAATGTCCTCTTTGTCCATTGCCTAGCCCATAGGCTTAATCTAGTTCTCACTCAATCTGTTAACTACATAAAAGAGTGTAAAATATTGTTCAGAACCCTTAGCGGTCTAACATCTTTCTTTCCACATTCTACTAAAAGAACCCAGTTCCTGGACGAAATTGCCGGTCGTCGTTTACCCAACGTAGCACCAACTCGTTGGAACTATAATGAAAGATTGATCAAGGAATCAAAAGCGACCATGAGAGTTTCATTGTCGTTTTTAATTCAATTCTAGACATCCAACTTGTTGGGATGGTAAGTCTGTTGCTGCATCCAAGGGTTTCCTTGCTTTTTTTAGAGGATTTCACTAACTGTTTTCTTCTCACAGTTTTTTTCCGACATTTTTGTTCTTACTGAGCACCTTCATAAAATACTCCAAACTAAACATATGGACATTGAGTTTTGCTCTAAGGAAGTGATGGGAACCAGTAAACTGTTGTCGGAGATGAGAAATAATTTCGGCGATTGCTATGATAGCAGTGTTATGACGGCTGGTCCACCGCAGCCGCCGAGAAAAAAAAAGGGCAGTTGTTCTTGACACCCCAGCATATCCAACATTTTCCTTCCTTAGACTCTACGTCCAAATTCTTTACAACATTACCACACAAATTTATTTTATTTATTTATTTATTTATTTATTTATTTATTTATTTATTTATTTATTTATTTATTTATTTATTTATTTATTTATTTATTTATTTATTTATTTATTTATTTATTTATTTATTTATTTATTTAGTTATTTATTTATTTATTTATTTATCTATTTATTTACACTCGGTTTGAAAATATTGTGTCGCTAAAATTCATTGAACTTCTTGATTCTTCGAAGTTCTTGCAGTACGAAAATGAGTTTCTCACGTCTGCTTTAACCAGTCTTCAAGAAACGTACGGGAGCTATTTTGACAGTTTCTCTTTCGAAGTGAGTGTAATGTCATCTTTAAGAATCTTACGTTTCAGAACATGAAAAGTATCCGCGAAATTCTAGACACATATAACTTCAAATGGACTCCAAGAAGTGTTGCCCGAATTGTATAAATTGTGCAATCTCATTCTTACCATTCTTGTGACAACAGCTTTGGTAAAACGATCATTTTCCACACTGAAACATATCAAAACCTATGCCCGCAGTACGTTGAGTAAAGACTGTTTAAGTGGACTTGCCGTCATCTCCATTAAAAAGGAGATGATAAAATCAATTAAGACAATCTGAACTTCAACTTTTCATGATGCAGTTATTGAGGAATTCGACAAGAAGAAGCGGCGGCGGCTGGATTTCATATATAAATAAAGCGGTGAGTAATGAAAATAATTAACCTTTCTTCTATTATACAAAATAGAAATTACTTTTAAATAATTAATACGAAATAATAATAATGATAATAATAATAATAATAATAATAATAGTAATAATAAACATCTCCACCAATGCCCCATCCCTTCAAAGGGAAATTATAGTAATTGATTAGAGCATGCCTTGGTCTTGACCTCACGCATCGACACTGACGTGAATATGTTAGAGAAAATCTACAAACGATTAGGGAAAACATGGAAATTTTACTTGAAACATGTAAGCGATAGGTTTGGAAGTATAACCCGAAAAGACAAAGTATATGATTATGTCTCGTGACCAGAATATTGTACGAAATGGAAATAAAATAATTTGAGATTTATCCTTCGAAGAGGTGGAAAAAATCAAATATCTAAGAGCAACAGTGACAAATATAAATGACACTCGGGAGGAAATTAGAAGCAGAACAAATATGTGAAATGTCTGTTATTATTCGGTTGAGAAGATTTTGTCATCTAGTCTGCTGTTAAAAATCTGAAAGTTAGAATTTATAAAACAGTTATATTGCCGGTTGTTCTGTATGGTTGTGAAACTTAGAATCTCACTTTGAAAGAGGAACAGAGATTAAGGGTGTTTGAGAATAAGGTTCTTAGGAAAATATTTGGGGCTAAGAGGGATGAAGTTACAGGAGAATGGAGAAAGTTACACAACGCAGAACTGCACGCATTGTATTCTTCACCTGACATAATTAGGACGTTTGGGATGAGCAGGGCTTGTAGCACGTATGGGCGAATCTAGAAATGCATATATTGTTAGTTGGGAGACCGGAGGGGAAAAGATTTTTGGGGAAGCCGAGACGTAAATCGGAGGAGAAAAGTCTTTCAACTGATGAATTATTCCCTGGAAGACACATGATTAATGACACTATTTTGAGAAGATTTTCAAATGGAGTGAAATTGTTTTTTATGTTGAAAACATCATACCACTTTTCACCTTTTAGTTTGTCACAAAATTCTTCATTTTTGAACTACTTAGAAATGGATGCTGCTGCAGTTCTAACCATTCCGCACAACGCGAATGCTAAGATAACCGAAAACAAAGATGCTATGTTCTTCTCAAAGAGTGCAATATATCTCATACTGTGCTTGCTGTTTCTTCTCTGTGATACTGGGAACCGTTCAGAAATGTGCATGACTCGCAGCAGTTTCAGTAAAATGTTATTGGAACAAAATCAAAGTTTCTGAGGACAAAATTAATTTCCGGGGACAAAAACGGGGACATTTGTTCCACGAGGACAGCAACTCAAAACAGGGGACTGTCCCTGGAAATCGTCTGGTCAGCTTACAGACACACATACATAAGTTATGTGTGTGTGCGTGCGTGTATGATAATAAATTCGTACGTATGATGACCAAGTTCAATTCGTTTACTGTTGATAAGGTTACATTTTACTTTTCGATGTATTTTGAAATAAATTGATTTTACAGAGTGGCTCTAGGTATATATGAGGAGGCGAGACCTGGCATGTGAGTTAGCCTATATGAGAAGTGAAAAATGAGCTATTAGAAAGAGAGTTAATTTCATGATGGCTAATATTATAAGAATCTACCGACACAGAAGTTCATCTCAGACTAAAACCTATCTTCCCCCTCCATATCCATTAAGGAAACAGCCACGGTACATTGTAAGGTCACAGGACAGGTCTTGCCTCCTCTACTGTTGTTGTTTAGTCAGCAGTCCGAAGACAGGTCTGTACTTCACAAGTGACACAAAGATGAGGCAACTAGGCCAGGAGATAATGCGGCAGGGTTGCCAGTTCCTTTCCCCCTCCATTGCATATATCGCCGACTAATGACATATTATACTAGTCAGACTTCAGGTGCATACAAACAATGGTAGCATTGAAATAAATAACGAGATAAGTACCAAAATCATTTTATCCAGGCAAGAAAAGAAAACTGTTTAAATTATATATAATCATGGATACTGTACATGCACAGAAAAATTACGATTTAATCATTTAATGCCTATTTGCAATTTCCAATAGTATTGAATCCTGCAATTTAAATTGCAAATTGAAAAAAGTGAAACGACATAAGTACCAAAGTATTTACATGAATAGTGGGGTACGTCCACTAGAAACAAAATGAATAGTATGATGTATGTACCAGAGATATTAATAAAAAATAATATTAGAGAACAAAATAATTTCATCCTTTGACACAGTACATTGGGTACCCAAGAGTGAAATTACGAAATTCTAAACTACAAAAGCTAGATTTTTCAAATTTGGACCATAGAAGTATACTAATATAACTAAATAACTCACAAAAATTTGTCCTTGTAGCTCTCATGCTTCACAAGTTATGGACAAGTTTACATTTTTGGGGGCGAGTAACTAAAAAAGTCCCTTGCGTATTTTTTTTTTTTCGTTCTCATAATTTTTAATAGGCTCACCACACATATACTTATTTAAATTCCCTGAGTTTCCATGTAGGTTGATTAGATAAAGCTCTAGAATTGTTTTAATATTATATAATTTTTTCTTAAAAATAAAAAATATATAAGAAACTGACAAAAATATATATCGAAATTGTATTCACTTTAAAACTCAGAGCAATTTTTATTCACTATATATCTGTGAACTTAAATACCAAGTTTGAACTGTCTATCACAAAATCTACTTCGCAAGGAGCATTTTGTAGGAATGAAAATGCTGAAAATTTCAAGTGTTAGAAAACAGTGCAAAACTGAGCGTGTCGCAGCTGGAATTGAAAGCACTACGGGACTTTTAAAATTGGCGAATGGACTTTAAAAATGACCGTACTGGTGGTACTATTTTTTATAGAGGGAGATATGGAATATTTTATGTCAAAGACCAAAATTGTGATTTTTGAGAGAATTTCTTCAAAATTCACTCTTGGGTACCCGCATCACTCTTGTTCAAATGAATTTTCATAGAATCCTCTGTTCTCAGGCTTCAGAGATGGCAACATAGCTCTTAGATTGTTTATTTTTTCCTTTGAAAGTTTGCTTCCGCACTTCAATTGAGGAATCTCTGTCTGAAAAATTGTTTCTAGTGCAACATTATTCTTCATCACCAAAATGCCACTCCAGGCCTCCAAGTCACTGAAGGTTCTCTTCACTTGCACAATGTCTGGCCTATCCTTTGCAATTCTGATCCATTTAACCTGTGTGATTTGCATGTTAGTGAAATTGATTAATGAACCTGCAACATCTTTGAAGTCCAAGAAGTCTGTTACTTTCATAATGGTGACATGAAATGGTTTTGATGTTACAGTTACCGTAATTTTAACCAAATCCAAAGGTACTTCACCCTTCTCTTTCGTCTTCTTATTTTCTATCTGAGCAAAGTTCCTATCACAACGCTCATGTATGAATGTCCCTTTACCAAGTATATACCATCACTTGCTGCTATAGCTAGCTGAACAAGGTCAAACATGTTCTGGTACATAGCTCATATTTTATGCAACAATACCGGGTACATAACTCAACTGCAATCTATTGTTATAATATTCATCTACTTCTCCTCGTGTTTGAAGTTAACCCAGTTTATACGATATAGGCATTGGCACATAGATTTCATTTTCACCATTAATACAATTTCTCATGTTTTAGAACTTAGGGCATTATTTATTTCAATGTTACAATTGTTCTTCCTTTGACACATATAGTATCATCAAGGGAGATGTACTGCTTGATAATAGATGTACACTTAACGGCAAAAAGAGTGGGTCGACTCTTGGTTGATAGAAATGCTGAAGTCCTATCGTGCAGTTGATTCGTGTAAAAGCACTGCACTTCAAGGCATTGCTGTGGTGCCTCTTCAGTGAAAGTCGTCCATCTACAATGTACAGTAGTCAACCTTACGAGCTGTGGTAAACTGTCTGACTTCCTTAACAGAGATTGTGAGTCTGCCTCATGGTACTGTAAAATTATTCTTTTTTTTTTTTAGTTTTTAATTAATTTATTAGTTTAAATGTGAAATGGTATTTGTTAAGAAACTTTGTTATTCCTCCCTTGTAAAATATTATTGCCCATCACCTGTGGGTTATTAATAGGCGAGAAGGCCTGTATAAACAAAAATGCTTGTTTCACATCCTAAACAACCAGACGCATATCAAACATAAATGAATAATTAAAGAAACAAAAAACAAGCACTTTGTTAATATATTAACAAAAAGGCCTGTGGTGGGGATTAGTATCTCGTCCACAAACCACCTGCGTCAACAACTGCCCTCATTCTGTGCGGCATGAAGTCCACAAGATTATGGAACAGGTCTAAATTCATGGCCACCTCCTCCCACGCATCCAGAACTCTGTCTCACAATTCGCCAGCTGTCCGAACGGGTGGTTGTTCTGCCCAATTAGAGCGTAGGATCCTTCTGACTGTAAGCCACAAATTTTCAATCGGATTCATAAGTGGTCATTTTGGAGGCCAGTCGACCAGGTCGACATTAAGCCTCCTCGTAAACCATCTTTGAATCTGGTTCGCGGTGTGTACCGGGTGATTATCTTGCTGGAAGAAAAGTGTTCCTTCTGGATATCTTTTTCGGGTGGAAGGGATCATTATATTTGCCAAAATGTGTTCGTAGACTTCTGCCCTAAACCAACCGTGTATGCGTTCCAGAAGTTCTGCCCCATCGTATCACATCCACCTCCAACACGCGACGCTAACGCGACCCGGCCTGTTAAGTCGTCTCACTTAGCGTTCATCGTATTGGTGGCAATCCATACGATAAACTAGGGCAGGACCTTCGTTGCTAATGGAGATAATTACCTCGTCGGAGAAAATGACATTTCTCCAATCGAAGTCCTGTCGGAGAGTAGCATATGCTAGATGCTCCTTCGTTAAATGTTCTCTCCTCACAGCTCGAGGACACTGTATGCCACGCTTTTTAAAACGTCTTCTCACGGTGTGTGGGGAACCTGGAAAGTTGGACGCCATCTTGAGTTGAGAGGCAGTCGTAAAGGGGTGGTTCTCAACTTCTCTCAATAACATGGCGTCCCCTTCCCTTGTAGAGATGAGCGGCCGACCAGGAATGGGAAGATTCACAACTTCACCATTCTCGATAAAAAAAATTAGCCCACCGCTTAGCATTTGACAATGGGACTCTAATATCTCTAGCCGCCATCGACGCAGAATAACCTACGCGAACCAGGGCAATTACTTGTTGACGGAGTTATCTCTCTGCCATCTTCAAGCGTAATGACGAGACAGGAGTATTGCTTGGAAGAGAGAGGGAGGTTTATTATTTATTAGAGTTCGGGCATATTATAAGAGATGTCGCCACGTAAATATAGCTTTACGAGACATATACTGTATGATGGAAAATTTGTAATTTAAAAATAGAAGATCGTGGGAGATTCGAAACTTAAGCTACTATTATTAACTCGTTTAAAGGACCAATACCATAACGACTTACGCTACTGAGACTGTTAATATCGTTTCGGCATAATTCGTGGTTTTCCTGTTCATATTCGCTTCGGTTGATTTTGTATTTATTTAATCAATTTTATTATTATTTCATTCTTCAGAGACAATGATGTATCTAGAATCAACCCTCCATTCGATTTTATAACATATTTCAAGATCTTAAACAAAATACGGCGAATTTAAAAGGTTTAATTATGTGTTACCTGGTGAACTACGGCTTTCATGAGACGAGCATGCGCAATGTTTGTTTCTGGAACTTTGAAATTGTCGGCGGCCCATTCTTTTTGCCGTTGAGTGTAGGCCTACATATCAGCCAGAACCTCAATCAGCGGATTCCTCTACTGTACAAGTAGGTACTACTCGGAACAAATAGGAATAGCGCTGCTCTCCGAGGGCGTCACTATCATGTTTATATGCGTATTAGACGGGAATGGGGAGTGGAGGGGAAGAGAGAAAGCATGTACACAACCTACAACGATGCAGTAGCCGCCTACCAGAGACACTTATGAATAACTCGGAGCGTGAACTTGCATCGAATATATGAAAGGCTGAGAGCCATAGTGGGCCAAATGCCATTTTCATGAAACAGAAAAATTGAGGTAAAGTTAAATACATAAAATAATTCGTTGAATGCATATTAATAAGTAGTTAATTTAATATATTAAAAAGGTGGTGATGAAATTATATATATATATAACATAAAAAGGAAAAACATATATTTTGCCCTAATTATAACATCATGAAATTATACGTATTTCAAAGTCTTGGAGTTGGTCCACTATGGCACTACATTTATCTTGTCTAAACAAAAATTTGTTACTGGGCCATCTCAAAAAGCTGTCTCGGTGCCTATTTTTCCATTTCTAAATTTTGGAAAACCTGCTTCTATCTCATTTAGAGAATAACGAAATTTAATTTTCATTGGTTCAGCTTATTCGCAACTCAGCCATTTATGTTTCATCCATTTTGTTGGTGATAGTGATAAGTACAGTAGTAGAGGTTGCCTGCTCGCATAGACTTACTAAATAACCGCTTGAAACCTGGACCAGAGAACCTCAGTGTGGTCGGGAGGTGTGGGTTTGGGAATGCGTCACCAAAGGGCTAGCGCAATAGATCGGAACAAGTCGCATTTCTGGGCCATAGCGCTCCCCTCCGTTAAATTCAGTTCAAATGCATACTCGGATATTAGTGCTAAACTAAAAATAAAAATTAATGTTCACAATAGGAATACATAGGCTACTTTTATAGAGATAAACATTTCAACTTGTTTCTTGGTCCAAAAATTCGCCTTCTTTTGAAATATAATTTTCTAAATTGAATGAAAAATAATTTATTAAATAATTAATTTGTTCATTTCATTATAAATTAATACATACTCTAACGAAGTTAGATCAAAGTGTACAGTAAACCGCTTGATTAATGAAATTTCAATAGCTCAGAATAAGGTTTTCATAGGTATTAAAAGAGATGATTATTTAAATAGGTACCTTGTTTATGAATATACTGCAAATATAATTTTTGAGGTTATGGTACGTACCTTTAACTTAATATAATATACCCGTGAATGCTGTTCATGACTACCTTCTACATCAGGAGATCCTTTTTGCCCCCTTGTATTCATTACATGAACCATTCCTGCAAGATTTACATTTGCTGGTCAAGATTACTTACTGACAAGAATGTATAATGCACATGTGCTCGATCATTTTCATTATCCAAACGTTCGACACAACACAATTCACATTTGCAGTCTTTGTCAGTGTACATTTCCGTAGACACAGGATTTCCACTTGCATTTACATACTCTTGGCCACTATTTATTTTCCTTTTTTTTACATACTTTTCCCACTTATCACAGTTTTCCACACGCTTTCAAGATTTCACCTCAGTCGAGTTATTTTCTTCCACTTCGTCTGTCTGTTCTACATCAAGTCACATGGCAAGAAGCAGCATCTTTCATTTGACGTTTGGATATAGCTCACTCTTCTTCTCAAAAGAATTGGCATTTGCTTGAGAGAGTATTTTTGTTGCTTTAATTATTTCATAACGTGCAGGATTTGGACCAAATGACGCTATCTGTTGAGTACGTGACTCAGCAGACAATCAAAAGATGAGATAAGCTTCAAAACTCTGAAAATGGATTTGGTCCACTGTGGCTCTCAGCCTTCACACAATCGTAGCACAGAAGAGAGCCCGGAGGAAAATACTACATACTACTACATGTCAAAATGTTATCCATAGCTGGGAAAATAAGCTTTGTTTTAAGCATACATTGTGTGTCCGAAATGATAGCTTTCTCGTATTCTTTTGCTGTGTTTCTCACCGATTTTTCACTCTTCCCCTATGTTTTCGCTGTTCTTTCCACAGCTTTTTTCAGAGGAATAGTTAGACTACTCCTGTTTCCTTCTTACATAATTTAAACACATTATATTTTATCTTTCTCCTTTGCGAACGTACTTCCCCGCGGTTGCTTCCTAGGCGGAGTTCCCATGTTTCAAAATTAAACACAATTAATGCCTTCTCGATCTAGACCAGGGGCCCGTTTCACAATCCTTACAAATTACAAATTAACAATTTACAAATAACAAGTAAAAGATTACAAATGCTTGAAAATTGTGTTTCACAATGCTATCTTATTAGTTTGTAGTTGACGAACTTTACAAAATCAGCTAAAGATATTTACAAATACGCATTATTGGTTACACAATATCTCCAACGACAGTTTACAAAAATCGCTAAGGAGCAGAGCTGAAGTCGGTGTATTTTTACTACTATCGATACATATGTTTATATTTTGTACTAAAATAGATTATTGTAAGCTTGCTGATTCATATTTCACCAACAGAAAATATAAAATATTGTTAAAGAAAATTAGAAATTAAATGTATTTAGATGTTTATATATTGGCGACAATGGAATTTCATGTGATATGATAGGTCGAGTATACCAATACGTCTATTACTTAAATGACCAAAGTTAGCACCAAATTCAGTCAAATAAGTAAATAACATATTTATTCCACGTACAAATATGCAACTGATAAAATAATTACAATATCTAACTACAAAATCTGGTTCATTTTTTGTGTTGATCCAGGAGTATTTATTAATGTTGCATCCATAACCTCACAAACATTAGTGATCCGAGCAGCACCATAAAAGTTCTGTGCTATAGTAAATAACATTTTGGTGATCAAAAACCTGCCCCGAATTTAACTCTTAACATCAACTAACCTGTGGGTACTTTTGCACACTGATATCTTAGAAATTCCGTGCTTATCTGCTAACGCACAGAACTGCCAGCTACTATGCAAACAATGCAAAACAATACAATTCTCGCTTTGAGGTTAGGGCATCACTTTTCCCTTTTGGATGTTGGATATGATGTCCCATATCTTGTAGGAGAGATTCCAGCGAAACGGGACTCCAAATGACTTCAGAATACCGCATAAGTAGTGTCGTTATTGCATTATTGAATTATTTATTTTTGGTGCAGGGAACATCTTTTTTAAGTGTGAGTATTAAATACTGTCTTCGTATATAAATACTTACGCGGTATTCTGAAGTATAGCGCAGGACATATTCGAAACCTTTCATTAAATTCATACAATGATACGAACGTGTTATTAATTCTTGGCTGGAGAATTTTACGTATACGTCTTCGTTTGATTAGGCCTAAATTCAATATCTTCGTCTGAGTCATTAGAACTCCTTAATAAGGTCAAAACTGCATTAGTTTAATTCTTAATATTATCCAGTTACTCAAAAATTAATTTAATAATTATTTCTTTATTGTATTTATTCATAATTTGTTGCAATATCAAACTTTACACATCTCAAAGGTATTGTAGAAAATGTGCTAATTTTACAAGTAAAGTTTACACGTTTGTAAAATTGCCGTTTACACGTTTGTAAAATTGCCCTTCATTGTGAAACAGAATACTTGTAAAGTGAGCAAAATTTAATTTGTAAAGATTTGATTTCCTTTGTAAAGTTCAACATTACAAACAAAGATTGTGAAACAGAAGTTTACAATTTACAAAGCTTGTAAACATTGTGAAACAGGCCCCAGGCCGTAATGTAAGTTGTGTGACGTCACTCGAAAAGTCGGGCTTTTATATTTGAGTAAACGGAGCTGATTGAAATATATTACTTTATTGCGTGTCAGTGCTCAGTTTTATTTAGTGTAATGTGTGCATAAGATCCATTCACTTCTCATTGCATAATATGTTGCAGAAATAAATAAAAAAAACTGTGTTATTTTAATGTAAACGGAGTTTTACATGTTAACATAACCTGTTTGCATCAACATTTTAAGTTTGGAATGGAAACTATTTTGAGATTTAATAAAGAAGAATTATTTATATTGTGATTTTAATTCAGCACATCTACCTTCCTTACTTGTAGGTAAAAAATTCACCACAGTCCCTCCTATGAAATTAGTGTACTTACGGTTTTGTGTTACTTCCTCTGGTAGGTTAGATAAATACAATTCAATACATCCCAGTACAGTAGGGTGCAAATAAATAATACAATTACATTTTTATTCAGTGTAATGTGTGCATAAGTTCCATCTATTTGTTGCATAATATGTTTCAGGAATAATTATAAAACTGTGTTGTTTTAATGTGAAGACAATTCACCACATAACCTATTTGCGTCAACATTTTAAGTTGAGAACGAAAGGTATTTTGAGATTTAATAAAGAATATATTTAGGATAAACTTCAGAACACGGTTATCTTCCTTACCTGCAGGTAGAAAATTCACCACAGTCCCTCCTATGAAATGTACATACGGTTATATTACTTCCCCTCGTAGATAGTCGATAAATACAATTCAATAAAACCCAGTGTCGTAATAAATATATTAATTAAAATACAAATCGAACGTGCGGGGGTATTATACACCACATTATGCTTAATTATAATGTATAATTGTGAATATAGGAATAGAAGGTAAATACAGTAAACATAACCTATAATTTTATATGGCATCATAACGTAGCTACGGAATGACAGGGCACTGGAGAAAATCAAAATTAGACAGAAAGAGTTATTTTATATAAGTTAACTACTTAATTTATACTCAATGCATTAAGCATTCCTTACCTTTTTCCGGAAATGTTTTGTCAGTGTTTATAACTAATCTGTGTGAAGATTTCTCAACGCAAGTGCTTGCTTTCACTGTAAAATAATTGAGGTGGATAGTTCCAAAACCCGACATTTGCTTTCTAAGTGGTTTAGAGAAAAAGCCAAAAAACTATATGTAGTATTTCCAGTGCTGAGATGTGCAGGAAATTTTTATAATAGTCTTTAAGAGTAAAGCTGAGGATAAAATTACATGTTTGTACTAAAAGTATGTATTTTTGTAAGAGTTATTAGATTATTAAATTTGAACATGTCGTGTTTTGGAACTAACTATTGCATATGTCGGATTTTGGAACTAACATTAAAATATATGTCGGATTTTCAAACTAAAAATAAAATTTATGTCGGATTTTGTAAATTCTAATAATATAATTTCCCATAAATAATCCACATTTTATACTAAAAAGCTATTAATTTTATTGAATCCATGGAATATAATAACAAATTGTCATTTATTTAGGTATATCATCAGAATTTTGTATTTAATCTTTATTAAGTGTACATTTTAAATCCTGAAATCCTCTTCTCCCTGTGGATCACAGATAGTGTTTTTGTGCAAGTGTGATTTTTCCATCCAGAGCACGTTCCCCTTTTTCAAAATCCTTTGTACAAATTTACAATTCTTCTATAGTTTTGTTCACCCCTTATCACAACTCCATTTTTTTATTCCTTTACCTTGATTCTTTTACAGAATTTTGGTTTGAAATGCCAGACATTTTGTGGTTTCAAACAGTTTGTATGTTCGTTTTTCAGTCATAAACTGGACAGTGTATATTTAACTTGTTTATGGTGTCATTGTTGTTGAAGATATTGCAGTAATCTTCGGATTTAATAATGTTCATCTTCTTCGCCTCCTTCTCAATTCCATAAAAAATACTATCCGTTGGTGTGGAGGAAATAGAGCTGGCTAATTTTACCTAATTGTTCGACGAAGTCTTTCATAGCATATCACTTTATTTCACATTTCTTGCTACATGTATCCTCTTCTCTTCTTTTTTTACTGGCGGAATTCCAATTGTTAAATGCCACTTAGATAGAAGTCCCACCCAATTCTTTGACACTTGCAAGATTTTTTAAGAAAGTTTGTCGGTAAACTGGTAGAACATGACCTACTCCCATCCCCTGATGTCTCACTGTTCTGTTAACAAAATATGTTTTAGGATAATCAGCTGTTGTGTATTCAGTATGAATTAATCTTGAACCAACTTATTAAGGACGCTGTAAAACACTTCGTAAAAGTGTTTGCTATCACGCTGAGTTAGGAAACTTCTTTGGTTTATGGGTAATGTTTTGAGTTCTGAGAGAGTAGCTACCAATAATCAATACAAAAATTATCAAATACAGGCAAGCATCGAACAGTCACTGTAAAGACAAACATTACAGTTAGCATAAAACTTAACTTCCTATCCCTTTTCTGTGTTTTGTGTAGTTCTTTGTATCACCGACTCTCTTTCTTCCACGCCCAGGCTCTGAAGGCGAAATTTGCATGTGAGATTCTATGAAAATTTTACTTCTGTAAGAAGCTCACACACCATATTAACACGTTGTAAAAATCTGCACAGCTCTGAAGTACCAATATAATGAAACATATTCTTATTCAGCTAAAGTTCCATTGTCGATTTTCCCGGTAAGTTCCGTGCACTGAAGAATTATGATATTCTAAAAGAAAACACTAGTGGCATAAAGAAATCACACACTTTCTTTGTCTTGAGCAAAGATGTCGACTTCTGGAACGTTACTGCCTTCATAGTTCACACAATGGAAGTGTAAATGTCGGACTTTGGAATAAACTGCATATGTCGAGTTTTGGAACAATACCTTAACAAAATAAGTCGGGTTTTGGAAAAAACTCCATATTTTAAAGCTTGATTTATGTTAGGAATATCGAGTTTTTGAGGATAGAAAAAGTGTTTTTCCAATGTATTTCAACCCAAAAATATAAGAAATGATCGTAACTCATTTTTCGTAAAAATGCCAGATGTCGACATTTGGAACTATACACCTCAATTATTCAGCAATATATGTATAAATACTGTATATTAATGTAGTGGTCTGCAATTTGAAGTGTGCTATCATATTCACATTCGACATGATAACATAACATTGTAAGTTTAGTTGCTTAGGGCTTGCCTTATTGCTGTACAACTGTCGTTTAGTCAAGTGTCCGAAGGCCAATAAGGCATCACTCATAAAACAACTAAGCCAAGAGATAATGGGATAGGATGGCCAGTTCCTTTTCCCCTTCCAGTGCCTACATCCCTGACTATAACGAAAACTAGCGCTGAGGTAGTTCCGGTAATTTCTGAACTGAAAACCGTTGAATTTATTTTTTGTGAAGATGCATTTGATCCTATAAGCAAAACATAATAAAAGCTTAAACTAATCCAACTAATTCGCATATGCAAGGTCTATCAGTACGAAAGGAACTACCTCAGCACTAGTTTAGTCTTAGTAACATATTAAAGTAATCAGACTTCATATTGGAGTAGCGTATGAAACGAATAAATAAAATTGAAGTGTAGACAAATTGAATTTACAAGTTGTAGGCCTACTTAGCGTTATGCTTAATTATAATGCATAATTGCGAGTATAGAAATAAGGTAAGCAGGCCTACTGATAGAGTAAACATAACCTGTAATTTCAACACATCCAAATATGCGTGCGATACAAATGAAAGTTATTGAATCGTACATAAAAAATGTGCAAAAATTTCGTAATGAAGCGTGCGTGCATGATTTCAACGAATTAAGCCCTGGTTTCCAAGAGCCACGCATATCCTGTTACGTAATGCGGGGACGGAATTTCGTTTCCACGCAGACATCTCCGGTGGATATTACGTAATGATGGTTTCCAATACGCCACGCCGCTGCGCACACTCAGTCTGCGCAAGATTGCGTCACGGTCCGCTTGAATGGCCGGCAACTGATCCGGCATCTCACTGCGGGATTCTTACAAAAATGGTATCCCATTTCAACTATGTTATGGATGAAAAATTCATAGATTTGGTACGGAACCATCCAATATTGTACAATTTATCCAATAATAATTATAATAACATGACAGTAAAAGAGAATGTGTGGCAGATGATTGCCGACACGTTGGGAAAATCTAGTAAGTTTACTGTAACATAATAATTCGTTTGTTATTGTTATTACATATTTGATAGGTCATCCTGGCTGTTTAATTTAGCACAAAACTAAAAATATATAGTCAGAAATAGTGATGATTAATCTTTATAGTATTACCCTCAATTTGGATTTGTGTCACATTACTTCTTCATTAATTTTTGTGTTACATCAGACATCCGGTTACCTTCTATGCGACATTATTTAATGATAACTCAATTGTTGAATTTCTAAAAGTTTATTTTGATATAATTAACAGAACCATATTTCTTATACACAATAAAATATACTCATTGCTGCTGTTTCTACAGTAAATAACTAGATTAAAACTAATAATACACTACAATTTAATGACTAACATAGATAAAACATAGAGCAATAAAGGTAACAAAATGTTACTACTTAAAACATGTGTTGAACATGGAAAATGCATTTAGCCTACTTGGATACATGTATGAAAGCAATTTTTCGCTATACTTCAGAATACCGCGTAAGTACTTACGTACAAAGACTGTACAAATTAAAAATAATTAAAATACATGTTTTTATTTATGGCACAAAGATAATTAAATAAATAAGTACATAAAAAATATATCCCCTGGACCAAAAATAAATAATTCAACAAAGCAATAACGACATATTTATGTACTTACGCGGTATTCTGAAGTCGTTCCCTTATTTTAATCAACTCTTGTGACCTGATTTAACTGCCATGTGACTTGACCTCCTTTACTGGAGAAATATTTGCAAAAAGTATCTCTAATAACGCATGACTCAAATGTGGAATTTCCACCATGTCTTCCCATTGGTATTAAGTTATGCTTAGGTAATTGTGCATCTTGTTCATTTTTTACCTCTATATTGTGTGAAATACATTCATTACGTAGAAGATTGTGGATGATACAGGATGCTATAACAATGTCATCCACTGCTTCAGGATTGACAGCAATAGGGGTAAAAAAAATTACTCGGAAGACTTGACACAGGATTCCAAAAGCATGTTCAGCTGTTCTTCTTGCTTGACAGTGACGATAATAAAATTGTATATGACCTTTTTTATGTCAGACTTTGATTGTTCTCTGGGATATGGCCTCATTATTGATGTTGTTAGTTTAAATGCCTCATCACCAAGAATGACATGTGGCAGAACTGTACCTGTACGTGGCAATGGCATTGGTTCAGGGAATTTAATTGTTTCGTTATGTATTGATTTCCCTAAATTTGATTTGTTAAATATACCAGCATCTCCTTCCTTTCCATATGACCCAACATCTACAGCCAAGAATCTACACTTTGCATCTACCAGATCAAGTAAGACGGTGGAGAAATAATTTTTATAATTGAAGTAGAGAGATCCAGAATTATCGGGCCTCAAAATTCGTACGTGTTTCCCATCTATTGAAGCACAGGCATTAGAAAAATTCCAGATTTCAAGAAAATCTTTCGCCGAATTTTTTAGTACTTCTTTGTTAGGGAACGGTATAGCAAGATCCATCACCCTAGAACAAATTGCTTTCAAAGTGTCTCTAATGATTTTACTGATCCAACTGTGATAAATCCTGTACTGAAATGCTAAGGATCTGTAACTTTCCCCAGTTGCCAGGAGCACATCTGGGTCAGTAGCTTTCACAAAATCCAAATATAACAATGAGAACCTAAGATTCTTAGCCGAGTGTATCAAGGAAAGGCCGTAAGTACATTTTGCGATACCGGTATTTATTTTCTCTTTATTTTTAACAGTACCAGTTGATGCTTATAATTACTATATTTCATAATTTAAACCCATTTTAGAACGAAAAGTATCTTCCCGGAATCGAGTTGTCTTCTAGAAGTAGAAGATGTGAGCCAACCAAGCAATAGCACCATCATAAATACTGAATTACAAATACTGGTATTCGAAATTGTAGAGAATGTCGCAGGGAATGAAGAATTGGGGATAGAGATACAAGACATTAACGATAAACATGAAGGAGAAGAAAGGGGACAACCAACTGATGATGAACAGAACCAAGAACCGTCATGTAAAAAGCAGAAATATTCCAAAGAAAAAATGTTCCTAGAAATTTAAAAAAGTCGTGAAGAAAGAAATGTTTTTATAAAAGAACTTCTTGGAAGTAGAATGAAAAGGGAAAATGATCCTATTGATTGTTTCCTAAAAAGCATGGATGAGACAATAAAGACATTTCCGCCACATCTAATTGCTGAAACAAGACTAAAAATTTGTGAACTAGTCACACAGATGGAGTTGCGCTCATTAAAAGGAAAAAAAAAAATGTTATGAGTTTAGTAAACGAGGAAAATATTAATTAACAATTGTTAATATGTTACAGGATTTGTGTTAGTGATTATTCGTTATTTTCATTACCTTAGAGTTAGACACAGCTTTTCTTGAGCGGATATGGGTTTTCGCACTCGATTACTTCTAAGGTAATGAAAATAACGAATAATCACTAACACAAATCCTGTAACATATTAACAATTGTTAATTAATATTTTCCTCGTTTACTAAACTCATAACATTTTTTTTTTCCTTTTAATGAGCGCAACTCCATCTGTGTGACTAGTTCACAAATTTTTAGTCTTGTTTCAGCAATTAGATGTGGCGGAAATGTCTTTATTGTCTCATCCATGCTTTTTAGGAAACAATCAATAGGATCATTTTCCCTTTTCATTCTACTTCCAAGAAGTTCTTTTATAAAAACATTTCTTTCTTCACGACTTTTTTAAATTTCTAGGAACATTTTTTCTTTGGAATATTTCTGCTTTTTACATGACGGTTCTTGGTTCTGTTCATCATCAGTTGGTTGTCCCCTTTCTTCTCCTTCATGTTTATCGTTAATGTCTTGTATCTCTATCCCCAATTCTTCATTCCCTGCGACATTCTCTACAATTTCGAATACCAGTATTTGTAATTCAGTATTTATGATGGTGCTATTGCTTGGTTGGCTCACATCTTCTACTTCTAGAAGACAACTCGATTCCGGGAAGATACTTTTCGTTCTAAAATGGGTTTAAATTATGAAATATAGTAATTATAAGCATCAACTGGTACTGTTAAAAATAAAGAGAAAATAAATACCGGTATCGCAAAATGTACTTACGGCCTTTCCTTGATACACTCGGCTAAGAATCTTAGGTTCTCATTGTTATATTTGGATTTTGTGAAAGCTACTGACCCAGATGTGCTCGCCATCTTAATTTTATTTTTATTTTTTTCTGTATGAATCTCTGATTGTTCTGCATCTTCCTTTGCATTCTGAAACGGATAGTTTAATTTTTATTATATTCTGATGTTTTATTTTATTTTATTGGGTTATTTTACGACGCGGTATCAACATCCAGGTTATTTAGCGTCTGAATGATATGAAGGTGATGATGCCGGTGAAATGAGTCCGGGTCCAGCACCGAAAGTTACCCAGCATTTGCTCGTATTGGGTTGAGGGAAAACCCCGGAAAAAACCTCAACCAGGTAACTTGCCCCGACCGGGATTCGAACCCGGGCCACCTGGTTTCGCAGCCAGACGTGCTGACCGTTACTCCGCAGGTGTGAACATTCTCATATTAAATAGGTTTATTTACATTTTCAGATTCCTGGCAACTGGGGAAAGTTACAGATCCTTAGCATTTCAGTACAGGATTTATCACAGTTGGATCAGTAAAATCATTAGAGACACTTTGAAAGCAATTTGTTCTAGGATGATGGATCTTGCTATACCGTTCCCTAACAAAGAAGTACTAAAAAATTCGGCGAAAGATTTTCTTGAAATCTGGAATTTTTCTAATGCCTGTGCTTCAATAGATGGGAAACACGTACGAATTTTGAGGCCCGATAATTCTGGATCTCTCTACTTCAATTATAAAAATTATTTCTCCACCGTCTTACTTGATCTGGTAGATGCAAAGTGTAGATTCTTGGCTGTAGATGTTGGGTCATATGGAAAGGAAGGAGATGCTGGTATATTTAACAAATCAAATTTAGGGAAATCAATACATAACGAAACAATTAAATTCCCTGAACCAATGCCATTGCCACGTACAGGTACAGTTCTGCCACATGTCATTCTTGGTGATGAGGCATTTAAACTAACAACATCAATAATGAGGCCATATCCCAGAGAACAATCAAAGTCTGACATAAAAAAGGTCATATACAATTTTATTATCGTCACTGTCAAGCAAGAAGAACAGCTGAACATGCTTTTGGAATCCTGTGTCAAGTCTTCCGAGTAATTTTTTTACCCCTATTGCTGTCAATCCTGAAGCAGTGGATGACATTGTTATAGCATCCTGTATCATCCACAATCTTCTACGTAATGAATGTATTTCACACAATATAGAGGTAAAAAATGAACAAGATGCACAATTACCTAAGCATAACTTAATACCAATGGGAAGACATGGTGGAAATTCCACATTTGAGTCATGCGTTATTAGAGATACTTTTTGCAAATATTTCTCCAGTAAAGGAGGTCAAGTCACATGGCAGTTAAATCAGGTCACAAGAGTTGATTAAAATAAGGGAACGACTTCAGAATACCGCGTAAGTACATAAATATGTCGTTATTGCTTTGTTGAATTATTTATTTTTGGTCCAGGGGATATATTTTTTATGTACTTATTTATTTAATTATCTTTGTGCCATAAATAAAAACATGTATTTTAATTATTTTTAATTTGTACAGTCTTTGTACGTAAGTACTTACGCGGTATTCTGAAGTATAGCGAAAAATTGCTTTCATACATGTATCCAAGTAGGCTAAATGCATTTTCCATGTTCAACATATGTTTTAAGTAGTAACATTTTGTTACCTTTATTGCTCTATGTTTTATCTATGTTAGTCATTAAATTGTAGTGTATTATTAGTTTTAATCTAATTATTTACTGTAGAAACAGCAGCAATGAGTATATTTTATTGTGTATAAGAAATATGGTTCTGTTAATTATATCAAAATAAACTTTTAGAAATTCAACAATTGAGTTATCATTAAATAATGTCGCATAGAAGGTAACCGGATGTCTGATGTAACACAAAAATTAATGAAGAAGTAATGTGACACAAATCCAAATTGAGGGTAATACTATAAAGATTAATCATCACTATTTCTGACTATATATTTTTAGTTTTGTGCTAAATTAAACAGCCAGGATGACCTATCAAATATGTAATAACAATAACAAACGAATCATTATGTTACAGTAAACTTACTAGATTTTCCCAACGTGTCGGCAATCATCTGCCACACATTCTCTTTTACTGTCATGTTATTATAATTATTATTGGATAAATTGTACAATATTGGATGGTTCCGTACCAAATCTATGAATTTTTCATCCATAACATAGTTGAAATGGGATACCATTTTTGTAAGAATCCCGCAGTGAGATGCCGGATCAGTTGCCGGCCATTCAAGCGGACCGTGACGCAATCTTGCGCAGACTGAGTGTGCGCAGCGGCGTGGCGTATTGGAAACCATCACAACGTAATATCCATCAGAGATAGTCTTTTTTTTATGTTTAATATTGGTCGACTAGCAAACTTGCTATACAGACCACTGTTAAATGATGGAATATCACATGCAGAATATCATGCTGAGGTTGGCTCTAAAGGCTCCTCTAATTAATTTAAATTAATTAATTAAACCTTTTTGTCAATTATGTGAACAAAAATATGATGATTTCTGTGTCAAATTTACGAAGAGTCGTCAGTATCACTAAGAAGGATGTCTTGAGGGAGTTTCCTTTTAAGTCGAGATGGCTGACAAGATCTTGCTCCAGTGTTATATATCACAGCTCCAGGAACACCAGGAAGTTTGTTGAAGAAAGATTATGATATTGAATGGATGTACTGTTCTAGTGGAAGAATTCCCAATTCTTGATGTAGTTGTTGATTTCTCACAAACCAGGGGGCATTTGTTGCAGTACGCAGGAACTTGTTCTGGAGAACTTGTAGGCGATGCATGTGTGTCTTATTTGCTGTCCCCCACACTGGTGCTGCATAAGTTAAAAGAGGTCGTACAAGCGAGGTGTAGAGTAGCATTGAACAGTCCAATCCAATTTGTGAACGTCTATTAACCAAAGGGTATAATTTTCGAATTCTAGAAGAGGTTAGTGTGACGATGCGAGTTATATGGGCATTCCATGTAAGTTTCGTGTCTAATAATATTCCCAAATATTTGACAGCTTCTTGACTGGAGAGCCATGTAACTTGTTCATTTAGAAGAACCAAAGGAGGTGGATTATGAATAGGCCTTAAAGAGAAGATTTAAGGTTCTGTCTTGGTAATGTTGAGTAGTAATCTCCAGTCAGAGAACCATTTAGACAGCTCCTGTAAGGATGTCTGTAGAGTGCTGATTGCAGTATTTAGGTCACTATGAGAATAAAAGAGAACTGTATCATCAGCATACATAGCTATGTGTGACGGTTGTAAACATGGAATGTCATATGTGAAGATATTGAAGAGAAGTGGTGACAGTATAGATCCTTGTGGTACTCCGGCTAAAACTGGACGAAGCGTTGATTTAATGCCATCTATACGTACTGACAACTGACGCTCAGATAAAAAACTTTTCACGATGTGTGTGAGATAGTCAGGAAAACCAATTCTATATAATTTTAGCATTAAACCATCATGCCAAACAGTATCAAATGCTTGGGCAATATCCAGAAACACAGTGGCAGTATACTGTTTTTCTTCAAAGCCTTTTATAATGGATTCAGTGACTCTTTGCAGTTGGTGTGTTGTAGAATGTTTTGGACGAAAGCCAAACTGAAAATCTGGTATTATCTTGTTTTGGAACGTAAATTTACAAATGCGATGATGAATAACCTTCTCGAACAATTTCGATAGCGTGGGCAGTAAGCTAATAGGTCGATAACTTGATGGCAAGTGCTTAGGTTTGTTAGGCTTATGAAAAACAATGATTTCAGCAAAGCTTCCAGGCTCGAGGAAAGTACCCAATTAAAAGGGCAGCATTGAAAATTATCGTCAAGTAAGTGAGAGCTTTGTTGGTGAGCTTCTTTAGTACAATGTTGGGTATAAGATCATGGCCTGGAGATTTTTTATTTGGAAGCCTTTGAATGAAGTGAGGCAATTCTTGTGGAGTAGTATAAGAAATTTTCTCTGGCACAGTCGGTTTATTAATATTTTCTATAAGTTCTTTTTCTAATTCAGAGGTAGTCTGTTCACTTTATTCTCGTTTGGGGTGAATACATGTTGATAATGAGATGCAAGCAAGTTACATTTCGACTCTGTGTCAGTGGCTATTTGACAGTCTAACTGAAGTGTCGGGATGACTGTTGGCTCGCGTAGAATACGCTTTGTAGCGTACCAAAGAGTATTATTAGCTTCAGATAGAGATGATAAGTAAGACTGATATGACTGCAGGCGATGTTGTTCAAGATTTGTCTCGACTAATCGTATGAGATAATTCAGCTTCTTCCGCTGCCATGGTTGCCTCTCTCGTTGCCATTGTCTACGAATGCGATGTTTTTCTTTAATTAATTGGAGTATGGAAGATGGTAAGTAGTAGCGCGTTAATGGCCGCTTGGAGCGCATTGTAGAATAATTTACACATGAGCATATTGTGTCCGTAAAACGTTGAACATCATCGTCAATATCTGTTGCTGTTAGTGGATGATATTCTGTGACTAACATTGAGTTTAGAGTCAACTGAAATTTATCCCAATCAACAAAACCATTAATAAGGCATTGCACTTTAGGTGTTACATTAGGAGACAAGTGGAAAGTAATCAACACTGGACAATGATCAGAATCAAGTGCTGTTAATGATGCAATATAAGTTGGTAAATGCATATTCTTTTGAATTCCGATGTCAAGAATATCGGGAAGATTGGCGGGATTATATGGATAGTGTGTTGGTTCAGTTGGTGCGAGAATATGGAGACCAAGGTCGTTAATGCAGTTGTAAAGACGATGTCCATTTGGGTTCCATCCCCATGATGTGTGTTTACAGTTTAGATCGCCCACAAGAAGTGTTCAACCGACTGAGGGAAATAAAAGAGCAAGGTATGCAGTATTTAGCAGATATTTTGGGGGCTTATAAGCACAAAATGAAACAAAATCATGGTTATTTTGACACTTAATTTTGATTCCGAATGTTTCTATATCAGACGAATAAGGAAGAAGGACTTTATGATGTGTAATATTTCGCTTAATTAAAATGGCAACACCACCAGATGCAGTTGAAGCATTCCTATCATATCCATATATTTTATATCCTGGAACAGTGAAAACTTCGTTTGGAAGATGGTGAGTTTCTGTGATGCAGGCTATCATAATATTATGTGTTGACAAAAAGACAATCAGAGAAGATCGTTTCATTCGAATACCATCAGCATTCCAATTGATTATAGTGAGTTGATGAATAGAAGTTTTATTATTTGCTGCCATTCTGGAAGTAAGATGACAGAGATGAGATAAAGTAATCTTTAATTTCTGACAAGAATGGAGTCAATAAAGTGATAATGTGCGGAATAACCTTAGAGAGTAGATCGGTTAAGAGGGATGAAGTGGAAGATTCTGGAGCAGGTTGACTTATAGGGCGACGGTGACTCTGATCAAAGGATCCTTTGACCGCATTTGCATACGTCTTAAATCGAGAATTTGCTTGAAATTTTGACGTAGATGGTTGAGACATTGAAGGATTTACTTGATGTTGAGAATCTTCTGTGCGTTGAAGTAATGGTTGCGAAGATTCTGGAACATGAATCCGTTTTTCGTGTCTTAACTAAACACCACGTGAGAGTTTTTCCTTCAATTGTAAATAGTGTTCACAGCCTCTGTAGTTAGCTGGATGTTGTTGTTGACAGTTCACGCACTTAGGCGGTATTGTTTTGGGATTTGGGCATTGAGAAAAATGATGAGCCTCTAGACATCGTACTCATCGTGGTTCGAGTTGGCAGTAGTTCTTAGTATTACCAACATTTTGGCACCTTGTACACTGAGGAATCTCTTTGGATTGGCGTCTGATTTCGACTTTAACTAGACTGTAAAATAGGCGACTGAGATATAGTATTGATTTACCTTGGTCATTGTTGTCTAGTTCTATTGCACAAAGTGGAGTGGGCTGTTAGTTCTTTCCTAGGAATCTCGTTACTTTATGAACTGGATAGTTAAGTTCTTCAAGGGCGACTTTTATCTCTTGATCACTGAGAGAGTAGGGTACATTTCGAATAACAGCAGAAAATTTCTTTTCAGAGGGATATTTATAAGTATAGTATTGCTGAAGAATTGAGTCAAAGTAAGTAGTAAGTGATCGAAAATCATGGGATGTTGATGCGTATACTTTTATGATTGAACCTTTCAACTCTGTATGAAATTCTGATTGTACATAATTCTGTATGCTTTGTAATAAGAGCTGATAGTTCTCGATGTTCTTTAAGCAGATAGGTGGAATTTTTTTCCTTTTGAAGTGTAGAAGCAGCAGAAGGTTCCTCCATGCTGTCTTCCGTAGCTAAAAGCTGAAATCTGTTTTGAGTTGGAATGTTGGTGTAACATGTCATATTCTGTGCTATTTCTGTATTTGAACGTGTGCACGGCCGCTTATTAATTTTCATATTAGAAGGGGTTGCATTCAGATTAGGTACTGAAGAGGCATTCTTGTTCGCAGTATTTAAGATAGTAACATTTTTTACTTCCAAGAGGAGTCAACTTAACATGCTTAGCAGAAAGAGGTTTCAGTGATTTTTTAGGTAGCTGCATAAATATTGTTTTTTTTATCTTCTTTTGTTTGTAACTAGGCACCAAGGAAATGTTTACAGAACCTGTGTCATTTCCACAATTATCAATATTTATATCGCTACTCACAGTTTCCATTTGATCAACCATAGTATCAAGATCATGTTCAAATGTGCTAGGATCTAAACCAGAAGAACGGCATTCATTTCCAGAAGAACCACTAATTTGAACTGTGTCCACGCTTGAAGAAAGTTTTTCACACACTCGCACCACTGAATAATAATGTTAATTTGAAAACTAATTAAACCATTATTTTAAGTAATTAATCAACACTATAACAAAATAAACAACAATTAACACTAATATTGACTCTTCAGGTTGAAATAATCACAGTGAAATCACTCGAAAAATCAATACTGTATCAAAACACAAGGCACATACACCCGATCACCTCGACGGTTCGCCTGCGAATCCTACACTCAGAGATAGAGATGAGAAAAGTTGTTATTTTCTCGTAACAGTTCCAACTGTTCCAGTTCCATGAAAATACTAGGTTCCAAATAACAGTTCCAAAATAACAGTACCACCACATATTATATAGCCTACGCCGAAGTTTCCCCCACAGCACCGGATCGAATCCCTCCTCCAGTGTTTTTCCCTTTGTGGCCTGACTCCATGTTGTTACCATAACAGATAAATTCTTTAGGATCAGAAATTAATTTTTACATTATATATATATATATAATTTAATGTGGAAACTGTACCAAAATAAAACACACCAGGAATGAACGAAACTCCTCCAGAGTCAAGTCCCTAAATTCAGCTCTGTCATTCTGTGAAGCGTGTAACACAAATTATTTATTTTAAAACCCTTTAGTCAAAGTACTAGTTTATGCAAACATTTCGGTAATAAGGGCAAAAGTATAACTCTAGGGCCATGAGAAAGTCCAGAAGTCATACTGACAGCATCGACACCACGAAACCAGTTACATTATATTTATGCACGACGCCTGTTCAGGATTAAAAGTTGGTATTGATTTTGTCCCTGAAAATTGTTAAAAGTAGCCAGATCTAGTGACTAAGTCGCTAAATTGATAACACAGGAGCAACGGTTGTCAACGGTGTTAAACTATAAAACGTCTTTGGTTGTCATAATGTAGTTCCATACACGGCCGAATTGATGCTAGCTTCGCTTCATCTTCGAAAACGAAGGAAGCATCAAGTAGGCCGTGTTTCATAACATCGAGTATATTGTAACATGTAACAACAAATATTTTGTATAACAGGTACAGTACTACTAGTCTATCTATCTATCTATCTATCTATCTATCTATCTATCTATCTATCTATCTATCTATCTATCTATCTATCTATCTATCTATCCATCCATCCATCCATCCATCCATCCATCCATCCATCCATCCATCCATCCATCCATCCATCCATCCATCCATCCATCCATCTATCTATCTATCTATCTATCTATCTATCTATCTATCTATCTATCTATCTATCTATCTATCTATCTATCTATCGAAAGCCGTGTTTTGGAAAACAGTGGGTGGGCTCAAACATTTGACGAGCCTTAATCTCACAACACGATAAATTATTATTGGGTGGGCTCGGATTCCACGAGTCCATATAAGTTGGCGCCACTGTTTGAAAGCAGAACTGCGAATCCTTTGGGCGTACTGAAAAAAAATATTGGAAACTAAAGTAAAAGATAAATATTAAAGATACGAAGATAGTCTTTAAAAAAATGTACACATTATCTTGGAACTGATGTTAATTAAGTATAGGATTCTATCAATTTATATAATGCCTAGGAATATATTATAGTAACTATATTCAATGTAGTTACTATAATATAGGCATTATATTATTTGATAGAATCCTATACTTAATTAACATCAGTTCCAAGATAATGTGTACATTTTTTAAAGACTATCTTCGTATCTTTACTATTGATCTTTTACTTTAGTTGATAAAATATATAGGTTATGTTTTATTTCCATATATTTTACAGTTTTAGTTTCATTACCAATTCTTGAAATTAAACTAAAATTTGTTGAAACATGACTGTATTATTAATTGATGAACTAGTGGACTTACTTACTGGTGTTAAATATGTAATATTCGTCCGGCTTACAGCTGTTTAAGTGCATCACGCACCATCATCAGAGCCTACTAGATCGCGGCGTCATCTCGAACTTCTCTGCCTGTTAGGAGGGTGTGTTTTATTGTTGGAATGTGTTGGATTGTGGAGTCGAATAGTGTGTGTGTACTGAAATTGATCTGTGTGTTGAGGATTTGATCAGGGTGTGTTTTAGTGTGTTTGTATATTTCGTATTTTTCTAGTGTGTTGAGTTTTTGGTTCTTGGGTTGTGTGTGTAGGATTTCCATGTCCGTATTTATGTTATTGTATGTATGGTTGGCATTGGTTATGTGATCGGCGTATTTAGATGTGTTGTGTCCTCTGGTTATAGCTTTAATGTGTTCTTTGTAGCGAGTTTGGAATGATCTGCCTGTCTGTCCTATGTAGAACTTGTCGCAACTATTACATGTGAGTTTGTATACACCTGTGTGGTCGTATTTATTTGTTTGTGTTTTTTGTGTGTTGAGATGTCTTTGTAGTGTGTTTTCTGTTCTGTATGTTATGTTGTATTTCTGTTTTCTGAATGAAGATGCGATCTTATGTGTGTTTTTGTTTTCATATGTTAGTGTGATGTACTTCTTGCGTTCTTGTGTTTGTGTAGTGTTTTGTGTGGTGTGTTGTTATCTGTGAGCACAAGAATACATCGAAGAAATCATCGAAATCACAGACATCATAACAAAGCAAAACTATTTCACACACAACAACAAATACTACACCCAAACAGAAGGATTGCCAATGGGATCACCCATATCCAGCATACTAGCAGAGATATTTTTACACAACATAGAACTAACATGCATACTCAACAATGAACACAACAAGTATGCAGACAACATAATATACTGGCACAGATATGTAGACGATATACTCATATTATACAAAGGAAACAAAAGACAAATACACAAACTACACCAATACATAAACAAATTACATCCAAAACTTCAATACACACTAGAACTTGAAAACAACAAATCCATACATTTCCTAGACATCACCATAACAAAAATCGACAACTAACACACCTTCAAAATATACAGAAAACCAACCACCACCACCACACACATACACAACACATCTAACCACCCCATACAACACAAACATGCTGCATTCAGGACAATGGTACACAGATTACTCAACATACCCATGAACCAACAACACTACAATGAAGAAGAGAACACAATCAAATTCATAGCACAAGAAAACGGATACAATCCAAACATAATAGACAACATCATATGGAAGACAAAACAAAAACTAACAAACACATAAATACACAAAACACAAACACAAGAACGCAAGAAGTACATCACACTAACATATGAAAACAAAAACACACATAAGATCGCATCTTCATTCAGAAAACAGAAATACAACATAACATACAGAACAGAAAACACACTACAAAGACATCTCAACACACAAAAAACACAAACAAATAAATACGACCACACAGGTGTATACAAACTCACATGTAATAGTTGCGACAAGTTCTACATAGGACAGACAGGCAGATCATTCCAAACTCGCTACAAAGAACACATTAAAGCTATAACCAGAGGACACAACACATCTAAATACGCCGATCACATAACCAATGCCAACCATACATACAATAACATAAATACGGACATGGAAATCCTACACACACAACCCAAGAATCAAACACTCAACACACTAGAACAATACGAAATATACAAACACACTAAAACACACCCTGACCAAATCCTCAACACACAGATCAATTTCAGTACACACACACTATTCGACTCCACAATCCAACACATTCCAACAATAAAACACAACCTCCTAACAGGCAGAGAAGTTCGAGATGACGCCGCGATCTAGTAGGCACTGATGATGGTGCGTGATGCACTTAAACAGCTGTAAGCCGGACGAATATTACATATTTAACACCAGTAAGTAAGTCCACTAGTTCATCAATTAATAATACAGTCATGTTTCAACAAATTTTAGTTTAATTTCAAGAATTGGTAATGAAACTAAAACTGTAAAATATTTGGAAATAAAACATAACCTATATATTTTATCAACTAAAGTAAAAGATCAATAGTAAAGATACGAAGATAGTCTTTAAAAAATGTACACATTATCTTGGAACTGATGTTAATTAAGTATAGGATTCTATCAAATAATATAATGCCTATATTATAGTAACTACATTGAATATAGTTACTATAATATATTCCTAGGCATTATATAAATTGATAGAATCCTATACTTAATTAACATCAGTTCCAAGATAATGTGTACATTTTTTTAAAGACTATCTTCGTATCTTTAATATTTATCTTTTACTTTAGTTTCCAATATTTTTTTTCAGTACGCCCAAAGGATTCGCAGTTCTGCTTTCAAACAGTGGCGCCAACTTATATGGACTCGTGGAATCCGAGCCCACCCAATAATAATTTATCGTGTTGTGAGATTAAGGCTCGTCAAATGTTTGAGCCCGCCCACTGTTTTCCAAAACACGGCTTTCGATAGATAGATAGATAGATAGATAGATAGATAGATAGATAGATAGATAGATAGATAGATAGATAGATAGATAGATAGATAGATAGATAGATAGATAGATAGATAGATAGATAGATAGATAGATAGATAGATAGATAGATAGATAGATAGATAGATAGATAGATAGATAGATAGATAGATAGATAGATAGATAGATAGATAGATAGATAGATAGATAGATAGATAGATAGATAGATAGATAGATAGATAGATAGATAGATAGATAGATAGATAGATAGATAGATAGATAGATAGATAGATAGATAGATAGATAGATAGATAGATAGATAGATAGATAGATAGATAGATAGATAGATAGATAGATAGATAGATAGATAGATAGATAGATAGATAGATAGATAGATAGATAGATAGATAGATAGATAGATAGATAGATAGATAGATAGATAGATAGATAGATAGATAGATAGATAGATAGATAGATAGATAGATAGATAGATAGATAGATAGATAGATAGATAGATAGATAGATAGATAGATAGATAGATAGATAGATAGATAGGTAGGTAGGTAGGTAGGTAGGTATACAGACAGATAGATAGGTAGGTAGGTAGGTAGGTAGACAGACAGACAGATAGATAGGTAGGTAGGTAGGTATTTAGGTAGGTAGATAGATAGATAGATAGTTAGATAGATAGATAGATAGATAGATAGATAGATAGACAGACAGACAGACAGACAGACAGACAGACAGACAGACAGACAGACAGACAGACAGACAGACAGACAGACAGATAGATAGATAGATAGATAGATAGATAGATAGATAGATAGATAGATAGATAGATAGATAGATAGATAGATAGATAGATAGATAGATAGATTGGTGGGTGGGTGGGTGGGTGGATGGATGGATGGATGGGTGGGTGGGTGGATGGATGGATGGATGGATGGATAGATGGATGGATGGATAGATGGATGGATAGATAGATGGATAGATAGATGGATGAATAGATGGATGGATAGATGGATGGATAGATAGATGGATGGATAGATGGATAGATGGTTAGATGGATGGATAGATGGATGGATAGATAGATGGATGGATAGATGGACGGATAGATGGACGGATAGATAGACGGATAGATAGACGGATGGATATACGGATGGAAAGACGGATGGATAGACGGATGGATAGACGGATGGTCAGACGGATGGACAGACGGATGGACAGACAGTTGGACAGACAGATGGACAGACAGAGAGACAGGCAGACAGGCAGGCAGACAGACAGACAGACAGACAGATTTGTTCCATAATATTCTTACATTTGCTTTATAGCATATAATAAAGAACATGTCCAATTCTTACGTTTAACAATAAAATGCAATACATATAAAATGCAAATATGAAATATGTACAGAATTAACACCTTAATAACAATAATATTTTATACAATGTACTATGTTTGCCATTTAATAGTATTATAACATTTACACAGTACTGTGAGATGTCAATAATTCATCTACAGAATAGAAAGTGTGAGATATTAAGTAATTTTTTAGTTTTGTCTTAAATAATGCAGGGTTTTGGCTATGATTCTTAATGTCTTCAGGAAGACTATTGAACAAATTTATCGCCATGTAACGTACTCCCCTTTGAAAGCATGATAAATTTGATGATGTCGTATGAAAATCATTCCTTCTGCGGTTATTTATACTATGTATGGCTGAATTAGTTGGAAAATTTTCTTTATTACATAAGAGGAAATTTATTGTAGAGTATATGTATTGATTTGTTAAGGTCAGAATCTATTTTTTTTTTTTTAATAATCTACATGATTCTCCAGCCTTTGCTCCAACTATTATTCTAATGGCTCTTTTTTGTAATAAGAATATATTTTTACTATCTACAGAATTTCCCCAAAATATTATTCCGTAGGACATAATGGAATGAAAATAGGCAAAAATATTGTCTTTAAAATACTGCTGTTTAGAAACTGTTGTACCGACCTAATTGCGAAGCATGCTGAGCTAAGTTTGGGGGTTATTTCTTCGATATGATTTTTCCAATTTATTGTATTATTAATATGCAAACCAAGAAATTTGGTTGTTGATGTTTCTAGTAGAGGTATATTGTTGATAGTTGTGTCCAATGTTTCAGAGATTAAATTTGAAGTGGCTTTAAATTGAATTATGTTAGTTTTATTAATGTTTAATGGTAGTTTATTGATTGTAAACCAGTCATAAATTTTAAGGAGAATTGTTTCTGTTTTATATTTGAATGTGGCAAAGTTATTGTCTGTAATTATGATACTTGTGTCATCTGCAAATAGTATAGGATAACCTATTCCTTTTATTATGGGGCCAAGGTCATTTATAAAAATTAAAAAAAGAAGAGGCCCTAATAGAGATCCCTGTGGGACCCCTGTATGAACATTTCCCCATGTTGAAGTAGATTTAAAGGAGTTATTAAATGCGTTGATTTTTACTTTTTGTTTTTTGTTCAGGAGATATGACTCAAACCACTGATATGCTATGCCTTTAATACCATAGTATTCTAATTTTTGTAGTAGAATTTTATGGTTAAAACAATCAAAAGCTTTGGAGAGATCACAGAATATCCCTCCTACTTGTATTTTTTTTATTAATAGCTTCCAGAATTTTATCAGTTAAATTAAACGTCGCTTGCTCAGTTGATTTATTCTTTCTGAATCCAAATTGTTCCGGAATGAGAATGTTGTATCTATCAAGATGATGATATACTCTTTTATATATATAACTTTTTCGAAGACCTTTGAGAAGACTGGTAGAAGGGATATGGGCCTGTAGTTTTCGGGCGAGGTTTTGTCCCCTTTCTTGAATAAAGGAATAACAACTGAATATTTCAGTCGCTCTGGAAATACACCATTAAACATTGAAAAGTTACATAAATAAGACAGGGTCTTGGCTATTATTTGTGAACTGGCTTTAATATTTTACTAGTAATTTCATCATATCCCGAGGAATTTTTAGACTTTAATTGCTTTAGAATTGCAATTATTTCTCGTGGATTTGTTGGAAAAATTTGAATATTTGGGAAAGTTACAGGAATAGATATTTTCAAACAATGGCATTATTATTATTATTATTATTATTATTATTATTATTATTATTATTATTCTGTGGGATGTTTAGGTTATCAGTTATTGAGAGAAAATTATTGTTGAATATGTTCGCAACTTCTGTTGCATCTGATGTTTTTCTATTATCTGTTACAAGAGTGTAACCTTGTTCTTTACTTCTACACTTTCCACTTTCTTTTTTTATTATGTTCCAAGTTGTTTTGATTTTATTATTCGAGTTCAGAATAATTCCGTTATAGTAAAGTTCTTTGGCTTTTAAGATTACTTTGTGTAATATTTTAGAGTACTTTTTAAAGTGAGCTATTAATTTGGGGTTATTACTATTTCTACTTTGAATATAGAGAGACCTCTTAGTTTTACAAGAGATTTTTATGCCTTGTGTAATCCAATTGTTTTTAGATGTTTGAGAATTTTTATACTTTACAGGAAAACTGGATTCAAAGATATTTAAGAATGTATTATGAAACACATTGAATTTACTCTTCATATCACCATTTTCATATACTGATTCCCATTTTTCATTTTTTAGTTTAGCTTCGAAATCCTTTAAAGATTCTTCATTTATGACCCTTAACCTAAATTTATTCGGGTGTTTTGATGCAGGAATGCTATCGTTTCTTCTCATTAGCATCGTGGTCTGAAAGACCATTTATAATGGGAACTGTGCGGTAACTATCTAATCTATCTCCCCTTATAATTATATTATCAATTGCAGAAATCGATCCTTTTTGTATTCTAGTTGGAAAATTGACTGTATGTATTAAATTGAAGGTTGCTAATAATGTGTTAAATTCTTCTTTTTTAGTGTTCTCAGTGAGATAGTCAGTATTTAAGTCCCCGCAAAATATGTATTCTTGTTTTTTTTCACGTATGTGTTGTAATGTATTTTCTAGTAGATGAAGAAAATGTTTGAAATCTCCAGAGGGCGACCTGTATATACCTATAACTATAAGATTACCAGATTTTAATTCTAATTCTACTGCACACAGCTCTAAATCTTTTTCTCTGCTAAATTTTAAAAGGCTGATATTTTTAAAATTTATATCGTTTCGAACAAATATGCACACACCTCCTTTCTGTAGATTCTGTCTACAATAGCTATCTCCTAGTTTGTATCCTTCCAGTGAAAGTGCCGATAAGTTAATTCCTGTTGTTTCATATGATGTTCAGTGACGCATATTATATATGGGTTTATTTGATCTATTTCTAAGAATGTTAATAACTCTGGTGACTTGTTTCTAAGGCTTTGTATGTTTTGATGAAATAAACTAAACTGTCTTCCGGTATCTTTTGTTTTTGAATTTGAATTAACCCTACAAAATTTATGATTTGTATTTACTTCACTGTTCTGATTACCTATAGGCCTACTTTCTTTTTCTAATTTATATTTTACCCTAAAAAAGGAGATGCCCTATGATGAACAGCAGGAATTATATTGGTAATCACTGGAATCCTACCCTTTATTCTATTAGCGATGAGACGCGAAAGCGTCTTCTTGCCTCTAGAACTCAAGTGTAGGCCATGAGATGTATAATCATCTCTCTTAATGCTACATACCTCTATCACATCAATATGAGAGGCATTGGGTCTGATCAAGGCATGTCCAAGTCGTGCATTCATATTCCTCACCCTGCTATGAAGCCACGGCTTGTCATACCTGTCAAAAAGCTCCACTACCTCCACATTTGTGTGGCTGCTGTCCTTACTTATGTTCTCTAGATCTTTCTCAACAGAATAACTAACATCTCTATCCAGGCTGTTCCCTGGCCCACCCACTATTACAATATGATCCCCCTTGGTAAAACCAGAAGATAGTTTTACCAGATCTTCTGTAACATGAGTAAGTCCAGCACTAGGTTTTACTATGCTACAAATCTCATAGTCAGTCCCTAATTCCTCTTTCAACAGGTTTGCTATTCCCCTCCCGTGACTGCTCCCCAGTAACAATACTTTACTTTTTCTACCATCATCTTCAGCAGAAGCCTGTTGTTGAGGATTTAGGGATAGTTGATCAACTTCCATTGTTTCTAAAACATTGAATCTGTTGGTCAACTTTATTTCACTAACATCCTCAGCAGAGAGCCTTCTCCTCCTACGATTTCGTCTGGATACAACCTTAAAATCAAGCAAATCTGAATTAAAAGTTGAAGCAACATTTCTACTTCCCAACTGAATTTTGAAAAGTTCCAGCTCATATCGCAGGTTGGCGATGGTTTCCTCCTGTTTCACAACTAATGTTTTATAGTGACAGAGTTCACATGACCAGTTATCGCATAGACTAACCTCATCACTAGTAGTGTTACTACATCCGTAATGAAACCACATTCTACAACTGTCACAAAATACTCCCTGTCTAACTTTCCTACGACAAGCACCACAGTTTCCACTCAAATCACACGCCTTAGCACTCATGTCACTAGCACAATAAATCACGAAAACAATTATGCCTACACTTCACACTTCCTAGTATTACACACTTATTGTTTGCACTGCACTTTATCACTTCACTATACCGGTACCACACTTGTCGATGTTAATCTACACGATACGTCACTTCACTGCACTTATATTTCAGTCTTGATGCAACTTCACTATTTATGTTATTTAACACACGCAATTTCTTAACCAACAATAGTATTTATATTGGAATGTGCTATTAATGAATTAGCCTAGTCCTTCTTAAACTTATGTAAGCACGTTCTATATTAGGTGTTACAATTAAGCCTACTTGTGTATCAATTAAATATTTCAACTTTACAAATAACAAAAAGCCTTAAAATTAGTCAACTTATGAGTTAAGAATTGCTCAAGTTAAAAGAAAAGGTCTGGAGTAGTGACCAAAGTGTTGAGTGATATTTGAGGTTAACTGTTTACAATATGGCGATTTATGTTGTGTATGAATTGCGAAGTATATTATTACAAAATTGCGTGGGAAATGGATGTTATGAATTTGTGATTTATATATCAGATGGTTGGGGAGTATTTTAAGTAGCTTTAAATATGATGCTCTATATATATATATATATATATATATATATATATATATATATATATATATATGAGAATTGTATCACAGTCTAGTATATACAGTCGCGAAGCTTGGGGTGATTTTTTGCATTTCTCGCGATAGTTGCTAGCCGCTTGGAGCGCTGTGTGTAATAGGAACAATAGACTGTGTCAATGCCATCGTGATCTAATACAGGCCGTAAGGCAGACCATGTGACTCGCTTAACCCGATCACGAAGGGCGGGGTTTCAACCATATAAATTAATTGGAATGCAAAAAAATAACATATATTTCTCTAAAATGTAGTGTAATTGCATTAATAAAATTTAAAACAATGATTAGGAGATACTTCAGACATAATTCCTTGCGAGTTAAGGTGTAATATTATTTTTTGTGTGAAAATTACGTTGTTCGTATGTGTAATAGACCTACCTGCCTTTATTTCTATTAAATATTGCGAAATTATTGTACATTCATTTGTGCACGATTCAATAATTTTCAGTTGCACCGCACGAATATTTAGATATGTTGAAATTATAGGTTATGTTTACTGTCCCAGTTGCCCCTTTCTGTCTAATTTTAGTGGTCTCCAGTGCTCTGCCATTCATATGGAAATATTATAGGTTATGTTTACTATATCTTATATTCCTAAATTCGCAATTATACATTATAATTAAGCATAATGTCATGTATGATACTCCGCACATTCAATTTGTCTGTATTTTAATACTACAATTGACTATTGAATTATTGTATTTATCTACTATCTAAGAGACGAAATAACAATCGTAAGTACACTAATTTCATAAGAGTGATATGGTAAATTTTCTGTCTTTATCAAGGAATGTAGATGTGCTATATTAAAATCACAATATAAATTCGTTTTTATTAAACCTCAAAATAGTTTCCATTCTAAACTTAAAACGTTGATGCGCAAAGATTATGTTAACATGTAAAATTCTCTTCACATTCAAATAACACAGTTTTGTAATTATTTCTGGAACATATTATGCAACAAGAAGTAAAGGGAACTTATGGACACATTACACTAAATAAAACTTAGCTATGATACGCAATAAAAAGTAGTATTGGAAGGATGGTCACGTGACAGGAGCTAGGGAGCTAGGAAGGAGCGAGGGGGCGTGGCAAGTGACGTCATAGTGGGCGTGGCCAAAGTATTACGTCATGGAGGGGATGGGGGGGCTTAAAGTATGATTACGACTTTCGACAAGTTGTAACGTATGTCACAAGATTACGATTTTCGACAAGTTGTAAGGTATATGTCACAAGATTACGATTTTCGACAAGTTGTGACGTATAGGTCACAAGATTACGATTTTCGACAAGTTGTAACGTATAGGTCACAAGATTACGATTTTCGACAAGTTGTAACGTATAGGTCACAAGATTACGATTTTCGACAAGTTGTAACGTATAGGTCACAAGATTACGATTTTCGACAAGTTGTAACGTATAGGTCACAAGATTACGATTTTCAACAAGTTGTAACGTATAGGTCACAAGATTACGATATTCGACAAGTTGTAACGTATATGTCACAAGATTACGATTTTCGACAAGCTGTAACATATGTCACAAGATTACGATTTTCGACAAGTTGTAACGTATAGGTCACAAGATTACGATTTTCGACAAGCTGTAACATATATGTCACAAGATTACGATTTTCAATAAGTTGTAACGTATATGTCACAAGATTACGATTTTCGACAAGCTGTAACATATATGTCACAAGATTACGATTTTCGACAAGTTGTAACGTATATGTCACAAGATTACGATTTTCGACAAGCTGTAACATATATGTCACAAGATTACGATATTCGACAAGTTGTAACATATGTCACAAGAATGCCATTTTCGACAAGTTGTAACGTATATGTCACAAGATTACGATTTTCGACAAGCTGCAACATATATGTCACAAGATTACGATTTTCGACAAGTTGTAATGTATATGTCACAAGATTACGATATTCGACAAGTTGTAACGTATAGGTCACAAGATTACGATTTTCGACAAGTTGTAACGTATATGTCACAAGATTACGATTTTCGACAAGCTGTAACATATATGTCACAAGATTACGATTTTCGACAAGTTGTAACGTATATGTCACAAGAATGCCATTTTCGTATCAGTTGCAATGTTTATCACAAAGAAAGAGGGTGTGAGACTAACTTGTTCTCCGATTACATATAACAGCAGAGAATCTCGATATGATGGTATAAATCATTTGGTACAATATATCCCATTCAAAAGTCGGAGGAGATGTCTGCAAAAAGGGTGTAAGAGCGTTGTTCGAACACAATGTTCAAAGTGTCTTATTGGATTATGTATAAAGTGCTTTTACCCATATCATATGTTTAAAAATGTAAGTATGTGTTACTTTTTTTCTGTGACATAATTTACAATAAGTACCATGCTACACATTTTTATTTTGTTTCAGGACGTCCATTGATGTACAAGGTTTCCTATTGGATTATGTATAAAGTGATTTCATATATTTAAAAATGTAAGTATGTGTTACTATTTTCTGTGACATTATACAATTTACAATATGTATGATGCTACACCGTTTTTTTTTTTCAGAACGTCTATTATGATGTACATGGCTTCCGAGAAGCTTGGACAAACAACTGCATTTTAAATGAACTCGCCGTCTCCATGGCAATTTGCAGCAAGGATGCTGAAAACACCCCGTCACTTGGCGCCATCTTATTGGTTGTGTTTATACAAAGAATTCTTGGAACAATTATTTATCATCAGTTATGTGTATAATTTGGAAGAAATTGATTTTCCTAATTTATTTATGTTAAAAAGAAAAGGAACATGTGCTCTTATCATTGCAGAAACAATGTAAAATTTCTTCAATTTTGGTGAAAACATTATCAAAATTGGGATTCACTAACTGAAAATATATTTCAATACTCAATGCATTGTATTTCTTTTTATGAATAAATATATACGCATAATTTTATGTTGTTACTATTTTCTTTTACCAAGCACATCCCCATCCTCAATGACTAGGTTCAGTTTAATCATTGACATTCTCTCAATCATCCTCAGGTTTTATCATACAAACATGTAATGAATCCACCGCTCCCAAATCAATAAGCTACCACTGGAATTATGTTATATTCTTGTAACATATATGTTTAGAATAATCTCAACTTATACACCAATTCTTAAGGATTATTAATATTTGAAAACCTATATACCAATTCTCAATATTGGAAAAGGATTACTAATATCTGAAAGGAAAGTGTTATAGTTTAATTCTCTAAACGAACCCAACCCTTTGGTTATGTGAGATGGAAATGGATGGTTAAGACATAGAAGAAATTACAGTGCAAAACTATTTCCAAAAAGAACATTTATTACAATTCGAACATTCTTCATAATCAAGCTTAACATTCACCACGCTTCATCATGGTCACTTTTTTTTTACACTCAGAGCATTTAAATTGTGCGATTTCTTCTTCTTCAGCTCAAACCGAGACTGGAGATGCAGTATCATCTAAATTAAAATAAAGAATAAATATTGTGAGACATTATTAACGCTATGGCTGCTATTACACTACCAAATTTTTTTTGACAAAGATCTTTTATAAAATATGTGATAGTGTAATAGTTGTATAAATTCGAGCGTATTATTCATCATCTTGCCCCCCCTCCCACTGCTGTCTAAACTTGTTCAATGTCAATTATTCCAAACTGCAATACTTATTTCATTACACTTCTAAATAATTCACCTCAACATCCAGCCATATTACCTCCAAGGTCATTATCAAAAACATGTTTTTTATCATTACTCAGCAATTTCATCGTCGGATGTGACATTGCATAATATTTGCACACATAGCAGATAGCTATTATTTACTTGTAATCAATACAATATTTGTGTAACATAAGACGCCGGATGTCAATTAACAGCTTGCATATTATTTGCATCATGCAATATTTGTGTAATATAACACGTTCCAGGTGCTTCAAAAACATATTTTTATCATTACTCAGCAATGGCATTGTCGCCGGAAGTGATTCAGCAAGCTTGCATAATATTTGCACACTTCAACATATACATCTACATTGATTTATCTGCTACAATTACTGTATTACGAAATAATAATGTCACATTCTGAATGTTGGTAATAATGTATTAAAAACGCTAAACAAACCACTCAATTTTACTTCAAAATGTATTACATTGGAATAATATGAGAAGAATGTATGTGTTTAATTTACAAGTGTGCTAGATTAATTTTTTTATAAATTGGCTTAAAGTACAACCATTTACGCCATCAATAATTCCTCCATTCCAATTTCAATTAACACTTGCAAATTTCCCTTACCCATTACTATTTATCAATTAAATTACTATTACATTAGAATTTTATCAAATTCCCCCCCCCATTTCCAACTTCAATTACAAATTTATAACATCACACTTTAAGTTATGCCGTATGTATTTCAAATTATAAACAGCCCTCACCCATTTCCAACTTCAAATACAAATTTATAACGTCACACTTTAAACTTCTTTATGACGAATAATAATAATAATGAGAAGAAGAAGAAGAAGAAGCAATTACTATATTACGAAGTGCTTCGGTAATAATATATGGTTTAAAATAAATCCAATAATACTTCAAAATGTATTTAATTATTAATCAATCCAATAAATGTTACTTCAAAATGTATTAAATTGGAACCATAATAATAATAATAATAATAATAATAATAATAATAATAATAATAATAATAAGGTGGCCATTATTCAGCACTTGCGTCTTCACCGGATGTGAATTAACAGCTTGCATATTATTAGCATCATGTAATATTTGTGTAATATAACACGTGGTAATAATGTATGGCTTAAATTAAATACGCTAAACAAACCACTCAAAATGTATTACATTGGAATAATAATAATATGAGAAGAATATATGTGTTTAATTTACAAGTGTGCTAGATTAATTTTTTTATAAATTCGCTTAAAGTACAACCATTTACGACATCAATAATTCCCGCATTCCAATTTCCATTTCCCATTACTATTTATCAATTCAATTACCAGTACATTAGAATCTTAATATTTTTTTATCAATTACTCAACAATTGGCTTAAAGTACAACCAGTTTCAGCTTCAAAAACATGCTTTTATTATTACTGAGCAATTGCATCACCGGATGTGAGATTGCACGTGTAATCACATCATTGTGTAGATGAAATCTCAGACATGTATGAACTTGTGTATTTCAACTATACAAACTTGTATGAACATATGTAATTCAAATTATTACGTTACGCCTCAACCTGCACTTGTGAATGACGTCACACTTTAAGTTATGCCGTGTGTATTTCAAATTATTACCCCCTCCCCCATTTCCAACTTCAGCCACATCCTGTTTAATTTACAAGTGTGCTAGATTAATTTTTTATCCATTTATGTCCCACATTCCAACACCCATTCCCCAATCAATTAAATTACCATTACATTAGAATCTTAAGAAAAAGAATGTATGTGTTTAAGTGTGATAGATTAATTCTTGGACACTCGCCGGATGTGACCTTGCATAATATTTGCACACATAGCAGTTTTCAAACATGTATGAACTTGTGTCTTTCACCTGAGAAGAATTGCCGGATATGACTCAGCATAATATTTGCACACATAGCAACATTCAGGAGATAAACATGTATGAACTTGTCATGCCATTACATACCTGCACGTCATACTTTAACCTTGAACTCTTAGATTGCCATTTATGACGTAATTTAAGTTACACCCCTTTCTTACGTCATAATTTAAGCCCCCCACCCCCTCCGTAATATCATACTTTAGCGACGCCCACTTCTGACGTCATACTTTGGCCCCGCCACTTCTGACGCCATACTTTGGCCACGCCCACTATGACGTCACATGGGAGCCAGTTAGTACTATGACGTCAATTGGGGAGCCATTGGGAGCCAGATAGTACCCACCATTTGTATTCTACTATAAAATTATAGTATAATAATTCACTGAGCTCCATACACTGAAATAGAAAACCCGAACTTATATTACGGCCTGGTCTAGATCGAAAAAGCATTGACTGTGCCGTATTTCGCTTTATTGTGAAAAGTTGTGTAAACTGTGAAATGTTCGTTATCGGTTGTAATAACTGTAAATGGCTAAAATACAATAATTTTATTAATAATATGGGACAAGGAGACGTTTGTTGCACTATAAATTCTAAGAAAAAGAGATCAGAGTTATCCTTCCGAAAGATCCAGGAAGGTGAGTTTATAGAATATAATATATGCTTTATGAAAGTAATATATAAACCTTATGTATTTCGTATTTCACTAGTGGAAGGAAGGTGTTAATTTTTCAAAAGAACAAGATATCAAAAGTACAATACATTTTATCGTCTGCTAGAAAAAGAGTCTGTGATGAGGCGATAGTAGCGATCCTGGTGGCTAGCAACTATCTATGAATGCATATTTCAACTGTCTATGTGTGCATATTTAGTAAGTATTGAGCTTCGCAGTTGTATATACTAAACTGTGATTGTATTAAATATGAGTTCGAAAACACAGAGCTGCTTTATCACAATCTTACCTCCTCAGTCACTACTGCCAACCTCCCAAACATGTTCCGTTCTGTGGAACAGGCGTTGTCATAATGTAGTTCCAAAGTGAAACGAGTATTTGTAACCGCAAGTATTTCGTACTATAGGTAGACCATTTACAAAAAACAGTTATGGCGGAATCCTTACCTTATTTCCTTCTCCCACACTCGCTGTGCGAACCCCTCCGTGCATTCCCCTCCGTCGATCACCAATCAGAGTCTGTTTCTGAACTCAGGTCGGCAGCACTAGACCCGCTACTATCGTCACTCCCATTGGATAACGATATGATTACGCTGTCTACTGCTGCATCAACCGTACACTCCTGGTCAAGATATTTGTCTTCTATTTTCCTCACATGCTCACAACATTTCCTCCATTTTTCGGACGGATATTCATTCATAAGTTTTACGACTAAACTTTTTTTCTCGCCTAAGGATGTGCCAATACTCTGGCTAGCTACTTGACCTTTTATGTCACCCCAAACCTACTCGATCGAATTTAAGTCGGGATGATATGGGGGAAGCCGAAGGGGTATGTGACCATATTTCATGATGAGTTCATCAACTACGTATATTCGTTTGTGATGAACTCCTTTCACTATCTGAAGAAGCTGGGACCTCGTGTCTGACTCAATGAAGTCAATTTCATGTTTCCTCAGCCACTCCACTATTTTGTGTCGAGGAGTTGCTGTGGTAGGCCTCTTATCTATCTCCACATTGTGATATTTAGCGTTATCCATCACAATAACGCTAGGAGATTCTAATTTAGGGAGGAGTTCATTTTCCATCCATCTACAATAATTTTCCGCGTTCATGGAGGTATGATAATCGCCATGTTTTTGTCCACTTTTGAACACCAACAATGCACCTTCCACGAATCCATCTTCCCCTCCTCCATGTAGCACTATTAGTCTTTCCCCTTTTCCTATTTTTGTTAGAATGCCTAATTCCTCCTCTGCCTGCCAGCATGATTTTACAGAGTGTGACTCTTGAATGTAGGTTTCGTCTACATAAACAATATATTTGCCTTCCCTCCTATGTTTTCTTATTTCTTTCAAATAACGTGTTCTCCACACTGCAATATCTGGTCTTTCTACCAATATTTTTATATTATTTTGGCACTTTTTCCATTTGAAACCAATTTTCTTTAATGTCTGACGTAGAAATTCTCGTCCACAGTCAATAACCTGATCTTCCTTCAAAGCCGTTAACAGTTTTCCAACTGTTGGACATTCTCTTTCCACGGCATAAAATCCACGAATTTTTTGCCTTATGGCACAGACTATATAATTGTCCACTTCTACTCTTTTCTTTCTTTCCCCCTTTTTTCCATTGGGTGTAGAGAAAGATAGAGATCCCTTTGCTAAACTCTCTATTCCTTCCTTCACAATTCTGGTGATCACTCTTTCCGAAACTCCAGTGGCTTCACTTGTTACACGTGCAACATTAATGTCCATCTTGTGTTCTTCTTTCTGCCTTTTAAAGAACTGATGCACATTGTATACTATTTCGCGGGCCTGGCCTCTTAGCGGCCTGCCAGATTTAGATGTCGAAGGCATCCTAACCTAAAAGTACTAAAACTTAAATGCAAAGCACTATTACTTTTATGTATTTATTTTACACTTCACTTGGTCGCGACTGTACGTACTCACTCCGAAATCAGCACTGACTTCCGCCCACGTGCTCATCATGATCACGAGTTGCGGGAGGGGAGACTCGCGCATGCGCATTGGAACTGCATTTACAAAGTGGTAGACCTATAGCTCAGAGCAACACTGTTATTTTGGAACATAGTGTTCCAAGGTGCTGTTACTTTTTGGAACAGTTCCAAACAAGGAACGGTTCCAAAATAACTGTTACGTTATTTTTCCCCACCTCTAATCAGCGATATCTTTGCGTGGAAACGAAATTCCGTCCCCGCATTACCTAACGGGATATGCGCATAGACTTACTAAATAACCGCTAGACCGCTCACTGGCGCTAGTGTTATGCTCCCAAATTGAACAGCCTACGGCCGGCCATTTGTTTGGTTGAGCTGAATAAGTATGATTCGTTTGTGTGCTGTTTTTAATTGCAGCAATGCACACAGATGTAAAGATAAAGAAGGAAGGAATGTTACATTTCACTGATTAGTTAATCTTTAATTTCTACAACATTTTTGGCCCGTATTATGTTACAGAAGACAAACTATTGTACTTATACGACTGTTTGTGCTTCAGGTTTCCTCTGAGTAAAGATTCCCTTAACCGAAAATGGATAGGTGCAATCCGCAGAGAGAATTTCTACACTACAATGAATCATTCAGTGTTTCAACTCATTTCGAAGATAGTTGTTACCTCTCAAACTACGTTATTACCGTGTACATTGTTATTGTCCTTCATCCACTCCATATCCTTCCCTTTTTTCAAACAGCTGTTGCTTCAGTGCATACATGAATAATAAAATTATTCGCCGAATTCGAAGATACAGAATTAATAATAATAATAATAATAATAATAATAATAATAATAATAATAATAATAATAATCAATGGCGCTACAGTCCGTGAAGGGCCCAGACCGACCAGCCTGCTGCTGGCCTCACGCCCACATGCCGAAGCAGAGGTGGACGATCATCCAACCAGAATGGAGGTATCGTGTGGTTAGCACGATGATCCCCCCAGCCTTTACAGCTGGCTTTCGCAACCGGATTTTGATACCTATCGTAGCTCCTCAAGTGCATCACGATTCTGGGTGGGCACCGGTCCCATATACTGGCCGAAATTTCATGACAAAATTTCTTCCCCCATGAGGACTCGAACCAGCTCGCATTCCGTAACGCGATTCCTAGGCAGCATGCCTTAGACCATGACGCCACGGCGCGGGACGGTACAAATAGATCCTGTTTAAAAAAGTATATAAACAAATTTCAGAGCGTAAAAGCTGAAACATGTTCATTAATACTGCATGTACTATCCACTCATTAAGTAATGGCATAACACATTTCAAATTCATCTCCCAGAATAAGTATTAGGCCACATAGCCTGTTAGAGGAATTTTCACACCATCGTTCCTTTGGACGACTCAACAGAAACTGTATAAACTACAAAAAGTTAATTTTTTAATATGCCTGATTGAAAGTAACTCTTGTCTTAGTTACGGATTAATGAAACAGTTTTTTATGCTGCTGCTGCTACTACTACTACTACTACTACTAATAATAATAATAATAATAATAATAATAATAATAATAATAATAATAATAATAATGCTTTTTGATTTTATACAACAGTTTAACCTACAGATTAAATTGAAAGGTAGACATTATTAACGTTGGTTATGAATATTCACATTCGGAGTTCCTATGAAAATGTGCAAGCCTGACAGCCTAATTGAATCCCGATAAAGCGGATCGAGATTGATAAAAATCCCGATTTGAGGGATAATAGCCTAGAACGTAATTTAAACAAGTTAGTCTGCATTTCCTATTATCCGATATTTGTATTTATATATTGACTCAAATGGTTACATTGTAAACATAGAGGTAACCCGCGGAAATTTAGTAAGTCTGTGAGGTAATCCAGCTATTTGCCGTAAGGCAACTCTATTCGCAAGATAATAGTTCCCTAGTTCTACCGCATTGTTGATTAATCCGTTTCGGTACCTAGTTACTGTTCTCGCAAATAATCAACATTGTGTATTTTAAGTGCGTTGAGTGTCAAAACAAAAGAGCGTTTTGATATCGTATTTTACACTAATAACAGACACATATAATTGCTGCGTTTTGTAGTGCAGTGAACTATGTTTAAACATGGACTCATCGTCAGATGTACTGTTGCAGTACCGGTTCCGAAAAAGAAAAGTTGCAAAGTTAATTTAGTAGCGAATGATTAAAACATATGCGTGGTTAATAAAAGAAAAAAACGATTAGCCTATAGTATTCACTGTACTGTGTGTCTTTCGTATTTTAGTGTTTCTCAGGGAGGCGAATATTACATTAAAAGCACGCGAATACTAGTTTGCAGAAAACAAGTATAAATCTTATGATAAAGTGATGATATCTCGATTTCCCTCGCAGAAAACCTAGTAACTCTGCTGACAGCAGACACACGTTATTAAAGGTATCTCGCAAAGGAAGTATTGTTCCTGTAAACAAAAACATTTAGCTTTCGGATACGCAATACAACACGTATTCAAATATCGGTTTCGAAATCCCGCGCGTTTTCTAACAAACAAATGGCGGCTTTCTGCTGCTTCAATTTTGGAACATATTTCTCAGTTCTTCGCTACGGCGTGGTAGGGGCTCGGATATGCGTGGCTCTTGCAAACCAGGGCTTCAGTACGTAACAGAAAACTATACGGTATAATTGTTCGTAATATACTATATGTATCTCGTATTTAGTTCAGATTGTGTATATTAACAAACATCGTATTATTTATAATGTAGGTTATTTACACATAAAAAAGTGCGCAATAATTTAAATTTCATAAAACAAATACGGTAAACAATAATGTATTACACAAGAGTAACATCAGTAACGTTGCACTTAGGCCTAATCACAACTTCTTTTACATGCCAGTACTACTACTACTACTACTACTACTACTACTACCACAGTCTAATACATATTAGACTGTGCTACTACTATGTACGAGCGTGCGATCCGCGGATAGTGCGTAAAATGTAAGATCCTATCGGCAAAAAGGGTAAAATATGTCAAATGGAGAGGATTTTAAATATTTATTACAATTAAATTTTATATATACATTTCTCTAGTATTACGGATATATTTCATTTATACATTTATAGTAGTTTCTGCATGTAGCACTTCTGCGTTACAATTACTGTAGAAGTCGACTGTCGCAAAACATATTTCTTTAAACATTACTCTCCTATGTCTCCAAGCCCAGGTGACATGACAACTTGATTTTGGTAAACATTATTATAGCGACAAGAAATCACGTAGTGACCATTACTTGTGGTTATTAAAAAATGATGCTGACAAACATTCCCTTGTTTATTTCCAAATATCTCAGAGAAATGGTCTCTGCAATCCTCTCAATAGTCTAAACAAAGTTACTGTAGCCACGTAAACATGTAATAACTAATAAGTTTGTTTTTAATGTTTTGAGAACCCCATAACACAAAAAGGAAATAAACATATTCAATATATGGGTCTATTTTGTACATGCAAAGGAACAAGGAACAGCCTGTTATATATGGTAGGCCTACTTGCTTGTGCCAGTCGTGTTTAGTGATAATGTCGTCATTCCCTTGTCCGTTTCGGTGAAGTGCGGATGGGGAACAATACTACATTAGATTATTTTCAATTTATTATACTTTAACAATACTGTTAGGAATTTTTAAGTATTTAAATATTTTCAATAGTATTAAGCAGTACGATATTAAACTAGGAGCTATTTTATATTGAAATTATGACACAGTAGCCTTTTAAGTATGAAGAAGTGTCGTTAACCCGGAAGTGAAGTGAAGTGAAGTGATAATGTACTGGCAGTAAGAAATCAGATGTCACTATGTTAGGTTCTGACGTGAAATAGGTAGTCGCAATGAAATCAGAAGATAGTGATAGCGGCCCTAACTATGTCCTACTCTCAAAAAAAATTACATGCAGTGTACCTAAATATGCAGGACGGAAATGAAATTGTAGAAAATTATGGTAAACAATTCCTTGATTTAAAGCTTGGTTTTGCTCTGATGAAACATACTGTAAAAGGGCTAGATGTAGGTTCTGGCTCTTCTGTTCTTGCTGTTGTTGATTCTTCTGAAGATACTCCCAAGGTACGGAGACAACAAAGTGTTTAAAAAATCATTTTATGTGTTAGTATTTAATTTTTTAAAATTATTTCCTTATGAGAATTTAAAAAAAATCGTTTAAATAAAACACTGTGGAGAAAGTTTAGATAAAATAATCAAAATAGGCCTATTTTATATTAGTGTACGATTCTCCAATCAAAAGTACGATAATTTGGAACCAATTGTGCAATCCAGTCAAGCCTGTTGCGAAGTACCTTCCTTTCCGCACAGTGACACAGCAGCAACTGATTCAATCCATATTTGCTATTGAATTGAGTTTACTCCCGATATCGTGGCGCAGTTAAGTTGGTTTAGAAACAAGCCGCCGGTAAAGATAGCTGTCCCGAGCAGTAATCGTACGCTTCTACGAGTCAGTGTTTTATTTTTATTTGTATGTTTCTAGGAATTGAGATTTCTATGAGGATAACCTCATTTTTTTCTTGTTTGTCAGTAATGTGATGGTTGGCCTGTTTAATTTGTAATTGTGTTTTGTCACAATATAATTTGAAGTATTGATTTTCTAGAACTACTGGTAGAATTTATTTTTAGTAGCTAGTGTGGTTGTGTATCCGATGTAAAATAGATTTTGTTTGGTTACCAATTTACACACTTGATTGTGTTTTCGGAGATAGTGAGACTTTGCTGACACAGAAAAATTATCCAGTGTCATTGTAATAATTATATACAAATTAATATGTAAATAGAAAAGAATTTGGAATATGCCACTTGTGTTCATTGCCCCAACATATTTCTGGAGGGACATCAGAAATCGAACCTCGCATCTACCGAATATCAAGTCATCGCATTTCCCCGTAATTATCCGTCAGGCTAAAATTGTGATTAATATTTGAGGAGAAAAATTCGCCCCGGCGCCGGGGATCGAACCCGGGTCCTTGGTTCTACGTTATTAATTGTCAATATTACAGATATTATTCTGTCTGACAAATTGATAAATCTATAATTATTAAATTGTGATTGTCAGCAGAGAGAGAGTTGCCTCATTGCTTGTTTTACACTTGATCAAAAATCGCGATTATCAATGCAGTGACTAGCCAATGTAATTTCATGCTGCAAGTACCGTGTTTCCCCCCCCCCCCCCTCGTCTTTTAATCTTTATTCCTCAGTCCAGCTGTACGGCCTCCTTCCACATTCAATACTTGAAAAAGTAAGTGTAGTCGGTCGACCTTCTTACATCGCATATCAGTGTTGCGGTGGCTTTCGCTGAGAGCGAGTCGCTAGATCAAGAGCTCGCTATTCGGGATCTTCATTTTCATTTCGGTGTGTTGGTTGACATGAATAGAATAGATAAACATCATCCCGCAAAATCAGCTGATGTGAGAAAAGTTTCTGAATTCGTTTGTGTTGTGATAATGTGTATTAGCATAGTGCATTCCTAGTGATATTTCGTATGTGATGTATGATTCTGGAGAAGTAAGATACGAGTGTATAATGTGTGGAGATGAAATCCCAAGCGTAAATACATACATGTATTTAAAAAGTGAAACTTCTATATGACAACTTTTACACATTTATATTCTTCTTGAGGGATTTTAGATTTTGTAATTAGCTATTGTTTACAATCAGGAATTGTAAATATCCGATAAACACATTGTTAGTCGATTTGAGGTTATCTGCTGTCAACTTCCACTATTATTGTGGCCTAGCCTACTTATTTTCTTCAATTGTATAAAGTCTTTATCATACTTTCAAAATGCCGACTGTGATATCAAAATATATTGACAATACTGCAGCCAAGTACAATATTCCTAAAGAACATTTTACTAGGAGTGTAGTAGCAGCAGCAATTTTTCTATATGGCCTAAAACTAGGTTATCCGTATATTCAGTCATTGTGCAAGAATGGCACAACTAGTAATTCACATCAAAATGGACATCCTTCAATTATCAGTAGTACGGTGGGTGACGAAAACTGTGCCGAGTGTCCCACAAACAATAATGTCCAGAATGAAAAACCAGTTGGAAACGGAGTTACGAATGGTGAGACAGTTGTTATTAAGCGAAGGAAATCGCCAGGAATTAATAAAGAATTCGTTATACAACTTCAGAAATTGGTGAAGTTAATGATTCCTGGAATATGGACAAAAGAAATTGGATTGCTCTCAATGCATACAGTGGCACTGGCAACGAGAACATTCTTGTCAATTTATGTAGCGTCGATGGAAGGCCAAATCGTGAAGTACATTGTAAGGAAAGATGTGAAGAATTTTGCTATCATGTTGCTCAAGTGGTTGGGCGTTGCTGTTCCAGCAACCTTCATCAACTCAATGATTCGGTACCTGGAGAACAAACTGGCTCTCGCTTTCAGGTGAGCTTTCTCTAACAAACTGTCTCCTTTAAGATGCTTTCATCCTGTTTCTTACAGGTTGTAATGATTATAAATTTAACATTTTATTTATCCTGCAAGCTCCCTTATGTTCGTTTATTAAGTTAGAGAGAAATTTATCACGAAATTTATATGAAGGCTTGGTTCACTGGACGTCAGAAACAAATGAAGTATATATTAATAAGAATGTGTACATCTATTTGTTGTAGGCTTATAACATTAAAGGTTACACCATATTTTTTTGCCTTCAAAACACAAATTCCTTTCACTATTTTGATACAAGATAAATAAGTCTACATTCCTATGTAAAATGTTTTCTCTTCGTGTTTATTATTCATAATGAACTTTCTGTCACAGTATAGTACGTTCTATGATAAGAAAACTTAACAGCATTCTTCTTAAGATAGCAACTTATTTAACTGTACAGTATATATGCTTTGTGTTTTCACGCACTCATTATCTGTGACTCAGGAAATGAAGCACAGACTGGTATGAATCAGTTCCCGGTACCTTGTGTAGAAAGAATCAGAATTACTCATAGGTATAAGGTGTCTTTGTTGTTATGGTTACACATGTTTCTGTAATCTGCTGTCAAATTGAAAATTATCTACTTATTTGAGAATCGAAGTTTAAATTATAGTTCTTCTATTATTTAGACCTAGTCTGTATAAAAATTGTTATAGAAAAGCTCATGAATTGTTTCCTTTTCACAGTTTATAATCATGCTGCAGTTGAGAAACCCATTAACAGTTCTAATTAATACATTCCACGAGAAAGTGAAAAACACATTAACTTCCTTAATTTCAGAACATAGTATAATTTAACTGCATAGACTATTATTTCATAATAGATAGACAAAGAGAATGGTTCATTTGAAGCAAGATGAACATAGGATAGGCTGGAGTGATATAAGGTAGTTCTTTATTTATTATTTTGAAACTATAGAGTTGGCGTGGGTTCGAATCCCGATTGGGTTGACTACTTGGTTCGATTTTCTCCAGGATTTACATAACTCTGAGATAAAAAATTTAATATAGGCCTAATCCCGTAGTAAACCTTGAGAATCATTTCATCAAATAGCCTACCATCTCGCTATAATTAATTCCACCAACAGTAGATAACCTGAATCGATGCAGCTTCATTAAATAACGGATTAAAAAAACTACGAATACAGGTTTTAGGTACAAAGTTCATGTGATAACTATATTATGATGATACTGTAATTAAGCTATTTTAAATGAAAATGGCAGAGCAAATACCTGCCACACAACCACCACTTCTGCCAGATCAATTACCAGCTAATAGCTACTTTTAGTGACCAAGAGCAAAGCTTTCTCTTCAGTCTTTCATTACAACAATGTAGCCTATTTATCATCAGCAGAATTGATTCTTTTTACTGAGCAATATTTCATTATTATTAGTAAACTACAGTCACTACCTCAGAATGGCAAAAATTAAAAAAAAGCATTAAAGTAGCCTAATAGATTTTTGCCTCTTTCATCTCTGATGACTCAGTCATCAGCACCAACACACGGTCACTTGCTTTATCAATCTTTTCCCAAGATCTAGTCTGGGGAAAGACTAGTTTCGCATTTCTACTTCATTGAATACAAGGGTGAATGTGAATCAGGGAGAAATGTAGAAAAATAACAGGGAAAACAGGATTATCCTAAAGTAAGTAGGGCAATGCATATTTTCTTACCATAAATACCATTTGAATTTGCCTTGATTTAATTCATATCTCTGGTGTGGAAAATTTAACTAAGGTTATTTTATATGGTGATAGCCTAGGCCTATATGTTGTTTAACAGGTGGTGCACCAAATTTGTACAGTAACAAGAGCTAACCTGCCATGACATATTTTTTATCATCATCATTCTAAATTGTATAAGTTCATAATTTATTAATCTCTTAACAGAATTCTGTATTACAGTGCTAAACATTCAGTGCAAAGAATTTATCCTAAAATAATTAGCCTATATCGGTAGGCCTTTTCTCATCTCTGTACTTTAATGTACTTCAGTACTGAGGAATTAGAACCGTTACGAAACATACCTATCTAGTTGTAAATTGAAATCATTAGTGGCATGTTATTTCCTCTCAAACTCAGGCTTGTGTCAGGTTTTAAATCATCCTCTTAGTTGAGGTTACCGGTATGCATTAGGCCTACTGAGTTTTAAAACTTCCACCATTTTTATCTCATTTCATCGAAATTTTAATCATTAATTCCTTCCATTAAGACATTATGTTGAAATATTAAGGTTTTTTTTTTATTTGTAAAGTTAAATAGAGATGTGCATATCTTATCAATAAATCAGATTACATATGAATGAATAAAGATTTTTTCTAGTTTCATGACTTAATGTGTAGCTCAATAATTGAGTAATGGAATTATTGTGTTTTTGCTTTTTGTTATCATTTGTGGTTTGGAATAAAAGTGTAATTATTTTTAATTTTCTGCTGAATGTTACACATAAAAATTATACTGGCAGTATTTTTCGAGTGACTTAAAAATAATATACATTTCCATAGAACACAGTGTTTAAAATGTGTGGCAAAAAGTGTCCTTGCATTATCATGGTTTTTGAGAAATCTGTTTTTCTAGATTGAAAAATGTGAAAAAATAAGTTAATAGCCTATCTATGAATAATAGTACCAGCAGAGTCTAGTATATACAGTCACGAAGCTTGGGATGATTTTTTTCATTTCTCGCGATAGTTTCTAGCAGCTTGGAGTGTTGTGAGTACTAGGAAAATAGACTGTGATCGTGTGGCATCCTAATCTAATACAGGCCGTAAGGCAGACCATGTGACTCGCTTAATCCAATCACGAAGGGCGGCGTTTCAACCATGTAAATTAGTAGGAATGCGTAAAGAGTAACCTATATTTCTAAAAAATGTAGTGTAATTGCATTAATAAAATTTAAAACAATGATTATGAGACACTTTAGACATAATTCGCTTGCGAGTTAAGGTGTAAGTTAATATTATTTTTGGTGTGAAAATAATTTTGTTCGTATGTGTAATACCTGCCTTTATATCAATTAAATATTGCGAAATTCTTATACATTCATTTATGCACGATTCAATAATTTTCAGTTGCACCACACGGATATTTAGATATGTTGAAATTATAGGTTATGTTTACTGTACCAGTTGCCCTTTTCTGTCTAATTTTAGTGGTCTCCAATGCCCTTGCATTACATATGTATGTTATGTCATATGGAAATTATAGGTTATGTTTACTATATTTAACTTATATTCCTGTATTCGCAATTATACATTATAATTAAACATAATATCATGTATGATACCCCGCACATTCAATTTGTCTGTATTTCAATACTACAATTGAGTACTGAATTACTTTATTTATTTACTACCTAAGAGACGAAATAACACAATCCTACGTACACTAATTTCATAGGAGTGGTATGGTAAATTTTCTGTCCCAATTAAGGAAGGTAGAAGTGCAAAATTAAAATCACAGTATAAATTATTTTTTATTAGACCTCAAAATAGCTTCAATTCTAAAGTTAAAATGTTGATGCGAACAGATTATGTTAACATGTAAAATTCTCTTCGCATTAAAATAACACAGTTTTATAATTATTAGTTCTGTAACATTATTATGCAACGGAACTTATGGACACATTACACTAAATAAAACTTAGCAATGATACGCAATAAAGTTATAATATTTCACTGAGCTCCGTAGACTGGAATAGAAAACCCAAACATACATTACGGCCTACGCATTGTTGTGAAAAGTTGTGTAAACTGTGAAATGTTCGTTATTGGTTGTAATAAATATAAATGGCTAAAATACAATAATTTGAATAATAATATGGGACAAGGAGACGTTTGTAGTACTATAAATTGTAAGAAAAAGCGGTTAGAGTTATCCTTCTTCCGAAAGATGCAGGAAAATGATTTTATAAAATATAATAGCCTATAGATATACTTTATGAAAATAATATATAAACATTGTATTTCATATTTCAATAATGGAAGGATGGTGTTAATTTTTTCAAAAGAACATGATATCGAAAATACAATAGGCCTACATTTTATCGTCTGCTAAGGAAATGGTTTGTGATGATAGTAGTGATCCTGGTGGTTAGCAACTATCTATGGATGAATATTTAGTAAGTAGGCCAGTAAGTACCTGATGATTAGGTTAGCTTACAGCCCTTTAAAATAATTATTATTTAGGTCACCTACAATTCGAATAATGAAATGAAACTTTGCACAAATATTTTTCATAGACCAAATGATTTTTGATGGAAAAATTAAAAAAAAAAAAAAAAACGTCAATAATTAAAATTTTTCAAAAGAACTCAGAAGTGCATCCCCTTAATAGTAACTAGAACACGTGTTCTCATTACTACCTTGTAAGTAATTTTATATGAAGACAAAGTACTAATGAGTAAACTAACTTCTGTGTAAAAATGAATCTTGCTAAGAAATCTGAATTATTGGTTTATTAATTGCTGTAAACAGTGAAGAAGAAAGGAATCACAATTATTTTGAAGATTTTTAAATTGATTACTCTCAAAATTTAGAAACTGTATAAGAATATTTCCGTTTTAACTTAGTGGAGAGAATGTCATGTATCACACAAAATGTCGAATGCTCTCAGTCACAGATTTTATTATTTTTGCATGTTAGTGACATTTCGTTTTTTTATTAGGCTAGGCCTAAGTTATTATTTTTTATTGAGAACTGTGAAATTACTACATTTTTAGAAGATGTTTCTTGTATTTTTTTCTGTTAAATAGTTTAAACAGAAAAAATAATACATTCTTAATCACTAGGCCTAAATTGCATTTCAATACTAAAATTTACAAAGTAGATACAACATTCTATCACTTCAATTTAAGAGATATTATGTCATGGTAGGCCTAGTTAATAAAAAGTTAGGCCTATACTTCATGTGAAATGACCATCTAAAATATTTACTTAATGATCAATACATCATTTTAATTAACAGTGAAGAAGACACAGATCAGATTTGTGGATGATAGTTTTCCACATAATTGGGAACATTTTATGTTACAATAGATTCTTTTAACCTGGAAACTCTAGAGATAATACTTCTAATGATACTGTACTCAATTTCAGGTGGTGTTCCAACTCTTTTTCTGTTGAGTAACTTGATGCACATACATTAAAAAAATTCTTCAATAAAATCTCCTTACACCAATATGTCCCTTATTGCATTGTTTTTGTTAGCATTCATGAATTAAAGTGGCAGGCCATGGATTGCAGGAAGTCTGGAGCTCGAGTGAGAGACTGGGTATTATGACAGGTTTTCGGATTTTTAATGCATCCAGGGAGGTACTGAGATAGTAATTTGAAATCGAATACAGCAGCTTATATTAAATTTTTTTACTAATGATTGATACTCATCATGATTTACTCAAGAAGTGGTCTTCGAGGCTATGCCATACATATAAATTATTTCGCCATCTTAGATGTTGCTTGTAGTACGCCACATGGAGATGAAAATATGTGGTGATTATAATAATAATAACAATAATAATAATAATAAAAATGACTGATATTATTATTATTATTATTATTATTATTATTATTATTATTATTATTATTGGGGAAAAAAGTAATTAGGCCTATATCAGGAGAAATTGGAGTATTTCACGAAAATATCTCAAAATATTCTCAAAATTTAATTTGGATTTGGCTGGGTTTTGGAATTGGATCATCTGCATGGAAAACTGATGCCCTTGTCACGAAATGCTATTATCTTCTCAATTGCACCTTTTTTGTTAGTTCATAGTTATTATACCAGGCTAACAATATATATCTTAGCTGGAAAACAGCAACTTTGGCTATTGGTGCTCCCATATGCTGGTTATTTAGACAATATAATTAGTATCAGTAATTTGACAAACAACGCATAATGAATATTATTAAATGTAAGGAGTTTTTGTGTGTTAATGGAGAGGGAGTTTATTTTTGCGTTCTTCCAACACTGCTCTGTGACAGCACATACAGCCCACTACTCTAGCGATGAAGTTCACAGTGTTCGAGGGTAGAATTATTAGTAGGAATATGTGTTCCCCTCAATCTGCCGACCTAACTCCCAGCGATCCTTATTCCCAGGCAACTTTAAATGATAAGTTTATAAATTTGCCTACCCTGAAAAATTAAAAAATTGCATTTAGAAAAACATAGGCTTCATATCTGAAAGGTAACTGCAAGAAGAGATGAACCATTTCTTATGCAGGTGCTAAAAATTCATTGGAACAAGAAATCAGTTTCAGAATAGCCTTTCTTAATTTTGGTCGATAAGTGACGTTTTTAACTGCTTATATTTAATAATATTTTCCTCGAATAATTTGTGGTTTGTGAAAACACCAATACTATGTTTTTCCAATTGCAACTAATAGCATATGAAGACTACAGGGGGAATACCTGATAAGTCATGTTTTACTGTTTGTACAGGAGAGCAAATTAAAAGTTTCAAGACCCATTATAGCCTATCATATTGTCATTGGGTTATCATTATTCAAATTTATTTGGACTAATGAGGTTGTTATTCTATACAGAGTAACTAGGCTACACAAATCTACAATACCTGAGCTATTATATGACGTCTAAAGAGAAAGTAGATAATTTTGGACTTATCACTTTCTTTCCCTGTGCTCTTCATATGGGAGTGCACGTGTCAATAGCCAAAATTCCTGCTTTTCGGCAGGTGGGCAATTTCCTCACTAACACTTAAAATAGGCTACATAGCCAGTTCAAGTTCTAGATCAATTAATTGATTAGGCTAGTTAATGAGTGCAGGAAAGTAAAATAGCTGTATTCAATAGGGGAATTCTAATAACTTATGTAACTTAGTGCATATTTGAACTCATAAAAATAAAACAAAGATATATAAAAATAAATGAAATTGAAATAAGTATTTTGATTAGTTTGTATTTTTATATTATTTAAAAGTTTATTAAATTATTTGTATTTATATTTACGTTGAAATAGATTAATATTTTTTTCTTTCATTTTTTTTCGATAGTTTGGATTTGTGCACTGCATTACAGACACAGAAACATCTACATTAGCTCCATCATCTGGAAAGTAAAGAAAGAGGAATCCATCTGTTGAATACATTATCAAGAACTCTTCTCTAGAATCCAACAGCTAGTTTCCCATTTCTTGCCTATTTCTGATGATGGAGCCACTATTAGGTACATGACTGCATCCTTGGCATGATGCAAAACTCCAAAAATCGAAAACCATATTGAGAAGCTTATATAAAGTGCTTTACCATCAGAATTCATACAGTTTATCTCTTGAGAATGTGATAGCCCACATTTCAGACTGCAGTTGCTGTCATAATGACTAAAGAAATAATTATTACTCAGTCTTATCAATGCATGCGGCAGGATACTGATAACATGAAGAGATTATAAATAATGGAGGAAATGCTATCAATGGACGCTTAAAACGGGCTCTTGTTCTTGACCCTACTATCCGTTTCGAAAGAAACCTAAATCAGGCCACCGAAGTTGATATTGAGAAGAAGTCCATATATGAACCTTGTCTGCCGTATCTTTCTCAAAAGTACAACGTCCCTCTTAAACAACGGTCCGTCATTGGTTTGCTGTTTGGCAATCGAGGTTCAATCACAAAATTCACATGGAATTATCTTAAGGAACTTCACATTCCTTTTGATTATGTAATGTCTATTCTTATAAATATTATCAAGGATTCTCTTCAAATATTACATCATCATCTCGATTTCAATTAATCAACTTATATTTGCCTTCGACAATTAACTTTCTTTTTTCTTTAATGTATCACATCACATTATTGTACATGTTTATTGTATTCAGGACCCTTGTGGTCACTGAAAATTCTTTGAGCTGATGTCTATAATTTAGAAATTTATTAATGTAATGGGCGTATCACGAAAAACGTGACACATCACCATCTGTTAAATATCCAGATGATGTCACTTGCTTCATTATCCATTAAACCTGCCCTGAAGGAAAATTTGCATGAAAAGACTAAACATTTTCTGCAGAAACCAAAACTCACTTGAAACAAAATTCACTGAAACTAAACGCAGTGTAAAGGGAAAATTATGTTCTGGATAACTGCGTGAGCAACGTGTTCTGGGTAATTACTCGTTATTTTTTTTCCATTATTAATTTAATCAATGATCAATAATAACTTCTTTACTCTGTTAATATTATAAAAATACCTGCTTTGATCAATTTGATCCTTCAAGTATTGATGCTCTACTTGTTTGATTAGTGATACACTCTTAATTCATGTTTAGACGTTTTTAGATACTATTTCCTTCAGGTATATGCTAACATAATCAGAATATTTGTAACCCTTCCACTTTGCCAGACATCTCATAACTTTTATCTCAACTGATGCTTAAGTTATTATTTCATGGTCACAATGCAAGGAGGCCAAGCTTCTTTCTATGCCAGAGGCTGTGAGATTTTATGGTGTAGAAAGTGCTTTTAGGACAAATATTCCTTTGGTGCATTAAATTTTTCGACGTCCATGAGCTTTCAGATATTTTGTTAACCTCTTTTTCAAAATATAAACTAATTTGACTTTTTTTTAACTTTATTCGAAATAAGAAAAGATGTGTAATTAATGCAGATTTTGATCAGTGATTGGTTGAACTTTATTCTTTTTCTTGGCTGTCTTAAGATACGAAAATGACCTCAAATAATTTACTTAGACTTATTTTGCTCTCATTGTTAAGGATTAAAGAGAGAACAAAGGCAAGAAAAAACTTGCATAAATCGACTGGCTTAACCCTCTTAAGTTCTCAGAAACCAAGAAAGTGGCTTAATTCAGATTAATATTTTGCAGCAAGATATGTGAAGAAATTTCCTCTTTATCCCCATATTGTCTATACGTGGGATCATTACTGTTGCTTTATGACTATTAGGTGTCCTTTCAGGTGACAGTGACCTCCACTATCCTTGCCATTGCATTAACAATTTCGGTATTAGGTCTACATACTTAGTAATAGAAAGGATTAGGGAGTTATACCATGATCTCTCATTGAAGAATTTATCCAGTCTTCTAATAGGTGCTTCATAAGATTTTCTTTCCTTGTTCAAAGTCCAGCATGTGTCGGAAAACTCCTATAACTTAAAGGGGTTTTGGTATAAAATGGGAGTAAGGTAAGAGCACTGTAGTCGACAGACACCTATAGTTGACACCAATTTTTAAAATGTTTGAAATAAGGTTAAATGTATTTGAAGGAGATCATGGATAAATCTGGTAACACTGTTGAACCCTCTTCTCTGCAACATCATAAAAGTATGAACTTGTGTGGCCATTACATCTGGATCATGCTGGACTGAAGAAGTGTGTGTTTAGAATGAAGTAGATCTAGTGAATGGCTTAACAAAATCACAAGAAGGTATATATTTAACTTTTGTTTAAGATACATGTCTTTGCTTTTATATACTAGTTACATGCATTTTAGGATACAGAATATGTAATACGGTTCTGTTATTTCTTGTTGTTACAAAAAAAAGCATGTTCTTAACCTAGTAGTAAGGATGTCAGGCATAGGAACTTACTAGTTTTCCCTAAGGTTGACAGCTCTGTCAACTTTAGATTCTCAACTTAATATTACATTTTATAACTAGTTTAAACATGCTTTCCACAGTGTGCATGAATATTTTAATTTTTTTTCATCTACAACTCTTAGAACCTATAGTTGACAAGGGCTGTCAACCTTAAGTACCAAATGTGTCAGCTTTAGGAGACAATATTGAAGAATAATTTTTTTAGACAAAACATGGCTCCTAAAAAAAGAATTCAACAATATTCTCAGCAATCAACAGGTAAAGCAGGTCTGTTGGAGAAGCATGTAGTCTAGTTTGATGAACAAATTGGGATGAACAAATTGAAAACTTTCCAGGAAAATAATGGAGCCTGCCAGGCTCCACAGAGGATTCTCTGGAAGAAGGTAAAGATCCTACAGCTACAACAAAACATACTAATAGATATGAATGTATTAGAGCTACAACCTCTAACAGAAGCAACTAGGCCCATGACAACACAGTCAGTTCAACCAGAACCACCTACACACAACAACAACACAGCCAGTTCAACCAGAATCACCTATGCTCACAACACCACAGCCAGTTCAACTATTAGAACATCCTTCACTGTCAGAAGACAAAGCACCTGAAATGGCATCCACAAGCAAGGATTTTGTGTCTTCACTGTTCAAAAGGAATTTATTTTGGCCTCTCCCTGTTAAAATAAATGCCCCAAAAAGAAAGAGACAAAGAATTTCTGCTGTAATTAACTCACCATAAGCATTAGAATATCTTTAAAAGGAAGATAATAACAAGAAACTAGAAAAAGAGAAGAAGAATGGAAGAGAGCAAGGGAAGAAAAAAGGATTGTTCGAAAGAAGAAAAAGAAGTAGCAATGGAAGAAAGAGAAAGAAATGCCAGAATCAGAAAGCTCAGATGAAAGTGCAGTTTCGTTGATGAATACTAGTGACTCTGAATGATGTGAGGAGGATTCTGATGAGATGACAATAGAAAGTCTTGAGCAAGAAAATCTTAAAGAAGGGAATTTCATAGTTCGTGAATTTGTTGGGGAAAGAGAAATACATCCAGACTTACTTACCTATGTATTGTTCAAGAAATAATAGAATATGTAATAAAAGTAATGGGTTTGAAAAGTGTTAATGCAAGTAAAGCAGAATTTGAAGCTGTTGAAAATGACATTTCTTGCATAGGCCTATATTTTAATCAAATAATTGGGTATGTAGAGACTCCAGAGCGGACAAAGGGGGGAACGGATAAGATACGTGTTCAAAAATATCAAGGAGAAATAACTGGATTTTTCTATGTATTAAACTGATGTTTTAAAGTCTTTATATTAAATGAAACTTGTTTAAAAATAATAGTAATAATACAATTAAAGCTTAATAATTTATGTAAGGTCTTTTTTTATGTATACATAACAAAATACCTCTAAATCCCATTCACATAATTTTCTTGAGGATATAAAGAATGCGTCAACTATAGGATCTAGACATGTCACCTTTAGGGTCCTTTCTATTTTCGGGTGTCAACTTTAGGTGCATGTCAAGAGGTTATTGTTAAATTTATTTTTGAATATAAATATTCACAATGTAACTAATAACACATATGTAGGTTAAAGTAGGGATTTGCAGTTGTCAGAATATATTTTTAAAATTCTTTCTTATGGTATGATACAGCCGGAGTATTGAAAAAAAAACAATACACATTTCCTTAACATGTTGACTACCGTGCTCTTACATTGTAGCCTGTATTTTGATCTGAGCATCAGTCTCTCTTATTTGTAGTTTCCTAAATGATTGCTAGGGTTGCACTTCCAAACAGATCCAGAATTCTTCCTGAATGGCGCTATCATTATTGTCCTATAATTTAATTGACACTGAATAACCTCTGCAATTGGAAACTTGATAAATGAAACACTAGACAAAAAGGATACTGTATAGGCCATCTTGTGTTATGAAAATTGTACTTTTCACAGAAAGATTAGTCCGAAAAAAATTTTTAGACTATTTGAATTAGTAAAAACTGCTTATTAGGACTATCTCTGTTTTTGCTGTGAATTTAAATTCTGAAACATTCTGTGGACACTACTGAGTTCTGGTCAAACATTCTTTTTTAACCATTTTTCAATTTTCCTATCGAAAAATAATTTGGTCTTTAGGAAATATTTGTGCAAAGTCCCACTTCATTATTCGAATTGTAGGTGAATATTAATTCTTTAAAGAGCCATAAACCAACCTTAACTTTTAAATGCAGTTTCCTGGATACGAATTTGTTTATATTTTTCAATGTAGGAAATCAGTTTTCTCAAAAACTAAGTAAGATAGTCAATGACATTTTTGTCATACATTTTAATCATTATATTCCATGGAAATATGTGTTATGTTTTATGCACTTATAAAATACAAGCGGTATAATTTTTATGCATCACCTCAAGGAGAACATTAAAAAAAATTCTTCAACAATAACTTGTATTCCAAATCACAAATGATAACAAAAAAAAAAAAAACAAAAACAAACAAATACACAATTCCATTACTCAATTATTCAGCTACATGTTAAGATATGAAACTAGAAATTATATTTAATCATACCTGTGTAATCTGATTTATTGGTAAGATATGCATTTTTCTTTTTAATTATTTTACTAGTAGACAAAATTTAGAAACCAGAAAATGACGATTTCAGAATTTTCTAATCTTAATGAAAGAATTAGTGATTAAGATTTAATTGAAATCAGATAAAAATTGAAAGCTTTAAATCTCAGCAGTGCATACACATAAGTTATTGAAGGTATCGTGTTTTCATGAAATTCTTAAAATAATCAATTAATTTCATCAGTACTGATCAGGTACTAAGATCTATAGTTACGATAGATTGTAGATGTGATATTTATGATTGACATCTCCAGGGTGTTGTGTTAGAAGATGAACACTGAAAACTGTAATAGGCCTATGTCAATTTAAAGATTAGTAACTTACTTAGTCATCATCATCACTTGCTCTACAGCCTGGGTTGAGCCTTGGCTTCCTTCAGAAGTTCCCAAGTTTTCTTCGTAAGTCCTTATCTTTGGCTGCAATCCACCAGCTTTTAACACCAAGCTTCCTGATGTCCTTTTTCCAGGCCGCTATAGATAAGACTGTCTGGTATATTCTCCATTAGGTTTCTGAGCAATGAATTTTTTTTCAGGTGGAGCTGCTAACCACCACACCCAACCACACAGCAGTTCTGTGTGGACGATGATTTTCTCTCTGGGTTTTCCCCCATAGCTGAAAGGTCCCAATTAAAGCATCGAGAATTCACTCTACTGCCCATACTTGCTTAGCGTTATCCTGAAGCTACGATGAGGATGTGCATGTATTGGAATTGGTAGGAATAAATGGCATTTCTTGAGCTTTTAAGCAGGTTACAACCATACTCATTTAATAACTGATTTATTATTAGTGTCCCAGTGATTTGATAAAAAATGTAAAAAAAATTATAAATGGAGTAATTTGAGAGCTTCGAAGTTAAAAAAGAAATTTTTCACTGATGTGTAAAACCGTAAGTCTGCGACTGAAAATGCATGCCATTTTGTATACAAAAGATTTTCTTCTGCATTCTGTGGAGGGAAACGTGTTTTAAGCAAATTTCTTAACGTTAATTATGGTTTCTTTATTCTTTATTGTTAACATTCGTTAAAGTGTTAGTGTCATTGAAATAAAATTGATTACTATGGAGGCTGGACATTAAATAGAATTCTATTTCCTGTAATGGAGTTACATTGGCAGTAGCAAAGTATTTTGAATGCAATAACTAAAAACAAACTAGCAGACAAAATTGTGCAACAGAGAATTTGAGAGTAAGTGAATGTTAAAACTCAGAATTGCACTTCGTGTACTACAGGTTTCTTGAGAGCTGCTTCTTGATATTTATACAAGCGAAAATTCTGCATTGTATAGTAGTGGAAACGTAAGTTCAAACACATTGAGTACCTATATACATTTGTTAGTATACATATACAAACATCATAATTCTTGGATTTACTGTTTTTCTTTCTTTACAACTTTATTTTTTTTTAATTTTTAATAGTAATAACTTGAGAACTTTCTACTCATTTACATCTCTTCCATGCTAGTGTAGATGTTTGTTGAATGTAAATGTACGGTAATTAATATTTTTACATATAGCATCACATCAAAGACAAATGAACTTTACATTAGTTAAACAAAGAGTAATACTGAAAAGACAGTCTTTTTGATAATATAGCATTCCCAACATATGCTATATTTCTGTTATATTGAGCCTTATGGACAATAACCAAAATATGCCTTTTAATTTGAAATAAACAAGTAAGTTACACAATGTACGCACTATGTGGAATCTCACCTTCAGATTGAACAGTGTCATAAAGCAGTGCAACATTGCCCAATAAATCGCTGAATAGTTAAGAGAACATACAAAAATATATCCAGATATAATTTAACTTCGAGTAAAATCTGTAACTGCAAATTTCCTTCTTTGCATGTGTTATGCGACTGTCACTTAGGTCGCATTACTTGCTAAACAGATGACTACCGTGTTCGTCTTGTGCTCACACTTATCAGGATTTCTGACACCACCATTTCACTCAATAATGGAAACGATTTTACTGGAAGAGCTGGAGCTCTCAGGATACTATAGGAAGACTACATGGCTACTGAACTAGACTGAATTGATTGGAAATGAAAACTCTACTTGATTTGTTTAGTATTTACAGAATATATAAAAATAAGTTACAAGATATTTCTTGCCCTGAAGCTGACGCCATAATGCTATCTTTTGCTTCTTCACCAAAAAGACCCCCGATTATTCCTCTCGATAAGTCTCAACTACTCTCCAAAATCTCCTCACCAACACTTTTTATGCTTCCTTACCTGTTTCCCCGCCAGGGTACCAACCACGCCATCCACCAGGTGAGATGGGCTTAAAACCTCTTTTGATTTTACGTGCTTAAAGATGTCTTCTTAAACATCAATTACATTTAATTCGAGTCAGTGCAATATAGTGATAAGTCGCTTTAATGAGACTACGCGTAAGAAAAGAGTTTGAACAATGCGTGATTTAATTTAACCAATTAAAATGCATGCTTTGTTCCACCGGACCAATGTAATTAGCCCAGCAGGTAATCGTGGCATAAGAATACTTTTATCATAGGCAGTGATTTAACGCCCACGCGACAAGACTCTATAACGCTGGCTAAGCATCTTACGACCATGTATTCTGCTGACACTGCTCCTGTTTCGAATTTAATACTCCACAGGAAATCATGCTATAGGGCGTTCTTTAGCCCTGGGGCATAACACATGCATGCCTTGCATGTTCTAAATGTGTTGCCAGAAACAGTGAAATTCTTGTCTCATGATGTCGGAAATTTCTACATTATTATTGTTTTCTGTTCATTTATCATGTGAAGAAGATATTCGACATGCACTCTTTGCCTTTTGCTTCCTCCCATAAATAGAAATTCCAAGGATTTTAAACCTGGGAATTGATATGGCTATATTGATCCTCTAAAGTCTAAACCCATGACCAAAGTCTTTCTGTAATTCATTAAGAAATTCAAAGAATATACAGTCGCATGAGATATCTGTATGTCTAGTATTTTTCTCCTATTAGTTTAGCGATGACGATTGGAGTCAATATGTTACTATGCTAGTGGTGATGGCAATTTTTCTAACTTGGAGTGGCATTAATTTGTGTAAAACTTAAGGGGGACTCTATCATTGTTATTATAATGGCACTGGGATGTGCCACGAAGCCTGTTGAGTGTTTATTATAAGGCCATAAAGTCTTCTCTTCCATCCTACCAGATAGCACACATAAACACAAAAAATACAAATAGGCCTACTGACAAAGTAATACAAATTAAATTAAAGCCCTATAGAAAGTCAACAGCGATGATGATAGTAATAATAATAATAATAATAATAATAATAATAATAATAATAATAATAATGAAAAACATTACATACCAGTTTTAAGGGCAAAACTGACAACAGCATAGTTACAATATTTAGGTCTATTGTATGTAATGGGTTAAGCCGAAGTTGCACAACCTGACAGGTGTTCAAGAAGCAATTCCATGAATGTGATTAGTTAATTTACAAGTAAATTTGAATTTTGATATTGACCAGTAGTCTCTGACATGGTCAGGGAGAGAATTTCAGAGACGTGGATTCGAATTGTTCACATATTATAGCTGGGCCACTAAGTTATTTATGTAACTATTCAATGTGCAATGGTATATTTCCCTAGAGATTAAAATATTCAGTGGGTATTCCTATCTTCAAAAAGGGAGAAACAACATCTCGAGAAAATTATAGACCCATATCACTTCTACCAGTCTTCTCCAAAATCTTTGAAAAAGTAACATATAAAAGATTATATCATCATCTAGAAAGATGCAACATTTTAGTCCCAGGACAGTTTGGATTAAGGAAAAATAAAGGCACGGAGAATGCAACATTTAGTTTAACTGACAAAATTCTGGAGGCAGTTAATAAAAAATTACAAGTTAGAGGGATTTTCTGTGAATTATCCAAAGCATTTGACTGTATAAATCTTAAAATGCTGCTAAACAAATTAGATTATTATGGAATTAAAGCCATTGCACATCAGTGGTTTCACTCATATCTCATATATATTAAACAGAAAGTCGAAATCAATACAACTATGAAATCTACCTCGACATGGGGAACTATTATTAATGGAATTCTCAGGGATCAATATAAGGTTCCCTACTTTTTCTAGTGTTCGTAAATGATCTTGCCCCCCCCCCCCCCAAGTAAAAGATGTAGGTCATACCATATTACTTGCAGATGACACAAGTATAGTAATTACAGCTAATAACTCCAACACATTCCAGTCTTCAACAGTGGAAATTCTCTTCAAAATTATGTGGCTGGTTCTGAGTCAATAAATTAGTATTAAATTGTAACAAAACTAATACTTCAACAGAGGAAATTCTCTTCAAAATTATGTGGCTGGTTCTGAGTCAATAAATTGTAACAAAACTAATATAATTCAATTTAAATCCTGTCCAAATTCAACGTCGCAAATTTCAAGCGCAATAATTAACAATAAGTTTCTATTAGAAACAACAACAACCAAATTTCTTGGCTTAAAAATCTATAATGTGTTAAATTGGAAAAATCATATTAAAGAAATTACACTCAAACTAAATTCAGCGTGTTTTTTGATATTAGATCTATGCAAAAGATAGTAAATATCAGTACCTTAAAAACAATACACTTTGCATACTTCCACTCGGTAATGAGTTTTCGAATAATATTCTGAAGAAATTCCACAGATAGTAACAGAGTACTCCTACTACAAAAAAGAGTAATTAGAATAATAGTAGGTGCCAAATAGAGGGAATCGTGTAGGACTCTTTTCAAAAAACTACAAATAATGCCCATGGCTTGCCAGTATATTTTTTCATTAATAATCTTCCTTGTATGTAATGGTGAAAACTTTGTAACTAATTCAACAGTTCATAGCATAAATACGCGTCAAAAAATGACTTTCATACTCCATCGGAAAATCTAGCGTGCTATCGAGGAGTGCGTTATATGGCACTAAAAATTTTTAATAGTCTTCCTCTCAATATAAAAAATGAAACTCAAAACAAAAGATTTTTTAGGGCCAAATTGAAGAAGTACCTAATTTCTCACATCTTCTATTCTGTAGATGAATTGATGACATTCAACAACACTTCATGAAATTGATACTAAAACTTTGTGTTGTACTAGTAGACTATATTGTAAACCTCTTCTATAAATATTTCAACTAGACTGCGACTATAAATTAAGACTTTATACTGTTAAAATTTTTGACTTGTTCCATATTCTGGCTGTGAAGCGATGTATGAATATCATGGAATGTTAATAAATACAATACAATACAATACATTATGTTGAAAAATGATGAGTAGAAAAATCTTCCGTGCAGAGGAATAGAGAGATGGTAATCGTTCTGGTTTCGAGGTAGTAAAATGTAAAACAAACGAGATGCTAGGTAAGAGGTTGTGGAGGTGTGGATGATTTTAAATAGTAATTAATAAGAGCGAGTTGAAGAATCTTCTTTCTTTAAGTGTATTCCAAGACAACAGTGCTAGTGACGGTCATTTGGTTAGTCTAGTTAGTTGGGCCACTGGAATTCTTATGCTTCCTAATTTAATAGTACCTATTTAGGATTTCTCATTTTTCTTATATTTTACAACTGATATTATTAGTGTATTTGATATAAGAAAAAGGCAGCTTGCATGTGTGTAATTCTTAAGGGACCCAAAGGGATGATTATTAGTAGGCCTGAGTCAAATTTGCCAGTACATCTATGGCAGCCGAAATTACTCAAATTCTTTTAGGTGTAGCCTAAAATATTCTTACTGATCAAGACAAATGTTTCTAAAATTAATAGTGTTGAATAGCATGCGATAAATTTTCCTTTTTGTACTTCCTAGATGCAGAAAAGGAGAGAGAGAGAGAGAGAGAGAGAGAGGGAGAGAGAGAATTTTTTTTCCCCCATTATCGGTCTGAGCACAGTGATGAAAGAAGCTGTGACGTAATTACTAATAAGAAAACTGTGAATGAGCTCCTTTCCAAACCTCTCCCAAGTAGTGCACATAGATCTAAATAGGAAAATAAAATTAGCTGTACTTACTGTAAGGGTGTAAGACGTGGAATGTAGCTTTAAGAAATAACAGCATGTACTTAGAGACAGTATTTGATTGCCATCATTCGTGAATAGCTACCTGTCATCTATTCTAAATAAACTTGTGTACTACTCAACCCCCTTGTCCAGTTGAATGAGCATTAAATCTAAAGAATACCAGGGCCTACGCAATTTTTTTATAAACTTTTTTTCAAGCTTTAATTTCGCAACTTCTCAGTATGAGCAACTAATTTTTGTAATCTGCTATGTGCTGTAGAGATCTAAGTTGGTCAGAAGTGTTCTAAGGCAAGTTGTTAGCTAAACTTGAATATGTAGAGAGGAGAGAGTGGAAGAAGACTGACACCAGCCCAATATAATTTTCAAAATTAAACTCTGTCTCTGATATTTTTTGTATGGTGGTTGCCCATAAAATTGTTTTTTAAGTAATAGCTCTATTAGTAATGTGCAATTCTAATATGTTCAATGATTTTTTGACGTCTTCTCCACAATACCAAAAAATACCGGTATGTTTCCACTGGGCTTCTCAATAACAGAAAATAAGGGTACTACTTACTTAACTCATAGAAGTCCAAAATAAGCAAGGATTTATCATGCCCTCTATGCTGTTTAAGTTGTAAATCACGCTCATTTCCAAATAATAATTGGATTGTTTAATAATAATAATAATAATAATAATAATAATAATAATAATAATAAATTCAGAATTGGTCATTTTTCTTATGTATCATGTTCAAAATAGTAGGAGCCACTGGTGTAGCTCAGTCGGCTGAGGCTCTTGCCTGCCGGTCTGGACTTGCGCTCGGGCATGGGTTCAATTCCCGCTTGGATTGATTACATGGTTGGTTTTTCCGAGGTTTTCCCCAAATGTAAGAAAAATGTCAGGTAACCTATGGCGAATCCTTGGACTCTTCTTGCCAAATACCATCTCGCTATCACCAATTCTATATAATTAACTGAGTAATTGGTACAGCATTGGTAAATAACAAACTAAAACAGTAGGTTAGTCTTTTTTTCAATTATGTTATCAAGCTTCAGAACTTGGGCCTATTAGGCCTGGATTGGTGCAGTAGTGAAATGAAATTATTTGGAAGAAACCAATATAGTGGTAAAAAATCTTCTCTGCTGCTGATATACCCATCATAAATCCGATGTTATTGATCAGTGGGAGTCGAATTCTAGTACTATCAGTGACAGCTGATCAATTAACTACTCCATTACGGCTGTTTTTTTAATTAAATGGCCACTGTAATTTAAATTGTCGTTGCCCTCAGTGATGTAATAGCTACCAGTACTGTGTTTTCTATTCCATCCAAGGTTTGTGGGTTGTTATCGTAGGCCTACTGATGGTGTAGGTTGGAATGTTAAAGGTGATAAAAAAGGACTCTTAGCATTTCCTCCCTCCACGGAAAAAAAAAAAAATCTTGAGAGTTTCCTGTTGTAGATTTACGGTACATAAAGAAATTCATTACTCAGACTTGTAGTTGGAATAAAGTGTCTTGGTTATACGAATATTATGAAAGGAATAAGTATTAGATTCCCATGAGATCCTGTGAGATTTGTTTTAAAAATGGCAAGCCGGATTTCCAGATTACTTGGTTTATTTTGAAAATTCTCATTCCATCATTAAATCTGTTATTTGGAAAGAATACCAAATGAAAGAATTAAATGAATAAACAGTGAAATAGGCCTACTACAACAATTTGTTGAAATTTGTAGAGAAAGACTAAGAACAGAACTGGTAATGTGAGTTTGTTCATGCAAAGCATGCAGACTGAGATCAATGACCCAGTGATATCTTGCACTCTCGATCAAGTCACCCAATCATAAAGAGTACCCTTTCTATCTAATAAGAAGCAGACACTCGGTATCCATTCCAATTATTTATTTTTAAAAATCTACGTGCTCGGATAATTTCTCAAATATGTTATTGTTTTTTTATCTACATTTAAATTTGTTTAAAAATTACATACTGGAATCGGAGGGGAAAGGAACTGACCACCCTACCCCATTATCTTCTGGCCTAGTTGCCTCATAGATGGTACCTTCTTGGTATCACTTGTGAGGTTCAGACCTGTCTTCGGACAATTGACTAAACAATACTGGAACCTTTTCTCACATATATTACTCTTGTTTATCTAGATTTGTATGTATTCAGAGTTAATTCATTTAGAGGTGCAATGGACGGACCTACAATACTACTTTGGTACATTTAACGAATAACATTAATCTTACTGTACTTGCAATTCTATGCATTGTCCTAGTATTCACTCCTAAAAAATACAAAATTGGTGGATAGGATGTATAGCTGCTATCCTACTTCTTTATAACTCACTTTAATATTCCTGACAATACCATTTTACTGCAGTGGATATATTTCTCATTGTGGAATTTTATTTGTTTTTTTTTTTTTTTTTTTTTTTTTGCTTTATCTAGTATAGTATAGTATAGTATGTGTACGTTTTAACATAATTTAACATGTAGTTAAATTGCTAACAGTTTCCTAAGTTGAAATCTCTATCATTTGCAGCTTTATGGAATTAAGAATTACAAAGTTACTCAGACAGAATTTTGGAATATTAAGCATGGCGTTCCTCAGGATAGATTTTGGATCTGCTTTTCTTTCTAGCTTACATTAGGTCAATTCCACTGTGACGGATGTTACTTTCAGAAAGAGATTCTTCGAAATTTAACTGGAATACAATAATTAATAAAATATTTTTACTAGTTCTTTTGTACTCCAATGAATCTCCACTTCTTGCTTGTCAGACACAGCTAATTGTTTTTTTTTCTAACCATTATTTGTCAGGTAATATAAGTGAAATAAACAATGTGACGGGTGTAAATGAAAAAGACATGCATAAATTAATGATACAGTTTAACTGATAACTCTGTGAAGTTCACAGTTTGAATTAATTGTGTTACCTATTTTCAGTGAGAGGAAAGTTCAAGGAATCGAGTGATATAATGGATGTAATTAAAATATTAAGCCTTGCACTTACATTGTAATTAATATAATGTGACGGGTGTTACTTAATAATGTGACGGGTGTTACTTGTCTGAAGAAATTTCACATTTGTTTTTTTTTTTTTTTGTTCAAATCATAGAACATACATTTTCTGTAGTTCACTACATAGACTTAAGAGTACTGGTAGCCTAATATCAACGGTAGACATATGTTTTCAAAGTGTGCAATTTTATTTAAGTTAACTTTCACTTAGTAAATTACAAATATGATGTTGACAGGTTCACAATTGTACTTCTGACACTCTAAAGTAAATTAATACAAATATTTAATAGAAGCAATAAAAAACACAGCCATAAAATCAAAATAGTGTGGCTAGAAAAACAGATTCGCTTTTGATATTAAACTGTTGTTCCTAACATAAATTTACTTTTTAGTATATATGCTCACTTCAACAAATGCTAAATATAAATGTATATTTCTCACAATGGAATTTAATAACTTTTACTAAAACTGTAATTACAAAACAAAATGCAACAACTTAAGCAGCATCATACTCAGAGCAGTCTCAATGTTTACTATTTGGACAGCTTTTCCTAGTGACTGGAATTTCATACACAGGTGAATCACTGAAAATACTAATGCTTATTAATGCAGCTTTTCTTGCCCTTTAGTTTCAAACTTTCAGTTCTGTTTTTTTACTGTGAGCAGTAAGTTCTTTTCTTGATAGCTTCTTTGTTCTCCTAAGCTTTTCCCTCTCTCTCTCTCTCTCTCTCTCTCTCTCTCTCTCTCTCTCCTTCTGCAAATAGTCTTCATATCTCTGTTGTTTGGGTAAAGGGAGATGTCATAAAAATGAGTGTGGAGATAAATGAAAATTAAACTTGGAACTCTTACTGAAAATACTTTTCTACACAAAACACATCAACTGCTAGTATTCTTTTCATTTTTGCACACTCACTTGTATAATTTAACGTGTGTGTTCATCTGGGGAACAAAATTCCATCTGCACAAAAAATTACTTTATCTTTATTTAATTTTCTTCGCATACAGCACTCAGGTTGCCTCTCAGCTGCTGATTTCCCCATTCTGCAGTTAAATATATACGGTATCCAGCTATCTCAAAACGTTAAAATGAATAATTGCATGGTTAACATGCAGCTTCGTGTATCCTGAAAATGCAGCAGCTTAATCTACATTTATTTTTAGGTTATGCTAGTGGTTAATATCTTCAGTAATTCATTCCTTGTTAAGTAAGCAAGAAATAATGTTACATAATAGAAAAGTACTATGATTAACTAAAATAGAACATAAGTATATTTACCTTTGTAGCCTATATTTTTTATGTAAATCAGAACTTTCGCCCAAACATTCAGCTTAATGTAAATTTGGTGGGAAATCTTTCAGACAAGTAAGCTTTTGGAGGAAATACGTATTGACGACTGTTGATAACTTAAACTTCAGTTTTACCAACATTTGAAACCTATTTAATAATGTGTTGTGGGAACTACCTGCAATAAATCAAAATACAGAATTCCTGTGTTCTCCGTGCTCTAATTTTGTAACAAAAAAATTTAAAACATACTGTACTTTTGGCATCAAATTTTGACTTAGCTATCAAAAATTGGTGCCTTCAGGACAAAAACTGAGAGCAAGAGAGTAACTTTAAGCATATTCTGTGATGGGTGTTACATAAAAACACTTATTTTTAAAATAGCAAATTTTTAAACTCACTGACATTCATAAAAGTAAATTGATACTGATTTTAAAGTCTTCTCTTTCTGTTAATAGAATTACAACAGAGAACAGCCTTGTTTATTAATTTTAAGTTATGGTTTGGCAACAAACTGCCGAAGTAAATTTGACAGATCAAAAGTACACACTAAAAATATTCACTTCGGATGTATGTAAAACAAGGATGAATTAAATAAATCGAACTTTTCTGCTAATTTCTAAAAATATGAACTTTCCTGAAGAAAATGATATAAAGAATATATACTGAACACGAAATTTAATTTTAACTTCAATGTCCAACCTATCATGGAATTGATCATTAATGATTTAGCCTCAATCATAAATATGTATCACAGGTGGTCTTATTCGGAGATGATAAAAGTGTGATTATCTGGAGTAAACAGTGTGATCACTGCATAAACACTCCCAATACAGTGTTAAGTCTAATGAATTATTAGTTTATATAAGTAAAATTTACAATTCTCATAGAAGTGAAAACTGAAGAAAAAATCATTAAAATATAGATCTAGGTCTCAAGCTGCAACCACAAGAAAATTGATTGATAGCTGAAATATATTGCCTTTAAGTACTGTAATCAGTGTGACAATACACGGACACAACACTCGACTTACTTAATTAATTTGTAAAACTCTAAGGGTTGTCAAATCTTTAACACATGACAATAGCATACAATATAGACAAGATATTCGCAAAAATTGTTAGAATACGAAGATGATAAATAATTAGGAGTATAAAGGCAAAATATATATATATATATATATATATATTGTAAATTTTATTAGTTACAACAATGTAATTTATTCGTCACAACAATAATTCCTTTCTACAATTCACCTTAAAGGCTCTCGTCAACAATTGGATCTTCACTCAACAAAGTATTCGTTATAGCACTCCACCGACGACAATGACAATTTACTTGGACTATTACGCACAACAATGAACTGTTAATCTTAACTAATATTTACAAAGCACTATTTACAAATCAGAACTATCAGTTCTCAGTTCACAGTTCTTCTATCTCAGTCACTCGAGTTCACAGTATCACGAACCACAGACCTTCAGAGACAGTTCACTGTACTCGAACTCGGGTCCCTCCAACTGCGGTCCACTGCACTCGAACTCAGGTCCCTCCAACTGCGGTCCACTGCACTCGAACTCAGGCCTTCGGATGCTGACGCAGATGCGGACGCACACTCGAGTCGAACTCCGGCTGGCTTGCTTGCTCTGGCTTTCTCACTGACTGAATAACTGAAAACTCTGCCCTAGTTCGCTGGCGCCTGCTCTTTTATAGCAAAATCATAGTTGCGAGAACCTTCTACAGTTGTGTAGAGAATTATCTCGATATCTCTACATCGACAGACTCCTGGAATAGTCGAGAAGGTCGTTCCACATTCACTGCGTTAAGTAGCAGCTGCGCGCAGACTCGTTGCGTTGACGTAATACACCCTCTCTCTTCTCTCCACCGCGCGACGTCACTCAATGTTCCGTGGAGCCTGTGCGATCTGCTTTCTTGCGGGACGCTGGTCGTGAGTTCGATTCTCACGTCGCTGTCACATTGCCCCCTCCTTAGGGCTGCTCGTCCCGGGCAGTCCCTTGGTAGGCTGCTAATCGGTCCAGATGCACCACCATCATCTTACCTCGAGGTTGTCGCTGGATCCGGTACACCACGTCGTTGATCCGGGTCACCACGCGGTATGGTCCATCCCAGGCACGCTGCAGCTTTGGTGGTTTCCCTTTGGTCCTTGTAGGTCGATACAGCCACACCAGGTCGCCCTCCTGGAATCCTGCAGAGTTGGCCAATCTGTCGTAGCGCACCTTCATCCTGTCGCTGGCCATTTTGAGGTGCTCTCTGGCCAGTTGGTGAACTCCATTCAACTTCTCGGTGAGTTCTGCCACATAGTCAGTTGCTGGCTGGTCGGCGCTGGGTGGCGTGCCAAACAGCAGATCACAGGGCAGGCGCAGCTCTCTCCCGAAGACCATGTTTGCCGGTGTCATCCCTGTTGTATCGTGGACCGAAGCTCTGTAGGCCAAGAGGAACAGTGGGACTCTGGCATCCCAGTCTCGCTGATGGTTGGACACCACCTTCCGCAGATGCTCTTCCAAGGTTTTGATGTAGCGTTCCACCATACCATCGGACTGTGGGTGGAGGGGAGTGGTCCTGGTTTTATGCACCCCCAGACGCTCGAGCAATTCTCCCATCAGGTTGGATTCGAAGTTGCGCCCCTGATCGCTATGCAATTCCCGGGGCACCCCGAATCGGCAGATGAAGTTGTCAAGCAGCGCGTCGGCCACCGTCGAAGCCTCTTGGTTAGGAATCGCGTACACCTCTGGCCATTTTGTGAAGTAATCCATGGCTACTAACAGGTAGCGGTTCCCGCGATCCGTGACCGGGAACGGTCCAGCAACGTCGATGGCGATCCTCTCAAAAGGAGCTCCCACGTTGTACTGCTGCATGGCTCCCCTGCTGCGGGTCCTTGGTCCGCGACTGGCTGCACAGGTGTCGCATCTTCGGCACCATTGTTCCGTGTCGGTTCTCTGATGCAACCAATAGAACCTCTGCCTTAACTTGTCCAGCGTCCTGTTGGCTCCCAGGTGGCCTCCAGTCACTCCAGCATGAGTCTCCTCCAGCACTTCCTTCACCTTGCTCCTGGGCAGGACAAGTTGTTCTATGTGGGTCCTTCCATCGGCCGACTCCCAAATCCTCTTCAGGATACCGTCCTTGACAGTGAAGGATTCCCACTGGGCCCAGTAGCTCTTGTAAGTGGTGCTACGGTTGGCGATATCGGCCCATACTGGTCTCTGGCCGGACTCCACATCACGTAGTAGCTGTCCAATGTTTGGGTCCTCCAGCTGCTCCCTCCTTATGGCGGCGTTATCCCATCCTGGGCTCGGCTGGGCGGCAATTGCTCGGACTGCGTGGGCGCAATCCCGCTCTTCTACTTTCAGGCAGTGTTTACAGCCATCCGGGCACGGGCGTCGTGATAAGGCATCAGCGTTGGAATGTTTCTTCCCTTGTCGGTGTTCGGAGGTGAAGTTGTACTCCTGCAGTCGTTGAACCCAACGGGCGGTCTGCCCCTCCAGATTCTTGAAGCCCAATAGCCAGGTGAGTGCAGAATGGTCTGTCCTCAGATGGAACTCCTGGCCATTCAAATATTTGTGGAAATGCTTCAGGGCTTCCACAATAGCAAGAAGTTCTCTACGGGTCACGCAGTAGTTTCTCTCAGCCTTGGACAATGTTCGGCTGAAGTAGGCAATCACCCTCTCTTGCCCGTCCTGGTCCTGAGAGAGTACTCCGCCGATGCCTACGTTGCTAGCGTCCGTGTCGAGCGTGAACTTCCTTCCAGGGATGGGATATCTCAGTACAGGAGCAGTGCAGAGCGCCTCTTTCAGTGACTGGAAGGATGACTCCGCCTCGCCTGTCCACTGGAATTGTCGTTTCTCCTCGGTCAGCTGGGTTAGAGGCTTAGCGATGTTGGCGTACCCAGCTACGAACCTTCTGTAATAAGTGCAGAGGCCGAGAAAGCGGCGCAGCTCCTGCTTGTCCCTTGGTCTAGGCCATCCTCTGACGGCTTGTAGCTTCTCCGGGTCAGTGGCCACTCCGGTGGTCCCTACTACGTGTCCCAAGTAGTTGACCTTCTTCTGGAATAGATGACATTTCTTCGGGTTCAACTTCAGTCTGGCTTGTCGCAGTCTCTCGAACACTTTCCTCAGATTCAACAGCTGTTCGCCGAAAGTCTTGCCCACCACGATGACGTCATCAAGGTACAGCAAACAGGTGTCGTATGTCAGGCCTCTCATTACAGACTCCATTAGTCTCTGGAATGTAGCCGGGGCGTTGCAGAGGCCGAACGGCATAACGGTGAACTGCCATAGTCCCTGGCCTGTAGAGAATGCCGTTTTCTCCTTGTCCTCAGGATGTAGCGCCACCTGCCAGTATCCTGACTTGAGATCCAACGTCGAGAACCACTCTGCTCCGGCCAGGGTGTCCAAGGTGTCGTCAATTCGTGGGAGGGGAAAGCAGTCTTTCCTGGTGACGTCATTCAGTCTTCTGTAGTCCACGCAGAAACGCAGGTCCCCATTCTTCTTCTTCACCAGCACTACAGGTGATGACCAAGGGCTGTCGGATTCCTCGATGACCCCTCTTGCTTTCATGCCCTCCAGTTGGCTGTCAATCTCCCTCTGTTTAGCTAGAGGGACGCGTCGAGGAGGTTGTCTGATTGGGCGAGCATTTCCGGTGTCAATGCGGTGCTGAACTTTCTCCGTTCTCCCGTAGTCGTTTTCAGACAGACTGAACACGTCCTGAAACTCTATCAGTAGATCGTGGACTTGTCTTCTTTCTCTTTTGCTTAAATTCGCCGGCAATTCTCGAGCCAGCTCTTTCAGTGATGGGTCTAAATCTGGACGTGGTCGGTGACACTCCTCGTTTTCTGCCAGCGACGTCACAGACACCACCGGCTCGACGTTACCTAGTACAGTTCCACTAGGCACCTCCTTGTCCCGATTGGTGACATTCAGGACCCTCACCGGTACCACCTTCTGATTCGGGAGTAGGGATCTGGCCACATAAACCCCATCTATCGGAGTTGTTTGCGAATCGAGGAGCAGGTTTCTCTTAGGTTGTCCGTCCAGTCTTGCCGTCACCACCATCTCGCAGCCAGCTGGGATTGTCACTTGATTCTCCAAGGTGAGTCTGCTGGCCATGGGTTGGTCTTCGACGTCCCTCAGGAACACTTCATCCTGACCAAAACGGAGGATACGGCGCCGGATGTCCACCGTTGCATCGAAGATCCGCATGGCGTCGAGTCCCAGGATGACGTCTTCAGTGATGTTGGCGACGAACACCCACATCTCCAGTCTCCTCTTTTCCAAGGTCAAGTCCAGGAAAACCTCTCCTTGGATGGGCAGGTTCTCGCCTGAGGCAGTACGTAGCTCATACCGGCGCAGCGGCGTCCTCCCAGGTAGTCCACGCACGACTTCCGGTCTGGCGATAGTGAGCGACGCCCCGGTGTCTACCAGTACTCTGCATGGGCGGCCTCTTATCCATCCGTTAGCAATCAGCCCATCGTCGCATCTTCTGTTAACCGTCTTCAAGATCAGCCGAGGGGATGGTGATGACGGCGCCGACGTGCCCCTCATCGCATCGGCCCCTTTTAGTTTTCCTGTTTGTGACCAGATCGGTCACAGTCCCTCCTCAGGTGTCCAGGCTCGCCGCAGGACCAGCAGGTGGGCACTCCTCGTCTTCGTCGCTCGGGTGATTTCGGTTGACGTTCCTCGACGTCGGCCGCCGCGACGCTCCTAATCCGGTGCGATGCCGAGACGTTCGCCGTCAACTTGGCTGCCTCCATCCTGAGGGCCGCCGCCAGAGCTGCATTGATGGTGCGATGCTCTGCCAAGAGTAGCTGTTGCTTTATTTCCGGGTCTCGAACTCCGCTGTCGAAGGTGTAGGCCGCCTCTCCAGCGATGAAGTCATTAGGTAGGCCCCTGAGCGCCTTATGGGCCAGTTGTTCCACCGCCATCGCGAATTCTTGCAGGGACTCGCCTGACTGTTGGACCCTCGTTTTTAGTTGGGTCCTAAATGCTGCAGCAAGTTGATGGTCACCATAACGTCCCTCCAGGGCCGCCATTATCTCAGCGGCTGTCCCATCTTCTGGAACGCTGTGAAGAATCTCCGACGCCTGTCCCTGAATCGCGGCCAGCAGCTGAGTAGTTTTCTCTGCCGGCGTCCACCCATTGTGCTCTGCGATGGCCTCGAACTGGCGACGGAATATCGCCCAAGACGTCGTACCGTCGAACTTCGGCGTCTTGACGTTGTGATGTCTGGCTGAAGCCGATGGTTCCGCAGGGGCACTATGTGAGGTCCTCAATGCTGACGTCGATCTTTCCACGGCCCGTTGAACTTCCTCGGCAATTATCTGTTTCTGTTCTCTAGCCTGGCGATCCACCAACGCGAGGATGTGTTTGTTTTCTACAGCGTGTTGGTCCATTAACGCGAGTATGTGCTTGTTTTCCTCAGCGTGTTTGTCCATCACCTCACTCGTCTGCTCTTGACGACGCTCGAGATCGCGGATTTTGCCGTCGAAATGGTCTACCTCCTGTCTCAATTCGGTTACTGTCTCGTTTATAGTTGTAAAATTCTTGTTTAGGTTGTCAAGATCGGCTTTGAGTTCGTCTTTCACGATGGCGACAATTCCATCTACGTGGGCTGAAACGCTTTCAATTTGCGTAGTGACGTCATCTTTTACTCCGCTGATGTCGCCTTTCACTCCGCTTATGTCGCCTTTCACTCCATTTATGTCGCCTTTCACTTCACTTATGTCACTTTTCATCTCCGTTTTAACATCACTTATGTCGTTCTTAACCTCACTGATGTGCTTGTTCATGTTATCTTTTACTTCACTAATGTGCATGTTCATTTCTGCTTTCATTTCTGCTTTCATTTCTGCGATGGCTTGCAGCATCTGCTGTAGGTTCTCCATTGTCGATAATGTCCCGGTTCTGACACCAATGTAAATTTTATTAGTTACAACAATGTAATTTATTCGTCACAACAATAATTCCTTTCTACAATTCACCTTAAAGGCTCTCGTCAACAATTGGATCTTCACTCAACAAAGTATTCGTTATAGCACTCCACCGACGACAATGACAATTTACTTGGACTATTACGCACAACAATGAACTGTTAATCTTAACTAATATTTACAAAGCACTATTTACAAATCAGAACTATCAGTTCTCAGTTCACAGTTCTTCTATCTCAGTCACTCGAGTTCACAGTATCTCGAACCACAGACCTTCAGAGACAGTTCACTGTACTCGAACTCGGGTCCCTCCAACTGCGGTCCACTGCACTCGAACTCAGGTCCCTCCAACTGCCGTCCACTGCACTCGAACTCAGGCCTTCGGATGCTGACGCAGATGCGGACGCACACTCGAGTCGAACTCCGGCTGGCTTGCTTGCTCTGGCTTTCTCACTGACTGAATAACTGAAAACTCTGCCCTAGTTCGCTGGCGCCTGCTCTTTTATAGCAAAATCATAGTTGCGAGAACCTTCTACAGTTGTGTAGAGAATTATCTCGATATCTCTACATCGACAGACTCCTGGAATAGTCGAGAAGGTCGTTCCACATTCACTGCGTTAAGTAGCAGCTGCGCGCAGACTCGTTGCGTTGACGTAATACACCCTCTCTCTTCTCTCCACCGCGCGACGTCACTCAATGTTCCGTGGAGCCTGTGCGATCTGCTTTCTTGCGGGACGCTGGTCGTGAGTTCGATTCTCACGTCGCTGTCACAATATATATATATATATATATATATATATATATATATATATATATAATGGTTGTGACACCCTTTTGTAATGGGTGTGACCTATTAAGAATGGAACGCATGGATTTCACTGAATAGATAACATTATTTTTCTCATATATCTATAGCTTTATAAAACTTGTAATAGACTACATTCTGTTGCCTTTCACCATCAGTGCTAGCTCTGGAAGAATGACTTTTATTTGAGCAAAACTTATATATGAAATGTCTTCTGCATTCAGCTTGAACACCTTTGCTTTGTTACCTGAAACTGGTTTGAGGAACTAGATAGATAGATAGATAGATAGATAGATAGATAGACAGACAGACAGACAGACAGACAGACAGACAGACAGACAGACAGCTACTTTATTGCTTGGACATAAATACATTATGCATAGCAACGTCAATATAAATAAAATCATACAAAATTATTTGCCAAGTTAAAATATTCGTTAATGCTATACAAACTGTGTTCATACAATTTTCTTTTAATTAACGAGCTGAATAAATCGTAATATAAATTATTATTTGAATTTGGTAAACTATTATAAAACTTCAGAAACATATAATAAAAATTGTTTTGTGTAGTCTTGTATCTACATAAATCAAGTCTTATATCTTTACAACTTCTCGTGTAGTGTTCGTGAAAATGCAAGTTCAAAGGGAAATCACCAATATCCACTTCGGTATATAACAAACGCTGCAATACAATAGATAAGTGTTTACAGAGTTACTATTAACAACACAAGGTAAATCATTAATATAAATAATAAACAATACAGGACCTAGAACAGATCCCTGAGGTACACCATAGACTATACTAAAGACTTGAACTGTGATAGTGAACCATTATAAGCTACACACTGTAATCTATTATTTAAGTAAGAATTTATAAGATTCTTTGCCTCTGAACTAAAACCATAAAACATTAATTTGTCGGCTAATATATCATGGGATATGGTGTCAAAAGCTCTTGTCATATCATAAAATTTACATAAAACAGATTTTTTTCTTTTCAAGACCTTTCAAACATTCACCTACTAGTGAAAGAACAGCATCACATGTATTACGATTTTTACGGAAACCAAATTGGGACGTAGAAAATAAATTATTGGATTCAAAATAATTAATTAACTGATCATTAATAAGAGATTCAAATACCTTGGCCACTATAGGTACAATAGTCACTGGCCTATAATTTTCTATATCTGATTTGACACCTTTTATAAAAATCGGAGTAACTTTAGAATACTTCAAGATTTTAGGAAAATAAGACATTCTAATACACTTATTAAATAAAATACTTAATGGTTCACAAATATAAGGCGAAGCTAACTTAAGCATTACAGAATTAATACCAAAAATGTCCAAGCTTCTATTATTACTTAGAGATAAAAATTTTGTATGCACATCCTCAACTGAAAATTCTCTAAAAATTAAACTAATTAAGAGAACCATTTATATTACTTAAATCTAAAACAGCACTAAAATTATTTACGCTGGGTTCAATACCATTAATAATATCACTAACCTTATTGATAAAAAATCATTAAAAGACTCAACAGATAAATTCTTAATAAATGCAGAAGATCTGTCATTTGAACTCGTTAGATTTTTTTTATTACAGACCATATTGCCTTAGATTTATTAGTTGCTTGTAAAATGAATTCAGAATTAAATTTTCTCTTAGCCAATTTGATTTCAGAAATGTATTTACGTTTATAATCCAAATAAGCATTCTTTGCAATAATGCTTTTACTCATTTTATAAATGTCATGTAATTTTAAGCATTCATATTTCATCATACGTAAATTATCATTATACCAGGGTTTACTTACAACAGTGGCGGCTTGCAACCTGAAAATTTGGTGAAGCTCTCTTATTGAGGGACATGATGTACGACTTACCTATTTTTGTAGATTAAATTGATTCGTCTGTCTCTACAAATGGAGAATTTGTCAATGATGTCGTCATGAAATGACTGCTTCTCAATCAGATCATGTAGCAAGTCCTTGTGAATGGAGATGCACGCCAATGATGTTAATCTCCCTTGTGCCATTGAATTGCGAAGATTTGTCTTTATGCGGTTGAGTGCAGTAAAACTTCACTCCACTGAAATGCTTTGTTGACGGTAATGTCACAATAAGGGAAAGGAGTCTATAAGTTTCTTCAATATGTCTTTGTTTTCTCCTACACGTTTTAGTGCTTGTATCAGGGGAAATGTTCTGGTACTCATGATCTGCATAAAGAAGTTCTAGTACTGTTTTCAAACGACTTACTTTTAACAAATTTGGGAAAGTCTTTTGTACAGTGGCAAGAGCATTAGAAGGAAAAATATTTGAATACTGAAGAAATTTTGACGTATTGGCAAAAGAGCAAAACTGAAGCTGTTTAATGTCTTGATATCTAGTGTTAACTTGCATAAAAATGACGTCAAGTATTTCAAAAATAATTGTTTGTAGGCCTACTTCTGAAAAAGTTCACCTTCTGACAGCTTAACATATTTCCGCCCTGAAAATTCACCACTTTCTTTAGCTTTAAAAAAAAAAAAAAAACTGACAGAAACTTCATCTGTTTTCACAAAATCCATCCAAGTTCCATGCCGATTTTTTTGTTCCAACTAATAAACAGGGCCAACAAAACAATTTTTTGAAATAAGAACTACCGCACAGCCACTCATATTCACTGTACCACACACTTTTAAAATATTTGGTGTAAGATCTCGCACCTTTCCTTTTCAGCTTTTTTGCCGATATATTAATAACAAGTGTTGGTTTCCCCGCTAACAATTCTTTTTATTTTAGTCGGTTATTTAACGACGCTGTATCAACTACGAGGTTATTTACCGTCGATAAGATTGGTGATAGCGAGATGAGGCCGAGGATTCGCCACAGATTACCTGATATTCACCTTACAGTAGGGAAAACCTCAAAAGAACCCAACCAGGTAATCAGCCCAAGTGGGGATAGAACCCGCACCTGAGCGCAACTTCAGACTGGTAGGCAAGCGCCTTAACCGACTGAGCCATGCCGGTGGTTTCCCGGTAACAATAAATCTCTTTCATCACCTTCACTCCATCGCGAAAATGGTGTCTGTAACACGCTACACACTATATTGTTTATAGGATACATTCCTCGTTAATAAAAATGTTTGAGTCACCACTTTTAAAAACAATTAAAAAACTATGACTAAAATCAGTTCTCAATGAGCAAGCAACCGAGTAAGATGTGATTGACCGTGAGCCTGCTAACTTAGCAAAGTGCAGTAGTATAGAGAAACCGTTTCATAGTGAGTAATAAGTGAGGTGAAAGATCTGTGGAGAATGGATACCACAAGTCTAAAGGTGACCATCGACAGTATTAACAAAAAATTGGAAGATCTACAAAAGGAAAACAATATTTTAAAAAAGAAGGTGAAATACTTAGAAGAAGAGAAAAGTAGGATCAACTTAATTTTCTTTGGTATTGAAGAACAGGTGAAAGAACAGTCTATGGACACGTATGAAGTGAACAAGCATAGTATCAGATGGCAATAGAATTGGAGAAAGGCAGAAGGGGGAGAGAGAGAAATGCTGAACCGACGAAAGAAGAGACTGGTAATGAGGAAGCAAAATAAGTGCGGGGTATAGAAGGTTAAGTATTGAGTGTGTAAAGCGTGCCAGGAGTGCGAAAAGAGGGGGCAATAGTGGAGAGAAACCTGTCTATAATCTGAGGAAATGGTGCATCGGTGGGTTGAAATAATAGTAGGTCCAGCTAAGTAATGGATAAATGGAAGTGAACTGTTGTAATTTTTTTTCAGTGTTAAATAGTGTTATAAATAAAGTGAAAGCAATGTTGCTAGGATACGAGCGCTAATGTGTTGTGTGAGAAGAGTTTAGACAGTGAATATAATAATAGTTAAAGTTTTTAGTGAAATAGTCAACAAGAATTAGGTTTTACATATTAAATAAGTTATATGTATTGTTATTCAAAGTATTAAATTAGTTATGAAGGTAGGAATGATGTTTAAGGAAACTGAGAATGAGAGAAGGGAAGTAGAATAGTAGTGGATAAAGTAAAAGGATGGTCAAGTGAAAGTGAAGGGACATGAGAGACATAGCAAGAACAGGCTTCAAGTGTCAAAATACGTCTTGTTTGAAGTTGTAAATAGTGCAAGTAAGGGAATGCTGGCCCGAATACAGAAATGTGAAGGGCCAGCAGGACGTAAGATTTTGAGAAATATATATCATATCATAACTTATATCATATATCACTACAATAAATAACTGCTTAGTTAACTTAATCTTCTAATATATCGTTTTAGCAACAAGACATAACACAGTCACTCTATTCACACATCTCAGAAACTGAAATTAACAGGTACAAAGAAGTGTGAACACTGTGAAAGACAAGGAATTTTATCTCATTGTATTCGTGTGCCATTATTTTCCTTTCAAAAGAGCCAAGCCAGGAGGCTATAAAAATGTTTGCAGCTACAAGAGAAATATTTTGTCAGCGATTCAATTACCCTCGCAAACAGGCTCTATAGAAATCTTACAAGGGTTCGTTGCCATGGTTACCAGTAAACAAATCCGCTAATTGAGAAGCTCTACCTCTGAAAGAGGGATATAGCTGTAATTGTCACCCTTCCCCACTCTGCGCCAACCAGTAGTGACAATGGGACTAGTGTTCCATAATGCAGAATACCTAAGTGTAGAACATATCACAAAGCAGAACGTAAAAGACAAAAATGAAGTGAAATAAAATAAACTATTAAAATACTTGTAAATAAGTGAAGTTGCGCTTAGTAAACAGGTGAAGTGCCACTTCATGAGCTTCACCCGAAAAACCGCCCCTGACTTACAACAACTTTGTTAGTACGAAATTTGAAAGGTAAAGAATTACCTAGTGCATTAATTATCAAATTGATAAAACCTGAAAACATATCATCAATACTAGCTGAAGTATAAAGAGGAAGCCAATTACTTAGAGACAATAAAAAAGTAAAATACAGCTTACCCTAGTTGTTAATGAACCTGTAAGGAGTACTAGATACGTAATTACTCTTTTCATTATTAGTCTGATTAACCTTCGCTCTAAGTAAAATAGCATCATGATCAGATCGAACAGTATGAACAACAGATGCAGAAATCCTATCCACATGAATTGACGTTGCTATATTATCAATGTAAGTACCTAACCCATCTTGATTTGGTCTGGTTATTTCATCAACAACAGTTCTAAGACCAAAGCTAGTTAACATATTGCACAATTTATGTTTATGCTGACTGACATTATTTTCTAAAAAAATTAACATTAAAATCAGCACATAAAATGATAGAATATTTATCTTTCATATTAAAAATTAATATTAATACCTTGTACAAAATATCTAAAAAATCATTAAAATTGTTGTAATTGGGTGACCTATAGACAACTAACACGAAAGTATTACAGTTTTCAATCACAGTTTTCACAGACAGATTCCACTGAAAACTAACTACACATTTCAAGTGGTTTAAATGTAATATCATGTCTTGTAAAAATAGCCACACCACCCCGTTTTAGCACAGATATGCAATATGAATTTGCTAAACAAAATCCTGAAATATATACATTTTGAAATTCATTCACACCAATCCAATGCTCAGTCACACATATTAAATCCATATTAAACATATTTATTAACCCTAGAGAGCTCGCACCTGTAAACTTTATGTCATGGCTCGCACACAGTCGATTCGACCGTGCATGGAAATGAAGCGGAATCTATATTTTTTGCTAATATCTGTTAGCACAAAAGTTACAAAAACATTATTTAACTGTATTTTATTCATTAACATCACTGTTCTTATGTATTAAAAAGAAGATGAACATGCCAATATCCAAGTAACCTTGAGTGTTCTTTATACTGTGAAAAATATATAAATCACATTATAAGTTAAAGATTTTCATCACCGGCATGGCCTGGTATAGGAGTAACACAAAAATATGACGGTATTTCCACTTGTCCTATTCATTACAATCATTATCGGTGATAAATAGGCCTAAATTCAACAAACACGGAAGAAAATAATATTAGAAGATGAACTCACTTAGTCACATGACCTCACACGTATTACATATCTTCATCACTATCACCATCGGCACTTTCTTCAGGATTAGCATAAAAAGTGCAAGTTGACTGTGTATGTTCTTTGCGGATGAAGTGGCAGCATACATTACACCTCGTCTTAGACTTACGATTTTTCTTCCAATCACTGAGATGGCACCTTCCTGGACCCTCATCTTCTCCAGATGGAGGTGGATTTCTTTCTTCGGCAGTTCCAGTAATTTCTCTGATGTTTCTCTTCAGTTGACACGGCAGATTTTCTAGTTGCAGTCTTTCAAGTATATAATTTCTAGACAACTCCTTGCTGAGTGTTTGTAGGAATTTTCTTCGAAACATGTCAAATTGGCGAATATTGTGTTTCAGTATAATGAAACTATTGATGCCTGCTACATTCAGTAGTGTAAAGAACAGAGTTAGAGGCCAGCGGTTACTGGTTCTTGCAACTGAATACCTAGCCTTGTACTCGTCCACCATGTCCACCCCTCCTTTCGTTGAATTATAAAACGTCAACATGTAAGGTTTTCTAGATTCTTCAGAGTCTGGATCAATTTCATCGGTATGATGCATGGTGGATAACAGCAACACCACCTTCTTCTTTTTCGAACAGTAGGACAGAAGGGTCTTGTCCTTGGTGAACCCGAAAACACTGCTATTTTCCATTGAACGACTTTGCAAAAATAAAGGGGGCACCTCCCTCTTTTTTCTCAGCGTTCCAACTAATGTTAACTTATGAGTTGTTAGAAGTTCATCAGCAAGTGGCACTGAAGTGAACCAGTTGTCAGTGGTGACGTTTCTCCTGGATCCACTGATTGGCTGCACCATTCTGTTCACAACACATTTAGCAGAGTTATCAACTTGGTAGGGCCCTTCAGGCTGGTTACCAGCGTAGACTTTCATATTCAATGTATAAAAGGTTTTTGCACATGTCAGAGAGAATACCTTTATTCCATATCTTGCTGGTTTTGTTTTTATGAATTGTTTGAAACTGCACCTTCCACTAAAAGATTCCAACATCTCGTCGATAGTGACGTATTCGCTAACAGTAAAATTCTCGGAGCATTTTTGAACAATTTGCTCAAAGAGAGATCGAATAGGAGCAAGTTTATCAACACTTCTGCGCTCTTGTCGAGTATTTGAATCATCAAATCTTAAAACTGTCACCAGGAACTTGAATCGTATCCGGTTCATACAAGTTCTGAAATAAGGAACACCTGTCCCATCAGCAGACCAAAGGTCTAACAGGTTCAGATGAGATGCTCTCAAAACTCCAGCCTTATAAATAAGTCCTATAAAAGCTTCCATTTCAGTTCTCGTTGTATTGTGTGCATCTCTTGGGCGGCTGTAATTTGGACGCAATTTTTCAATTTTTTCATTTGTATGTCTAACAATGTCATTAATGATAGTGTCAGTAAAAAATAACTTCCAACACTGGAATGGAGTAAAACAGGTAGCAAGGAAATTACACCAGGTATAAACCTTACTATATTACGTTCGCCAACACATCTGTTACGTGGTGGACAGTGCATTTCCCATGTTGTTACTCCATCTTTCCCTGTATAAATTGGACCTGGAACAAGGTCTACTTCCTCATCTGCTGATTGAGCAGAGTCTGTGTTATGATCGATTTCTTCAACCATATCTTCTTCTTCAACGTCCGATTCAATGCTATCAATTGGTCTGATAATTTCTTCTTCACGGAACAATTGTCTTCTGACTGCACCAGCTTCCCTTCTTGTCTCTTCTTCCCGGGCCATTTCCTTTTCTACACTATCAATAAGGTTCCTTATCCTTTCTCCCTCTTCATCCATATTTCTACACGGCAATGTACGGGGATCAGTAGTGAAAATAAAGTATTACAGTGACAAAAACGTACGTATATGTGAAAAGTTATAAATACAAGAAAAAACTACATTATACTTATACACCAAGTGAAACAATACGAAGTTGCGTAATGATTCGCACACGCTTGAAACGACCAGGTCTGTATAACAACAGTTTCAAATCAAATTGACCAATAGCAAAGTGCATGACAACTATTACATCTTATTCTGGAAGAGTCGAATGAAAGGTACTGAAGGGGTGAGCGGCAGAACTCAAGTGACCTTGAAGCAGACGCTAAACGTTTACCACACCCGGTCGAAAAGAGCGTGCGCGAGCTCTGAAGGGTTAAAGAGTCAATTTCATCTTGCTTATTTAATAAGCCTTGGACATTACAATAAAATACTTTCAAACAACTCTCACAATCAATGCTGTTTGAAACCGTCAAATTTGCATCAATCACTACCTGTTTAGAATCCTTTGACGTGGTTGAAAAAAACGTCCTACACAAGCATTATCAGGCCATATTTCTGGGTTAAGAGCAGTTTCAAGATGAATCTCAGAAATTTCAATGTTAAAGGAGAATACTGATCGGGATGACAGGAGTTCAATTTCTCACAAGAGATTACAGGTATATCAGCTTTAAGAAACTTCACTAAATCTTCAGTTGTTGTACTGGGTGTAAGTCTGTATACATGAAATGCTACTGTTTTAGGCACACCCGTTAATTTCAAAGCATTTGAATCCTATGTTTACGTTTCACAACATCAGTCCAAAGTTCATTTGCTACTTTTGACTGATTAGAATGGGGTAATACATGTTGTTGCCACTCAATCACTTTATGAACAACATTCTCCTGATCAATATTATTTTCATACTTAGACGTTGCAGCACTATCACTCGTCGTCTTCTTAATAAACTTCGCAGATTTATTCTTAGATGTGTTTTCAGAGTTGATTAACATTTCTTGACTCTGAGCAGACGGAACTTCACTAACCGTAGTCGTCCAGGAGTTGAATCATTTAATTCTATAAATTTAAGTTTATCATATTCATCATATGTCCACTGACAGTAAGTAATTATATTGATGTTTCTGCATTGAATGTATTATACATGAGGTAGGCCTAGCCTATATTTTTGCATTTTTCACAAATATTTCCCACCCATGTTTCAATGTGAATTAATTAAAAATTAAATTATGGTTTATTTAACGACGCTCGCTCAAGGTTATATCAGCATTGCCAATGTGCTGGAATTTTGTCCCGCAGGAGTTTTTTACATGCCACTAAATCTAGTGATATGAGCCTGTCGCATTTAAGCACACTTAAATACCATCGACCTGGGCCGGGATCGAACCCGCAACCTCGGGCACAGAAGGCCAACACTATGCCAACTGTGCCACTCAGGGCGACTTCACTAAGAATGTTACAAGAAACTTTGGAAAGAATTTCTTTGGGCAATGATGGAAAATTAGTCAAAACCTTAGAAAGATAATTAACTTTAGTTAAGTATTTGACATTTTCATGATAAATACATACACAAATATTATGAAGCAATGCAGAAAGTGAAAAAACAAATGGTGGTTGCAAATAAAAAATCTTCCAATTTTAATATCAGGGTACTGTAACTGAAAAAATTGAAATAAATCACCAATGAACATGATGAAATAACTCTTAGGAACATGTTTGCATTTCCCAATGCCGTGCCATTTCAGTGATATAGTGCCTTAACATCCAGATGCTTGCCAACTATTGCTGTATTTGCAGTAAAATTCTTCTATCATTTCCTTTGTTTCTTCTGCTACATCATTTTTTTTTAGTCAGTTCCTTGTTCGTTTTATGAAAAAGTTGTCTTCTTTCTTCGTCTGGTGGAATTATATCCGTAACTAGTTTACGAACAACAGTTAATTTCTTCCTGGGACTATGTGGCAAGTGATGTTTCACCCTATTTTTGGCTTTTCCTAATGACTGAATAGTTTTATAAGAACCCATGAATGCAATGATATTTTCTGGGTTGATATTGGTCTTGTTTATGCTCTGCATCTTCTTTGTTTAAGGGCATCACTCTTCCATTTCTTCATTAATTGTATTTTGTTTTTTTTTTTGTAATAGTTCCCTTTTCTTCTTTCTGCATTCCTCTTTCTTTCTTTTTCCATGTGAGCTTCACATTTTTCTGGATCTTCCTTAATTTTTTCTCGTTCTTGGCATTCTATTTGTATGTATTTTATTATTTCATTTTTTAAAGAGACAATAGCAAATAATTTATGTGCTTAAATTCATGAAATTTTGTATAAAACAATTACTAAAACAGTAATTATTATACTATAGGCCTATGCACTTTAATATTGTTGCAAACTAATGTATATCAATTTTTTGCAGTCGGTCATTATAGAAGATATTTAAATCTCTTATTATTTTGCATGTCACTTCAGTTACATATTTTTTTCAGTGGAATAGTTAATTCCATTTTGAATCTTGAATAGCATATCTTCCGTCTGCCCTCTGTTAGAATTGGCTGTTATAAAATGGACTTTTACAGTCTTTATAATTATCTTAGTTGTGATGGGTGAAGAGAAACATTTTAGAACGAAATTAAAAATTGCTTCATACCCCATACTTTCTACTCAACTGATGAATTTGTTTATGCTTGTAAATTGAATTAATCTGCTTAATGTTTAAGTTACTATATATTTTTGTATAATTATTTTACTGTTCCACATCTCAAAGCTACATAGCTGATGTAAGTCTATGCAGTACAATGTATGAAATTAGCTGCTAGGGAGAGGGGATCTGGGTCCGTACCCTCCTAGAAATAATTTGAAATGCTTCATGCAATTATTTATTTATTTATTTATTTATTTATATTTGTTTATTTGTGGTTGTCAGACTACTTTATTTTCCCTGTTTAATTACGATATACAGAATGTTACTAGCAGGGCTGGGCAAAATACTGACATCCAAGTATTTCAAATACAAATACAAAATACTTAAAAAAATTGTATTTGAAATGCAAATACAAAATACTTAAAAAAAAAAATTAACCAAAATACACTTGTATTTCAAATACTCAAAATAGATTTGTATTTCAAATACTCGATACAATATATAGGACTAAAGAAATAGGAATGTTACTGAAAATCTAAAATATTGCATTAATATTAAAAGTATTTTTACCTCGAAGTTTTATATAAACACTGTAACTGAACATTCTTCCTTTACCCAGTCAGCAATGAAATTATGCTACATGTGAATAATTACTGCTCCCTTAAAAAAAACATTTTCTCAAGAAGTTTATCAGATTAAGGATCCCCTTGCTTGTGAATGAATAAATCCTGCAAAACAGAACAGTCTTTCTACAGGCGAAGAGAACACAAATTTGTATTATACTTTATAAAAGCTTGTTTCACTGTTGGGTAATTCTCTGGAGTGCACAGGGTTGTCCCATTGCCATTGAAGAATTTTATGAGCTCATACTCCACAGCAGACAAGTTCTTTTCTTTTCGTTTTTGAAAGTCTGTTGTACTTGAGCTGAAAACATAAAAATTGTTTTCATTGTCTGAACTGACCAAAGGTGTAGCAGATAACTGCTCAGCTGATTTCACGCACATATTCTGTATCCTCCTCTTATGATTTGGAGGCAGTGTCAGGTAGCCATCTCATCTTCAATGATGGGTGGAAGCAAGCTGCCAAAATAGCTCAATTTGCTTCTGGGGTCAGATCAAACATCGCTTTAAACCTTGATGAAAATGAACTTATTAAGATTGGAGTTACTTGGAATAGATGGCGTAGATTGCTAGATAACAATATGTAATCTATTTTTGAGGGTACTGAAACTCAGTATCGTTGAAGGTTGGCAAACCCCAGTTTTTCACATATACTGTAGGCTAGATATCATGTTTGAATTGCAATATTTTAGAGATTGAGTAATAAAGAGAATTCCATCGAGTTGGGCAAGGAGGTGGTGATGTACGATCATCCTCTCCTCTACTTCTTATAGCGGCTGTTATTCGCCAGACGTATGGTACATTGGATGATTGGATGTGCGCAGTGGAAGACTTTTAGAAATATTTTTTATTTTATTGGGTTATTTTACGACGCTTTATCAACAACTAGGTTATTTAGCATCTGAATGAAATGAAGGTGATAATGCCGGTGAAATGAATCCGGGGTCCAGCACCGAAAGTTACCCAGCATTTGCTCGTATTGGGTTGAGGGAAAACCCCGAAAAAAACCTCAACCAGGTAACTTGCCCCGACCAGGATTCGAACCCGGGCCACCTGGTTTCGCGGCCAGACGTGCTGACCGTTACTCCACAGGTGTGGACTTTTAGAAATAAATAGTGTGAATTTGTATAACAGATGTAATTAACAAATAATGGATAACAATATTACATGAATGATAAATGAAATAACATATAAGTATGAATTTAAGTGAATGAAAATATTACAAGTTAATCTGAATAACTACCAAAGCAATGACTGAATCGTGGAGACTTTAACTACACTGGGCGAACATTCATATAGGTCGTTATACAATCTAATACGGCCATTTCTCAATAATCAATTGTTGACCTATTAATCATTTAGTCGTTGAAACATTCTCTCAATATATATATATATATATATATATATATATATATATCCAACTAGATATAAACCTCAACATGAACGCCCAATCAGTACACTAACTCATTACACATGGCCCATTCAATTACAGACAACATAAAATCTGATTAACCAAACTCAATGTACACATGAACTCAGTATAACACAAAGAATTTACCCAGTACCAACCGTCACATGACTGATCACAATATAAATTACCAATTCCACATATGTCTCACATAAACTGTGCAGATAGCACTTATAACAATCTCTGTACTTTACAATCAAACATTGCCCAAGAGAGAGAGAGAGAGAGAGAGAGAGACGATATATGATAAGTAACCGACGATAATTTCAAATACCAAAGATCGTTTGAATAGCAACGGAAAGTCAATGCACTCGATTCCTGAATACCGGCGTGGAAACCAATAATAACCAATGGAGTAGCAAGTACTAGAATAGATAAATGAGGCCCATACTATTCTAGTTCATTTCAGCGTCTAATACAATGTAAGGCAAGAGATCGTAATCACTACGCTATCACCCAAACCGTCTTGGAACATCAATACTACCTCACATATCAAATTATATCTCATCACGTAATCCCCCAATACAATACAACGTCACATATCACAATACATCACTTCACGTAATCGCAATTACTTAACCCAAGACGTATCATCAGCGAGCGATTTCCATACACGATCCACCGCAATATCTCAAACACATACAACCAAAAATGAGAATATTACAACCCAAATCTGATACAACTTGTTGTCGCACTAAATCCCAAGATATATTTCAAACAAGGTTTCATACAATCCATAAATTCTCAAGTGAAATATAATGACACACTATTCTCGAACAATCTATCACGATGAACTTAAGTTACCAGTGTAGAATACAGTTGGAGCTCTATTTCCTGAGTGCACGTCGATTGCCTGAATGAAGCTGTCGGTACACGGCCTGGCTGCTGAGTAATGTTGTCAATACGAGCTTCGGCTCCTAAGGTGAGTTACATACCACTGCCCGTAGCCAAGTAAACTCGCTTTCCCTCTCTCTTCGTCTGACGTAATCAACCGGCCCATAGGATAATTTGGATAAGAAAATGAAGGAAATTCGTAGCGCTATCTATAACATATCGTCTGAGAGCACTCTGTCGGCCGAAGTGACGTACTAGATGGACAGCTACGATGTTGAGCACGGCTCAAATATTTCAAGACATCTGATATAATTTCTGAGGATTTGGGTCTCCTAGACGCATTCCATAATGCTGAACATTTAGCAAATGTTGGGTAATGGATCCTTGATGCTGTTGGAGATTTCTTTATGGCATTAGGGAAATCAGTTCTGGCAAGAAAACTAAGTATATGAGCATATCTGAAGTGGGTTGGCAAATAAGACAAAAGTTTATTCTTCAAATCCAAATCCAAAACTTGGAGGATAAGAAGAAGAAAAAATATTTTGAGTACTGTATTTGAAATACAAAACACATCAATTTTATGTATTTATATACAAAATATAAAATACTTTCGAAAATCCTTACAAATTACAAAATACAAATATATTTAAAATATGTATTTAGAATACATGTATTTCAAATACTGCCCAGCCCTGGTTACTAGTCTATGTAGACCAGTCCGAGGTAGACATTTTCCGTTGGCTTATATGATGGTATTGTTTAGCATCTGTCCCAAGAAGATTAAGCGGGACCAGTCTGCATAGGGAAGTGTGAACGGATCTGCCCATTTGCTGGCATTGGCATATGGTCAATTGCCGCTTCCCAACAAATTTTGTTAGGTAGAGACTGGAGTGTGACTGGTCTGCATAGGAATACTCTGTGCATACCTATTCAATACATAATATGCCATTCTAAAATCCCAGCATTTTTATTTGACGTTTTGAGTTTTAATAACTGAGCTCTCCATGTCCAAACTTCGCTATCTGCCATTGGATATTAAACTGTTGAGCATTATCATGTCAAAGAAAAAATTATCAGGAAAGTTAGTTCCTACTGTTGCTGTAAAATAATAATAGACACATTCATCTGTATTCTTGCTTTAATCCTCGTCACATTATGGGACATGTACTCCATACCTTTTAGAAGAGTATAAGGTTGTTCACAGAAACTCCTTTAGGGAAAAGACCACGGGGAAGACCTAGGCTTAAATATTTGAACAACCTGAAGGAAGATCTAAAATTTTTAGAAATTTGTGATAACTGGAAAATTGCTTGTCAGGACAGGGTGAGATGTATTATATAGTAAACTCAGCAGCCAAGAGCTTTCATAGCTTATAAGGCTTAATAATAATGATAATAATAATAATAATAATAATAATAATAGTACTGGTAGTAGTAGTGGTATGTTTTTTTTTTCGATGTTAATTTTGTTTGAAACATTTCCTTTTCCCAAACTTTCTTCAGAAACACAAACAGAACAAAACAAAGAATTGAATGAAATACAAGCTGTTGTTAAATTTTACACAGATTAAAAGTAAACTTTAGACATTTGTTTCCAAACCATTGTTAGAAGGTTACTACTGGTAATATTTTAATTACCTGTAAGTAAAAACGTCCATTTATCCAGATGATGTAGTACAGATTAGCTATTGTTGAAATGTGTGATAGGACTACACCAGTTTATGTGGACAGTAATTAAAATCCTCAGATACTTTTCAAAATAATTTTCAAATTCTGCACTTCCTAATCAATGGGAAACAATACAAACATCAAGAAGTAAAACTATACTGGTATTTGTTCGTGAAAATAAAAAAGAAATGAATAAAAGCATTACGATTACAATTTTCTATATATTTTAAGTTGTTTTAGTTATTAATTTCTGCTTCTTTAAAACTATTTGCTTCGATATTTCTATATGCATTTATTTCATATTTCATTAGATTTAATATTTTGGGTTCTGATATGTTATGTTGGCCAGAGCCCTGAGAATGGAAAATGTTTCAAATAGGTGTTCAGAATTTTGTTAAAATTCCAATAAAATTTCCTTGTAGACTCACTTTAATGTTAGAGTGATCACGATATGTTGTTTTGGCTGTGGTCCTTTACTTTATCATTTTCTGTTAACTTACATTGTTCGTATTTGAAGTTCTTTATGTTATAATTAACACCACCACCATAAGTGCCCCTGTCATAGCTACCACTGCTCCTGTCACCATTACCATCACAACAAAAACCACCATTGTTGCCACCACCATTACAACTGTCACAATCATTACCACTAACACCATCACTACCGCCAGTCCCATCAACATTATTGCCACTGCCACTACCATTACTTCCACTACATCACCTCTGCCATCAGCACCACTACTACCACCACAGCTCCTTCACAAATCGGGTCAAAGGCTCATTCTGAAGTTATCATGTCAGTTTTATCTTTTTTTTATCTATGTGGCCTGTAATAGAAGAAATCTACTACTGTTGACACTAAATCTATTTTTCACACATTTTACTGCATAATTGAAACAATCTTCTTCATAGGTTTTACTAATTCCCTCTAAGTGTAATTCCAAAAGTGGTTTGAAAGAAAGGGACTGTATTGTTACATTACATTGTTACTAAAATCTTTCAATATATGTGTTACAAGGAGGCGTGTTTGTGAAAATGAGGTTGGGATTATATTTTTTCTTGAGATTACATTGATAGGGGGGACACAGCTGTGCAAAACTCATAGCTGTAACTGCCTCCATTCAGCAGTTACAGATGAACCAACTAATAACAAAATATCCCCATATTTTTAAAACTTCAAATGTTAGAAACGTCTAGGACATTCATGAAGAAAATTTTCTACAAATATTTGATCTTTACTACTTTAAAGAGTAATGTATCCAGCAACAGTTGAGAATCGTGCACCAATTAGTTAGGCGTAGTCATTCATTTTCAACTTTAATACTGAAAATGTAAAATTTTTTATTTTTCTTCAAAAACTTATATATTCTTTATAAGGACTAATAGTCATTATATAAATACCGAAAGTGCATTAAAAATTAGTCGTTTCTATTGTTAATTAACAGTTAAAAACATTGTTAATTTCTTAAATAATTTAAGGCCAGGGCAGCATTTTATAAGAATTATAAGGTGTCCATAAACTTTCTAGCAACACTGCATAGCATAGAACTTTCTAACTCATCGAAGAACTTCTCGTAGTAGAAAGAGTCACTCATTACAGTGCAAAATCTGAGTGTATTCCCGAAAGTTCATTAAATTAAATTTTTCGTTATGTTCTGTGGTCAGTTGTAACATTATGCCAACCAAATGGTTTGTACTGAGTGAAAAAAGTGTTTTCTATACGTATCCACAGCATCAATCAAAGGCAGGCGCTGTTACAACCATTACAGTACTCAGACTAACTTAAATACATGGAGTTGTGCATTTCTTATGTTCGTATTTAGTCACTAAATGTAAAATGGTCTTGTTTATCTTTTCTGTTGCACAAAGTGTGTTTATGTATGATTCATAAAGCTATGTTGATGGAGTTCAAAGACTGTTCAAAGAAAGGATTCCTGTTAATGTTTCAAGTCTGAAAACAAGTAAAGACATGGTAAATAAATTTCTGGATAAAAGTAAGAATTGCAAGACAACATTGACAGTTGCTCACTGAAGAAAACTTGAGTGATATTGTGTATAGCCTGGAAATTTCAATTGATTATTGCTTTACTCTATTTAGTAAGAACCAGGAATAGCTTATAATTCTGCGCGAGTTTGAACAGAGTTAAAACCATGCAAAATCACTGTAATGTGTTTTGTCGATTATTTTAGAATGCTGTATCAACTACAAGGGTGTCTAGCATGAGTATAATTGGTGTTAGCAAATGGTATTTAGCGAGATGAATCCGGGAATTCACCATAAGGTTACTGACATTCGCTTTACAGTTGGAGGAAGCTCTGAAAATATCTCACCACTAATCAACCCTCGAATTATTAGGCAAACCTGCTACTGTCTGAGCTAAGCCGGTGCTCTGTAGTATGATATGGATTAGGGGCGCAGACTGGGAGATTTCCACTCACACTTAGGACATTTGTATGAGATACCTTCAAATTTCATATGGACGAGAAATGACCATCAAATTTATTCTAGGACATAGTTATTTTGCATACTGTAAATCTATGACACAGTCTTCCCTGCTTTTATTTTCCTATAATTTTTTTATGTAAATCTGTATGGGAAGATGGTTGTTGTGGTGTATGAAATATAAAAGAAAATTATCTGAAATCAGATTGTCATCATTTTTTTTGTGCTAATGATCGTAGCTTCTTTTTCTAACTTTTATTATGCTGAGTAAGAGAACTTTTGACTATTGAATTAACCTTGAATTATTATTATCTACTGCACTGTAGGCTAGAAATTAATTTTGTTTTCTTTCTCTCCGAAAATTATATTTTCATTCAAGTGATCCATTCCTTTGGAAACTATTTAACTTAGGGTTATGAAATGTTTAGGGCATGTTAATAAATATATGATACAGTAGCCATAATGATACAATTATATTGTAATACCTCGAAACATTTCTGATTTGTGTTCATTTATCTACATGGAAAACAAAGAAGTAATTTTTGAACGACGAATATTCATTTGAGCCCCAGTACAAAAATAATGTACGTATTAAAAATAGGCTACATTATGTGGTTTTAGTGTAGGTCCTTCTGGCAATAAGGGTAGAAATTTCGTTACCATCAGAACTGTAGAAAATGAATAAATTGTATCAATGTACACTGATGTAATAGTACTCTGAAAATGCATATATAATTTAAAAATTAATTTCTAGCTTACAATACAGTAGATATAATCATTCCAGTTACTTCAATAGACAAAAGTTTCCTAATTCAATACGAACAATTTCATAAAGCTAAAATAATTAGAACCAAATCTATGATAATATTATTAAATTTCAGGCATGTTTTTCTAATTTTTCATATACCATAGCAAAGTTCTGTTCATGCTCTACAAGAACTTCTAATTCTGGTGACACGAGTTCAAACCGTGTTGAATGCAGAGTGAATTAAGTTGTTAACAATTTTAAGGGCAAGTTTATTATTTTTTATTAGTTAACATTCACTTTTACTTGTATTTTTTTACTTCACTCATAAACTTATAGCATTCAGCTTGTGATAGTCTTGTATAAATAATTTATTTTGGTGTGAAAATACTGCCAAGATACAATTGATTAGTTTCCTATCTGTATAACATTTGTCTGAACAATTGTTGAGTTATCCAGTTAACCATGGGCAGGGATTAAACAAAGGCGTTGCTATAATAACTTACATTTGGCAAACACGAAGTTATAGATAAACTTATCTCTCACACTGTGTTGGGTGTTAATTTCTATATGATTCACTGTGACATATTTTGCTAAATTGGTGATGTTACTATATTAGAGATAAAGCTTTCCATTGTGTTCATGTTAGCCAAAGATGGAGGAGACTACACTAAAAATGTCAAATCTTCCTTCATATTGAGAAAATATTGAAATAACTTCCAGTAAAAGGATGCTAGGTGAGTTCATAATTTATGAACCAATGACGCTGCTATTCCATAAAATTACATGTGAAAATAACTTTAAAAATACACTTTGATATTATGCGTAGCTCTGCCCAAATGTTACATCTTTTCAGATACGATAGGCTACAACAACATAGACAATAATGGAACAATGGTGGAGTAATAATGGTAGGCAGTGCTGCACACAGCTTTTGCAGGTCCCGGGACTGGACAAAAATAGTCCAGTTCATTTTCCTGAAACATTTCCCACTTTAAAATTGTTATTTTAAATATTATTGCCTGTAGGTGAAATTAAATAACTTTACCCATATTACAAATATGATAATTATGCTACGATACTTTATTAAAGTTAACTAAAATAGTTTTTTTTTGTACATTTAGTCAAGAGTCCAAAGATTTGTTGGAACCTTGTAAGTGACACTGATAAGGCGTCATTCAAGACGCAACTAAGCCATGAGGAGATAAGTTACAGTGGCCAATTCCTTTCCCTCTCCATTGCATACATCGCTGACTAGTAGTAACATACTAGAATCAGCCTAAATTTCTTCCTTGTCAAGTGATATGTACTGCCTGATAATAAATGTATCAGCCAGACCCTCAATCAGTGGTAGATTTTTATTCATAAAAGAAAATACGCAAAATAAACACTTACTTATTTACTTACTTACTGGCTTCTAAGGAACCCAGGGGTTCATTGCCGCCCTCACATAAGCCAGCCATTGGTCTCTATCCTGAGCAAGATTAATCCAGTTTCTACCGTCATATCCCACCTCCCTCTAATCCATTTTAATATTATCTTCCTATCTGCATCTCGGCCTCCCCAAATTCTTTTTCCCTCTATATGCATTTCTGGATTCGCCCATACGTGCTACATGCCCTGCCCATCTCAAACGTCTGGATTTAACGTTCCTAATTATGTCAGGTGAAGAATACAATGCGTGCAGTTCTGTGTTGTGTAACTTTCTCCATTCTCCTGTAACTTCATCCCTCTTAGCCCCAAATATTTTCCTAAGCACCTTATTCTCAAATACACTTAACCTATGTTCCTCTCTCAAAGTGAGAGTCCAAGTTTCACAACCATAAAGAACAACCGGTAATATAACTGCTTTATAAATTCTAACTTTCAGATTTTTTGACAGCAGACTGGATAGTAAAAGCTTCTCAACCGAATAATAACAGGCATTTCCCATATTTATTCTGCGTTTAATTTCCTCCCGAGTGTCATTTATATTTGTTACTGTTGTTCCCAGGTATTTGAATTTTTCCACCTCTTCGAAGGATAAATCTCCAATTTTTATATTTCCATTTCGTACAATATTCTGGTCACGAGACATAATCATATACTTTGTCTTTTCGGGATTTACTTCCAAACCTATCTCTTTACTTGCTTCAAGTAAAATTCCCGTATTTTCCATAATCAATTGTGGATTTTCTCCTAACATATTCACGTTATCTGCATAGACAAGCAGCTGATGTAACCCGTTCAATTCCAAACCCTCTCTGTTATCCTGGACTTTCCTAATGGCATACTCTAGAGCAGGCATGCCAGAAATCAGACTCTAAATGTGCAGTTTTGCGCGCGGATCGCTGGTCTGTGCAGACTGCATCATTCGAACGTTGCTCTTACCCTTTCTTAGCTGGAGGTGTGTACAATCTATTCTGCGCTTCTAGGGTTGGATTAAATAGGTATTTGGACATTATAAACACACTTAGCAGAAGGAAAAAAAAAAACACGGTTATTATTAGTGTCTATACTTGACAATTGTAATACAAGAAACTTTAGGCTTACTCAGTTATACTTCATAAAGTAGTGGTTTGTAAAGCATAATTTATTAATATGATTTTTATATAATATTTGAAGCAAAAAATATTGGAGTAATTTCGAAACAACGAAAAACGAACAAGTATTTCATTTTACATAGTAGGTACTAATTATTTTAGAGTAATAGACCCTACTCTTTCATTGTTTGTCAAGCATTATTATTTATTGGGACCATTGGTACACAAATGTTGAAGAAAATATTATAGGCTACTCCCAATTAATTACATGCAGTAGGACATTATGAAGTTTTTACACTGAAATAATTTCCTTGCTGTATGTCAATATAAATTAACATTAATATCAATAAATGATATAAATTAAGCTTAGAATTTAAATTCACATATAGTTTATTTCGAAAACATTGAGAGCAAGTATCGACAAGTTGGAAGCGTCAATGAAAGAAATTAAAAGTGTAGTTCACAAGCTGTGAAGCGACGATATTCTATTTATGTCAGGTTTAAAGGTTTATTCATGTGAGTATATCAACATAATATAGTGATGTGAGATGGAAAATTTGCCATTATATATTTTTTCCAGAAAATGTTTCCTCCTTGCAAATAGTTGCTTTCTTCACTCCTTACAACCTTAAGAGCCTCATATGTATTCCTCACTATATTCTCGTCACTTACCAGCTTATGAAATGAAAGTCGTAAGTCGTTTAATCTTTGATGGCTGTGTTAGTACAGACTCGAAAACAACGCCATTGTCAAGTTCGTTTTGCCATGAGAGTACTGATTAAGAAATAAGTGCTGGCAATATCATATTTTGAGAATTTTACTAATCTAATGTAAACTGTCACAAGACTATTACCTGGACATAGGCTGATGAAAGCCTTTCATTTTAAAACAATTATTGTTTGATGAGGAAAACATTATAACAATTATGTTATATGATTCGTAATTTCTCTTCTTTGTTATCTGTGAACTCCTCACTTCATTTATCATAACTCATTCACAGACACAGCCAAGTCAGCACCCGTACTGAAACTACGTTAGTGAAAGAAAAGCTGATATGCTGCTGTTGCAGGTCTGTATAGCCCTATTGCGCTCCCTCCAAGGTGATTCACTCCCTCCAGGTAGGGGAATAGAAAGTGCACATCGCACAGAGACTACTGCACATTGTGCAGGGATTTGGCATGCCTGCTCTAGAGCAAAGTTGAAAAGTAAAAGTGATGATAGTGCATCTCCTTGCTTTAGCACACAGAGAATTGGAAACACATCTGACAAAAACTGACCTATACGGACTCTGCTGTACGTTTCACTGAGACACATTTTAATTAATCGAACTAGTTTCTTGGGAATACCAAATTCACTAAGAATATCATATAAAACTTTTCTCTTAACCAAACAGTTCGATTCTTAATTCTTATAAATGACACTTTCATAGTCAATTTGAGGGGCTAGTTTATTTTATATACAAATCATTCCTAAAGAAGGAAGTCTTAAGTTATCTGCCCCATATTGTTGTACCTATGCACATTCTCCACTGGAGCCAAAGCACTGAAGGATCTCTCACCATCTGCAACATCGGGCACAAGAAGAGTATAAAAGATTCACAATGCAAGAAACACGCACGCGCGTGTAAAAACTTGTTCCTTAGCTTCATTTGACACAAAGGTTTACCTCCCAAGTTTTCCTTGTTGATTTCTTTAAAGGAATACTTCGTCTTGTAACAGTGACAGATATTTCTACAAAAAACGAAAGGACTATTTAGCCTATGTACCTCAGTGATTTACACCTTTCAGTCATTTTCATAACAAGACTGTCAATTATAACTTAATACACTACCATTGAGTTTTCCAGAAGGTCACATATCATAACCATCTCCATTCTTGGGCTTTCCATCTGCAAAGTTCTTCCTTTTTCATTTCCTTTTTGTTCCTTCATTTTTTGGATGAGCAGACCATGTTTTGATTCCCATAACTTTTTTTGTAGTTTTGCAGGCCACTGTTCTCTTCATCACTTCAAGTTTAGGTAAAATTTGAAATAATTTCATCAACACTGCCCTCACGACCCCTTAGGTGACCCAGGACCACAGGGCAATTGAAGAACTCTTTTTCCTAAGGGGCTAAGTGCCAATTTTTCGAATTTCATTTTATTCAATCTGAGGGAAATACGTTCATATCAGCATATCATACCAAATGGGCTCTGTTATAGCTCAACTGTAAGTGACTAATTTGTGCACCAAAAGATGGTATCAGAGGTATCTCAACATACATTTGGAAGTGTGTTTTTTAAGCAGTATCTCAGAAACTTTACTTTGGATCTTAGTTCCTTTGGAAAGATAGGTCTTCAATTGCCCCCCCTCCCACCCCTGTGCATACAGTCCTGTTGGTATGAGAATATATGTACAGATACAGATATAAAATTTGGAGCTCCCTTATTGTGTAAGTTTTGCTTACAACACACTGCGTGTGTGCAGTAAAGAAGAGCCCCTGTATATATGCTACTTGTGGACAGTCGTGCGAAATTGTTTCCTGTCAGAAGTCTGCATCAGATGTTTTAACTCAAGCGCCAAGTAGTTCGTAGCATAATCCGATAGGTAGCGCACAAGCATGATGGGTAAAAGTTCACGAGCGATAAATCCTAGAATGGTATAAGCCGAGCGTTAGGCATTCGTTCTTGATACCAGCAAGTAGTACACTGTGAGGTGGGGAGGTGTACGATCATCCTCTCTACTTCTTCTTATAGTGGCTGTTATTCGCCAGATGTATGGTACATAGGATGATTAGATGTGCGCAGTGGAAGACTTTTAGAAATAAATATGTGAATTTGTATAACAGATATAATTAACAAATAATGGATAAAAATATACATGAGTGATAAATGAAATAACATATAGGTATGAAATTAAGTGAATGGAAATATTACAAGTTAATCTGAATAAGCAGTAAACCAATAACTGAATGGTGGAGACTTTACCTACACTGGGCGAACATACTTACAAGTCGTAATACAATCTGATACACCCATTTCTCAATAATCAGTTGCTGACTTATAAAGCATTTAGTCGTTGAAACATTCTCAATATATATAAATATATATCCAACTAGATATAAAGCTCAACATGAATGCCCAGTCAGAATGCCAACTCATAACACATGCCCCATTCAATTACAGATAACATAAAATCTGATTAACCAAGTTGAACGTACACATGGGCTCAGTATCACACAAGGAATTTACCCAATACAAACTGTCACACGACTGATCATTATATAAATTACCAATTCCACATATGTCTCACATAAACTGTGCAAATAGCACTAACAATAATCTCTGTACTTTACAATCAAACAATGCCCAAGAGAGAGAGAGAGAGAGAGAGATACTATAGATAATAAGTAACCGACAATAATTTCAAAATACAAATGATCGTTTGAATAGCAACGGAAAGTCAATGCACTCGATTCCTGAATACCGGTGTGGAAACCAATGATAACCAATATGGAGTAGCAAGTACTAGAATAGATAATGAGACCCATACTATTCTAGTTCATTACAGCGTCTAATACGATGTAAGCCAAGAGATCGTAGTCCTACGCTATCACCCAAACCATCTTGGAACTTAAACACTACCTCACATATCAAAGTTATGTCTCATCGCGTAATCCCCCAATACAATACAACCTCATATATCAGAATACATCACTTCACATAATCACAATTACTTAACCCAAGACGTATCATCAGCGAGTGATTTCCATACACGATCCACCACAATATCTCAAACACATACAACCAAAAATAACCATTATATCATAACCCAAATTTGCCTACTCCAATAATAACAAATCTGATACAACTATTGCCGCACTAAATCCCAAGATATATTTGAAACAAGGTTTCATATAATCCGTAAATTCTCAAGTGAAATATAATGATACAATATTGTCGAACAATCTAACACTGCGAACTTAAGTTACCAGTGTAGAATACAGTTCGAGCTCTATTTCCTGAGTGCACGTCGATTGCCTGACTGAGGTTGTCGATACACGGCCTGGCTGCTGAGTAGTGTTCTCGATACTAACTCCGACTGCTGAGTAATGTTACCGGTACGACCTCCGGCTCCTAAGTGATGTTATCAATACGGACTCCAGCTCCTAAATGATGTAACATATAACAGCATGCTAGGCAAGTAAACTCGCTTTTCCTCTCTCCTCTTCGTCTGACGTAATCAACCGGCCAATAGGATAATTTGGATAAGAAAATGAAGGAAATTCGTAGCGCTATCTATAACATATCGTCTGAGAGCACTCTGTCGGGCGAAGTGACGTACTAGATGAACAGCTACGATGTCGAGCACTGCTCAACTGTCAAAAATGGAGTGCAAGCTAAAAGATGTGAAGTTAAAACTACTCAACAAGGAATATAAGTTACGTTTTAAAGAAAGTATGAAGAGTGATGTGTGGGACAAATTCTTACTTTTGACTTCACAGGATGATAAAAATGTGGGTTACTTTCTTTTAAACATTCTTCAACTTTGTTGTCATTCTCTTCTGCTACAACTCATCTGAAGACACATGTGTGTTGTTTTGTCCAGAAAGAAGAAGATATAATTATGTGCCACTTGATATAAAAGAGCGATTCCATGAAAATGTCATATTGATGTGAATGTTTTTTTAAATTAATATGGAAATATTTTTGTTGAAGGAATATGTTTCTTTATGGTTTAAATTGATTTATGTTAGGCAAGTTAAGTTTTGTGTTTCGGAAAAGATACAAGTATTATTAATTTAAATTTATGTTACCAAGTCTGACCTTGAAACTAACAGCTCGGATTAAAATCGTGGTTGCGGTTTTTTCCGGAGTTTTCCCTCAACACATTAAGAACAACTGCTGGATAACTTTAGTGCTGGACCCTGGTTTCATCTTGCTAGCATTATCACCATCTCAGATGCAAGATAATCATAGCAGTTGATAAAGCATCGTAAAATAACCAATAATAAAACATTTATGTTACTAATCAAATTTCATGCTATTTTGTATTACTTGCGGTGCCATAACATGGAATTTAAAATAAAATTCAGATGTGTCAGTCAGTCACGGAAAGAGGTCAGTCAGTTACACAGAACTTTTCCGGCCGTAACTCCATTACTAATCGAGGTTCAGAGATCGTTTTTAATTTAAACAGTATATTAAAACTTTCTCTCCAAACAATATTTTGGAAAAAACTATCAGGGATGACATTTCAGAGAAATTTGTTCACCTGAAGATAGAGTTGACATTTATGTCTGTCAGCAACACACTTTGAAAGTAAATAAATACTATACTTTTTCTTTGAAAGTCGTATATATATCTTAACTGTACACTTTAGTCTATCAAATCATGCAGTGACACATTTTAATTTCAACCTATTAATATATATATATATATATATATATATATATATATATATATATATATATATATCTTAACTGTACACTTTAACTTTAGTCTATCAAATCATGCAGTGACACATTTTAATTTCAACCTATTAAACAATTTAGGCAGACATTTATTTGTGAAAATGTACTGTAAATGTCAGTCAGTCACACGTGGAATTGCTCAAAACAGAGTGTTATACAGAAGTTTGTCGAAATGTGCACGAGTGATCTTCGTCCATTTAAGATTGTTTCAGGTACAGGATTTCAAAACTATTCTCAGGAACTTATTAATATAGGTGCAGATTATGGACGTGTAAATGTTACTGATGTTCTTCCTCATCCTACAACTATCTCCAGGAACATTCAAGCACGAGCAGATGAAATTAGAGAAAAGGTGTTGCAAAAATCATTTGTGCGGCTGAAAATTGTGGTTGTGTCTGTAGGCCTATTATCAGTCTCACGAAATGTTCCCTCTTATGACTGACATACTACATGTAGTACGCCTAACTTTACCATGATATGGCATAACCCTAAATTATAAATTGAATCTAATGATGCATTATTATATACGAAGTAACATCATGCGAGTATGCCCTATCAATATCAAAAGCATTATAACTACAGCATGTGATATATGCTGATCTCGAAAGCAACATGTTCTGCCCCTCAGCCATATTTTCTCAATGACTATGACAGACTGAACACAAGAACAAAAATTGGAGGCAATTTATAAATAACACCTAAGGATTATGGTATCATGGCTGCCAAGTATGAAAATCTTACACAACAAAGTTAAAAAATAAAAACATCTGGTGTCCTATATATAGGACATCAGTCTTATCTGGGTTAAGAGTTACTGAAATCTTGTCATTCAGTTACCAATTTTCTGTCCTTCCGTTACCAAATAATATAATATACTTTGAAATGCATTTCACATTTCTTAAAATGAGAATATTAATCTACACAGAAAACTGTATTTGCATCCCTGCTTTTAACTTTCTATAAAAATTATACTGCCTCCACAAAACAAATTCTAATTATTCCAGTAATGGAATGACATAACACAGTCACAAAATTACAATTTTTGGTAATACAAATAAGTTAATACAAAAAATAACGAAAACTATTGAATTGTACTGAGATAAGGCATATGTTCAGTTTTCCTGAGACATTTATTTTTGTATGTTCTTATAGTTTGTTTAATTGTTTAAGAATCTCATATTTACCAGACTTGAGAATCGGTATTCTCAGTTACTCGTATATTATAAAGTCAATTTTACAATGCTAGGACTGTTTCAACAAAAAACAGAACTTCAAATAGAAAAGTAGAAAGTTTTAGCTATCAGAATTGGTAATTTAATTGCTAATAAATAATATTCCTATTTTATGACATATGTCCAAGTTCTCATGGAACTGTCCATATATACATTTATACACATAGTATGTGTTAGAAGGAATGTAAAATATTTTGGGATAATACATTTTGGGATAACCTACATCGATTTAACCTGATATACCTAGTCCAAAGTTAATGGTTGGGAAGAAATTAAGGGGAGATATACTGGAACATCTTGAGGTTATGTGTACTGTAGGGGAACTAGGCCTAAAATGACGTACCTTAAGGAAATCTTGAAAAAAAATATGTATTCTTACCAAATTTGTTTTGGTCAATTATATATAACTGATACAACATTAACACATATATTAAGATCAATAGAAAGTGAAAAATACTGACAATCTTTAACTGAAAGGTATGTTTGAAATTAGACGAACTATGTCATTTTACCCAAGTTACTAGGGTAAAATGACACATTTAAGTTAATTTTTACATAGTTAAAAAAAAAATTGTTCTCTTAGATACACTTGCACATTCATTGTGTGCCCATGAGAAACATTTCTTGCACTGTAGCCATGTTTCTTCTGGTTTATATTGGCTGTAAAATTCATTGCAGTACAGACAAGGTGCATCGTTCTTAACATCACCATCGAAGTCACTCTCTTCATCTTGGTCCCTATTGCTTAGAGCAAACTGTAGCTGTGTTTTTCCTCTGTTTGCTGAACACCTTTCTTCTACAGCTCTTCCTTCAGCTTCCTTTAATTTTAATTGGTTAATAAAAGAGATGCTCGATTTGGGACCCTTCATGTGTTCTCTTTCTTCTCGCCACAGATCTAGTGCCAGAGGGAATCAGGGAGATCTCTTGCTGTGTCACATGAGGTGAAGGCCTCTTTTGTGACGTTTCCGCTGCTGGAGCAGTTGTTGGTGATGGCTCTATCATATGTTCTTTCGCATTCCTTGTTGAACTGCTCTTCTGTGTTGCACCCTTTGGCCTGCCTGTAGGGACTGCATTCGTTAGAGGTATGTCTGTGGGCTCTGCAGGACTAAATAAGTGATCAGGAAATATGTCCGAATTGGGTGGAGAAATTCTTGTTGAAGAAAACCCACCCAATGCATTGGTGATGGTTGCAGCTTTTCTATAGACTTCAGAAAATAAGTCCGCAATTTGAAACTGTGTTATCATCCATCCAGGATGGTTCCTCAGCCACTTTGTAATGGCCTGATCGTATGTTTTCGAAGGCCCGAAGAAAGAGGCATCAAATGGCTGGAGTCAGTGGGTGCAGTGACGAGGGAAGGCTAACATGACGTGTAATCACTGTTGCCAAATTCTGTGCACTATAGAGCTGTAAATCCAAACTCATCTTACAATGTTTTCCACAAAAGCGCTTTTTGGTGAAGTAGGTGCAAGTAAACTTCAGACTCGCCAAGCCTAGCTCATTCATAAGAGGATAAATCAAAGTAACAAAATTCAGTGCATATAAATATTGAAAAAAATATTTATTTTAGAAACTTTAGGGTTTTATATATTTTAAAGAAATCCCCATCTCACCTATTTTAAAATCAGTTAGCTTTACGAAAAATTCAGTCTAGCAGTGAGAGAGATCCCACTATATATTACATAATTTCACAGAAGTAATCACTGATCAGCCATTGTAAACAAATTTGACACCAATTTTACAAATCGCTATCGCCCATAATATATGGCTTCTCATTTCCAGTCAGAAACATGCACTTGGGTAAAATGACATAGTATGTCATTTTAGCCAAGTAGGTGGTATGTCATTTTACCCGGAATGAAGCAGAATAAGAAGTAGTGTTAGTACGACCTAACCTCTTTATGAATTTGGATATTGTAATGCTTTTTATAGAGGGAAATATTCATGTTTTCAGTCATGAACATTATTTCACTAATATCTGAAGCTTAAAAGGACAAAAAATACATAACATACCTCAACAATATTATATCGTCTTGCACTTTTTTCCTTTAGTTGCACCTGCTTCACCAAAAAGCGCCTTCACTTGCTAAAACTTGGATGTAACCACTATTTCCAGATTCTGTGCATTATAGAGCTGTAAATTCAAACTCAGCTTATAGTGTTTTCACAAAACACATAGTATGTCATTTTACCCAAGTATGTCATTTTAGGCCTAACTCCCCTACTTGACGTGTTACTCCAGATCTTTTGCACACAGCAGCATCTGAGCTCCACAACTCCTGCGCAACACATACAACTGAATACATGTTCACTTGACATTTAATTCGTGCATTCGCATAGTGAATATGCAGACAAGCTTTTTGTTTATAATTTTGTAAAGGCAATACCGTGTTTTCCCATGTTTACCGAATGTTATCTGAAACTGCTAAGCTATCAAGTGTTTCAATGAGGTCGGAAAGAAAATAAGTATTGGCACCCAACATAAATTTACAATTCATGGAATCCATAAGAAGGACAACCTTAGTAATATGTCTTGTGTAACTATTACTATTTTCTTACTTAATTATGAAATAAACTTATTAGAACAACACAAGATGCAGCATTTTCAATAATGTATCCTATCACAATGTTTTAAATTGTAAAAAAAAAAAAAAAAAAAAAAAAAAATGTTGGCTTTATAATGCCTCTCTGTATTTAAAAGCTTGCCCATCAGTAACAACCCAAGAACTACATTTTGGACATAGATATACGAGGTTAAATCGATGTAGGTTAACCCAAACTACTTTATTCTTAAGTATTTTACATTCCTCCTGACACATCCTGTATGTATATATATAGTAAATACCAACCTACAACAAATTGTAATACACAATATGTTATACCAACATATGCCAAATTGTAATCCATTTCACAACACGATGGACTGAAAATATGTAAATGACTAACAACTAAAAAACCTATAAATTCTTCATATGCAAGACTAATACGAAAAAGTTACATTGGGAGACTCAATAAAATAATAGAGACGAACTAGTTTTACATTTTAGATACAGCAAGAAACACCACAAAACGCATTAAAACGAAGATACATTTTATAAAAAAAAATAACTCACTATCCAATTCTGAGCCTAATCCCAATCATTTTTGTGCCAAATAACACGACTGCCAAATATTTTGTACAGATACGAAAATAAAATTTGGAGCGAGTCTTGATGGGAGTCCATCTGTATGTAGGAAACAGAGGGCTGCATTGGAGTTCAATCGCTCGCTTCAATTTGGTCAAATGTCACTCCCTCGAGTGAGATACGGTCTGTCATAATATGCTCGTAAGAAACACGAAGCATAGTGCAAGGTCATCTCATCAACATGTCTTATCTTGTATGGAAGGCGACAGATAAGATACACAGACGTCTTGCTTACACCGTAAAAAATAATGATTTATTTTCTGCGTTTATGACAAACGTCTAATGGGACACAGCAAATCAACAATAACATACTTACTTATTTACTTACTTACAAATGGCTTTTAAGGAACCCGAAGGTTCATTGCCGCCCTCACATAAGCCCGCCATCGGTCCCTATCCTGTGCAAGATTAATCCAGTCTCTATCATCATATCCCACCTCCCTCAAATCCATTTTAATATTATCCTCCCATCTACGTCTCGGCCTCCCTAAAGGTCTTTTTCCCTCTGGTCTCCCAACTAACACTCTATATGCATTTCTGGATTCGCCCATACGTGCTACATGACCTGCCCATCTCAAACATCTGGATTTAATGTTCCTAATTATGTCAGGTGAAGAATACAATGCGTGCAGTTCTGCGTTGTGTAACTTTCTCCATTCTCCTGTAACTTCATCCCACTTAGCCCCAAATATTTCCCTAAGCACCTTATTCTCAAACACACTTAACCTATGTTCCTCTCTCAAAGTGAGAGTCCAAGTTTCACAACCATACATAACAACCGGTAATATAACTGCTTTATAAATTCTAACTTTCAGATTTTTGGACAGCAGACTGGATGATAAGAGCTTCTCAACCGAATAATAACAGGCATTTCCCATATTTATTCTGCGTTTAATTTCCTCCCGAGTATCATTTATATTTGTTACTGTTGCTCCAAGATATTAAAATTTTTCCACCTCTTCGAAGGATAAATCTCCAATTTTTATATTTCCATTTCGTACAATATTCTGGTCACGAGACATAATCATATACTTTGTCTTTTCGGGATTTACTTCCAAACTGATCGCTTTACTTGCTTCAAGTAAAATTTCCGTGTTTTCCCTAATCATTTGTGGATTTTCTCCTAACATATTCACGTCATCCACATAGACAAGAAGTTGATGTAACCCGTTCAATTCCAAACCCTGCCTGTTATCCTGAACTTTCCTAATGGCATATGCTAAAGCGAAGTTAAAAAGTAGAGGTGATAGTGCATCTCCCTGCTTTAGCCCGCAGTGAATTGGAAAAACATCAGATAGAAACTGACCTATACGGACTCTGCTGTATGTTTCACTGAGACACATTTTAATTAATTGAACTAGTTTCTTGGGAATACCAAATTCAATAAGAATATCATATAATACTTCCCTCTTAACCAAGTCATATACCTTTTTGAAATCTATGAATAACTGATGTACTGTACCCTTATACTCCCATTTTTTTCTCTATTATCTGTCGAATACAAAAAATCTGATCAGTAGTCGATCTATTACGCCGAAAACCGCCTGATGATCCCCAATAATTTCATCTACGTACGGAGTTAATCTTCTCAAAAGAATATTGGACAAAATTTTGTACGACGTCAACAAAAGTGATATTCCTCGAAAGTTACCACAGTTGGTTTTGTTCCCCTTTTTAAAAATACAGTAGGTACAATCAACAGTAACATGGAGTTATAAATAAACTACTATGAAAAACATAGATATACCGTTATTATTGTTAAGTAATAATTATTCAGTATTTGATTTACCACAAATATCGACACCTGTGGAGTAACGGTTAGCGCGTCTGGCCGTGAAACCAGGTGGCCCGGGTTCGATTCCCGGTTGGGACAAGTTACCTGGTTGAGGTTTTTTCCGGGGTTTTCCCTCAACCCAATATGAACAAATGGTGGGTAATTTTCGGTGCTGGACCCCGAACTCATTTCACCGGCATTATCACCTTCATCTCATTCAGACGCTAAATAACCTAAGCTGTTGATAAAGCGTCGTAAAATAACCTACTAAAATAAATAAAAACCACAAATATAATATGATAAGTCCATACATAGTGTTCCGCCTATATACTGCGACACTGTAGAAACATTTTACAAAATATTATTGATATAGCATTTTGCAGTAAGGGAAGGTGAACCTTGTGTCACTTTTCTTCGATTTTTTTATGTCAAATTTTGATCTTATGGATCAGTGAGATTTACAGACTAGCACATATACTTCGTTCTTCACATATGAATTTTATTAATTTTTAACTTCACATCAAACCACAGAAAATCAGCTTCAACATAAGAATGACAAAATTGTCCTAGGTACAACGTGGTGTTGTAACTTGGTTTACTGTATGTTGTACCTTGGGTCAATCTTGGAACATGCAACAGAGTGTGAGAAAGCAATTTAATTTTACGTTAGTACACAGTCTATGCAGTGACAGTAATGTTAAACAGTATTAACACTTAGCTCAATTAATATTGTAGGAGCTGAAATCAATATCAAAATTAATTTGTGATAGTTGTGTCTCTGTTGCTCCAGAAACAGTAAGATTGGGAAGCTTCAACTCAATAGGCCTATCACTTGCACTGACTGTGTACACATCTTTTTCTAGAACAAATTTGTTGTACTTGAGATGTTTGTAATATCTAATTTCGTATTCCCCTTTTCCCAGGTCACACAACACTTGAGCAACAAAAGTGAGAAAATCTTCTTTTCCCAACCAATTTAATCAAAACAAAAGTTCCTTTGTTAGGTCTGAAGAGTCTTTTAAACAGGTAACATCAATATCCTCTTCCTTTTCTTCTTCTAGAATTTTATTCACTAACGTCGTCATATCAACACTAGAATCAGCAAATATAATATCATCTTCTTCCGTGTCGCTGTTACTTTCTAATATCAATTTTCTCTTCATGGTCCTCTTTTTTGTAGTTCCACCTTTAGGCCTATCATCACTCACAGTTGCTTTTCTTTTCAATGTTTGGAGATCTTTCTCTGGAGTATGTCAGTATCCTAGTTTTGCCTTTCCTCCTTCCTCCAAAACAGTCTTTCTGGATCCTGCTTTAGGAAATGGTTAATCATTTCTGGAGATATTTTAGAACAACTAGGTTCTTCTTTATCTGGATGTATGCATTCAGAAACAAAGTGGACACTGGAACTGGATCGTTTTACTTTATCTGGTTCTCTGGATTCAGAAACAGAGGCAATACATGCCACTTTCTGCTGCTCATGGGGTCTATCTGTCACAAATGAAGATAAAAACTCATGCTCTCCAAAAACATTTTCATCAAGTGGGTAAATTCCCATCACCTTATACCCCTATTCAATATTTTCTTTTGTGAATGCTTTGCCCACAATAGATGCAATGTCATAGATGTTGATTGGCCTACCTGGATTCTCTTACAACTTTTCATTCATAGCAGCATTGTAATATGCTTTGTAAGGGCCAAACACAGTTTTTATCCAGTGGTTGTAGTTTATGAGAGGTATGAGGTGACAATGCAAGTATTACCACACTATTCTTCTTTGTTACTTCAATTACTTCAAGTGAAATGTGTGAGTCATGGTTGTCCATAATCAGCTATACAGGATCATCAGGTGTTGGTTTCACATGCTGTATAAAATGTCTCGGGTAGGTAAGAAAGAAAATCTCATTAGACTATCCAGATGGGTTTGGTCCTCAGATTGAACCATTTGGCAAACTTATCAGCGTATGTGCTTTGAAATGTACTCTTGGAAACACTAGCATTAGAGGTACATGATTTCCAATAGCATTCACTGGTACAATCATGGTGACATTAACACCTCTCTCCTGATGTCAAACTTCCTGTTTGCTTCCTTTATCACAAAACACTTTTGTGGGAATATGAACAGTAGAATTTCTGTTTCATCCAAGTTATAAACTTTATTCGGAGAGAAATTGCTTCACTTTTTAAGTTAGTGAAAAAAAAAACCAACATTTTCCTTATTGAAGCTTGTCACGCAGGAAAGACTTGTAGCTTCAGGTTTCCTTCCGTAAAGTTAAAGTTGGATGTCGTCTTAATCCCCTCAACCACATTTGACCAGCACACTTCTGTTTCTCCCAGCTATCTAGCATATTTGCTACATTATTTCCCTTCCCATATTCATAAACTGTTTTCAAAACATCTAGTTTCGTTAGACCATAGTGTATTCTGGCAGTTTGCTTCAGATATTCAATTCAATTTATTTGGCCATTAGACATACAGTTTTAGGCTTCGTCAGAATACATTGAAAAAACATATAAATACATTTTTAAAAACACTAATAATAGAAACAGTAAAATTTAAGTAATACAATGAAAACATGAAATAATTTGGAACTTTTAAATTGAAGAAAACTAACTAAATTGCAATTAAACTTATTCATTAAAATACAATTTCATACAAATTTGTGTTGAAAAACTCAGCAACAGAAAAATAATTGTAACTAATCTAAATAACTTTATTTATTAAAAAACAATTTCGTGTGGATTTATGTGAAGAAACTCATCTACAGAGTAGAAATGATTAATTAAAAGCCAATTATAAAATCTAGCTTTGAAACTATTGGTTGGTAACTTATAATATTGACTGGGAAGCTTATTATATAATTTCATCCCCATGACAGAAAAATTTGTACTAGTTTTATGTAATCTACAGTATAGAATATTAATTTGTTCACTATTTCTAATTTCATGATCATGTATATTGGCTATTAATGAGTAATTGTCTACTGTATATTTTGTCGAGTGTAAAGGACTAGGTCGTATTTTTTATTTTGTTGGGTTATTTTACGACGCTGTATCAACATCTAGGTTATTTAGCGTCTGAATGAAATGAAGGTGATAATGCCGGTGAAATGAGTCCGGGGTCCAGCACCGAAAGTTACCCAGCATTTGCTCGTATTGGGTTGAGGGAAAACCTCGGAAAAAACCTCAACCAGGTAACTTGCCCCGACCGGGATTCGAACCCGGGCCACCTGGTTTCGCAGCCAGACGCGCTGACCGTTACTCCACAGGTGTGGACACTAGGTCGTATATATATATAAATTTATGACAGTTAATATCTATGATTGTTTGAAAAGAGGTCGACAATGTTCAAGATAGTTTGATTGACATAGAATTCTAATGGCTTTCTTTTGCAAAATCAAGACGCTCCCAATTTTGCTACCATTTCCCCAGAAAATTGAGGCATACCTAATTATCGACTGAAAGAACGAAAAGTAGGCACATCTTAAATAATTTTGAGAAACACAAGTCACTAATTTCTTTAATAAATATATAACTCTTGATAATTTTGTGCATATACATTCAATATGTTTTTACCAAGTTAAACTGGAGTCTATAAAAAGTCCTAGAAATTTGGTATAGTTTTGTATGTTGTCCTTTTTTATTACATGATTTAGGGTAAAAGTTACGTTGAGAGTCTTTTCTTGATTAAGCAAAAAGCCATTAGATTCAAACCATAAAGCCATCTGTGATAGAATATCACTGGTTAGAGCATGTAATTCATTCAGAGTAGAGCTAAAACATAAGAATATAGTGTCATCAGCATACATAATTGTTATAGCTTTCATGAATTTAGAAATGTCATTTATTGCTACTAAGAATAGCAGTGGACCAATTATTGAGCCTTGTGGAACACCATAATGTATACTGGAGAGACTTGACCAATTTTCACCTATTGAGATTAATTGCCTTCTGCCATGAAGATAGGTTCTAAAAATATTTAGTGTATTCCCTCGAATACCATAAAATTGTAATTTTGATAGAATTAAGTTGTGATCAACGCAATCGAAAGGTTTGGAGAGATCACAAAACACAGCATTAACTTGTGACCTATTTTCAAAATTTCTTAAAATTTCGGTTATTAAAAGCTCAATTGCATCATTTGTTGATTTCCTTCTTCTAAAGCCAAATTGGTTAGTACTAAAGAGATTTGAATTTTCAAAATAGTCATAAATTTGATTGAATATTACATATTCAAATATCTTAGAGAGCATTGGAATGATAGAGATTGGTCTGTAACTATTTGAACTTGATCTATTGCCTTTTTTATAAATTGGGATTACTTTCGAAATTTTTAGTTGATCTGGAAATAGACCTTGTTTTAGACAAATATTGATCATATTTGTAATAGGAATATAGATTGAATTTATAACTTTTATAAAAAATCATTTGACATATCTTAAACATCTTTTGAATTTGATTTTTTCAAAGTTTTTATTATATTCCATACCTCTTCAGTGGTGACCTCTCTCCATTTAAAAGTGCATGAGATTTTGCCGTTTTCGGTTAGTATTTCCATAAGGGATAGCTCACAGCATTGAATTTTCATGATCATTTTACAACCAACAAATGCGTGTGGTAACGTAACTGATGATTCTGGTGATGAAAAGAACCCTAGAATTGACAATATGTCTGGTAGTCAGTTGGGAGCTGAGGCGGAAGTGACCCTCAATACATAAGGAAAAGGAATGAATGATTATGGTGACGAAAGTTATAATGGTGATGATGAACATAGTAAAGACGACAGTGAGAATGACAGTAGAAATAATAGTGATTCAGCAACCGATGTACAAATGAAGAGAAAGAATAATTTAAATTAGGAAGAAGGTGATATACATCATGGAAATACTGACACTTTTCCCACTAAATTCGAGGCCACAACAAACTTCTCTCCATGAAAATGATTTTTTCAATTCTTTGATGATGATATTATTGATATGCTGGTTAAATTTACTAACCAATATGCAGCAAAAAGAATTTCATTGGTGATATTACCAATAGTGAAATGAAAATATTTATCTCAATGTTGTTACTTAGTGGATATGTGGATCTGCCTAGGCACCAAATATATTGAGAAAACAGCTTGAATACCCATAACCACCTAGTTGCGAATGCAATGTCTCGCAATATATTCAAATTTATAATGGCTAATTTCTACGCATGCAGTAATGATGAAATTTATGCAGCAGATAAATTTACTAAGGTATGGCTCTTATTTGATCATCTGAACAAACTCTGTCAGGAATATGCTCCTCATGAGGAAAATCATTCTGTGGATGAAGCAATGGTACATTATTTCGGGAAACACGGATACAAACAATTTATCAGGGGAAAACCTATAAGGTATGGATATAAAATATGGACAAGGGCTACTAAAAATAGATACATATTGTGGATGGATTCATACCAAGAAGCTGCAACTAGTGTCTCAGGAGAGAACTAGAATCTGGGTTTGGGTGCTGGTGTGTTTCTTCAACATGTAGATATATTGACAAACCTGGGTGCTTTATCCTATCACTTATTCTTTAATAACTTGTTCACTGCATTGACGTAGCAAAACAAAATGCTTGGTAGCTATACAAGATAAACGAAAAACTCGTTCATCTTGCATTTCGTAGACGTCTTGTTTTATCTGTTCTCGAATCCAGTGCTCGACATTTACAGTCAAGAGGTAGACCATCTAAGACTGAACACAAGGATTCAAGGTTTGACGGAATTAATTATTTTGTGGTATCTCAAGAAAAACAAACTCGAGGAGGCACTGGCACACAAAGACAACAACAAGATGTGTGAAGTGTGATTTTGGTGTGCATGTAAAATGTTTTCATACATATCACACACCATAAACGTTCTTGGAAATTACAATGACCTCATTGTATGTGAGTGATATGATTTAGTATTCATTTTATTTATTGTTGAAGTAAACAATTTATGTATGTTAGTGCTAAAACGATTTATGTCATATAATGTTTTTGTATGATGATATCACTGATGTCCTGAGACATTCCATGTCAAATCGAACACCTACGAAACATGACAACTTAGTATTTGCTCCAAATTGTTTTTGTATATTCTATTCATTAAATTAAATAACCCATGTGTAATTTTTTCGGGCTGACACAATTGTTTAGTCATTTATTAAATGTTACTTTTTCCGTAAATTAGGGTGCAACGTATTATGAAAATGGTTGTACTGAAGATTCTATAAATCGTAGAAATTCCGTATTTGTATCATTTTAAAGTGCAATAATTGCAGTATTATATATTAATTTTTAGTGTTGAATCAAAACATAAAATAGGCCCCTTTTAAGGGGTTATATTTTGAAATACGTTTTTGTATATCAGGGGCCTACTTCTAAAAAGGGGGAAAAATATCATTATATACTTACTTACGTAAAACTGCGTTGGTATTAGAATGCTATTCAAATAAGAAGTCGCTGTGCAAATAATTTACTGATAGTGTGTTCGGGTCGGACTGAGTGAGACCGGGCGCCGGAGCATACAGCTGTGATAGCTGCAGCGAGAGTGAGTAATACATTATCAGTGGCGCGGTTACTATACGTAAATAAACAGATAACCTCTAGTTCTAAAAGCATGTAATGTCCCTTCAACACTTAGCAGTTTCCCTTTAATTTCTCTAACAATAATTCCTAAGTCTTTCAGAGTAGGTATAGTCGGAGGCAGCGATTTTGGCAGATGACCTCAATGACATTTCCAGTAGGCGAGCCAATGTTTTGTGAGAACTGCAAGAATGAATTGCGATAAGGCTGTCTGTCGTTTATATGTTCACACTCGCCTATTGTATCGTCATTATTAATTAATAAACACACCACAGTACAGTCCGATTCATGGGAGTGCCGTAAATGACTTTCATTCGCCTCCTGCATTTTCTAAATTAAGGAGAAAAAAGCATTGTAGAACCAGAACCAAGAAATTATTGCAAATTTTCATTACTTCATGAAGCGACAGGCGAAAAATAGATATGAGCTGTGTCCAATTGTCTTCATTAATAACAAATATTCATGAAGTACGATAATAAGTTGCGGAAGCGACAGGAATCGACACGTTGGACAAATAACCGAAAGAATAGGTATGCTGAAATAAGGAATACGTAATTCAATAATCTACAAGATTCGATCCGATACTGTGGATTGAGTCTCGTCGTAGCTCAGTGGTTAGAGATCCTAGTGCGTGTAACTGGGAGTCACGAGTTCGATACCCGACCCCGGAGCGAATTTTTCTCAATTAATAACCTGTGGTAATTCGATAAACCAAGCAAGAAACCTCATGTTCCAAAAGTCTTAATGGAAGCAGATGAATATGAGAGCGTAATTTAATGATTTAAATCACGCGTAGCATGTGTTTACAAGGAATGATAATAGGTCACAAGAAAGCCGTCGATTCGTTTCTTGTGTTTTTCAGCCTGAGCCTGATAGTTGTCGAGCTTGATGGATTAATTTTTTATACTGTAATAATTCGTACACCTGTCGCATCCGCCGTACACAAATTTAAACCTTTATTTATTAAGACGCTCCCATTATCAACTACGTAAGGCAGATTAGTGCAGTTGTATAAAAGTAGTTATATGTGCATTGTTTTTGGAGGTGACTGTCCATCCGAGTCCACTAGGATAATCAGGAATGTATGTTTACTCTTATGTCTCACCCATCCCAGCTTGCGACGAAGATAACAACCGACCTTGCAGCTAAGAGTAACTCGCTCTGGAGTTCTGATTAATAAAATCCATCTGCCTAAATCGATGGCTTCAACTATATCATATTATGTTGTGTGCATATGAGTCATTCCACGTCAACTCAAACACCTGTAAACGAAACGTGACCATTTAGTATTTGCTTAAATGTTCTAAAATATGTTTTGCAGATCAAAATAAGAGGTCTGTAATTTTTTCTGGGATCATGTTTTAATTTTTTACTACTTACGCTTTTTTAATTATATGACAAATTCATGCGCAACGCATTATGAAAATGCTCATTGTTAAGATTCTATGCATCATAGACGTTGAGTGTTGGTGTCATTTGAAATGGGAACAAATGGAATATTATATTGATTGATTTATTGATGATGTTTTAGAGAGTCGCTTTTTAAACAATTATTTTTTATAACAGCTTACTTTAAAATTGCAAAAAAATAATTATAATCTATTATATTTTACATAGAACTACGCTGATTTCAGATTGCTTTCGAGTAAGAAATAACTTTAAAAATAATATATTGAAGATGTGTGAGAGCTTAGTGATGATTGAGAATCGCCAATAAAGAAGATAAAATTATCTAAAAAAATATCCAAAACAAAAAATGCAGGAAGTTGCAGATACACTTAAACATAAAATATTTCATATCACAGAAGACACAACTTCAGCTGAAAATTCAAATAATTCCAATATAATACAGAAACTGATAGACTTCTTCTATGAAACAGACGACAGAAATCTCAAAATACAAGTATTAACAATTTTTTAAAGTTTCTCCTACAGTAAAATTCAACAGCATTTTAATATCACCACTCACATGATACGAATTTCTACACAAGTAGGAGCAGAAAAGGGGATTTTGGCTACTCCTAATCCTACATCGAAAAAAGGTTGGGAATATTTGTAGTAGAAAAGGTTGTTCTGTTTTATAATTCTGATGATGTGAGGAGGGTTATGGCTGACAAAAAGAATTGTTTCAGTTAAAGAAGCTGGAAAGAGAGTTCACAAACAGAAAATATTAATACTCTGTAATCTTAAGAAAACTTACCAGTGTTTCAAAGAGCAATAGCCGTATATCAAAATAGATTTTTCAAAAATGTTCAAACTCAGACCAAAGGAATGTGTACTCCCTGGAACAAGTGGCACGCACTCAGTTTGTGTCTATGTTCATCACGAAAATGTTAAATTAACGCTTGATGGATTTAATAATATTATTTATAATATTGCTTTTAAATTTATACCATTAGTGAACACAAATAACATAGCTATATTTTCTACTCAAGGTACCAATAACCAAAAATGGTACGAGGTATCTTACAACTTCATTCTTTTGTTCCACTGACAAAATCTCAGGCCATAATAAAGAACTATTTACTTCAAAGCGAGAGTAAACTGGTAGACATTAAATAGAATTGGTTGTGAGTGATTATTTTTAAAAGTGCAGTGTTGTGTAAACTTTAGTTATCATTCTTACAAGTGTATATTTTACAAAAACAATATTTAAATACAGTACTATATTACATAAATTACGTGAAAAGTGATATTCTGACTGTAGAACAGTGTAAAGTGGTCACACGACACTCATCCAGAGCTGCACCTGCACATCATCTTGCAATTGTACAGTTTCCCTGGAAAAGGATGAGACGATTGAATATTCCTAAGTCTCAGATGTAAGACACTGCGCATGATCGGAGACCAGAGCACTGATATACAAGATAACGAATATTTAGTTACTTAAATTCAGGCTATTTGGTTTGTTACTAGCATCGTTCCGAAATTCACTTCAAAAACTGCAAAAAATATGATAATATTACGTAAATAAAAGATAAATATATGCATAAATCGTGTAGTTAAATCGACAATGGACCTTCATGACTAGATCGACACTCCGCACAGAAAGGAAAGCTTTCATGTCGTTTCAATAGCTCAGACGGTAAGACTTCTGCGTGTTGTGTAGAAGAGTGCGAGTTCGATTCTTAGTCTACACAACGATTTTTTTTGTCTAAATAACGTTGAAATAGCTAAGTAACGTTGAAATAGAGTTTTACAAAGTCCTGATATTAAGTGTTAATGATCGCAAACAATACAAAATTACAAGTTATAATATTATAAACGTTAATCTAATGAATGCATTTATACACACACATACAATGTAAATGCATATATATTAAAAACTAACAATTAAAATGAAATTAAAAAATATATGTAATAATAGACAAACTATTACAAAGGTTTAGAGTCCTTAGGCTAAGTCATTTGTTGAGTAATTATTACAATATTTTATTAATAGCTTTCCCATATGTGTAAGAAATGCACTCGCACAAAACAATTTTTGTTAAAAGTATGGCTTTGGATTATTTCATTCTCACCCCTTCAGTTGATTTTAATTATTTTATCTACGTGTTTGCAATAGTGTTTAATTTAATGTGCATTCAATTTTATTCATGTTATGATTCAATGAAAAAGCACTGTTGCAGTTATTGACTAATTACATAATATATTAATACTAATTATTAAATGCATCTGTTAAGTAACCAATTGCAGTATCTTTTGCAAAATCTTGAATGTTTAAGTTTTCAATAATATTTCTGTACTATATACTATAATACGTTAAAAGAATTTGCAATAGATTTGGGATCCTCTACTTTATAATCATTGGTTTTAATGAAAAAATATTTTCTTTCTTAGGATATCTACAAGTTTAAATTTAATAATATTCCGAATAGGTTTAATTGCATTATCTGAATGTTGTACTTTTCTATTCAAATATATTCTATTTCCCTCTTTCACAATTTTTGATAAATTACACTGTACTTCTTGCAGTATTTAAGAACATGAGGATCATTACATTGCAACTCATTACATATAGATTCTTCTTTTTAATACATGAGATTTTTAAGTCCCTGCGTTATCTACATGTTTTTACTTTTGAATTTTTTTCACAACATTGAGTGGAGAACATCAACTGAAGTGATTATGAAATTAAGTGAAAAATTCAATACATTTACTCTTAATATCAGTAGTACCAGTATCATAATATATGTTTTTCCAAGATTCATTTTGTAGACATAAATGTAAATAATCATTAGATACAGCATTTACGATCCTTTCTTAGTTTTTAAATTAATATTTTGAAATTGTTCAGTGACATTGGAAACACTTAGGATTTGTTTATCATGTTCAGACAAGCCATTGATTATAGGTTCTGTCGAATAGGAATTCAGTCTAATTCCATGTACAAAACATTTATCAATGGCTGTGCTACTTCAGCTTAGATTTAATTTGATTAGTTTCGCAACAATTGGACTTCCTGTTATATCATGTTATTTAGATATTTAATTTAGGGTTGATTTATTAACTCTTACTATGCAAGATGCCTCTTATTTCAATAATTCTATATCACGTTAGTCATTGTCTGCACTAAAGTATTATCGTCATCCCTCATTTCTCATCGTAATGGCGAACCGACGTGATATGAGACAGCTGAGTTATAGCTCTAGTTGAGGCTGGATATGGGGCTAGATCTGCTGGCCGTTTGGTCGGTGTTCCTGGAAGTACAGCCGCGAGGTGGGTTCATCGTTACCAAAACTCGGGGGGGGGTGGTCGAAAGTCGCTCTATTTCTGGGCGTCCGCGGGTTTCTTCATTGGAAGAGGATGCTCTCTTATTCGAGACAGTTCGACAGGACCTCTTTCTGACTGCTAACGAAATAAGAGCAGCATCTAACTTTCCCGGCTCTTCACAGACTGTGATCAGCAGGTTGAGGAACCGCGGTATTAGGAGCCGGAGGGCTGCGCAAATGGAAATATTGGGGGAAGCACAAGCTGTCGACCGTCTTGCCTTCGCTACCAATCGAGTGGATTTCGATTGGAGAAATGTAATTTTCTCCGACGAAACAACCATCTCGAGTGATTACGAAGGTCCTGTCCGTGTCTGCTGGGTAACTTTCGGCGCTGGATTCTGGACTCATTTCGCTGGCATTATCACCTTCATCTCACTCAGACGCTAGATAACCATACCAATTCATAACACGTCGTAAAGTAAACGAAATAAAAAATTAAAAGGGTCGTTAAACAGAATTAACAAGTATATAATTCTCGGGATATTCCCATTTTCCTTTCATTCCGCCACCACTCTCCAGTGTCCCCTTATTTTGTGTGTCCATATGCAACAATTAAAAACAGACTGTGGAGAAGTCTTTGGGTATTAAGTGTTTCTGATGGCCATACAGGAAGGACTTGGGGCTCTGTGCTCATAAGGTAGGCTACTCGTTTGAGGATGGGACATGGCTCTGTCAGGGCTATGACCCAACTGTCAGACCATATGTTGGACTTGGATAATCTTGGGTGTATCTATATATGTATCCATAAATGTGGGGGCATGTTCCTGACACCAAACCATAACAAAAAGTTCATATGAACATGGGTCCGCAAACCCTTCGTTAGGGAGTTACGGGTTTATTGGTAATAGTACATGTGATACATTTAACAAACATTTACAAAAATTGCTCAAAATGACCTCCTCCTGCTTCGATGCATGTCCTGAGTCTACTTTCCATGCTTTGCTGTACTCTGTGCAAATGCCCTGGGTTGTTACAGATTTGAACAAATGACGTGCTGCTACCATATTCCCATCTATTAGGCCATAAATGAATCCTCTAGATTCAAAACCCCCTAAAGACCATTTTGTTCATAATTGAGTTATGCTCACATATTGATTGCAGAGAATGAATTCTAATGATTTATACATTTTGCATTAAAAAGCCACTAAATTTAAAGCAAAAGGTTTGTTAAAAATCACTGTCAGGTTGAAAATTCCCTCAATTTTTCACTAGTTACTGTCAAAATTCTTCAGTTTGTGATAGTGGATATAGGGGATTTTGAATCTATAGGATTCAAATGTAGTGCATATCCGTCATTTCTCTCACTGAATACATCTTGTGATGTGATGAATGTTACTGTGAATAACATAAAACAGAACAAAAGGCAATCAGACAAAACAAAACAAATGTCATGACCAACTATAATGAATAAAGTGGAAAAAATACAAGTTTGAGGTGAATTACATAATCAGGGGTCACTACACGAAATTCCTTTAATAACTCCCTAACGAAGGGTTTGCGGATCCATGTTCATATGAACTTTTTGTAATGTTTTGGTGTCAGGAATACGCTCCCACATTTATGGACACATATATAGATACACCCTGCATAGGGCGCACAATGGGCCAATTTAAGCCTATGTGCAAGGAACCATAGACCCTACCTGGTCTGGGCCTCGAAAACCCACGCCAAAACAACCATTTAACTTTCAGATAGGTGTGTCCGTTTCTGTGGAACGAGCGGGGGTGCATTGTACTTTTTACAATGCTTTAAGTAATGCTGCGTGGAATTATCTCAAAATCATTGGATAAAACAAGCCTTTCATATATCACTTAGGAATATGGTTATAATGTCAACTTTCATGTGTCAAAATGAAAAACTAAGTTGTAAACAGTAGCGTCCCGCGGTTACAAATGGGTGGCAGTTCTGTATGAAAAATAGTGTATTTAGCAAATGCATGCTGTTTATTGTATCTAAATCGGATAACGCGTGTAATTACAGCCCCTTCTCGAAGTTGACTGTGCTCTCGAAATTGTACTCCATGCTCTCGAAATTGTACTCCAACCATCCGAGCTCCCTACCAACCCCGTACTCTACATCTCTCCCACCTGGTATAACTAGTCACGTAGTGGAGATATGCCCCACATGTTGATACCGGAATGAACAACCATCAGGAACTTTCTATCGTTCGAACGCTTTTAACTTCTACCGAATTTCGTTACGCCAATTTTTCTAGCCTAGACCCGTACCGGCAGACTAGTTTGTGAACATGTTTGTTCTTGTTGCATTATTAAATTTGATTCTTTGGCATGACAGCGCAAGAAATGAGCTGTGGGACACACAGTACAAATTCTCCGTGTTCCCCAACATTAACCAGCACAATTAATTTATGTGATTCAATAATGACTGAATTTCCGTTAAGCCTATATTCTATTAAGATTGTTTGCACCAAACTATCAGCGTCATCTTTTGTGGCAATGAAGAGAAATTTCCAGTAATTTTATTGCTATCCAGCAATTAATTTTGAATTGTTTATGCAGTTCCTTTGAATTGTGACGAGCCTCACAATAATCTTTGAAAGTTTAATCTAATTGTGGAGTAAAATCAGTCAAACCCCGAAATATACCGCGGTTTGTTGAATCTTCTGATTCGACAAGTTTTCGCATCGCTAATTCAAATGCCGCACAGAATTTCACGCAGTTAATTAATTTAGATAGACCATATCTATTTTAGGACAATTTTCATCTTGTTTCTGAATGTTAATCCAATACGCAGAATCAAGCTGTGATAGAATATTTTAATAACTGTAGCAGTGACAGATTTGTTTGACTTGAAATGAGTTTTTGAATTTTCATGTTTTTCTATTTTTTTAAATCAAATTAACAAAATTCTTCACTCCGGTCTTTGTCCGTGTATTTTCTCCTCCAAATAGAAGGCACGGGTGGGGGAGAAAGCGTCTTCATGAGCGCAGCAAAAAACCAATCGTTTCCATTACACATTTCGGTATTAAAATGTCTAGTAGGCTACACGATTTCTTCGACCTTTTCCAGAAATTTCAATATTTAAATTTGGTGTAGGACGTCCTAATTTCTTAAGTTAACGTGTAATTTCTCTTTTAATTTCGGAAATGGTTGGTCGATTAGGTTTCATTTCATTCATTTTTAATATAAAATATTTCTTTAGACCAGGGCTGGGCACATTACGCGATTCTGAGAAATGAGCGCTGTGTGCTTTAAAGAGCGGTTCTTCCGAGCGCTGTGACATATGCATACTGTACGTCATTCAGTGTCGGTGCAGTGGTTGACTCTGCAGTATGATGGCGAACTTTGAAAACGGAGCTTTCGCTCATACACTAAAGTGGCCCGCTACTCCCAATGTTTTTAATGTATCATGGGAGGATGAGTTCTTTTTTTGTAGAGAGCAGTGGATTAGCAAAGTGTTTAATTTGTCATTAAAACACTACAACTGATTAAGAAGTTCAATATCCAACGACATTATTCTTTACAACATGCTACTGAATATGACAAATATGTTGGTAATGAACACCATACATTAATACAAATTAAAGAAAATGTTTCTCAGGTACATTATACTAGTGTATATGTTTGATATTTGTATTGCATTATAAGTTATTATGCATTTAGTAATATATAATTTTAAATTATACAAGTATTATGATATATCATAGTATAGTATATTGCAGTTTATGATATATCGTATCATATTATATAAAGTTACGTATATTATATTATATCTAATTGTAAACATCATTTGGAATGGCTGGCCTTATACGCAGTTTATGATATATCATATCATATTATATAAAGTTACGTATATTATATTATATTATATTATATTATATTATATTATATTATATTATATTATATCTAATTGGAAACATCATTTGGAATGGCTGGCCCTCTACTCCCAAGGTTGCGGGTTCGATCCCGGACCAGGTCGATGGCATTAAGGTGTGCTTAAATACGACAGGCTCATGTCAGTAGATTTACTGGCATGTAAAAGAACTCCTGCGGGACAAAATTCCGGCTCATCCGGCGACGCTGATATAACCTCTGCAGTTGCGAGCGTCATTAAATAAAACATAACATGTCATTTGGAAAGAATGAGTTATAGTAGACTCCCAAAGGCAATTTATGATTATATACCACATTGCCAAAGATCTGCGAGTCGTCCTGCTAAGAGATGGCGTGAAAATTGTATGTGAGACTGTAACAGGCCTTGTGGCCCAACACTTATCAGGCAGAAGAAGAAGATATATATTATATTATATTACATTATATTATACAGGTGTTTCAAAAATACGGGGCATAATTTCAGGTATGTATTTCCCACATGTAGACAATCAAAATAGTTCATTACAACATGTGTCCGGAAATGCTTTATTTCCGAGTTATGGCCTTCACAACATTGAAATTCACCGGAACGTTTTTATTTCCGCAGGTCGTTGCCGTCGAAGGAGACATTAAGAGGGCACTCTGACAGTTCATTCCGAGGTGAAGGTTACATTCTGTGTTGTGTAGGCGTTAGACTGTGCGACATGTATTCAAATCAAGAGCTGGCAGAGATACACTTCATGTACGGTAAGGCGGACGGCAATGCTGCGCTGGCTCGTCGTTTGTACCAGGAGAAGTACCCACAGCGACAATGTCCAGATCGGAAGACATTTGTACGTCTCCATTACCGTCTGTGCGAGTATGGAAAATTTAACTCTCCTGGTTTGGGAAGGGGACGACCAAGATTTATAACTCCAGAAGTACAGGAGGAGATTCTGGAGGCTGTGAACATGACTCCTTCTATCAGCACACGAAGGGTAGCGTTGCAAGTCAGTGTTCCTCATACGACTGTCTGGAGACTGTTGAAAGAGTATCAATTGTATCCTTATCATTTGCAACGTGTACAGGCCCTGTCACCAGCAGATTACCCTGCACGAGTTAGGTTCTGTCAGTGGTTCTTGCAGCAGTGTGGTGTAAATCCGAACTTTCCTGCCTTAGTATTATTTACAGATGAAGCACAGTTCACACGAGATGGCATAACAAATTTCCACAATCAGCATGTATGGGTGTATGAAAACCCACGTGCAACTGTTCCATCTCATCACTAGGTGCGGTTCTTCCTCAACATGTGGGCCAGTATTTTTGGTGATCGATTAGTTGGACCCCATGTACTTGTAAACAGACTTACGGGGCAGGCGTACACAAACTTCCTGGAAAACACCATACCTCATGTTTTAGAAGACACTCCACTGATCAATCGTCAAAACATTCACTTCTTGCATGATGGCTCTCCTGCACACTTCAGTCGTACGGCTCGCCGGTACTCGGATCGAAGGTTTCCTGGTCGATGGATAGGTAGAGGTGGCCCAGTTGCTTGGCCTCCACGCTCACCTGATCTGAACCCTCTCGATTTCTACTTGTGGGGCCATTTAAAATCATTGGTTTATTCGTCTCCGGTGCCTGATTTGGAATCACTTCGGAATCGAATTGTGGCATGTTCTGAGGACATACGCAATACTCCTGGAGTTTGGGATCGTGTTCGCAGGTCAATGAGACATCGATGTGAGGTCTGTATTAAAGCAGGAGGTGGACATTTTGAACATCTTCTGTAATGACAACGACCTGCGGAAAGAAGAACGTTCCGGTGAATTTCAATGTTGTGAAGGCCATAACTCGGAAATGAAGCATTTCCAGACACATGTTGTAATGAACTATTTTGATTGTCTACATGTGAGAAATACATACCTGAAATTATGCCCCGTATTTTTTAAACATCCTGTAGACTATATTATATTATATTATATTATATTATATTATATTATATTATATTATATTATGTTATATTATATTATGTTATATTATATTATATTATATTATATTATATTATATTATATTATATTATATTATATTATATTATATTATATTATATTATATTATATTATATTATATTATATTATATTATATTATATTATATTATATTATATTATATTTGTATGAATTCTATACGAACTTTCCCCAGAAGGAGTTTCCAAGGCTTCACAGGCTAAGCATGTTCCTGTCTTGAAAATGTGTAAAACCCGCCTAAGAAGCTGTATGTCAGACGGAAACCTTAATTATATTTTGAGACTGAATATGGCTCATTCATTTGTTCCGAACATTGAATGGCTTGTGCAAATGAAACGACCTCGTTAAGCCTCGGAAAACAACCACGTAGTTATTTTGGTTATTGAGCTTCAAATGGTTTTGTTCATTGTAATGTATTTATTTATTTATTTATTTATTTATTTAACATTGTCAGAAGTACGATTTTGTTACAATAGTTTATTCATGTAAAAGAAAAGTGTAAAAGAGTGTTTATTATTAATTTCCTTCTTTTGTTTCTGATTGCAATCTTTTGTTACATTAATACACTACCAGTATGTCTGATTGTAATCCTTTATGTTTATATTATTAATAGCCTACCATTATGTAATTGTTAAAGCAGTGTGCGTATGGGTTATGTAAATAAGGCTGATGATTTGTGTGTGTGTGCATAGAGCGAAGTTTATTTCATTAAATTAATAAGAGTGTTATAAAGTCTGTACTGTACAATGGATTGATGTAATATCCTTATAAACTGTTACGTACTGACAGACTGAATGATTAGAACAACCGTGGCTCTTGTTATATTAATGCAGGGAAGGTAGCTGTAATGTGAGTCCGCCACTGCGTGAGCGTTCTGCTATGGCTTGCCTTGCGGAGCGAGAGCAGCTCTGGCCGACCAAATGGAGCCGCTCTTATCCCCGGCCCTGCTTTAGACACACTGATTAATCACATCACACCACCCACATTTCTGTATAACACACTGGAACTGTAATGATAAACAGTAAGTCCAGAAGCCTATGTGTTCTCCTAACGCAGGTCATAACGAGATGAGGATGTTGGCGGTTCTTTTGTATATACAGAGAGAGCTGCCTCGGTTGCAGCTCTAATGTAGTCTTATGAGACGGTGAAGAAAACCAGTTTTCAGCAGCCGACTACCCTACGTTGAGCTCCTGGACTGCCGATCACAGATCCGAAAAGTACACTACAGATAAAATTCTCGAGCAGTTCAAGGCTCCTACAGACAGTAAAATCTCGAATCGAAGGAGAATGGATTGGAAAAATAAATGAAACGGTGAACTAGATTATATAAAAGCACGTTTTACATTTTTAATTTTACATGTCCATGTAAAAGGCTGTACTGCAGCTCTGCAGTTCTTATTGTACAGCCGCCCCTGGTTGTAAATGACCTAGTTGACTAGTTTCCACTTCGTATCAGCCACCTTCTGAACTAGTGAGGTCCTTGCTTCTTCCGGTTTCTTCAGTTCTTTTGCTGGGGAATTGCGTTTATGCTTGGTAGTATGGAGTCAAATAGGGTGTGTATTCTGAAATTTAGTTGTGTATTGAGGATGTTTTGTGTGTGTTTTGTTCGCATGTCTGTATATTTCTATTGTTATAGTGTGTTTAATTTCTGTTTGTTTTTTTTTTCGGTTGGATATCCATGTCTGTTTCTGTATTCTGTAGCTGTGCTTGGTGTTTGTGATGTGTTGTACATTTGTGGAAGCTATGATGTGTTCTTTGTATCGTGTTTGAAGTGATCTCCCTCTCTGTCCGATACGTCTGATGTAGAAGTTGTTACAACTATTCTATGCAAGATGGTTACAAAGACATTACTACAGTACTATATTATGCTAGTCCTCTTTAAGGATAGAAGCACGGGTTAGAAGTGCCCTCACACGTAGATCTCTTGGGTGGGCCCATTGTGCTATGATTTGCATGCTCTAATGCTCTCCCGCTCTATACATCCCCTTACGGGCCACCTTCGAAATTCCCCTGCAGCCTGCAGAAACCTTTTACCTTTTCACGTAGACAACCCGGCGGTACCTCAACCTCGATCTCACGAGGTACTATGAGCCCAGGGGAGAGTCCAACAACTAATGACCACTTACAACGGGGTCCAAGTTCGGTAGTGGCCCGAAGTCGACTCTGCATCGGTATGATGATGAAAGAGGGGAAGTGTAGATGAAGTGGAATGTGTTGATGGAATGGTGAAGGAAAACGGGAGTACTCCGATAAAGACCATTTGCAGTGTCTTTATCCACCATAAATTCCATCACGACTAGGCCAGGGAGCGAACCAGGTTCCCCTGGATGGAAGACGCTCTAGCGCTTAAGCCACAGAATGAAACATTAGATAATTATCGTGTAAAGGACCATGTGGAAGTAAAGGTGCATCTACACGGTTCAACTTTTCTTTCACATTAATACATTCATGCGATGCATGCAAGAGTTAACGAAACACATTCAATCTGTGCAAGTTTTTTTTTCTCAATTAAAATGAGAGCACATGCAGAAATTAAAAGCTACCCATCGCCAGTGGGTATCGTGTGCTTTATTTGGTTCAACAGTAGTATGTAGCGAGCAGCTGATTCTTCTAGGTGTCCGTGAATAATCTGAAAAATTGCTTGCTTTGACGATGGTGGACTTTTTAAAATGAAAATGGCGGCAAGTACGATTATCTTTATTGAAGATTATCGCAAAAATACGAATGTCTATGGAATGTTCAACCACAATTTTGAGAACCAAGCAGGCCTAAGTATTTGATTGAATTTAATATTAATTTCGTTCGTGAGTAAAAACACTTATTGTTAATACAATACTGCATTTTGATTAAACGAAAACCTAATAAAAATTATCGAACTCAAAATCGCGATATTTCCTAGTTTACGTAAATGGCTGAAGTACTTTTCTTCCCTCCTATACCTAGTAAAGTGATTTGTTTGTGTTTTACGCCAGTATCATCGAACTCCAGTCGTGGAAGGGGGATATCCCTGTGTGTGTGTGTGTGTATATATATATTCTACTGGATTAATTGATGATGAGCTATGTGGATCAAATATTCCAACTGCCACAAAACTGGATAGTAAAAAAAATGCAAGCGTTAAACTGTTCTTGAAAGCTGTTGTTGTTGTTTTTTTTTTTTTGTACTTCACAATTTGTATTCATAGCTAAGATATTTTCTTGTGTATAAGCTTCACTTTGTTGTATTTTTTTTTTTTTTTTTAAGAATTTCGACCTGACGATTTTGGAGCTGTTGATTGGTAGCCAGAAGTAACAATGAACTCTATGGGCCGTATTCATAGACTTTCTTAGCGCGGGCTTTCGGTGGATGATCAGCGAACTAACGTTTTTCGTATTCATAAACCAGAGTTAGCTATATGATATGATATGAATCCTGTTTAGCATGCTCGTAGCGCGGGCTAGCGAAATGTCTGTGAATAGCACCCTTACTATGTAATCTTCAAGAATATATGCTCTGTTGATTAGAAGGAACTGTTTGCCAAGTAATTTTATGAACGTGAGTTATTCAGCCTCAGAAGTATCACTGTTTGACATTCAGAATAAAATACTACGAAACATTTTTGGAACTGATTTTCTGAACTATAATGATTGCATGGCTACTTAACGTTTCATTTATAATGTTAAAGAGACAGACACATAGGGCCCCATTGAGAATGAAGCACTGAGATCTAATCTTACCAGAGTTTAGTCATATTTCCAAATTAATTACGAGGCCTATACTGTAGCAATAGGAACTGCAGAGATGGCTAGTAAAGTAAGAGGCATCGAAGGCTTGACGCGGCACAGACAGTAGTTTGTTCATTTTGAGTTTCATAGCTGTACATTCGTTTCAAATGTTCATGTCTTAACCTGCATCTACACCGTTCAATTTTCCATGAGCGTACACATGCAACCTGGCGAGAATATTTAACGAAACAAGTTGAAAATGCACGTTCAATTTAAGATGCATGCATATTTTATGTCTACATGGTGGGACGTGTTGGACGTCATCTTCGCTACGTGTATAAGAATGTGTGTATGTATGTATGTATGTATGTATGTATGTATGTATGTATGTATGTATAAATTGAGTTATCCATGTGAACGTATTAATTATGCAGTGTATATTATACTGTCTACAGCACATTAGCGTACAATGTAGAGAATGAAGTTAAATTGAAAAATAATCATAATATGGATATTTAAACACATATTTGAAAATGGTGACCGTTCATTTCGATACAGGCCTCAGTTCTCTTGTGTACATTATCGCACTATAGACTATTGCATCTAATTACAATTACCAGTTTCGTCCTTCGTACTAGTAACTCATGTTGAAATAATTCTGTACCTACTCTATAAAAGAGTACCTTACGTACCGTAATTTCCCATAACTATGGTCCAGGCACCCAACTATGGTCCAAAACGCATTATGTACTACTTAGTCCCCAAGAGTTCGGTGTTTGCCATTTAAGGCGCCACTGTGATGGAATTATGTTCCCCATAGATGCTTCTATCTACCATTACACGTGGCAATGATATGGATGCTTAACAAGGTCATTGTGCATCGTTCTATTAAATGTGTGAAGACATGAAATCATTCATTTTGTGATTGTCTGTTTTATTAAGCTCTCGTCTGTAGAACTGGTACGTTATAGATATATGATTCTTTGTACAATTAAACCTGGCTATATAGTGTTTACTTTCACGTAATAATTAGACTGGCAGAGGTTAAGGACTCTGCGTGAAAAATGTTTAACCTCAAGACTAGAAGTCAGTCCTCAACTATGTACCACAATTTTTCGTGGACCATAGTTGTATTTCATTTTGAAATATTTGTTTCAATAAAATGTGATCAATGTGATAATTTACTTCTGCAAATACGGTATCTCAGTATATTCTAAAACACCATTTAACATTATAGACAAGTAAACAAAGAAACAGGCTGTTCCAGCATCAATGGTACTAGCACGAATGATGGTCCAGTAAAACGAAAACTTCAGGGTAGAAGAAAAACAACCGTCCCTTTGAGTGACTATGAGAGCGATGAAATTGAATTGGATACAGATTATGACTCAATTGCAGAATTACAAAAGAAGTGGAGATTCAAAGGATCGAAATAAGCCTAATGAAAGTAGTTCTCAGTACGATAAATAAACATTATCAGTGAATTTATTTGCATAATATTTTGCTAAGAATGTGTTAGTTTATTTTGATACCGTACTTTTGTTCTTTGATATACACTCACCTGCAAAAAAACCGGGCCAACTACATTTTCTTTAATTTTTTTTTAATTGTAGGATTTTTTAAATAGTCGTAGGTGTGCTGAGGTTTATTTAGTTATTCATTTATTTTGTGATACGTAATACTGTAATACTGAATACGTAATAGCCAACAATGATCTGAAAAGAAGATTCGTTCTTTTTAATATTGTGTGTAAACTTCTCGGACTCATTTCGAGCTAAGCTGAAGATGTCTACAGACTGGTAAGCTCTTTTGAGGCAGTATTGGAGTACTTCATTGTATACAAATGTCACTATGTCCTACCGATTCAGCAAAAGTGTTTTCATTGATAGAAGGTGGGAATAGTCAGGTTATGTGGCTGCAGTTCTTGGGATTCCTTGATCGACCGTACAACGAGTGTACCATCGCTTTAGGGAGACAGGAGGTTATTACAGGAAACCCGGTTCAGGGAGAAAACGAGTAACTTCGGTTCGTGACGACTATTTTATTGTCCTAAACGCATTAGGAAATCGCCATTCCACAGCTATTGAGACCAGAAGAGCCTTCCGAAAAATAAGACAAGTTAACGTGAGTGAGGGAACTGTAAGAGGACGTCTGGATGAATGTGGGCTGATCCCAGAAGACCAGCTAAAGGCCCAGAATTGCTCCAGTAACATCATGTTGAACGATTACGTGGCATTTCGTATGAAGGTCACACAGAACTTGTTTTCGTTAATGGAGGTACTTTGACTGCTACAAGATACATCGAAGAAGCTATAATTTAACATATGGTACCATATGCCCCACTTATTGGTGAAATGTGCCTGTTAATGCATCACAATGCACGCCCTCATGCTACAAGAATCGTGGATGAGTTCCTTCACGACGTTGGATTGAATAGGATGGCATGGCCAGCAAGAAGTCCTGATATAAACCCCATTGAACATGTGTGGGGGCTGCTAGGGAAGCGAGTTAGAAGTCGCCTAACTCCTCACAGCAACTTACAGCAGCTCTGAAATGTTCTAAGTAAAGAATGGAATAGAATCGACCAGACTGACATTCAGATTCTGATCGAAGGGTTGAATCGGCGAATGGTAACAGCCATACAGTCACGGGGAGGTAATACCCGCTATTCCCAACATCTGGGTGGCCACAAAATCAGTTGAACATTTGGAAGAAAATTGATATAATTTGTAAGTTTTTACAATTTTTAATTATATCCATTGTTTGGCGTTGAAAATAATAGCGCAAATGATAATGAATAAGTTTTTTTTTTTCTGGGAAGCAATGTTTTCTTCATTTTTCATAAAGGATTTTCTGATTCTCACGTCATAAAAAATTGAGAAACTTTAGGTGGCCCGGTTTTTTTGCCGGTGAGTGTAGTTGTTAATTATTGCAGAAAAATGACTTTCAGATTTCACTTGTATATTGAGTGTTTATGTAATGTGTACTAATAAAAAGAATCCATGTACTTTTCATTTATTTTTAATATATCTGTGCTAGATTATGTTTCTACCTTTAAATTAGAAACTTAATATATTGATTTAGGTAAAATTTCAGCTTCAGCTATAGTCCATTCATGCTTTCAAGCATGAATATATGATTGGACCATAGTTGGGCAACTCAGAATACGACTATGTACCAATGCTTATTATTTTTTTAACACTTGCAATTAAATAATTTCAAACACATATGTCAATATTTATGTAATATAAGCTTACATGAGTCCGAAGCCAAAATTTCACTTAATCTGGATGAATAGTACTGAATATACAAAGAAAAAAGTGACAAATGTGGACTATAGTTAGGGGAAACTACGGTACTGTAAATTCAATCTTCACTTCTGCCCGATCCGCACAGATAAAATTACTCAGACATTCTATCTACTGTCCTTCCAAGCGGTTATGCCGCAGGATCGTAGAAAGGGGGGAAATCACGTGACAGTTAATTACTTAACGAGGCCCTTTTATTTAATTTATTTTATACAGTTGTATAATATTACGTTAACGTCCATTTTCTAACAGAAATTAATGTATTCAGAAAAGAGCTAAAACAGCTCAGCTTTTACAAAGGGGCGAGCAGAAGCAGGTGGGGGAAATCGGGATGCGACGTAGGCAAACGGACGACAGTAGCTGTGCGAAAATATGATTCAATATTGAAAGCTCTTTCGTCACTGGAAAACGCGAACATATTTCTGGAACGCACTATACTCACTAACTCAGTGCTGTTTACTATATGCGGCCTTGATTCTGTCTGGAGGACAGTTGGAACTTCATTAGTAGAAGGTGTGGGAGTGAAGTACATTAAAAAAACTCAGGTACAATAAAAATTGAAGTAAAAATAAAATGATGTCCCTGTACATGTAATATTAATAATGACAATAATAATAATAATAATAATAATAATAATAATAATCATAATCGGAACAACTCTTCTCGGGTTCTCAGCCAGGTGAGTTGGATTGTTGTTTCCAAGCTTTCAATGACTAGCTCTGCCATCTTCTTCAGGGATTGAATTGCCATAGGACCATGTATAGCCGGTATGTAAGCAGTGAGTAGGCTTTCCGCTGCGGGGTAATCAGGAGCTAGTTTCTATCTCATTCCGACCGCCTGCCGTGTTCTGGTTGGTCGAAGCTTGTTGATTACAGATTTCCACACTGTACTCGGCTGTAGATCCCATCGCTGTTAAATTATTGTCATCTAGTTGGATTTCGATGGCTTCCCTGTTGACCAGATCCCAGTAACCCGATGCATTGTCAAAACAGTGTTGACGTCGAAATCTATCCGTGACCCGTTTCCAGGCTATGTTGCGCTACTGCCGGCTTATCGGGATAATGTAGTCTTATGCTGCGTTTATGTTCCTTGCAACGTTCCATAATGGGCGTTTCGTCTGGCCAATGTAGCATTTTTCACATTCATAAGTAGAGTCCTGTGTTTGGTTACTTTGAATACAAGTTAGGTGTAGTCAATCATACTACTTTCACTTCGTAAGGAGAGCAAGTAACGAGTCAACAGTTCACGCTGTGGTCTCTCCCCGCAAGTTTCGGTACTGTTTGTTTGCATCTATTCGTGTACCCGTGTCTGTAAGTCGATGAGCAACAGGAATAGTAGAACTTCTCATGTACAAAATAGCACTTGGATTTAATAATTCATTGTCATTCATACTGTTCTGCCCAAGAGCAGGTCTTTCACTGCAAACCCAGCATTCTTAAGTATTTCCTATTTTCTGCCTTCCTCTTAGTCTCCGCATATAATTCATATAGGCCTATCTTAATGTCGTCTATCATCTGATAACTTCTTATGTCTCGAACTCTTCTGCCGTTCACCATTCCTTCCGGTGCATCCTTCAGTACGTAGTTTCTTCTCAGTCAGTGACCAAGTTAATTTATTTTTCTCTTCTTGATCAGTCTCAGCATTAACTTATTCTTTATTCACTCAGTCTTTCCAACACATTCTTATTCTGTCTGTCCATTTCACACGCTTCATTCTTCTCCATATCCACAGTTCAAGTGCTTCTAGTCGCTTCTATTCACTTCATCATAATGTCCACGTTTATGTCCCATGCTACACTCCAAACAAAGCACTTCACTAGTCTCTTTCTTAGTTCTTTTTCCAAAGATTCACAGACGATACTCCTTTTTCTATTAAAACCTTCCTTTGCCATTGCTATCCTCTTTTTGACTCCCTGGCAGCAGCTCATGTTACTGTTTATAGTACATCCCAAGTATTTGAAGCTGTCCACTTGCTCTACTGCCTCATTTAGAATTGGAAAGTTTACCATCTATACTTTTTTTCCTATGACTATGGTCTTCGTCTTGTTTGTATTTATCTTCATCTTATACTCCTCATTGCTGTCATTTAGCTCCAGTAGCATATCCCTTAGTATCATCTCGTCTGCTAATAACGCCATATCATCAGCAAATCTTATGCACTTTATTCTTCTTCCTCCAACTTTAATAACAATATTAAAAAATATTTATTTAAAGACAGCCTATATGCAATAAATCATTTTTTTATCGCGGTTAGACAAAACTAAACATTTTCAGGATCCAGCCCCTTTATTTTCGGAAACCACCACATTTTGCCTACACATGCAATGAGAAAACCATTAAGAGCTAATATTTACTGAAATATACTAGACAATATTATATTGCTATGCAATGCAAACGCTCTGTGCTCTCCACTGAAGCTGTGTAGTGACAATATCTTGAGATGCGCAACACATGTAACAATAAATTCACCATTAAAATGGGACACTCACGGACAGGAAAACGCGAATTCGATTATGCGCACTGTTCAAAACATACAGAGGTGAGTCTGCCTGGAGAGAAATAAAAAATAGGTTGCAGCCGCCAAATTACTCTTCAAGGAACGACCTCTCATATAAATTGAGGGAAAGAAGACAGAGGACGGACACTGAAAAGTTTTCTTTTCTCAATCGTACTATAAGGGACTGGAATGCTTTACCTGCAGACTTACTAAAGGCTTTACCAACAACCAAAAATGTATTTAAAAATAGGCTTAAGGACTTTACTAATAGCCGGTAATTATACACAGTATTTAAATGGTGTAAATGATATTTTGTTATTGAAGTGTTGTATCAGTGAAGAATTATGTTGTGTCAGTGAAGTGTGTTGTGTAAGTAAAACGTGTTCCTGTCAGTGAAGCTTTATAGTTTATAGTGTCAGTGCAAAGTATTTGAACAGTGAAATATTTTTGAAGTGTTAGTGAAATCAGGAAAGAATCAGTGAAATGTGTCGTAGTTCCAGTGCAGTGAGTGAGTTGACAGCTAAATGAGTGTAATGTTGAAAGGTACTTGTGCAGATATGAACATATCATACTCGTGGGTTTTAGTTCGAACTTAGGTTTAAGACATAAATTAGGTTTATTTTAAAAGTTATTTTAAGTGATCGTGCTTCATTTAATTTAGGATATTCCCTGTTATTATTATTATTATTATTATTATTATTATTATTATTATTGTTGTTGTTGTTGTTGTTAGTATTAATTATTAGTATTATTATTAATTGTATTTTTAATTAATAAGTTTATTATTGTCATTATTGAGTGTAATTAGTTACCACTGCCACCGGGTATATACCCATTGCAGTGTGAATAAATACATACAATATTATTCTAAGAGGCTCGTTCGAATTTTTTCCTACAATCGTTTCTGTTAACATAATGTATTAGTCATAGTGACATAAAAGAAGTCGAAGAGTTGAAAACAATTTCAACTCAATAAACAATTCAGGCACCACAAAAAAGTTTTTAGTCGCCATGGCTACATGGAATTTGTCTTCCTCCTGATTTTTACTCCAAGTAAAACGCATTTAGATACTTTGGATCTAATTTAATTTTGGAATTAACAAATGAAAAAAAGCGTAAATGTCAGCACAAACTTAAAATGAAACAATTTATGAGCGCGTACTTTACAAGTCTCTCTCTACACATTATGATAAATGACTGTAAAGAGTTTAAGTGTTTCAAATGAAAATGTTTTCCTTTCTGATAAAATACGTGTTCTTCTTTCCTAAGGAAGTGCTGCCTACCAAATTATTCTATTAGAGCACTGACCTCCAAGCGTCCAGCTTTGTTTTGTTTTCGCCTGTTCACTGAACTGCAGACCTGAACTGTGTAGTAGGGTCGGTGCCACCGATCTATACTCCATATATATCTACACTGTTGCGAGTCGCTTGGAGGCTTTAGGTAACCAAACGCAGGACTCTACTCATAAGGTATTTTATAGACACCAGGTATCCTAAGACCAAGGTCGTCCTTAACTGGTCTCAGTAAGTTCTGGATCTTTGTGGGCGGCTTACGTATAGTCTTAATCTTGTGTTTTCTTAGTAGCTTGTCAATCTTGCCTGCGGTGGAGGTATAAAACGAGATGTACGTCATGCCCTTCGTCTCTTTTTCCTCAGCAGGTGGTTTGTCAGAAGACCCTTCTGAGGGCCAAACTAATTTCCCTGTTCCCGAAGTACTGTTGAAACGTGTTGCGTAGGTGTCGGATCTCTGAAGGGAGACTCTCTTGGTTCGAAATCCCCCTCGCCTTGTCCAGAAAAGTAGACAGGACCGTTTCTATGTTTTCGACTTTTAATACTCGTATTATACTAAATTTCTGTTGACAGATAGGGTAGGTAATTTCTCACAATTGTTCAACATGTAGGCTATTCACAATACCTATTGATCTAGTTTAGTTGTTAGACCTACTTAAGTACAAGTTATATCAGTCAACCTGTACATTACCATTAAGTCACCGAGGTAGCAAAAGGTAGAGTTGTTAAATAGGCTACTACATAATAGGACGAGATATTAAACGTTATATGTAAACAAATTTTGTCTTAGTGTTTGTATTAGTAGTTAGGGTTTTGTGGACTTTACACTACTCAACAGTGTGCAGACTTTAAAAGAGAGTTCCAAGCAGACGCTGTGGAAGGTTCCCTTTTGTTGGTCATTGCTCCGTCATTAATGCTGGGTTGTAAAAAGAAGTTATTCTGTCGTTATCAAATGAACGTCTATAGTTCATGGAAAGTTGCCTAAGTGACATTTAACGGACTATTGTCGTTCTATTAGTCATTTAATTAATAATTTCTGTCAGATTGTTAATAGACGTGGGCAATCTTGTAGTTCAGTCTTGATAAATGAACGAATGGGAGCATGTAGTTATTCGTTTTTCTCCAAGAGATGACTATACCGTGCGCCTGCTGTTGAACTTTTGTAGCAGAAATGTAAGAAATGACCTTGGAAATTTATCGCCTGATAGTCACTTTTTCTGCGAGGTAATTACTTTATCAGGTACATTCATTTCCTACGGAAAACAGTGATAAACAGGGAACGGATTTATATGGACTAAAAATATATGAAATATGTAAATATATATGTAGTTATTTTTACCAAAATATGGAATTAAATATGGATTTTTACCAAAATATGGAATTAAATATGGACTTAAAATTATAAAAAAATGACTATGTACGTTAAATATTGGTACATTTTAATCAAACTAAACAAAAAATATAATGGACGTACCTTATCTTCCAATGTAGTTTCAACAAAACATAATTTTTATTGTCTGTTACCATAACAATAGGTTACAAACATTTCTTTCAAGTGCTGAAAAGTGAATCTTCTTCTATTGTCTCTGAGGATAGATTTATACTGACTAAAAGAGCGTTCGACGTCACAAGAAGTAACTGGTACATAATTCAATTTCACAATGTCTGCTGGGGATAAGTCCAAGTTAATCTTCACTGTTGATTCACCACTCATCACAGCAACAACCTTTTGTAGTTCTTCATATCCAGGGTTTTTTGAAAGTACAGTGTCCACCTTAGCTCTTACTGCATCTGCAACTTTACCTCTACCACGATTCAGTTGTTCCACAGTACTATTTATAATTTCAAAACTTTCAGATAGTGAAAGGTGCCTATTTTGGAGACTTTTGAGCGTTTTTATGATGCATGAAAATGTATGCTGAATGTGAGCTAAGTCATTCTTCACACTTATGTCACAGGTAACTGTTTTCGCAGTATCAATTGAGACTGCATCTTCAGAGTCCAATGCAAGGAGAACATTGTTAATAGAGTCTATATGTTCGGCATAATATTCAACTGCTTCTAGCCATGTACCCCATCTAGTTAAAATTGGCTTTGGTGGCAATGGAATTTCAGGGTACATTTCTTTCAACACGTTAACTCTACTGGGAGCTTTGAGAAATACTTTTTTCACTGATGAAATCAACAAATCTACTTTAGGGAAATTGTCTCTGACCACTTCTGCCACACGATGAAATGCATGCGCCACACAAGTAAAATGAGTCAATTTAGGATATACAACAGATAATGCTTGTCCAGCTTTGACCATATAAGGGGCAGCATCGCTAATAAAGAATAACACATTATCGTACATAATACCCTTTGGCCACAGGATACCCATAGCTTCGTTGAACAGTTTAACTATAGTTTTGTTATTGCACTTTTCTAGAACATCACAATGTAAAAGAATTCGTTCAGAATATTGTTCACTTAACAAACCGATAACTACATTACCAACAAGTCTACCTTCTTTGTCGGGAGTCTCATCAATGGAAACCCAAATTGAACTATCTTTAATTTCATCTCTTATCTTCTGTATTGTCTCATCGTAGATGGATGGAGCATACGTCTTCCTAAGTGTTGACTCATCCGGGATTGTATGTTGAGTATATTTTTCAAGGAATTCCCTGAAGACCTTATTCTTTAGTTTGTAGAGAGGAATATCAGCAGAGATGAGAGAACGGCACAGGTCGATGTTAAACTCAGATCTTACATTCGATGTTGTTGGTTGTGTTAAAAACAATTGTCTCTGCTTGGAATTTAGTTGTTTGTTGGCCTGATGTTTACTAGTTGTAATGTGTTGTTGCACCAGGAACTTTTGTGTAGATGATACTGCACACTGACACAAATTACAAAATAATATTTTATTGTCAGTTGATAAACCATCTTCTTTAAATTCTGAAATGTAACTTGTTAGTTTTGATTTTAAATTGACTGAATGACGTACTTTTGGCATATTTACCGTCTTTATAGTATGATTTACAAAACTGAACCTATGTGTACTCTGACTGGCATTTAACTGTTGAGCTGCACAACTGAAGTCTGTTAAAAATTTTAAATTAAATTAATACAGTTTTGTAACTTACTTTCCCATTGTTGATAGGACTGCTAATTTTCAAATAACTCTGATGTTAAAGGGATTACTGAACATGTGTTTAAATCTCTATTGTTGAAATGTATTTTTAAAAGTTAATGGAATTTTGTTTTGTTTTGTTGTTAAACCTAATATAATATGGACTGTTTTATATGAAATATGGAAAATATATGGAAATTAACGAAAGTATGTACTAAACTCTAAAATATGGAAAAATATGGAAAATAAAAGTAGGATTTTTCAACCCTACACATTGTGAAACATAAAGATAATGCAAAATATAAATTATATTAGCTTTATAAGTAAATATGTATTTACATATAAATCCTTTCCCTGGTGATAAACCATAGGTGCTAATTTCAAGCAAGGCAACGTTATTGAGTTCAGCTAAGGACGTTAAATGAATTTATTTTAAAACTTCCTTTGATGTCAGTAGGCTGTATTGTTGTAGTACGTATAAATCCAGCTCTGCAAGCTGCATGTTATAAAATAAATAATATATGTATGTTCATTATAATAAAAATTGTGTATTCAAAATTAATAATAATTTTGTAAACAGTAATATTTCTTGAATACTTCTGTCACGTTGAAATGTAATATATATCACAGTATAATAACCTGTGGAAAATAAAATGGGATAATAAAATAGAATCATTTTCTCTGGAGCAACAAACAAATTGTGACTCATTATTACTGCACTGCATCGTGTTATATTAATTGAACCAACAGAAGAAGTTTATTAAACGAAACTGAAGTATTGTTTTTGACACTAAAATGAAACGTTATTTAAATTTGTTTACGTAACCAATAAATATAAACCGATAACATTGATTGCATGCAACTCGTAATCATCAATAATAATTATTTCACAGAGTGAGATTAACTACACTTCTGTGTGGTAGGGACCAGATAACGTGCAGATATTGTGTTTATTGAAAACTATTAATCTGTTGCATAATAAATAGTTCCGGGGGCCTCCCGTCTTCCCTCTCCATTATCAGCATCATTCCACCAATACTCCACAATCACCTTTACTCTGCGAGGTCGCGAGTCAGGTTTCCAGAACAAATAAAATTGGCTAAAAGTTACACACATTGTGTTTAATAAAGACTATTATAACAAAGAGGCCGCCTTATTTCTCTCGCCAATTCTTATACAAGTACCGTAATTTCCCATGACTATGGTCCAGGCACCCAACTATGGTCCAAAACGCATTATGCATTACTTAGTCACCCAAGAGTTCGGTGTTTGCCATTTAAGGCGCCATTGTGATGGAATTATGTTCCCCATAGATGCTTCTATCTACCATTACACGTGGCAATGATATGGATGCTTAACAAGGTCAGTGTGCATCGTTCTAATGAATGTGTGAAGACACGAAATCATTCATTTTGTGTTTGTTTTATTAAGCTCTCTTCTGTAGAACTGGTACGTTATAGATATATGATTCTTTGTACAATTAAACCTGGCTATATTGTGTTTACTTTCACGTAATAATTACACTGGAAGAGGTTAAGGACTCTGCGTGAAAAATGTTTAACCTCAACGCTACAAGTCAGTCCTCAATTATGTACCACAATCTTTCGTGGACCATAGTTGTATTTCATTTTGAAATATTACTTTCAATAAAATGTGATCAATGTGATTATTTACTTCTGCAAATACGGTATCTCAGTATATTCTAAAATACCATTTAACATTATAGACAAGTAAACAAAGAAACAGGCTGTTCCAGCATCAATGGTACTAGCACGAATGATGGTCCAGTAAAACGAAAACTTCAGGGTAGAAGGAAAACAACCGTTCCTGTAAGTGACTATGAGAGCGATGAAATTGAATTGGATACCGATTATGATGTTTCCGGTGTTCTCGCCATATTTACAAACAGTGAGTCAGATATGGAAAAGAAGACGAAATCTGTTATTGATGCTAAAGGAACATAGTTACATGGTAGTTATTTATGAGGAGGAATTGTGGCCAGGGAAAGTTTTGGAAGTGAAGAAAAATGGAGCTATTATTTCATGTATATTAAGAAGCGGCAATTACTGAGGTGACGAGAAATGTAAGACATTTTATTCCATAAAAAGGAAAACCTAATAAAACAAATTGAAGACCCCAAATGCGTCTCGAAAAATAGAGATCTATTTTCAATTTCAGAATTACAAGAGAAGTTGAGATTCAAAGGATCGAAATAAGCCTAATGAATATAGTTCTCAGTACGATAAATAAACATCAGTGAATTTATTTGTATAATATTTTGCTAAGAATGTGTTTATTTTGATACCGTACTTTCGTTCTTTGATATACACTCACCTACGAAAAAACCGGGCCAACTACATTTCGTTTAAATTTTTTTTAAATTGTAGGATTTTAAAAATAATTGTAGGTGTGCTGAGGTTCATTTAGTTATTCATTTATTTTGTGATACGTAACAATGTAATACTGAATACGTAATAGCCAACAATAATCTGAAAAGAAGATTCGTTCTTCTTGTAATATTGTGTGTAAACTTCTCGGATTCACTTCGAGCTAAGCTGAAGATGTCTACAGACTCGTAAGCTCTTTTGAGGCAGTATTGGAGTACTTCATTGTATACAAATGTCACTATGTCCTACCGATTCAGCAAAAGTGGTTGCATTGATAGAAGGTGGGAATAGTCAGGTTATGTGGCTGCAGTTCTTGGGATTCCTTGATCGACCGTACAACGAGTGTACCATCGCTTTATAGAGACAGGAGATTATTCCAGGAGACCCGGTTCAGGGAGAAAACGAGTAACTTCGGCTCGTGACGACCATTTTATTGTCCTAAACACATTAAGAAATCGCAATTCCACAGCTATTGAGACCAGAAGAGCCTTCCAGAAAATAAGAGAAGTTAATGTGAGTGAGAGAACTGTAAGAGGACGTCTGGATGAATGTGGACTGATTCCAGAAGACCAGCTAAAGGCCCAAAATTGCTCCAGCAACATCATGTTAAACGATTACGTTTTGCTCACAATCATGCTAATTGGAACTTGGGGGAGTGGCGACGAGTGCTGTTCACAGATGAATCGAGATTTAGTTTACAGATGGACGTGAAAGAGTGTGGAGAAGAGAAGGAGAACGTTTTTCTTCATGTAACTTCTGTTCACGTGTGAGTTTCCAAGGTGGATCAGTAATGGTATGGGGTGGCATTTCGTATGAAGCTCACACACAACTTGTGTTCATTAATGGAGGTGCTTTGACTGCTCCAAGATACATCGAAGGAGGTCTAATTTAACATGTGGTACCATGTGCCCCACTTATTGGTGGAAAGTTCCTGTTAATGAATGACAATGCTAGCCCTCATGCTACAAGAATCGTGGATGAGTTCCTTCACGACGTTGGATTGAATAGGATGACATGGCCAGCAAGAAGTCCTGATATAAACCCTATTGAACATGTGTGGGGTATGCTAGGGAAGCGAGTTAGAAGTCGTTTAACTCCACACAGCAACTTACAGCAGATCCAAAATGTTCTAAGTAAACAATGGAATAGAATCGACCAGACTGACATCCAGAATCTGATCGAAAGGTTGAATCGGGGAATGGTAACAGCCATACAGTAACGGGGAGGCAATACCCGCTATTCCCAACATCTGGGTGGCCACAAAATCAGTTGAACATTTGGAAGAAAATTGATATAATTTGTAAGTTTTTTTTTTTTTTTTCTGGGAAGCAATGTTTTCTTCATTTCATAGAGGATTTTCTGATTCTCGCCTCATAAAAAATTGAGAAACTTTGGGTGGCCCGGGTTTTTTGCCGGTGAGTGTAGTTGTTCATTATTGCAGAAAAATGACTTTCAGATTTCACTTGTTTATTGAGTGTTTGTGTAATTTGTACTAATAAAAAGAATCCAAGTATTTTTCATTTATTTTTAATATTTCTGTGCTAGATTATGTTTCTACCCTTAAATTAGAAACTCAATGTATTGATTAACGAATAATTACAGCTCCAGCTATACTCCATTCATGCTTTCAAGAATGAATATGTGAGTGGACCATAGTTGGGCAACTCAGAATACAACTATGTACCAATGCTTATTATTTTTTCAACACTTGTAATTGAATAATTTCAAACACATATGTCAATATTTATTTAATATAAACTTACATGAGTCCCAAGCCAAAATTTCACTTAATCTGGATGAATAATACTGAATATTCAAAGAAAAAAGTGACAAATGTGGACCATAGGGGAAACTACGGTATGTATTTCTCCTTCAATTCATGTTGATATTGAGTTTGGTCTTCACATTTGTGAAGTCTACTGTAATGTTCTGTTGTGTTTGTGTAATTACTATGTTTCTGTTCAAACGTCCAGGTTTTTATATTTGGTGTACTTCTAAAACCTCGTAACACCATTTGAGGAAATTGCGTATTAGAGCGAAATAAGTTTATTTTTATACCTCAAATAAGAAATGTTATATTTTTATTTATAAAGTAGAACATTTATAAACTTGCGAGGTTTTATCAGCGGACATACATTCAAAAGATATGTAGATTTCATTCATAATCCAACATTCTGAAATAATTGAAGTTCAGAGGTTTTGGAAGAAAGCTAAAACCTCTATAGTCCACACCTCCCTTCATGCCTCACCTCCACTAACTATATATAAGTAGCCAGACACGTGAGTCACCCAATTTCCAGTATCTGGTACCCAAACCCAGATAGCTTGAATTTGACATTTTTGGTCGATATTAAGGTAAGCAAGCCTTCGTTTATGGTTCAAAATATGGATTTTTGGATTTCTGGTGTTTATTGGTGTTTCAAGTGTTCTGAATGCGAATATGCGGTTTATAATCGATTCGGACCAAAATTGGATGTTTAATGAGCATATAATTGATTGCATGTCTTTTCTGACCACTCCCACTTTTGCAGACATTTATGTTTTTCGATATATTTCCTAAACCGGTGAAGATATTTTTATGAACTAACTCTTGTTTTTTGCGAGAAATTTCATATTTTCTGTTGATGCCTCTGTCAACTTTCTCTTTTTTCATGGTCATCTATGGTTTGGTTTCCAAGGAAACGGGAAGCGAGGTAAATGTAAATATTTGTTAGTTTGTATTTGTGAAGGTAAAAAATGGGAAGAAATAAGAAGTTTGGAAAGAGAAAGTTTACTGGGAACACTTATACAAGAAAGAAGGATGTTACTAGTGATTTAATTAGTAATGGAAAAGTTAGTAATGTTTTTAGTGCAGAAGAGGTTTGACCGAACACCATGTGAAGCAAATGTAACAACTACCAGTGCCGGTAAGTGTGTTACACCTCCTAGTTCATCGAAGAAGAAACTTTCATCTTCCATAGAACTATTTGATAAGATGTGTGAAATGCAACAGTCTAATATTTGTGAAAATAACATGTTGAAATCTGGTTATGTACTAGTGGATTTGGAACTGATGTCAAAAGCATTATCTCAACAAACAAAATGTAAATACTGTGAATGTGACTCTCTGTCAATTCAAGAAGACATAAAGAAACGAAAAGAACTTGCCAGATCATTAGTAATAGTGTGTGCAGTGTGCAGAAAGGAAGGCACTTTTCAAACATCAAAAGTTACCGCTAGTGGATATGAAGTGAATACAAGATTCATATATGGGCTACGCTGTATTGGAAAAGATTATGCTGGTAGATTGTGTGTCATGATGAATGTCTAAGCCCCATTCAAAATTTCATAAGGTGAATGGACATATTCAAGAATCAGCTGATAGTGTCTCAAAGATAGTATGTTAGAAGCATGTAAGGAAGCAGTGCAATGCAATACAGTGATGATAAGATTCCAGTTGCAGTAGATGGGACATGGCATGAGAGACGCCACACGTCAAACCGTGAGTTGTGGTAGCTACTTCAGTTGATACAGAATTGCTATCAAAATATTGTTATACATGCAAAAAGTTAGGGACTCATGAAGGTTGTGTAAAGAATTTTGATGGAAGCAGTGGTGGTATAGAAGCAAAGGGAGCTGAATGTATTTTTCGAAGTTCCAACCAGACTCATGGTGTACAATAAAAACAGTACTTAGGTGATGGAGACAGTAATGGTTTTGTAAAAGTTGTGGAAAGTAAACCATATAATTAGGGACGATTGTACTGTGGAGAAACTGGAGTGCATTGGACATGTACAAAAGCGCATGGGTTCCAGGCTTCGCAAACTCAAGAAAGATTTAGTGGGGAAGAAACTTTCAGATGGCAAAGGTGTTGGGGGATCAAAGAGATTACAGATGGGATGATAGATAAATTACAAAATTACTATGATCAAGCCCTAAAAAATAATTTGCAAAGTCTACAGGATATGAGGAGTGCAGTATGGACTACATATTTTCACGAACTCTCCACTGACGATCATCCCCAACATGACCTGTGTCCTAAAGGTGACAATTCGTGGTGAAAATATAATAGAAAGGTACCTCATTATAAACACCATGGTTTACCAGAATCTGTTATGCTTGCCATAAAACCAATGTGAAACTTGTACCATGCAGAATTACTAAAAAAATGTTTGCATAATAAGTTTCAAAATACAAACGAAGCATGTAACCATGTTCTGTGATGCAGGATCCCCAAAACAGTCTTTGGTAGTGTCAATTCACTTAGATTAGGACTAAGAGATGCCATCATATCATCCAATGATGGAAATATTGGAAGAGTGGAAGTCTTACAAAAGTTGGGGATTGAACCAGGCTTCAATACCATAACATCTTGAAGGAATTAGACTCTCTTCGCATCAAAAAAGCAGAAATGGTAATGGAGGAAATGGCAAAAAAAGGAAGAAAATTGAAGAGGAATAAGAAGAGAAGCCATGAGGACACAGAAGATCCAGATTATGGTACTGGAATGTCCTAGCAGTGCACTTAAGTATGAGAATATTTGCCAAAACTTTAACTTCATTTTTCTCAATTGTACATTTTTTGTAACGTTGGTGCACGTTACATCAACACCATTAAAGATAAATGCATGAAATTTGGACTGGACATTAGGAAGACCATAACTAATAATAATATGAAAGGAAATTTTTGTAAATTACTTAGAACCTGAGTTTTCAAATTTTGAATTACAAATTTTAAACACAAAATTAAACATTTAGAAAAAAATTAATAATTAAAAAACTAATAACATTTGATCAAAACTAGTTCGTATTATTAAAGATAAATGTATATTAAATAATCCCTGAAAATTTGGAGTTTGTACCTCAGATACATCCAGAATAAAGTGCACCTGAAATTTTAAAATTTAACATGGGCGGTATAGGGAGGGCTTGCTTACCTTAATAACTGAGTAAATGATCCCATCCCCCCAAAAATATACAATTTCAGTATACATGTATGACGAGATTTTTTGTAATTCGCTCTATTACTTGTAATGAAGTGCGTACTTTTTTTCTAGCTAATCTCAAAATACAAAGAACACATGCTTTACTTTTTATTTTCTAAAGATGGTGTAGCTTATTTACTGCTTACTAACTGAGTGTTAACATCTTAGTGGATAAAAATCAGACATGCAATTTAAAGAACTAATTAGCTAACCTTTGAGTATTAGCAATCGTTCTTGCAACGCTACATTAGTACTTATAGAATCATTAAAGGATAAAGAACCAATAAATAAGTTCTTGCAGCCCAACAAAAATTCATCAGAGCCAAGGCATGTTCCTTGAATCACATCCTGACAATGTCTTGATGACATCCAGGTGTGACATGCTCTGCATCCAACTGCTTCAACGCACGACACACTAAACTCCAGAAAACTCATGTCTATACTAACAGTCATATTTTTAACTGAATTTTTACCAGGTAACCAGGCTCTCTCTTTGCCAACTATGTCTTTGGAGTTCGGTTTAATTTACATATCATTTTATCCCTAAACATGTGACATTACTTGCAAATCTATAGAGGTTGCCCACGAAAAATCTTTCCTAATGTTTATAGGCCTATATGGAGTGATTCAGGAGGTGGTAGTATGGATTGTTGAGTAAAAGAGTTCATTTAAACACATATCCAATTTTCAATTGGTGTGGAGATACAGCTGCTTGAATGTTACGCATAACAAGCCTTACAAACGACAAATGACATTACTGTTGACTACGTATAAAGGAATATTACGTATTGTTCTTCTGAGATCGCCTGAAGACAGCATTGTTCATAATGGGTGTAGAGAAACAACTGTTTGTAATTCCCTTGGCTAAAAGGATGGGCATGTTCTTCCAGCATGACGCATCTTCTGTACTTCGTAACAGTCATGTGACATATCATTTAAATCTCACATTCCTCGAACGATGGACCGTCAGTTGTCACGTGCATTGGCCACCAAACTCCCCAGACCTTACTCCTGTCGATTTTTGCCTCTGGTGTGGATGAAAGACGAAAAAATATATAAAAAGTAAATACAAGGGACGAACTGATCGTTCGCATTATGAATAACGCTGTTCTCATGAAAGAACAAGTAACTTACTGTTGCCAAGAGAACTGAAAAATGCATTGGACTTTTGAAATGTTTTGATGTCATGCAAATAAGCAATAAATGTAATCATAAATTCATATGTCTTTACTCCTTGACACTTTCAACGGCTATATGTAACATTCAGACAGCTCTCTCTCCACACCCATTGAAAATTAGACACATAATAATATGAACTTTTTTACTCCGAATAGTCCATACTATCACCCCTAAAATATTTACTATTCTTCCAGAATTATTCTGTACATGTTGTTTCCCACATTTCATAATTATTGCTAGTGATAACACGATCTCTGAAGTGGAATAATTTTTAATAATTAAATATGTAAAACCCTACAGGTGATTGCCCACACTGTCAGAACGGGTGTAGAAGAGATGACATCTGCTCCATAATATTATAATTTTATAGTGTAAAGTAAATAAAATATTTTTCTTTTAGGTCGCGGTTAGTGAGCCATGCATACAGCTTATACTTTCGAGATCAAACATACTACAGGGTTTCGAATCTCGATGGACGCATTGAAAATGCAGATCATCGGCTCACAGACGATATTACAGCATTTACATCTTCAGTAGCACATTTATATTCCCACATCACCAAGCCACTTTTTGACTGTCTTCTAATAGCCATTGCATTGGCGAGGACCAATAAGAAGATGGGAGCTGCCATTATACCAGGTAAGATCTTAAAAAATTTATTAAGCAGAAAATTGTGTTTAATGTAAATAATTCGAGTTCGAGCAAGCAAATGAGATACCACAATACTATGATTATGTCGTCTTGTGTTGTATGTTATTGTGCATTATATTATTATTATTATTACAGTTATTATTATTATTATTATTACTACTACTACGACCATGCTGTTTCATAGCATTATGTTAAGTTATATCGGTTTTTGCCGGATCATGTAGCTGTGCACTTCTTCTTGATGACTAACGTCCGCATAATCTCGAGTATCCAGTTCCGTGCCCGAGTGTTTCGCTTCTCAGGTCGCTACGTAAACATGAGAGCGTGTTAGCTATTAATTTGAATTTTAATGCTTGTGGAAAAAACCTGACGTTCCTTTGAAACAGCCGATTTAGATTATTGTATTTTACAGCATTTCATTTTTTTTTGTGAAGTCCCACAAGAAATGTCATGGATTTAATAATATTGCATTAAATCATTATGGACTGTCAGATGATATTTGTAGTTAACCGTACCTACTTCATCGCAGATTTATCCCAACAAAATATGGGCCGCTGGCGTAGCTCATTCGTCTAAGGCAGGCATGTCAATTGATGCCCACAGGAGCAAGCGCGCGCTTCAGAGCCCAGGAGAGCCTGAGCGCTTTACAGCGGAAAGGAAAGAGACAGACGAAAGAGGTGGTATATGCCGCTTGGTCGAGCTATATTCAGGGATGGCCAGCACTGATTCAATAGATAAAGGGAAGAGAACTTATTAAAACTGTATCCATGTTAATTTTTAGATTTGCCTGAGAAGTATAAGTGCATTATAAGAATGTAAGTTTTAATTTTAATGCTCATTTTTCACAAGTTTGATTTTTTTATTCAAAAGAAATATTTCCTCAACTTTTCGTATACAAAAGTGAAATTTATTTAGTAGCCTTACAGAATGTTTTCGTAAATCTAATATACCGTATATACGTATTACTGAAGATGGTGTATTGAAAATTTTGAAAATATTCGCATGGAAATTGTTTGTAAGGAAATGAATTAACAAAACAACTACTGTTACATCATAAGCAAAAGATACGTACGTGCCCATGTGTTGTAAAAATGTCAGCTCTATAGCTTCAGCAGATTTCGAGAAAATAATTTAATATTCTGATGGTAGGAAGTTGCTCACAAATATCACCTTAAAAGCATAATGCGATAAGAGTTTTGTTATGTAATATTAGTTACACTTAAAACAGATACAGTACCTAGGTAACTTTGCTTTGTACTGTAATATTGTTTTGATTAGTTTATTGATTACTTTTGTAAGGCTAAAGATACCATCAATATAAATTCCAACTTATCATGTCATACTCAAGCTCTTTCTTTGGAATATCACTTTCTTTATGAATGATGCGTTTCATCCACTTAATACACTATAATATTATACTACTATGGAATTTAAGTGAACATTCCTTCTTAACTCTCTATTATGCTATTAAGATTTAAATCCAAGTGCAATATTAAGAAATCAGTGTTTGTACTTTTGTTTTACAGACAATATAGATAATATTAAACAGAAAGAAGCCATATAAAAATAACGACATAAAATTTCACGTTCCGTTTGAAGTTTGTGCACCACTGTTTTCTTAATCCAACAGGTTGCTTATTCATATACACAACCCTTCCTCTTTCCATACTTAGCGCTTGGTGCCTGCGCACGACGTCAAGGTCAGAAAAATGCGCTTTCTTTGACATCACTGGTCTAAGGCGCTTGCCTGCCGATCCGAAGTTGCGCTGGGCGCTGGTTCGATTCCCGCTTGTGTTGATTATCTGATTGGTTTTTTGCCGAGGCTTTCCCCAACTATAAGGCGAATGTCAGGTAATTTATGGCAAATCCTCGGCCTCATCTCTTCAAATATCGTCTCGCTATTGCCAATCTCATGGACGCTAAATATCCTAGTAGTTGATAAAGCGTCGTTAAATAACCAAGTGGAAAAATAAAACAAAATATGGTCCATCGCGTGGAATAGTGGTCTTCATGTTGTACTGCGAAACTGAAGGTCCGGGTTCAAGTCCCAGTTGGGAAAAGTTATCTGATTGATACTTTTTTCCTTGGTTTGCCCTAAACCCGTTAACCCTTGTACAGATCAAGAAACAAAATTTGGACCAACTGAATTTTCCAATTTTCCTCTTTTACTTATTTATTTCCAGTTATAACATACCGCACATGCTCAGTAAGCACTGAAAATTGAAAAATTCAGGTGGCCCAAATTTTGTTTGTCTGTACTAACAGATTTTTTTTTTTTACTGAATACCATGGGATCATTGGGACCCAGTATTGACATTTCTATACTAAATTAGTCTTCAGCCATTGTTTTTGTCATAAGTTATTGATAAAATATTTATTTAACTATATTAATATTCTTCTACAGTTAGAGTCACTGATTTGTCGAGAAATAATACATTTTTTTTTCAAACATATTTCATATGTGCTTCGAAGAACTCCAATCAATTACTACATTGTTTGCATATCAGATGATCTTGACATGTAAACTTTGTACAAGTTGAGTACCTGCTTGAATATTTTCGGTTCACAGAAGTGCCCCGAGAAAAGTCGTAATCTTCCGATTTTGTTCTTCACAATTATTATTTCAATGAACAACGGGAATTGAACCAAGGAGCACGTAGTGATAAGGACAAGCGCTAGCGTTGATGAACCGGAAGACTTTATTCTATGTTTAAGATATTATACAATAAGGATGACTAACTTTTTTGTACTTGGTTATTTTTCGATGCTGTATCAACTACTGGGTTATCTAACGTCGATGGAATTGGTGATAGCGATATGGTATTTGTCGAGATGAGACCGAGGATTCGCCATAGATTACCTGACATTCGCTTTATGGTTTGGGAAAGCTTCGGAAAAATCCCAACCTGATAATCAACCCAAGCGGAAATCTAACCCACGCCCGAGCGCAACTCTGGATCCTCACCGTCAGACGAGGACTCGACACTTGACGCACAATAACTAATCGAAGCATCACCGTCTTCAAAATTTTCGACTGCGTCAGCCTTCCCATCGCCATCAGAGAGGTCCTGGTCATCATTTTTCAACAACTTAGCATCACAATGTTTCGCATCATCATTTTCTTCTAACAGAATTTTTGCATATTTCATGATCGGACAGATTTGCAGCAGACATAGTAGCGTCGTTCAACATACCGAAAAAGAAAGGCAGCTAATCGCTGAAGTACTCATGCATTCTGGCCGAAAAGAAATTAAGAACAGGTCTAAAGAGTGTCATAATCCGCCACTAGGTAGCACAAGAGTTAACTACGAGTGATTTGTCCGCAATAAATTCTAAGCTGCACAAAATGTCGTTTCGGAGTCAATGTTGACCCCGCGGTAGACCTACTAGATATAATTAAATGAATATTTCAGAAACAAAAAATGGTAGACGAAAAATATTTTACAGGATTGTCACTAAACGAAATAAATAAGTCAAAGTATAATTTTTTTAAGGAGACACACACGATTTGTTTAATGCGTGGGGTCTTGACCCCACGGTAGTAGGAGAGTTAAGAGCAAATGGTGGGTAATTTTCAGCACTGTACCCTGGACTCACTTCGCTGACATTATCACCTTCAATTCACTTGGAAGCTATTTAACTATAGCAGTTGATAGTGTTGTAAAATTTAAAACAAAATATGTTTACATGTGACTAGATTTTGTTTTCGGTGTGAATTGTCGCTGTTCGAATATCCAGCGTAGTTTTGTGGATCGAGTTAACCACCTTGAAGATTGACTTCGGACTTGATATCAATCTGGTTCTCATATTGTCAAGATTTTATGTTAGTACTCTTTGTTTTTTTATTTTGTTTAAAGAGCCCGTTTCACATCAATTCTTAAACAAGACAAAGGACATATTGCTTACACAGTCTGGTTAGCTTTCGGTAAATGTAGCTGAAATTTGCGCAAATATTTGAACGTATGACTTTCTGTAAGAGATATTTACAATAAAATATTATTCATTCCTTAGTAGTGTAATCGACCATGGTTATTTTTACTATTTCGGCCTCTTGCGAGAACATCAACGAAACAGACCACTGTTTGGTACTTTGAATTCAGTTGTATCTATTAGTGTCCTGCAGTGTTCTAACATGAGAGAGGCAACCAAGATATTAAAAATTTCGTCTTATTTCATTTGGGAAACAAATCGCAAGATATTTACTAAAATCCTCAAGCGATTAAAATATGAAGAGTTGGAAGTGGAGGACAGCAAATATTTTTATAAGAAGATGGAACAAACACTACAGGCCTCCTTCTTCAAAACGAACATCGGCGAATATCGAACTTCGTCATACTCGACAAACTTGAATCGAACCTAGCGCCTGTAATGCACGACGCTAGTGTATATCAGCAGACTGGCATCACTATGTCTTCTTGCTTATCAATTACCGGCGGTGAGCTAGCGTTTTTTTATTAGAGTTCTCAGTCCCAAGTACCAAGAAATAATTTTGCCTAGTGTTTCTGTGACGTTTACATTTAAGAGTATATTAATACGTTAATTATTAATAAATAACTCTAATTAATGGATGTTTTGTAACCCTGTTATGAAATGTAGATGGGTACTCCACCCTAATGCCTGAGTACCGCGGTTTGTCAGTAGAGTCACCACCTGAAACAGGTCTGATGTTTCCCATTCACTACATAATCGTCTCACTGCTGCGGAGAAGGGATGTTGCCATATGTTGACAAGTTCTACTTAATTTACTGTGATGATGCAATTATTTCTAGAAACAACCATTTCTCACTAGATAAAAGAAATGACTCAAAATGGCAAAGATAGATTCTGTTCCCTTTATCTTAAGAATTTACTCTGTGAAGTTAACCGTTATTCAACACCTGTTCACTTAGATGTTTCTCGGGATATATTTTCATCTGTTATTTAACGATACTGCATCAACTTCAAAGTTATTGTATACCATTGCTGGGACTGGGATCATCGAATACATTTTGAAAAACCCCTGTGTTATGTAACAATAAATATCCATTAAGCAAGAAAATAAACAGCTTTGTTTGTTTACTTTTAATGTGATTACTTTAAACTTAATAAAAGAGGAAGATTCAATTAGAACACAGACAGAAAACTGTATTTTTAAGGTATCTCGAGCTACAGGGATGTTCTTGGGTTAATGAATTGAACTCGTGACCAGAAACTGTATTCGGGAGTGTGTTCGAATCCTGCTTGGGACGATTGTCCGATCGGGTTCCCCCCAGATTTTTCCAACTCTAAAGTAAATTTCAGTAGTTCCACTCATTAATCTAGCAAGTTACCATTTTTAAATGGCGTCAGTTCTTTTAAGGGACATTGTTGTTGTGGTGTATGAACAATTGGAAAAAAATTGCCTGAAATCAGATTGCCCTAGATGTGGCCCTCATGATGTTTTTGCGCTAAATAAGAAAGCTTTGTCTATTGGCTTAACATAGAATAGTTGTTATCTACCGCATTGTAAGGTAGAAATTATTTTTTTCTTTATCCTCCAAAGTCACATTTTCATTATATTGGTACACTTTCTTTAGAAACTATTTAAATTAGTGTTAAGCCTATAATAATTTTCAGGGCATATTAAAACATGCATGATATTAAAATCATGTTGTATGATTTTACTTCATTGTTCTCTGATAATAAGTTGTAGAAATTTTATTACCATCAGAACTCTAGAAAGTGAATGAAGTACACCAATGTACAGTGATTTAATAATAATAAAAAATTAAAGTAAAAAAAAATAATAATTTCTAGCTTACAGTGCAGTAGAAAACAGCGATCGTATACTAATTCAGTAGCCAAAAGTTTACTCATTCTATGCAAAAAATATTAAAACTACCATCATTAGCAAAAATTCTATGGCAATCTGATTTCAGGCAATATTTTTCTAATTTTTTTTTGTACACCGTAACAACAATCATCCCCTTAATATCATGTGAAAGAGCATATTTTTTATGTAATAATTTGTTTTACACAGAAGCACTATGATTATGGTTACTATGGTAAGAATTTTATTGTTGATACATTTGATAGTGTCTTTTTATGAGAAGAGTTTCAATGATGAAATAAATATAAACAAGATATTCTTAACATAAAATGATAGAAATGAGATCCTGATTATGACGATGATGATGGTGATGATGATGATGATGACAGATTTTTATAAGAGAATACATACACCCAACAAGAGGTGTGCACATCTTTAACAAAGCCCATTCAAATCGGCCCGGCCACCTATTTCTCAGTCAACCATAAGTTGAATGGAAACGAAATTTAAGGACCATGTAGGCCTACATGTCAGAGGCATAAAAAGATTTGGTAGACGGTCCCCTGTTAACGATTTGAAACTTCACGTTTATCTGATCGTCAAAGAGAAACCGCAGTCTTGTCTTCGTGAAATAAAATCTGCATTATACAGGGTGTTTCAAAAATACGGGGCATAATTTCAGGTATGTATTTCCCACATGTAGACAATCAAAATAGTTCATTACAACATGTGTCCGGAAATGATTTATTTCCGAGTTATGGCCTTCACAACATTGAAATTCACCGGAACGTTTTTGTTTCCGCAGGTCGTTGTCGTCAAAGGAGGCATTAAGAGGGCACTCAGACAGTTCATTCCGAGGTGAAGGTTACATTCAGTGTTGTGTAGGCGTTAGACTGTGCGACATGTATTCAAATCAAGAGCTGGCAGAGATACACTTCATGTACGGTAAGGCGGACGGCAATGCTGCGCTGGCTCGTCGTTTGTACCAGGAGAGGTACCCACAGCGACATTGTCCAGATCGGAAGACATTTGTACGTCCCCATTACCGTTTGTGCGAGTATGGAAAACTTAACTCTCCTGGTTTGGGAAGGGGACGACCAAGATCTACAACTCCAGAAGTACAGGAGGAGATTCTGGAGGCTGTGAACACGACTCCTCCTATCAGCACACGAAGGGTAGCGTTGCAAGTCAGTGTTCCTCATACGACTGTCTGGAGACTGTTGAAAGAGTATCAATTGTATCCTTATCATTTGCAACGTGTACAGGCCCTGTCACCAGCAGATTATCCTGCACGAGTTAGGTTCTGTCAGTGGTTCTTGCAGCAGTGTGGTGTAAATCCGAACTTTCCTGCCTTAGTATTATTTACAGATGAAGCACAGTTCACACGAGATGGCATAACAAATTTCCACAATCAGCATGTATGGGCGTATGAAAACCCACGTGCAACTGTTCCATCTCATCACCAGGTGCGGTTCTCCCTCAACATGTGGGCCGGTATCATTGGTGATCGATTAGTTGGATCCCACGTACTTGTAAACAGACTTACGGGGCAGGAGTACACAAACTTCCTGGAAAACACCATACCTCATGTTTTAGAAGACACTCCACTGATCAATCGTCAACACATTCACTTCTTGCATGATGGCGCTCCTGCACACTTCAGTCGTACGGCTCGCCGGTACTTGGATCGAAGGTTTCCTGATCGATGGATAGGTAGAGGTGGCCCAATTGCTTGGCCTCCACTCTCACCTGATCTGAACCCTCTCGATTTCTACTTGTGGGGCCATTTAAAATCATTGGTTTATTCGTCTCCGGTGCCTGATTTGGAATCCCTTCGGAATCGAATTGTGGCATGTTCTGAGGACATACGCAATACTCCTGGAGTTTGGGATCGTGTTCGCAGGTCAATGAGACATCGATGTGAGGTCTGTATTAAAGCAGGAGGTGGACATTTTGAACATCTTCTGTAATGGCAACGACCTGCGGAAAGAAAAACGTTCCGGTAAATTTCAATGTTGTGAAGGCCATAACTCGGAAATGAAGCATTTCCGGACACATGTTGTAATGAACTATTTCGTTTCTCTACATGTGGGAAATACATACCTGAAATTATGCCCCGTGTTTTTGAAACTCCCTGTTTATAGAGAGCAATTTCCCGGAGAGTATTGCACAGTACTAATATCAGCCCCATAAATTCCAATCCTTGCAAGAGTTAACGGAAGACGACTTGGATAGTTTGCAGTTAATGTTCTCTGAATTTCTATTCTATTCTACTCGCAGTTAACTGAAAAATAGGTGACCGATTTGGATGAGTTTCGTTAAGAAGTGTGCACACCTCTCGTGTACGTTTTCTATCACTAAATTGTATTATCATCAGGATCTCAATTCTACCATATTCTGTTAAGAAAATCTTGTTTTATGCTGATTTCATCAATTAAACTGCTTTCATAAAAAGCACTAAAACATATACAGTATGTCAACAATAAAGTTGTTATCACTGTAATCATAATTTTCTAGTGCTTCTGTATAAAACAAAATAACGAAGTATTGCATAAAAATATACTCTTTCAGGTGATATTTAAAAAAAAAAAGCTATGTGGTGCTATTTAAAAATGTTCTCGATGACGTCTTAGCCCGCATAACAATAGTTGCAAAAGTATTTTGTTTCAATAAAAGTATTCCTTCCTAAATATAAAGTTTGACATGTCTGAGCATTTCATCCAAAATTCTTTCATTCAGTATTAATTGCAACTATGCGTTACTTCAGAAAAACTCTGTAAATGGCAATTCAATGTCTATGAATGGTACAATCTTGAATTTAGTCCGTTTCACATTAATAGATATTCTAGTTGGAAACCAATCGTTGTGTAATGTCCTGGTGGCATGTATCCAACTGTTGTTGGCCTTCAGTTTTCCAAAACTCATTCACTGCTTCAGGGACAACTCCTTTACGTCAATGGAAGCAATAAAAGTTGGCAGTCACAAGTACCGGGTGTCAATAAATGCCCGGCTCATGTTTCAGAAGCAGGTACTATATTATTATACTTTCACAGGGAGCTGCTTCTGATTGATGGAACTTGTTCAGCACCTGCTACAGTAATTTTATAACTAGGGAGTCCAAATACTTGTTTAATTAATATCTCGTCTATCTATTCTGTCTGTGTGTAGTTTCTATGGTGCATGCTAGCAGTGGTCGAATTGGATCGTATGAGCCAGTATGGCATACCGGAAGTGAAATAAGATGCCAAAAAGCATACCGGCAGTAAACATTTAACATTGACTTATTTAGTACAACTGATCACACTATCAATAGCTAACCAATAGGGTCGTCATAATCTGTATCTTCTCTTGGACATTCTGCAGTATGTGTGATGTGTTATACTGTACGTTATTTACTTTGCGTGCGGAATCAATGTCTTATTTAAAAAATCACCGAAGTAGTATCACAAGACAAGTCTGTGCTTACCGGCAGTAATTGATTTTCAATTCGACCACTGCATGTTAGTAGTGAAGAGGTAAATGTAGAGTATGTGTTAAATAGTACTTCTGTTCGATGTCCTATTGTGTTTGCATGACACGGTTAGGATTTATATTTATGAGATGTGGAGGTGAATTTCATTCCCGCCATTCATGAAATTATAATGTGACGACAAAGATTCCATCATTTTTATTGCAATGAATACTTATTATACAGTATAGTCGTCAGTGGCGTAGCGTCAATGTAAGCTAAAAAGCTCAGCTTCCTCAGTTAACAATAATTTCATAATAAACCTGCAATCTATGGACAAAATTATTTATTAATTTTAATAGAATTTATATTTACGCGTTAAATATTGTGATGCGGCAGTTCAGGATGATTTGTGATGCAGCAGTAAACAAGAAGCCTGCACACACCAGCTTCCAAGCAGACTGGTTTCTTACACTCATTCTTCTGTGTAACCCACCCTCAGATTTTCCATCCCTTTCTAACTAAACTACCCTGGTCTCAAGGCTCGCAGGAAGCTAGCTTTAACATTGAAAATAAGTAGTTTCCGAGTTATCCCTTTTCGTCAGTTGTGTTCAGTTGAAGTGTTAGTGTGCATTGTGGCTGACATAATAAATAATGAGTGAAATAACAGTTCCTGACACCAATTTACTTGAATTTTTTATTACAATTCTATTATCAGTCGAGGGAAATAGCATATCTAACGTTAGTGCGACCGTTAGTGGAATACGGAACTACATGTTGGGATCCCTATAGAATATATCAGATAAATTCCTTAGAAAGAATCCAGTATAGGGCAGCTAAGTTTGTTAAAGGTAAAAGAGAAGAAGGAAACGATACGATAAAAGAACTTAAATGGGAAACTTTGGGAACCAGACGTAGGAAAACTAGAATAACATCATTGTATAGAGCACATCTAGGTCAGAAAGCATGGGTAGACATAACGGCTCGGTTAGAAAAGCCAACCTACTATGGTAGGAACGATCATGATTTTAAAATCAAATGTAGGAAACAGAAAACGGATGTAGGTAAATTCTCATTTTTAAATAGAACTATAAATGATTGGAATGACCTACCTGCAGCGGTCTTTGAGGGCTGTTCTTCCTTAAGGAGATTCAAGAATAACTTAAAAAGTTGTGTATAAAGTGCAAATTAAAATTAAGGTGACATTCAACATTTAATTTTTTAAGGTGACATGTATTTATCTAGCCTGACGAGTTACTTCCTTGGTTTGAATTGTAAATTATTTTAAAATAGCGTGTAAGAGGGCCTTAGACTAGAAATGTTTAGTTTAAATATAGTTCTGTTTATAAGTATGCATAAGGATGTAATTATTTGTCTTATTTGAACTGTTGTATCAGTGAAGCGAGGTGAGTCAGTGAAGTTATGGTTTTTACAGTGCAGTGAACAATTCCGATCAGTGATAATTTATAGCGTCAATGAAATATGTTCTATAGTGTCAGTGAAATGTGTTACAGAGTGTCAGTGAAATGTGTGCTAAAGTGTCAGTGAAATGCGTCATAGTGCCACTACAGGGAATGAGACGAGAGTAAAATGAAAGACTATTGAAACTTATGTAGGACCTATACATAATTATGTAGGTTGTATTGTAAAATTAGGTATTTTATTTATGTTTTATTATTATTGTGTTAAATTGTATTGTGTATTCTTATTGTATTGTGTATAAAATTGTATATGTATTGTAAAATTGTATTGTGTATTGTAAATTTAATTGTGTATTGCTTATCATTTTATTTTGTATTGTTTATATTGTATATACCACTGCCACCGGGTGCTTGCCCACTTGCAGTGTAAATACATACATACATACATACATACATACATACATACATACATACATACATACATACAAAAAAGATTGACTTACGAAAAGAAGTGTGATCTAAAAAACAAATGACCGACTCCCTTGCTGTCAATGAAGGACACAACCAAAAGACAGACGCATACTTACGTACTGTATCTATTGACCGTTAATATTGTGATTCCTCTAACTATGACAGAGAGTTAGCTAGCGTTATACTATACGTGTCTATTTGATGTGTAAAATGTGAAATCATATTTTACTACGTACCATTTGAGGTCATGCCTTATTGGTGTTACGTACGAGGTTCAAACCAAACTTCGACTGCTGACTTGACATTGACTACTATTTATTTTAAAACTGTATTTTTGTAATACGTTTTCTCATATTGTATGAAAGACAACTTGAATTAGCTTCCCCTGCTCAAAATTTCATGCTACGCCACTGATAGTTGTATATGATAATGGCAGTGATAAAAAACGATAAATAACACAGTAACAAAGATAGAAATGATCGTGTGTAACAGCAGATTTAAAAATAAATCAATGCGAACATTGATGATTGTGCTGACAATAACTGTGACTGCAGTGACGGTAACAATGAAAGTAGTGACACTACAAATGAAACGGTGATTATTATGACATTGATGAAGTATTTGACAGTAATTAATATGATAATAATAATAATAATAATAATAATAATAATAATATTGACGATACCAATAACTAAGAAAAAAATGATTGACTATTGCAGTGACAATGCAATAGATTTATAACAGTAAGCTTGATGATGTAAAAATAATAGTGGTGAAAATAACTATAATAAAATTATAGTCATGATTATAAAAGAGTGACGAAAGTCATAACAGTGACACTGATCAAAGTGATGTGTAATAACCAATAACATTAGCAGTAATAATAATAATAATAATAATAATAATAATAATAATAATAATAATAATGTGATATTGGCAGTGGCTAAAATAACAATTAAAACAAGTATCATAGCAAGTGACTACTGTAACAATGAGAGTTTCTACTAAGCTACAACAATAACAGTTACGATGACAGTAACAGTAACTACAAAAACAATTAAAAGGCATTAAAATGATAAATGCTACAACAGTGATAATGACGATACCAATAACCATGATTACGATACGAATAATAGTGTCTACGATAACAATAAGTGACGAGTCCAATAACACTGACAACGATAACAGTAACAATAGATAAGATAACAATGAAAATGACTACAATAACAAAAATTATAGGGAGTCCCAACAAGAACGCCGGATTTAATAATGTGAATAAATGCAACAAAAACAGATAACAGAATAGATAACAGCGCCAGCAAACCAACAACAAAACATTGCGCAATGCCCCACCAATGTTTTGTTATTTTTGACTTTGCGACACTGCTGTCTGCTCTGTTATCTGTTTTTGTTGCATTTATTCACATTATTAAATTCGGCGTTCTTGTTGGGACACGCTATACCAGTGATGTCAAAGCAAGCGCATTTTTCTGACCTTGACGTCGTGCGCGGGCACCAAGCGCTAAGTATGGAAAGAGGAAGGGTTGTGTATATGAATAAGCAACCTGTTGTATTAAGAAAACAGTGGTGCACAAACTTCAAACGGAACGTGAAATTTTATGTCGTTATTTTTATATGGCTTCTTTCTGTTTAATATTATCTATATTGTCTGTAAAACAAAAGTACTAACACTGATTTCTTAATATTGCACTTGGGTTTTAAATCTTAATAACATAATACAGAGTTAAGAAGGAATGTTCACTTAAATTCCATAGTAGTATAATATTATACTGTATTAAGTGGATGAAACGCATCATTCATAAAGAAAGTGATATTCCAAAGAAAGAGCTTGAGCATGACATGATAAGTTGGAATTTATATTGATGGTATCTTTAGCCTTACAAAAGTAATCAATAAACTAATCAAAACAATATTACAGTACAAAGCAAAGTTACCTAGGTACTGTATCTGTTTTAAGTGTAACTAATATTACATAACAAAACTCTTATCGCATTATGCTTTTAAGGTGATATTTGTGAGCAACTTCCTACCATCAGAATATTAAATTATTTTCTCGAAATCTGCTGAAGCTATAGAGCTGACATTTTTACAACACATGGGCACGTACGTATCTTTTGCTTATGATGTAACAGTAGTTGTTTTGTTAATTCATTTCCTTACAAACAATTTCCATGCGAATATTTTCAAAATTTTCAATACACCATCTTCAGTAATACGTATATACGGTATATTAGATTTACGAAAACATTCTGTAAGGCTACTAAATAAATTTCACTTTTGTATACGAAAAGTTGAGGAAATATTTCTTTTGAATAAAAAAATCAAACTTGTGAAAAATGAGCATTAAAATTAAAACTTACATTCTTATAATGCACTTATACTTCTCAGGCAAATCTAAAAATTAACATGGATACAGTTTTAATAAGTTCTCTTCCCTTTATCTATTGAATCAGTGCTGGCCATCCCTGAATATAGCTCGACCAAGCGGCATATACCACCTCTTTCGTCTGTCTCTAAAGCGCGCGCTTGTTCCTGTGGGCATCAATTGACATGCCTGCCCTATACCATAACTACAAAAATTACTGCAGTAATAATTAAGTTGTTAACGATAAGAAAAAGTAAATGCTGTAAAAATTACTTACAATAATAATAAAAAGTCTACTATAATTGAAGACTTCGGGGGTGATAATGACAACCCACATTTACAACTTGCATGCACACCTGTGGAGTAACAGTTAGCGTGTCTGGCCGCGAAACCAGGTGGCCCGGGTTCGAATCCCGGTCGGGGAAAGTTACCTGGTTGACGTTTTTTCCTGGGTTTTCTCTCAACCCAATATGAGAAAATGCTGGGTAACTATCGGTGCTGAACTCCAGATTCATTTCACCGGCATTATCACCTTCATCTCATTCAGACGCTAAATAACCCAAGATGTTGGTACAGTGTCGTAAAATAACGTGCCAGAAACTGGAAATACATTTTAATTTTCACTGCAAACACAAGAAGATTGTCATATATTTCAAGCTGCATAATATAGTCATTTTTAACATATTAATATAATTATTTAACCAAATCAAAGATAATGTGGCTTAGAGGCTGTTAACAACCAGAAAACTGTCAATCTGAATTTTGAGGGTTATCACTATTTACCCCCGAGATCTTTAATTGTAAAAAGAAAACACCGGTAGGAGTGCAAAATACTGTCATAAGCATGAAAAAGACTCTGATGATGATAATAAGAAGCTATAATATAAATGAAAAAGTCTACGATGACAATGAAAAGGATTATTATAACCAGGGCAAGAGATTTGGAGTACCCAGAGTAGTTGTGAACTTGAACCGAGCTACTGCACTGATCAAGCAGGAGTACAGTTCAATCAATGAAAATTACACACAATTTGTTGGAAAATTATTTCAGAACCGGCGCAGTACTTGCTCCATGAGAGTACAAACAACTTACTAAACAAGTTCTGTTCTGTTCAAGTATGCCAATCAGCAGTTCTTGCACATTTCTTGCAGAGCTATGCCGAAAAATAGAAGAAGTTCAGTGTATACAAAATTAAGAGCAGATATATTTCAGAATTTGATGGTGTGTTTATTATTTAAAACAAACAATTCTCCAAATTTTGTAAACGTTATGTGACAGGTTCTAGAAGTTTAACGTAAAGAGCCATGTAAGTACTATTAAACACAAACGTGCATATGATGACAAATTTAATTCTGAGACTCGAGTTACACTGCTTCGGCTGCTGCGTAACCCGTCAATTCGTGCCTTAAATCCCCCCTCCCCGCGTATTGCTAGATGATATCACCCGCTCCAACTCAAAGTTATGATCGATACATTGATTCGTCTGTCATTCACCTTATATTTCATTTGAATTTGTCGCGTAGTACAGAAATAAAACTATAGATCCGACAAAACTCGTCTGAAAATGTGTCGGTCGACGTTCTGGGATCGCATCCCAGTACTGGACCGAACTTATAGACAATTTCTCGTCGGCACAGTGGATATAGCACACTTAGTGAAATTTCAAATCGAACACATCCTAATGACGTCGTTGAATATGTACATTTAAGTGACGTGCCTAATTTCAAGTATGCTGCAACTGTTTCAGTCAACGTGGAACGCAGTTTTTCCATGTGTACGCCTAAGTTTTTTTTTCCATGTAACAGGATGTCGTTCTCAATGGAAAATTTGAAAATGATATTCACTGTGTACTGTAAAAAATCACACAAGGATTATAAGGTTTATCTTTGTAATATTTAATGTGTAATATTGTAACATTTGCGATGTCGAGAAAGTATAGGCCTATGTATGTATGTATGTATGTATGTATGTATGTATGTAATGTATGTATGTATGTATATCTTCTTTTTAGGCCATCAGTCAGTTGATGTAAATTTTTGGAAACCAATAAAAAACTATATTATGGGGTTTAAAAAATAATTCTGATTTTTTCTATTTGTTAATAATGCACTTATGTGATATTTTGAGAACACCTTTTAATATATTGATGATTTTTTAAAGAATTTCCTTAAATTTTACAAGATGGAAATTAGTGACATGTCCTTTCAAAAAAAAAAAAACAAAACAAATAAATTCAATTGTTTAGTTCGAAATGAAATACATATTATATATGTAGACCAATATATTTCTTTAAACTATGTAATACATTCATTTATTCTGAAATAATTTTGTAATATGTTGCGTATAATTTTTGATGACAGAACTGTACTTCTGCTTTGTCAATGCAGTAACTCGGTTCCAGTTCACTAAACCTTGAGCTATACTCGTATATACTACGTTTAAACATTACGTTATATGTAGTACTCCAAATAACTCGCCCTGATTATAACAAAGAAAAATTACTATAACAATGAAAGACTGCGTTATAAATGAAAAGCAATACGACAACAGTGACAATTACGGCGGTAATAATAACAATGGCAATTGTTTACAATTACTACGATAAGAATTGACAATGACTACAATGACTGTTCTGACATTGACTACAAGAACTATTTTGACAATGATTACGATAGTAATGAAAATGACAACGATAATAGTGGAAAGGGCAACGATAATAGTGGAAAGGACTACAGTGATAATAATGTATCTGGTGACGGTGACTACGATAAGAATGACAATGACAAGGATAACTAGCAATGACCACAAAGACAATAACTATGACCATGATAGCATTGGCAATGATCACTAGAACAATTAAGAAGGTCGCTATAACAATGAAAATGACTGCTATTACAATGAAAATGACCAATGTATCAACGATTATGACCGCGATAAAAATGGCAGTGAGCACGGTGAGAATGACCAAGATAGCAGTGACAGTGACCACGATAACAGTGACATTGACTACTACAAAAAAGGCAATGGCTATCTATATAACAAAGACAGTGACTACAATAGCAATGACAATTTATAAGATAGCAGTGACAATGACTATGATAACAATGGCATTGTTAATAATTATGGCATCGATAACAATAGCGACTACATAACAATTACATTATCATCTTCTATAACATGGAAAAGACTATAGAAACATTTATATTGACAGTGAAAATAATGAAGTAATTATCATTTAAATGATGACACAGGTGATTGCAGTGAATAATGGTGATAGAGCAGTGGTTTAACGAAATGTACAAAGGATCCCGAACTACTTTGTAGGATATATTTTACAACTCAGGAATTAAATCCTTATTTCTCTATAGAACGACTGCTGTATAAGCTACAACTCGGCTCGTAAAACGTACGTAGATTACATTTTGCAGTCACTAACCCAGCCAGACACGCAATTTTGCATTTGTAACTGGGAGTATTGGAATTCGAAACCTGTGTTGGTTATCTCATATAGGTCATTTATCTCGTGAAACCTAGCTGCGCGTAAGTAGAAGAAAAACATGGCGTGAGAAGCTTGTCTCCCTTGCTACGTTTCCACTTGTAGGTAGCTCTCTCCATTACCACCACCATAACGTTCTTACTGTAAGCTATGGCGTACACTGAATTTGGTTTCACGAGATGACGGATGGCGTGTAACAGTAATTTTCTTGGTTGTATTTGAAGTATGTGTACATTCTAATGCAGCGGTGGCTTGTTGTTGACTCATGTCTTTAATGTTTACATTCAGAAAACACCCTTCAAACTTTGTAACATAGATTTAACTTAGGACAGAAGAAAAGTAACGAAATATGAAAGAGCGAGTTGCTTTTACTAATAAAACAAAACTAAATATGGATCAGTTGTTATTAGGTTGCACACCGACTGTTGTCTCATCACCATTTGCAATACACAGTTCACCGGCTTCATTTGTGAAAATGCTACGCTAGTTACGCGCTCACGAGAAATGAGAAAGAATTTTGATCTTCAGCGCGGTGGCAAGAAAATTCGTCACAACTGGTGGGACTGAATGGAAACTAATCTTGTACCCCTGTTAAACGAATCGTTGTTCAGGAAGAATTAGTTTAAATTCTGGTGGGAGAAGTGTCAATCGAATTCAGTCTATTTATTAATTAGAAGAATGTAATAAAGGTCATGGTTGCGCGAACCTGCAAACAGGCCAGAAACCGTCGCGCCACTGTCTCATTGACAGGTTCTGTGTGGCCTGAACGCGAAGTCTCATTGAACCATTATGTATGTCTTTTCTGACTTCGATACCTACCAGTAACACTATTTACTCATTTTTCCTTTTTCATCGTCTTTGATATAGTGATTACCGCCGTAGCTATTGAGTCATAGGTTCGTTTGAAGTGAGATTTGAAGGGTAATAATACCCTTAGGCCCGGCCTTATAAATCGGTTAATCTAAAGATTATGTTAAACCTAAATTAAAGCTAACCATGAGTTTAACTCAACGTGCCGTATTACAGAGTCTCGGTTAAGTTAAACCGTAGTGAAATCCGATTGGTATTACTGCTAGGAAAGAAAAGAAGACGATTGGAGCTGTTTAATTATATTATTGATTTAAAATAGCCGACGCTTGTGGAAGTAGATTATTTTACGACGCTTTATCAACAGCTTAGGTTATTTAGCGTCTGAATGAGATGAAGGTGATAACGCCGGTGAAATGAGTCCGGGGTCCAACACCGAAAGTTACCCAGCATTTGCTCATATTGGGTTGAGGGAAAACCCCGGAAAAACCTCAAGCAGGTAACTTTCTCCGACCGGGAATCGAACACGGGCTACCTGGTTTCGTGGCTAGACGCGCTAACCACGCTCGTGGAGAATCTTCATTAAAAAGAATCTTTGTTCTTCGATATTAGAGAGAGTATCATAAAAAAACCTAAAGAGGACCAATACCGCGTACTTAAGTATGCTTGTCAGACTTAACCTCAAATAGTTTCTTAACGCTGGCCTAGATCATATATAAAACAGATCAGCCAAGCTTATATTAAATTTGGACGCAACTGGAAAATAACGGACGCTATGCGTCGCTAGTGTCGAGAAATGAGCTTGCGATAACAAACACTAGATGGCAGAGTACCTGAACAGTACATAGAGTAATACGACTGTGGGATGACTTTTTTACGTCATGCCACCTCCAAATTTCTTTCTCATTGTAATGTGAGGTTATGTTACAATAAGACTTTGATGTGTCGCTAAATTGTAGCATACAGAAGCTTGTTTTACCCAAATTCATCAACACACATAGATGACATTTTGGTACATGGCTGATATAATGTTGTTTGCGTTCAATATATAATCTGTCATCATTTGATGTACGAAATCTAATTGTTTTTAATTTTCAGTATACAATACCGCCCTAGCAACAATTTTCACAAAATACTAAAAAGAGCAGATTTGTCTGCGTTTGTTGAATGCACATCATGATGCTCACGAAAAGGCACTAATTTATTTTGTGTGAACAAGATTACAATTTTTGAATATGAAGGAAAAACAGGTATCCCTCTTCTGAAATTTATCCGAAAGGGGAATAATTATAACTCCCTCCCCCCAAACATGTTTTCTAGGCCTATATGTTTTCATTTTACAGGTGTATTATATGATGCGATATGGAAGGAGATAAATAATAACTGTACGTTTCTCGTCCACATTAAATTCAGCGTGTTCATAACGTAGACCTGATATATTGCTTCATGTAGGCTACACAGCTGGCAGTGTTCTTTTTACGAATAAGCGGTCGTACTAATCATTTTCTTTTCATCTGAACTATTGCTAGAATATGCGTTTGTGTTTTTATTTGCTCTGTATGTTGTTAAATAACTACTCAACATCGTCTTTGGTTAACAAATTGTTCTAGTATTCGTTTTATATCAGTCTTACAGTATTGAATTATGTCCATAACGTGGGCGAGATATTATCAGGCTGGAAAATTCGCTCTGAATGCATTTTTTTACACAATTTTCTAATTTTCAGCAGATTTACGATACCCTGTGCGGTTTCTCTGCCAATGCAGAGTTAATTGCAATATACGGTAATTCTGTTATTTTCCTGACACTTTTATATCCGTTCTCATAAACGTACTGATTTAGATTCTTTACCCTACTGTAAGTATTTTGCTCTCTACAAATCATCGTTAGTGAAATGAAATAGCCTATAATAGTTGTTTGTAACGAATTAGTAGACAGCCTCAGTCCCTCCTGACCGCCTCCCTTACGAATTTCTTTCTCACTTTAATCAAATTTACTTTATACTGGTCCTTAAATTACTGAAACTAGTGCTGAGGTAGTTACGGTGATTTCTGAAGTGAAAATCGTTCAATTTATAAGGGTGAAATCAAAAATAACTTTTGTAGCCTTTCCTTGTCCTTAATTGGAAATTTGAGTAACTTCATATGACGACAATATTTCTTCCTTCTTCTACAGTTAACATAATCGCAGATGGGCATTTCTAAATGAAGTTTGTTACACAGAAACCTTTGAGACAATATTGACACTTGAAGTTCTTTATATAGTTCATCTATAAGAGTTAAACTAGCGCTGAGGTAGTTTCCTTCATACTCGGATTATTCACCTTGCATACATGAGTCTGTAACAGGTTAGGTTTGGTCAGTGCTGTCATGGTAATTTTTTTCTTGGCCATACACCCCACCCCTTGTTTTCTCCCTTGAAATATATTTTACTCTCCTCTCTCTATTTCTCCAATTGTCATTTAATTATTTTTTTTTTAATTTTAAAGAAGAAGTAAAGAAATTGTTTTGCTTTATAATTTAATTGTACAAGTTTGATTTAAAGAATACACCATGTAGCACCACCATAGATGCACACTTGTCTCGATGAATCTTGGAGTGTATATTTGCAGCACTTCTCGTTTTTCAACCATTATTTTATATAATTCTGGATTCCAGTGCTGAAGAGGTGGATAATTTTTGTTTATGAACATCAAACAAAATAGGCGGTAGGTACAGTAGGAACAGGAAGATATGATCTAAGATCTGTATAGATCTCCACGTACAAAACTTAGGCACCCATATGCCGTATGGCTCCTTACAGACAAAATTTTCATTTCCCCATACGATTAATTAAAAAAAATTGTAGGTTCCATACGATATATGGCCTCGTGTGGCCTCCATGACAGCACTGGGGTCAGTTAGTTTAGGCACTTTTACACCTTGCATTTACAATCAAATGCATCTCCACAAAAAAACTCCTTAAAAAATTGAACGGTTTTCACTTCAGAAATTACAGGAACCGCTTCACCCAGGTAAGTAGTTAGCAGTTAATCATTTCAAAGCTCTTGTTATATTATGAAATAGCATCACACAATGCTGCCAAAATAAATGTTCCCAGTGTTAAAATTACAGAGTGTAAATTTCGCTTAGGACAGTTTTTCCTCTGGAAAATTAAAGGAAACAAACAGTATATCAAACCAGCAGCTGAGACACAAAGCACCTGAAATTCGAAAGTGGTTAAAAATTTTTATATTTCGTTCTTTCTTATTTACCAGCAACAGAAGTACCAGTATCAGATTTTTTGCAGAGCTAATATCAGAGGCCCCTCCTATTAGAGAATGTTTTGAATATTATTATATTCTGGAAAACTACATTGGCACATCAACCTCCCCTCCCTTGCCTGAATTCTGGGCTGAAGCACGAAAATTTCGAAATGTACAAACTACAGATGCGGCAGAATATTACCACAATGGTCTTCAGCAAGAATTTTGTAAGACATATCCAAATATCTTCATGGTCATTATATGTATTAAAATAAAACATATACTACATGTGAAGTACCTACTAAAAATGAGAGGAATAGAAATGGGAAGGACAATAAAAAAAGTGGAATGGACAAACACTAAGAAACTATTCATCTTGAATCAGTATGAACAATAGGACACTTTTTTTTCGGTGTTAGTGGTGTAGAATATGAAAGTAAGTTGCATCAATTAGTTTTTCGAGTTTAGCATTACTTTAAGTATTTATTGTCCCCCTGTTGGAAAGATGGAATTACTTTGTTTGAAACTTGATGAAATTTTATTGTACCTTAACTCAATTTATTAAGGTACAATAAAATTCAAAATAATAACTGCAGGCCATTTTAAAATAAATCTGTTGGATGTAAATTATTTCTTAATTTATTAGGACCATAAAGGTATTGTTACAAGCGATAGATTGAATCATTTTTATCTTAATAATTTAATGTAGGATGACTATTTCGGGAATTGTTATGCTCTAAATTGTGAGGATATTTTAATACTTTTTAAAAATATAAATTTGGAATATGTTTCCAGTTAGTAAAGAGTAATTCAGAGAGACAGAGGTCTCAAGCATATTTATTGACACATGCCAGAATTATTAAATATGAAAAAAAGAGTTCTTGCACTGACATACTGTTTATAAAGTAACCAAATCTTAAGAAATACAGTATATGTACTGGTATTCTATATAAAGGCATAGGAGTGAATATAAATCTGTTTTAAGGAATTCCTATGTAATATTCCTGCTATAGGAACATGACAAAATAAATACAACGCAGCATGGAGGCTAATTCAACTCTTATCGAGTATTGTTGATGAGATGTGTTATGAAGGTAGACCGAATCATTCAATATAAATGTATAAATAGGACGAATAATAATAGATTAATTTCAGTGCATCTAGTATCAAAACTGAAAGCGGTAACTAGTTTATGAATGATGTCTTAACAAGTAGAAATAAAATGGGACTCTTGACAATAGACACACATCTGGCTTCAGTAATAACTAGGACTTCAAGGAATTTATGGTAGCTCACCTGTCAGGCAAAACTCTGAATAGTCAGCATTGTCGAACTATAGAAGCGCGATTAAAAAGTATTTTTTTCCCCACCCATTACATATGATTGCTTTTTTCAAGTCCCGGTAATAACATTATTAAATTAATTATCCCACATATTTGGGTGGTGCCTTTCTTTGTTTCTGACATAATTTATGAGAGTTTCTCTTTTACACTTCAATAGAGAAATACAACTTTCAGTGGACAATGAACGTGTAACTCTAATGGAACCCTAAGAACCACAGCATTAATGTTTTCTTCGTTTCTTTCATGCCCTTTAGTTTTTGTTGCAGATAATATCATGCTATTGGATAATTATACATGCACCTTTCAAATAAAATTGGCATATATTTCACTGGTCTCAGAAGTAAAATTAAATGTATAATAGCTTCTCGGTGCAAAATATTTACTGAAAATTATTGTAGGATTTGAATAGAAATGTCACTTCTCAGGCAAGGTTATTCGTGGATGACTGTATAATATATAGAAAAAATTAGTGATAAATCTTATATCACAGCCTTGCAAAACTAGCTTGACGTTATTGAAAACTGGACTACAACAAATAAAATTAAAATCAATGTGAGCAAAAGTAAATCAATATGTATCCTTCTGTAAAACACAAAATTAAATTCGTCTCATATACCAATTAAATGGATCACCAGTGTCACAAGTAAACACTTAGGTACTGTATATATTTTAGAGTCGCCCTGGTTGGCAAGTTGGTATAGCGCTGGCCTTCTATGCCCAAGGTTGCGGGTTCGATCCCGGGCCAGGTCGATGGCATTTAAGTGTGCTTAAATGCGACAGGCTCATGTCAGTAGATTTACTGGCATGTAAAAGAACTTCTGCGGGACAAAATTCCGGCACATCCGTCGCCGGATGTGCTGATATAACCTCTGCAGTTGCGAGCGTCGTTAAATAAAACATAACATTATATTTTAGTAACAAACTGGTTGAAATAAGTCACTAATATTACAAGGATTGCCTGGAAAACACTACATTTCTTTATGCGTATTCTTAAGAAAGCTAACCGAAAGTCAAAAGAATTAATGTACATAACTCATGTTCGGTCCACTGCTGTGGAGTAATGGTAGGCACATCTGACCGTGAAATGAGTGGGCCCGGGTTCAAATCCTGATTGGGGCAAGTTACCTGGTTGAGGTTTTTTTTCCGAGGTTTTCCCCAATTGTAAGGCGAATGTCATGTAATCTATGGCGAATCCTCAACCTCATCTCGCCAAATAACATTTCACTATCATCAATCCCATCGAGGCTAAATAACCTAGTAGTTGATACAACATCGTTAAATAATCAATTTAAAAAAGACGTCAGATAAGCAGAGGAAGTTACAAAAGCTTGTGGTGGCGAAGAATTTAAAGCGTCTGTGTTGTTAAAAAAAAGGGAAGTACTACAAATGGCAGAAAAAGTGGATAGCCTATATTGATGTGTTTGTTACGTGACATTACACAGGAGATATCACCACATATAGTTGTAAACAACCGTGGATATTTTAAATCTGAAAGTGTACTGTAGTGTAATCAAGTGTTGCTTTGTATAATAAGAACTGTAGGCACAGTGTATACGGTAAATCTCTATATGCATTTGAAAAGATTAGTAATCAACTTGATAGAAATGTTCGTGTGTCACATTATAATTTGGAATATTTTATTTGTTAATGGCACTGTTATTTTTATTAAAGAATGCTATTTAGCAGTTACATGTACTTCACAAATGTCTTAATTGTTTCGAAAACAACTAAATGCATTTATGACATTTGGCACAATAATATGAACATTTTTCATTTTGGTAATAAATAAGTGGCAAGAAAATGTTCATGTGTCACACCATATAATATTTAATATTTTTTACATTATTAATTATTCCTTTTCATTATGATTTTCTGTTTATATTTTGGAATGCTTACGTTAAAAAACAGTGATGTGTCTTTCATGAACTCCTAAGTATTTGATTAAGTATCCTGTAAAGATCATAGTTACTTCGAAAATGTTACGTGTGTGACTATGGAATGACCCATCAGTATTGTTAGTATTGTTACAAATTACAAAACCTGAAACTGTTAGAATGGGATCAGGAGTAGTGACAAAAAATGTAATGTTGTAGGCCTACATCAACATGACCATTTTAATCCAGTTTCTAATAGTTTTTAAGGTTTGAAGGTCTTTTGAGGTAAACAGTAATGAACATGTGAGGGAAGGGGTATTTCTTGGTAATGGATTAGGCCTGTATATTTTATAATATTATTAACTATATATTGTTTAAGTACCTAGTAAAAATCGTAATATGTATATTATATAATACTGTAAACGAGACAATATCACAGGCTGCAAACTAGATTATTCTTGTTTTTGTATAATTATACGAACATGTATGAAATAAACAAGACTACCATTGGTTAGGTTAGGATAGGATTACTTATATATTGTAATCAGGCTATATGCACAAATTTTCCAATATACTACTATCATAAATAAATAGGTAATGTTAACATTAATTTTCATACGTTTTTGTGGTGCAAATTAAAATAATTCAAAGTAAAGTATAACAAAACTCCGACAACATTATAATTATGAACGTCAAATTCTCTTATTTTATTTTTCAGTGTTTAGTCCCTTATTTCCCCATTGTTCTTTGGATTTATCATTAGTGAAATATCAATTAACGGATAAATTATGTTACACACTCAGTTGATAATATAAATAATATTCACGACAAATATATGAAAACAGAAGAGATAACGAATCATAATTTAGCCGACCGATAACTTTATAACATGGTCTACATATTCTAGGTAGATTGGCTTTGCGCGAGACTCTGTATTGTATTCTATTCAATACAAAGGCGTATTTTATCTTATGTCTTCGCTTCGCCCACGTGACAACTATAATTAGAACTTCCTCGTTCCGAACTTGCCAAGGTCATATAGGCCAATAATATTTATCCATGGTCATCAGTTGTTAACAGTACATACCGTTGCTTACGAGAATATCTCGTAAGCAAGAAATAATCGATTTAGACCGACCAGACCGGTTCAGAGTTCGTGTCTCGTGATGGTGTTGGTCATTGTGCCATCTGTTGACGATTATTGAACTACATCAAGCCGGCCTCGACTGCAAACTCTAAAGCCTATATAAAAGAGCTATCTGTTAGTATATATGATCTAGGACGCTGGCTACCAACGTTATACTCGCAAACACAATGCAACCAAAATAAACCTTGCATGACCATCCGCGACGTAACTCTCTACAGAATCAACTGAGTAATGAAGTAATAATATTAGTGTGCGTATTTTATGTGTTGTCTAGAATATTTATGAAACGGAATTCATTCAAACAATAAAATTATTTTGACGAGTGTAGTAAAATTAGGTAATATTATTAGTGTGTTTATAAATCATACCCCATAGTAAATCTTACTAGGAGACTGTCTGCCACACACAGTACAATGCGCAATAGGTTTTTAGTAGATTTACGGACACCTCCGAAATCTTCCATCATTTTCAATATGTTTACTGCGAGAGGAAAAATAGCGCAGCGCAACTAGTAACTGATGCAGAGATTCAACAGAATGTTTTCAAAAACAAAAAAGAAATCATTTATCTGCAGTTTAAACGGCAGAGAACTGCCGATCAACTTAAACTCAAGTTAATTCAAGTTTAACTGGTAGTTAAGGTTTATAATACGAAGCAGAACGAAAAACTTCAGTTTAAGGTTTAAACGGCGTTTATAATACCGGATCTTAGCGTGGCTTCGTCCAATATGGAAGTGAACCTTTGAGCTCCATGACATACATGATTAACCTCTTCGCTGTTAGTGAATACTGCCAATTTCGCTCTCAAAACTTAAAACCGATTTAGATACTTGTACGGGTAAAACGCTTCAACACTTGTTGGATTTCGTAGTTACATGGTCAGAGACATACTACGATATGTCTGGCCAACATATCGTGCTAAAATCGCGGGTTCGAATCTCAACCACTGCAGTTAATTTAAATCTGTGGTAAGGGTCCCGTCTCTGTTGCTCAAGTGCTAGCGCGTTCTTCCATCCAGGAGGACCGGATTCGATCCCCGGCCAAATCGTGATTGAATTTGTGGTGGACAAATCAGACTAGATGGTTTTCTTGGAGTACTCCCGTTTCCCTATATCATTTCACCAACACTCCACCTCACCCTCATTTCATATATCCGCAAGAGTAAAGATATGCTGCGGTGAAATCTTGGGATAGTACGGTTTTCCGATGCTGATATAGGAAGTGCTTGAGGCTCCTGGCCCTTGGGGCTTACCAAGGTACTCGTGTGTGAGTGTCCTGGCTCTAAGAGGGGCTGAGTCAGGATGGTCCACCTGTCAGCTGACGAAGACAGGAAGGCTTTGGGCCTTCGGGCCCCTGGGATTTATCAGTCTACTCTTCCACGAAACGCGACCTGGCTCTATCAGAAGCTGAGGCAGGATGGCCCAACTGTCAACGTAGAATTCACGAATGCAACCCAGGCCACCTGTCGGACTTGGGCAGTTATCGCATATAAGGACTCATAAAGGGCCACACTTGCCTAAATTTACGGACCCGTCCAACGTCCAGCCCTCGAAGCCAACCTAACATATGGTAAAGGATGGGGAGGGCCCATCTAAAACAGTCGGTGTAATGGTATGCATAGTTGCTGACGGAACTTCAGTTGTCTGCAGTTGCAACCGGTTTGCCTCTTTTAAATGAAACCCATTGAAATAAAATAATTTTTAAACCATTTTAACAGTTCCAGTGTCCTTTCTTTGGTATTCAATTAAAGAATATATTGGACTCTATCATTTGCTGTTCTTATATTGCACAATATTCATATTACTCTATTAACCGCCAGATGCGTAAATTCTACGGCCATAGCAGTAAAGGAATAAAATCCCTGTATGTGATGGAGAGCTGCAGGAAAGATTTGTCAGTCACGTTGAATTTTTAATTTGAATAAACTATGCATTTGAAAGCGTCGTTAAATGACTACTGCTGCCCAAATTTTTGGAAAATTTAACGATCTCGTAAAAGTATTCGCGACCTTTGCAACGATCTTATATACTTTTATTCCCCTGATTTTGCTGCCAGAGATCACTGCAGTTACATAGTGTCTGCAGAGTCATCTGTGCGCGAAGCAGGAAACTTGAATAACGAAATGATCAGTAATTTTGAACAGAACCCACATAGTCTTGTACAGGGTTATTTGGGTTTCGTATGTCTATAGCTTTACTTTTCTTCTCAAATAAGCCATATTAACGATTTTCATTGACGTTGGTCAGGTTTTGATCCGCGAAGCTTGGATTTGGGCAACTGTGATGAATAGTCGAGCACAAAGGACGAACAGTGGGGGTTAAATTGCAAAACTGAATATGCACAAAATTCTTCCATAACTACAACTCATATTTCGTGAGTCACCAAAATGGTGTTACCGTATTTCCTCCAAGTTGGGGATTTCTGTTCCGGATTGCTTTGCGAGATTGTAAACTAAGCAAAAGGATACGCTCAGAATTAGCATTACAGTTATCGGCGTCTTCTAATACTTTAATAACAGTCATCAAGTGAACAAAATACGGAGTGTCCACATGAAACCTTTACAAATTCAGCTATAAAAATAAATTATTGAGAACCGATATCTGGATGCGGTTTACTGCATGTTAATCAGAAACTGTAAAGGTTTTTACGGGAATTTTGTTGGGTTGTTGAAATGCGTTTTTTAGTTGCAGGTGTGAATTTTGATGAAATCTGACAGTGAAGGAGATTGGATACCACAAGAGATGGCACAATGTGTATCCTGGTTTATCGAGACACGATCAGATACATAGGTGCAACGTCACATCCGGACCCAATATGGAAGAGAGCTGCCTTCACGGCCAACAATCTGAGAGTCGCACCGAAAATTTATGAAGATCGGGAGTGTGCATCGGCAAAAGGGCAATGGGCAGCGAAACACAGGTGTGGAGAACATTGAACGTGTGCAAGGTTCATTTATCAAAAGAATTCCTTCCTCGACGTCAATTCTAGCCGACATGTCAATAGCAAATGCTGTGCTGCGTGGACGATCAGCTTGCACTAGCTGAATTATGTACGCAAACAGCATCAGATTCTTGTGAAGGCCTTTGTGGACAGTTGAGCGCGGAAAGTTCAGTTTCCTGGCGGCACTACGAATGGACTTACTAGGACTTGAGACAAACGCACTTTGCACACGTTCAATGTCCTCCATACTTGTCTCTTGCCACCCCACTGCCCTTTTTCCGCAGTACACTCCCAATCTCCATACATTTTTGGTTCCATTCCCGGATTGTTGGCCGTGATGACGGTTCTCTTCCATATTGGGTCTGGACATGACGTTACACCTGTGTATCTGATCGTATCTCGATAAACTGGGATACATATTGCGCCATCTCTTGAGATGTCCACATCTCCTTCAATGTTTGATTTCTGATTTAACCATAATTCACGCCTGCAATCAAAAAACGCATTTCAACAATCCAACAAAATTCCCATAAATATGTTGACAGTTTCTCATTAGCATGCTAAAAACCGCATCCTGACATCTGATATCGTGTCTCAAAAAAAATTTGTTATTTACATCTGAAGTTGTAAAGATTTCATGTAGGCCACCGGCGTGGCTCAGTCGGTTAAGGCGGTTGCCTGCCGGTCTGAAGTTGCGCTCGGGCGCGGGTTCGATCCCTGCTTGGGCTGATTACCTGGTTGTGTTTTTTTCGAGGTTTTCCCCAACCGTAGGGTGAATGCCAGATAATCTATGACGAATCCTCGGCCTCATCTCGCCAAATATCATCTCGCTATCACCAATCTCATCAACGCTAAATAACCTCGTAGTTGATACAGCCTCGTTAAATAACCAACTAAAAAGATTCCATGTGAACACCCTATACATTCTTTCACCTATCAATTTTCGTACATTCTAAAGTTCAAATGTATGTCAGTGCAATTTTTATTCTCATTTCATTATTACACTCAATATTTTTGTGTTCTGATTTCAGTACTTTTACTCGGTATGACTGACGTGCAAAGCGTCATCCTAACCCGCCCGTAGCCACCCTGACCTAACCTAACCTAACCTCACCCCACTTCAGTACTTTCATTTTAACCTAGTGACATAGTGCAAGGGCGGATAAAACTGCCTTCAACCCCGAGTCCTACAGAAAATGCATCCCGCAAAGCAGCCACAACGGCTGCACTGTTCGCGCATGATACAGACAGCAAGAGATGTACTACGAGTTCAAAGTGGACGCATATGACTGTTCAAAATGAATTTACTCTTTCACTAAATTGCATTATTATTTTTAGAATTAGAATAGTGTTTAATTACAGAGAAACACTTGCAAGTAATACATACAACGTTATTTTTCATAAATTTCAATGTCTCTGCTACTGTATTATACTGTATACTTACAAATATTCATTTGATACAGAAGTTCCTCAGCAAATGCAGGTAGCTTTTTGACTCACCATTTTTGTTTTAAGGTTCCTCCTCATGTATTGTTTGAATTATTATGGAAATGAAGTCGGGGATTATATCACTTGCGTCACTTACAGCCAATCGCTGCTGATCACACAAATGTCTGTGTGACAGACGGCTTTTATATTCATATTTTACAGTTTTCATTTGTGAGAACAGTTGGTCACATACTGTACATAGGTTGTTCCAAAAATAGCTTCCGTGAAGCAGATAAAATTTCAAACTCTTCTTTATTTTTCACCACACAATACTTTGTATTATAGTTCGGAGAGGTTACAGTTTATATACCGTTGTTTCATTGATATGTCTTCTTGTAATTCAAAGAGTTCCTCCTCCAGTCCACACCTGTGAGGTAACGGTTAGCACGTCTGGCCGCGAAATCAGGTGGCCGGATTCGATTCCTGGTCGGGGAAAGTTACCTGGTTGACGTTTTTTCTGGGGTTTTCCCTCAACCCAATATGAGCTGGGTAACTTTCTATGCTGGACCCCAGATTCATTTCACCGGCATTATCACGTTCATCTCATTCAGACGCTAATTAACCTAAGATGTTGATAAAACGTCGTAAAATAACGTATTAAAATAAAAAAATTAGTTCCTCCTGAATATATTTCTTGCGTCTCCGACGTTTACGGAGAATGACTCAGTGTATTTTTAGATATGGTTTTGTAAAGGTCTCCAGTTTGCAAATCGATTTTCTGTAAATTCGACTTTCAGATTTTTTCAAAATTTCACTGTAGCTATTGAGTTTATATGGATGAACACTTGAGATAGAGTTCAAACAGCGAAAGTAGTGAAATTGGGATTCCTGGACATGTTCAGTCCAGACTTCAAGTTTCTTTACCAATTCATTAATCGAGCAGTACATATTGACAACATTTTGTTTTAGGCCTTGCAAAGAAATATTGAGTATGTTTAAATGTTCACAAATGTCACAAAAAGCACTAAATCACATATCCTCTCGTCATTACTCAACTCTGCTATTGCTGTTCCTTGCTGCTTCTTATATTCATCAATAACGTTCCGAAGATAAAAAATCTAAGAAGCATCTAACATCTACTCAGCCACCTTACGTCACAAATGTATTGTAGATCTTCAAATTTCTGTTCGGAAGATTCGATTAAACGTCTGAATTGGCGATGCTTCAATGCACTGTTCCTTATATTTACATTTTGAGTCACAACTTTCATAACAGTTGGCATGTCCACAGATTTTGTAGAAAGGGCTTCTTGGTGTAGAATGCAACACAAAGTACAAATATTTTCTACGCCCTTTTCCTTAAGAAAGGTTTTGAGCCTGCCGACTAACACTTTATCTCCAATCATCGAACGAGCTCCATCCATTGCAATTGACCAATCTAAATTGTATTTATTTACACGCATATAAACAGCATTACATATGTCTTCTCCTCTAGTAGGGTCTTCCAAAGGAATCAATTCTAGCACATACCCTTCCACCTTTATTTCGTCATCAATTCCTCTTACAAATATTGCCAACTGAGCTGTCAGTCAAATCTGTACTTTCATCAAGAGCTAGAGAATAGTACACAAATTTACGGATTTTCTCATCCACCTGCTTACTTGTATCAGTGGACAAAAACTCAATTATTTGGGAGACACTTTGTTGTGAAAGATGCAAGTTTTTAATTTTAGTCAGTTGCTTAGGGCACAAAATTTTTACCACGTCGACCACACATGATTTAACAAACTCCCCCTCTTGAAAAGATTTAAGAGTTTTACCTATTTTCCGTGCCTCAACATAGTATTCTGTTTTTTGTCATATTGTGTTTCAGTAGCAGGAACAGTGTGCTTCCCCTTCAGCTCGGTAATTTTCTTGAAATAATGAATCGTTAAACGCCATGCAAATAATCTACAATTCTATGATGATGATGGTGATGATGATGATGATGATAATAATAATAATAGTAATAATAATAATAATAATAATAATTATACCTTTCAGTTCTGCATATTCAGCATAGCATGTAAAATAGTGCCGCTGTATATTACAAATAAGTGACTTGGTCGAGCGCAAAGGGAAGAAAGACACTGGTGATTATTACCAGCGACTACAGGAATGTAATCGTGAAGCACGATGTAACCGAGAGTGCTACTTTGGACGCCTTTGACATAGTGTATTGTTTATCAAACTGTTAGGAACTGTTAGAAATAGCTCACTACTTAGCATGTGAAATCATGGTATCTTAGGCAGCATTATTTCATCTTCTGAAGTAATTTGTTGATTAGAAACAAACACACTAAAATAAAACGTATATTACACGTGGCTAAAAGACAATATTACGTTATGTTCGTTTCATAAACATCTCAAACTTTCACCCATAAATAATTGTGAACTTTTCCGACTTTTAAGAGAAATAATTATGATTTTTAAGAAATAATTGTATAATTGTATTAGATTTTAAATTTAGGTATTATTAATCATGATTTAAAATGTCCATTATCTGTTCAGGTTTCAATGGTTAGGGCAGGGCATTTCCTTTCTTTGTTATTGTAAATATTACGAATGCAAGAAATATCGTGTTCCGTAATCGTTTCGGAAACATCGGGGTTGGCATTTATAACAGAAGGAAAATTTTCAAAGGTCGCAGAGAAATTTCATCCTATGCTTTTCTCTTAGCACTGTTACTAATAATTTTTACATTTGTCACAACTGATATTTAGTGAGAGTGATTACTGTCGCTCTGTGTTAGTAATGTTCCTCTCTTTCTTAGCATGATTTCACTGTGCACAACCTAAAGCACTCATCAGTACTAAGAATTTTCTTTTTGATACGTGTGAACTCATCTTGATCAATAATATCATAACACTTTGGGACATTAGACATCTTATTCGATTTTCATGTTTATGTTTATTACTGTAAACGCGTAATTATTTCGTTTATATTACTGTTATACTAGTTTAAAATGACGTACATATTTTTGTTCCCTTTGAGACGTAATAAATTTCCATTTCAATTTCAGTTAGTATGTTTAATGACTTCGAATACATTTAAATATTTTCCCACAATTCTCAAGGTCGTTTGCGAGATACGGGAAATAGGGATAAGCAATGCGATAGGGAAGACTGATACCTCTTTACATCAGTGATCTCAAGGTTACGGGACTTATACAATAAGGCCCGGTTCACACGAGCGGAATGTCAGCGGAACGGCAGCTGCGCGGCAACCGCACCAGCGTATAGGTAATTAAGTATGGACACTTCGCGTTGGTACCTTTGATGTATCCGGACTGATTTCAATGACCTTCAAGCCAGCTAGAGCGTGAGATTCTGCTTTTTCCGTAGAGTTGGCGCTGACATAACACCAGCTAGCAGTCGACACAGCGGAAATATAACACGCATAATTAATACGTTTAGGTACATTATGTACTCAAATAAAATAAATTGGATCCATAAAATAATAAATCCATCATTAACTGTAATGTCTAGACACTAGAGTTCCTTTGTAATGAGAGTTGAGACGTTGACCCCAACAACAATTAAAATACGTAATGGTTTGATAGCACTGAAAATGGAAAAACAAAACTCTTATAAGAAGTAAAACCATATACCTATATTATATTATATACAAATATTAAACGAATTCGATACTTAATTTTATAATGTATTATATTATTTTATAATATAATTAATTATATCTGAAATATAAAAAATTATTATTACAACTAGATTGCCACTGAGAAATAAGGAAAAGCTGTTAACTTGAATTTATTTGCAGCAAAGCGTTACTGGATTATGCAATAAGGTAGGATCCTGTGTCTCAACTCTATACTCACTTATTATCTTAGCGTATGCTCGATTACACTAACCTCTAGCGCTTGAAAGTGAAACTAATCGCCGGCGCACAGAGAAACAAAACACAGGAAAATTCGCTCAGTGTCTATTCTTTATAATCCCTATTCGCTGGCCGCACCATTCTGAGGCCACACGAGCGGATGAAAGACGGACGGAAAGATTTGAGGTGGACAGTCGCCATAGATGCTAATCACCGTGCAATACTAGTGTACTTCGAAATGCAATTATTGATAAGCAAAATAAAGATGAAGACATTGAGTACATCCAATAGTCAGCAGTTGTTTATTACAAGGAACTTTTTATGAATTGTTTAACTAGATGGGCAAGGAGGAATCAATTTATTTTAATTAACTTGAATATGACACTTCCAAACTTCGATGAATTGTATCATACTCTGAAAAATGTCTTCATAAAGAATATATTAACGTAAGACTGACTATACCTCCAATAGAATGCTTTCTATAACACTTACGGAAAATTAATGCCAATAGTTCTATGTGCCAGTAGCGTGGCAGCAGTGGTCCGATACGGAAGCTCTTATTCCTTCTCCCGCTGCCTGCGAGGTTCGGTCGGTGATAAAGTTCTTTAATGCACAAAGCATTGCGCCAATTGTAATTCATCGGCAGCTCTGTCAGGTCTATGGGCCGAACATCATGAGTAAGCAGATGGTGCGTCGCTGGTGTAGGCAGTTTTCCGAAGGTCGCCAAAGTGTCCATGATGAAGAGCGCAGTGGGCGACCGTCCCTCATCAAAGATGATCATGTTGAGCTGGTGCGGCAGTGCATCGTGGAGAACCGTCGCTTCACGATTACGGAGCTGAGCAGCCATTTTGCGCAGATATCGCGATCCTTGTTGCATGAGATTGTCACTAAGCACCTGCTGTTCAAAAAAGTGTATGCCAGGTGGGTGCCGAAAAACCTGACACCCGAACACAAAATGCAACGTTTAGGAGCAGCACTGACATTTCTGCAACGGTATCACGATGACGGCGACGAGTTCCTCGACAGGATCGTCACGGGCGATGAGACTTGGATTTCGCACTTCACCCCGGAAACCAAGCAGCAGTCAATGCATAGTGGATCTCCGGTCAGGACGAAATTCAAACAGACGCTGTCGGACGGAAAGTGATGTGCACGGTGTTCTGGGACAGGAAGGGCATTCTGCTCATTGACTTCCTTCCAAGAGGTGAAACAGTGAACGCTGACCGTTACTGTGAAATACTGGGAAAATTGCGACATGCCATTCAAAACAAGAGGCGTGGAATGCTTACTGCAGGTGTTGTGCTCCTCCATGACAATGCTCGTCCACATACGGCTCGGCGCACAGCAGCTGTTTTGACAGAATTTGGCTGGGAGTTGTTTGATCACCCACCCTACAGTCCTGATCTTGCTCTCAGCGATTTTCACGTTTTCTTGCACCTCAAGAAATTCCTGTCCTCCGGTGAGCGTTTTAGCAACGACGAAGAGCTGAAGACGTCTGTCACACGCTGGTTCCATTCACAGGTGGCAGAGTTCTACGACAGAGGGATACAAAAGTTGATCCCACGATACGACAAGTGTCTCAATTCTGATGGTGGCTATGTTGAAACATAGCTGAAACATTGCTGTACCTTTTGCCAATACATATTTTCCTGCAAGTGTGTGTTCTTTTTTTTAAATAGGGAAACTTATTTTCTGGATGCGCCTCGTAACTGTTTTATAAATTCTAACTTCAGATTTTTTTGACAGCAGACTTGATGATAAAAGCTTCTCAATAATAATAGCAGGCATTTCCCATATATTTTCTGTTTAATTTCCTCCCGAGTATCATTTATATTTGTTGCTGTTGCTCCAAGATATTTGAACTTCTCCACCTGTTCACAAGATAAATTTCCAATTTTGATATTTCTATTTCGTACAATATTCTCGTCACGAGACATAAGCATATACTTTGTCTTTTCGGGATTTACTTCCAAACATGTCTCTTTACTTGCTTCCAGTAAAATTCCCGTGTTTTCCCTAATTGTTTGTGGATTTTCTCCTAACATCCGCATAGACAAGCAGCTGATGTAACCCGTTCACTTCTAAACCCTGTATGTTATCCTGGACTTTCCTAATGGCATACTCTAGAGCAAAGTTAAAAAGTAAAGATGATAGTGCATCTCTTTGCTTTAGCCCACAGTGAATTGAAAACGCATCTGATAGAAACTGACCTATACGAACTCTGCTGTACGTTTCATTGAGACAGATTTTAATTAATCGAACTAGTTTCTTGGGAATACCAAATTCTATAAGAAGATCATAAAAAAACTTATCTCTTAACCGAGTCATATGTCTTTTTGAAATCTATGAGTAACTGATGCACTGTACCCTTATACTCCCATTTTTTCTCCATCATATATTGAATACAAAATATCTGGTCAATAGTTGTTCTGTTACGCCTAAAACCACACTGATGATTCCCAATAAATTCATCTTCATATGGAGTTAATCTTCTCAAAAGAATATTGGACAAAATTTTCTACGACGTCAACAAAAGTGATATTCCTCGAAATTTATTACAGTTAGTCTTGTCCCCCTTCTTAAAGATAGGTACGAGTATGGACTCCTTCCATTGTTCTGTTACAATTTCCTTTTCCCAAATAGCAAGTACAAGCTTATAAATTTCGTTAGATAATGCGCTTCTACCCTCTTGTATTAATTTTACTGGAATTTGATCGCTACCTTACCTGGTTGAGGTTTCTTCCGAGGTTTTCCCTCAACCCAATATGAGCAAATGCTGGGTAACTTTCGGTGTTGGACCCCAGACTCATTTCACCGGCATTATCACCTTCATCTCATTCAGACGCTAAATAACATAAGATGTTGACAAAGCGTCGTAAAATAACCCATTAAAATAAAAAAAAATTGATCGATACGTGGAGGCTTATAATTTTTCAGATTTTCTATCGCAATTTCGACTTCAGAAAGTGTGGGTTCGGGCATAAATGGCTCAGCAGTTTGTATTTCAATTTCGTCCCGATCATTTTTATTTGGCCTATGTATATTTAGTAGTTGTCCAACATAGTTTTTCCATCTCTTCAGGATTGAATGAGCGTCTGCAAGCTAGTCACCATTCTCATCCTTGATCAGGTTTACCCTTGCCTGATATCCATTCTTGAATTCCTTTTTTTTATTTTATTGGGTTATTTTACGACGCTGTATCAACATCTAGGTTATTTAGCGTCTGAATGAGATGAAGGTGAGAATGCCGGTGAAATGAGTCCGGAGTCCAGCACCGAAAGTTACCCAGCATTTGCTTATATTGAGTTGAGGGAAAACCCCGGAAAAAACCTCAACCAGGTAACTTGCCCCGATCGGGAATCGAATCCGGGCCACCTGGTTTCGCGGCCAGGCGCGCTAACCGTTACTCCACAGGTGTGGACTTGAATTCCTTTATGCCCTTATATAAATCTCTAATGTTTTTATTTTTACTATTTGTTTCTACCTCATTCTGTTTTTCCTTCAAGTATTCTCTCTTTTTATTCTTAAGCCTACGATTTGCTTCCCGACTTTGATTGAAATATTTATCTCTATTCGCCTCAACTGGATCCTGTAAGAATTTCAATTTTGCCGGTTTCCTTCTTTCTACTACCATGCAACAATCTTCATCAAACCACGGTTTCTTTTTCTTAGTTTTATAATAACCTATGCTCTGTTCAGCTGCAATTTTGATATTATCTCGGATATTTTCCAAATGCTATTAACATCTAACTCTTCCTTAACTTCGGCGGAACTTGCTAATACGGCAAACCTATTTGACCTGATAATGTTGCTTAGTTTCCTCGTCCTTTAATTTCGGAATATTGAATCTTCTAATATTAACTTGTTGCTCTACTCGCTTGGCTACTGATAGTCTTTCTCTTAGTTCTCAAATTACCAAATAATGGTCAGAATTACAGTCTGCCCCCTGAAAGTTCGAGTGTCTACTGTACTAGTGTGTCTTCGTTTATCTGTCAAGATGTGATCTATCTGGTTATGTGTCAATCCGTCTAGAGAAGTCGAAGTATATTTATGTATATCCTTATGGGAGAATATTGTACTTTTGACAATTAAATTTTTTGATGTGGCAAAGTTAACTAACCTAACTCCATTGTCATTACTAGATATGTGTAGGCTCTCTTTTCCAATAGTCGGTTTAAAAATATCCTCCCGTCCTACTTCAGCATTGAAATCCCCCAATAAAATTTTCATGTGATATCTAGGTAACTGATCAAAAGTCTGTTCCAATTCCTCATAGAAGCTATCCTTTATATGTTCGTCTTTCTCTTCTGTAGGGGCATGAGCATTTATAACTACGATATCGCACCATCTACCCTTAAGTACTAAATACGATAACCTATGACTAATAAATACGACCATTTTTACTGCTGATTTTATTCTTTTATGAATAACGACTCATTTTCCTAATTGGTGATTATCGTTTCCTTCCCCATAATACAACAAATAATCTCCTATTTGTGTTGTGCCGTTTCCATCTAACGTAACCTCCTGTATTCCCACAAAGTCTATTCTATATCTAGCTAGTTCTCTTGCTACTAATGTTACCCCTCTTGCTCTATATAGACTTGTAACATTCCAAGTACCAAATCTCGAAACATTATTCCTTTGCTGTGGTCGTGCCAGAGAATCAGTCCCATTTCGAGGCTTATTTAAAGGATTCGTAAGAAGTTGTTTTTTACGGTGAAGGGTTGTTAGCCCTTCGCCCATCCCCCAAGCTGGAATACCACCCCTCGTCTGTCCGCGACTGCATATTCAATATATTCACAGCTACCATCCATATCTGGAGGCCGTCTCCTCGATCCGCAACCTGAGGACGCGGCATGCCTTGGTGATAGGGATCCATAATACATGGGCTTATATACACTACCAAAAAGTAATTGGGCATTGTTTTTGCCTGTTTAGAACCTCGTGGTACCACCTCTTGTTGCTATAACAGTAGCCACCCTGTCAGGCATGTTCTCCACTAGTTTGTGTAGGATATTCACTGGAATGCGTCGCCATTCCTCTTGCAACATGGCACTCAGTTGGACAATGGAAGTTGGCCGCATCTCCCGAGACCTCAATTGCCTCAATTGCCGTGGGATTGAGATCAGGACTCTGTGCAGGTCAGTCCAACCGGGGAACATTATCTGCATACCACTGCATAGTAGCCGCCGAAACATGGGGTCAACTTCCATTGTCCGAATGAGTTCCATTTTGCAAGAGGAATGGCGACACATTCCAGTGGATATCCTACAGAAATTAGTGGAGAGCATGTCTGACAGGCTGGCTGTTGTTATAGCAACAAGAGCTGGTACCGCGAAGTTCTGAAGAGGCAAGAGGCAAAAACAGTGGCCAATTACATTTTGGTAGATAGTGTAGGAAGGATTTGGGCTCATCTGTTCGTATGCCTGGCTCTATCAGAGGCTGAGATAAGATAGCCTATCTGTCAGCCGACGATGACAGGAAGGGCTTGGGGCTCCGGCTCCTGGGGCTTACTCGTCCGTGAAACGGGACCTGTCTCTATTAAGCACTTATGCAGGATAGCCCACCTGTCAGGATCATATTCACAAATGTCACTCAGGTCACCTGTCAGATTTGGACACTCGTCGCATATATGCCTATAGGCACACAAAGGGCCAAAGCATGCCTAAGGTATCGAATCCAGCTCTCGTAAAACCCAAGATATGTCGTCTGGACACTTGCTCTCAAACTGCCGCGTCCGCTCGTGTGATTTATACAATATAATTCAATAGCCCATAGCAAACTTGCGGCCACCGTGCGGCGTCCGTTACGCTATGTGCGATGCGGCTTGCATACGGAGACGTTCCGCTGCCGCAAACTCTCCGTCCTGTGTGAACTGCTACATTTAAATTAGTGTGCCATAGAAAATGGTGCGGCCGCCTCGCGACTGCCGTTCCGCAGACATTCCGCTCGTGTGAACCGGGCTTAAGACACCAAACTCACACAACCCAGGCGAACACAGGGCCGGTATGCTCCGTCTTTACATACTAGCTTATCTTCTTTCTAACGGGACTTGTTCCAAATATTTGAAAACGGTTGCAGGTCATTCAGTATCTGTCTAGCAGTCATATGTGATAATAAAGGGAAGAGCTACTCCCTAGAAGACAAATTTAGATTTATAAAAGAAGTTGAGGCAAATCCCAAGAAAACAAAAGCTGAAATTGCAAGATGTTTACAATAAACTAATAAAATGTATAATATACAAAAATAATGATTAAGATATCTTAAAGTCTGAGTTCGTGATTGAAGAAAATAAATCATAGTAAATGTACTTATGTGTGGTGTTTAGAGATGAATAAATCTAACTGCCGCTTTCGCTCGCTGTGTTCGTTGCATTTGTCTTTCGAGTCTCGTCTCGTCTTGTCTCGTCATTCTCGTGCGCTTCGAGTGTTGCTCATCATTTTCGGCGTGAAAAGATTTCATAACTTTGAATAACATACACCATTGAAATAAATAACATAAATGTTTAAATGATACAAAAAGACAAAACAACAGTTTCTTAGTTACCAACATGTTCTGGTTCTATTATATATTACCTATATTTATATAAATAGAAAAAAAATCTGAAATAAATTTGCATTTCTAAGAAACATACAACATAACGTTAATATATTTTTTACTTGAGATTGTACACTTCATCTCAAACATATGAAAAGATAATTCCTAACCTTTTAATAAGGGCGTAGTAATTAAATTAAGACTGAGGAACGGATTATTATACACTCAAAGGTAGAGATGATGTCTCAAATAGGCTGCTTGAGTTTTTATACATATATAACAGTTTCCAAAGTAGACAAAAGTTCAATCAGGTATAAATAACTGTGGCGATTCAAGGCTCCTTGGCGTTCGGGACTTCGGGAGTGATCAATCTCGACGTCTCGAAACACTCACAAGCAGTCTTTACGTCAACGACGCGACATATACAACATTGTCGTGCGGGTTTTCGGCTTTGCGGGCGCTGTTAGTCTTGTTTTCTCGATCATTGTTCATCTCTAGTGGTGGTGCATTTTATATTACACATAAAAATTACAGCCACTTTCTATTGATTGAAACTCATTTGGACAAGTTAAGAGAATCCTTAAGTACTTCCACCTCTCTACGATTTGTTAAACTGATTCCTAGTCATTAGAAAATTATGTTATATTCAGACCTTATTGATACGTACTTCTGAGTTTTGCGCAATTTAAATCATTCCCCTTCAGTTACGTACAACCAAGGTTTCACTATAAAATTATAGTACTTTCGTTTATTAGTTCTTCTTCTTCTCCTTCTCCTCCTCCTCCTCCTCCTCCACCTCCTGTCGCGATAGTCTATTACTAACTTTAATTTCGTTATTCAGTTATTGACACAGATAAATATGACTAAAAAATTAAGTAACCGTGCGTATGTTTCCACTGTGCTATGAGTCGTATCAACACTTCATATTCCAAAGGTTAGAAATTCAGTTCTGTTACATAATCCAGAGAAATCTTGCAATCTATTGCAATCTCTCACAAGATCGGAGCATTAATATTCATTACACTATTATTTAGTCAGCGTTTATTACAACCACTGCGATTAATAAATAATGTAAAATAGATTGCGTGTACTCATGAATATGTTAACCGGTGACAACTGGACTAATAACTTACATAACCTACGAAGAATTAATGTATGGTCTTACCATGTTATGTAACAGCTTACTAAACTGTTTGAAAGAGAATATAAATTTCATTTATGACGCATCTGTTGTCTTATATCGCTTGTGATCTTTTCCGTCTTAGCCCCGTTTATTCATAAACGTAATGAATAGGATGAGTGGCTGATTTTCAATGCTGAATATCTGATTTCAAATTCTGATGAGTGTAAGTGCAGTTTATGATAAACAAAGACTATTTTGAAGTATACTTTCTTGCCCCCTATTCACCACTGGTCTCTTAATCCGAGGCTTATTCGGGCATGGGTTCAAATCCCTTTTCGGCTGATCTGGTTGGATTTTCTTTTCCAAGGTTTTCTCCAACTAAAAGGCGAGTGTCAGTTAATTTCATGGCGAATTCTCAGCCTCTATCTCGCTATCACCAATTTCACCGAAAGAAGGTAACCTCGCAGTTAATATAGTATCGCTAAATAACCCATTAAAAGGATATTTTCTCACGATATTTCTGTTTCCTCTATCGTAATTACACCACTACTCTACAGTTATTAATGATTATCTTCTCAACATTGCAGCCACTACAAAATAATACAGCATTACTGATTATTATTATTATTTTTATTATTATTATTATTATTATTATTATTATTATTATTATTATCAATACTCACTGTAACTACTGCTGCTGCTAATGCTGCTGCTGTTAATACTAGGCATACTACTCCTACTGCTACTACTACTACTACTACTACTACTACTACTACTACTACTACTACTACTACTGCCGCCGCCGCTGCTGTTGATACTATTACTACTGTTATTGTTGAGCTCTATCATACCTGACACCAGTATTTTGTCGTGCCACTTGCCACGACAAGGGTGGATGTCTTATCTGTGAGATAATCACGAGTTATAATCTCTATCAAGATAACACAAACGAATCAGACACTGCGTTATACTTCCTAACTCTCTGATATGATTTATAAACTGTACTTGCTTATGGATAGGAAGGATTCCTACTTAGAATGTGATCTCAGGCTTTCGAAATAATCACAAGTGTAGAAATTCACTATTACTAAGTTTATTAACAAGATATCAATTTACTACAGACAGATTACTAAATATTGAGATTGAACGATTTAGAAAGTAGGAAAATTTCTGTTAATTCTAAAATACCAAGATGAACTAGTTAAATGAAAAGTCTAAAGATTGAACTGATGATTTTACTTACAGTAGATAGTAGGACGAACCCTGGTGCTGTTCAAAGATGATGCTATTTTCTGAATTTCTTCTTGGACGTCGGGAAGTTACGACCGCTACTGCATGACCGCTGTCTTGACCAATAACTAATGACCGAGTTTTGGACGTTTCATGTCCATTTATAAGTTCTGGAACCGCGTCCTTTGTGACGTAAGAGAGTGACGCTATTTTACCCGCGAATCTTCTAAAAAGACGGTATTGCATTCACTAAACGCCACGCTTCTGATTCTTAACCATTATTTCAAATCGGCATTTCCGGTCGTCACTTAGAACAATACAGATTTAAGGAACTCTCACGACTGAATTTCAAGTTTTTGACTTGACCAATGGAAATCAAGAGTTCGGAATCATCGCGAATTAAAATGTCTCGCGAGAGACGCTGCACAATATATGTATCTTTCGTTATATGTCAGCTGTTGCTAAAGACTGCTAAAATGCAAGCGTACGCATTCCTGCCTTGTTCAAGGACTGGACTTTCAGCTTCTGCTGACGTCGGTAAACTGTACGGTAATCTGTCAAAACAGGAAGCGATCTCTCTCTTATGTCAAAGGCATGTCTTCAAGTGAATATTTTAATAAGTACGATTTCATTACTTTAAAACAAAGTGAAAATATACTGCTTATGGTTATAACAAAGTTATGATTCATATCATAATCCTTGGGCGCAACAATGCCCTCTTCTTTTTAAAAGACGATGCCGTAATCGGCACGTGCTTTTACTCCTAATCAAATTAATGGCAAGACATGTCGGATCCTGTGAAATATGACTATCACACAAGTCTTAGTAGACTTTTTTTCTGTTAGGCTTACGGGGTGTATTTCCCTCGCCAGTGGCCTACAGAATCATTCAGGCTTGCAGGATTTTAATCCGTTCCAGATACCATCACTCATTCTTATTGAGGCTTTGGGTCGTCTGTGTCTTGTAAGCTAGTGTTGTGTCATTCACATTACAGATTATAAGAAAAATCTTTAAGGGGGCGAAGTGCCAAAGATTTTGACTTTCATAAGCGATAGTTCAAAATTGATATAATTGCTGACATTTATATCATAATGGCGGTAGGGCTGCTGCTATTTAATAAATATGATACATCTATGCATTTAATGAGTAATCCATTTGCGTAACGAGGTATAATGTAATATATACTGAGTTCCTGGATGTTTTAATTTATAACCTTGCGGGATGTCTGTCATTTAACTCGATAGTATTTACGATTTTTTTTTCTTTTCATTGCAAAGTGATATGCCGATCTAACGTTATGAATCTCCGATTTGTAGCGTGATATGGCATGTGTATGGCATCATCTGAGACTTAGTACTTACATGTTACATACAAGAATATTCATGTCATATACAAAAATGATCAGTAAAAAAAAATAATCTTCTTCAATAAAAATTTTCTTCATTGAGGCGAAGAGATGACTGTTGCATAACGAAGAGTAGTATCTAGGTCCGGCGAAGACTGTGTTGCTTGAAGCTGGGCCAGCGCCGACATCGGTTGGTGTATCTGCTTTCCTCGCAGTAGGGTTGGGAGTTCTGGTTTCTTGCACTGGGCCAAGCTCCATCTCGTTCTGGCCTTCTCGTAAAGGTTCTGCTTTCTCCGGTTGTTTGCGGGTGAGCTGATATAACCGGACACCATGAAGACGTGGACATTGTCGGTACGCCTGTAGGATACAAACAAGACACAATATAACTCCTGTTATGGTTGAAGCAATTAGCCAGGGGTTTGCACTTTCTTGTGTGGGGGATTCTTCTACTTCAGATTTCACACTTTTAATTTTCTCTTGTAATTTCTCTATGGTTATACCATCATTATTAAAATCTTTAATATTTGGAAGCATATTCTTTAAAGTAATGACGTGTTGTTCAGATAGATTTAGATCTGGATGAACTATTTCAGAAGTTATATCAGGGACAATAACATCGTTAAGCTCATATACTGGATACTGATTTCCGAAAACATGGGGAAACAGTTTAAACTGATCAGAATAAAAATGACAGATTGCAGATACATTAATAATACCTGTCCCTTGGATAATAAATGTAGAAGTTGACGGTCGTGTTGCGTTTGAGTTGCGACAACTTCTAGTCATACGTACGGTAGCTGGTACGCTGTACAACCAATAATTCTTCTGGTACGGTCTGTACCATACAGGTGACCTGTGGGGTCCAACTGGTTTCGTTGCTTCCTGGGATTTTCAAAAAAAAAAAAAAAAAAAAAAAAAAAAAAAAAAGAGCTGCTAAACAATGTGATTGCAAGGAGGCTGAAAAAATACCAACATCTGGAGGACATAACATATACATTTCATCTCTACATTGAGATAGATTATTCTCTTCCATGAGAGCATAAAATTGCCTATCACTTGTGACGGCAAAGTGTGGAGCTTATCCATAGCGGTTATATATTGCCTAAATTCAATAAGAGTGCTTTCAATTTCGGTTTCTGTCAGCACTATCGTATTAATTTGAGTTAATTACTGAATCTCACGCTACTATCGTGAGCAAATACATAATCTGAAACGAAATAATCTAATCAGTCCGTCTGTAGCGTAAATTATATCTATGACAGGATATTTCATCACTATTCTGTGCCACGGGTTCAGTTACCTCATCATTATCTAAATTAGCCTCATAATCATCGTCATCATCATTTGAATTCAAATCAGAATTTGTCATGGTAGGGTCATTAGTTCGTGTGATTACCTTTCTCGATGCGGACTCTAATTGATCCCTTAACTGTGCTAATGCTACGTCATCTTCCTAATCAAAATCATCACTCTGCGGAACTTGTAACTGACTAAGAGGAATATCATATTCCGTAGACCATCCGTCGTCACTATCCACCGCTGCTGGTACCTCACGGGGAGTTTCCTACGACTTCAGGTCGTCTCTAATTATTTCGATAGTTTCCGCTTCACTGAAACTACTGACTTCGTCTGCTTGCCGGGGACGAAACTTGCCTTCTTTAATTTTAAACCCTGGGAGACATAATTTCAACCGGTTTATGTGCACTACCTGTGTTCTACCATCTTTGAACTTAAGTCTGTAGTTCACTTCATTTAGTTTCTCTACAACCGGAAATGGACCAATTCATGGTTTCGACAATTTTTTTCGTTACACCTTTCTTAATTGCTGGAGAGTGTAGAAATGCAGTCTCCTACCTTGAGACAACGAAACTTTACTCTAAGATCTTTGTTATACTGCTTTGCTTGTGCGGTCGTACTTCGAACTATTCGGTTTCTTACTACCTTGTAAGCTTTTCCTAGTTTATCTACTAAAACTTCAACATGGTCGTCGGTCATGTCACTTCTCGAAAATTTCGATACGATATCGACAGGAAATGGCAGCTGCATTTCACTACCGTGTAGCAAAAAATGTGGGGAATAACCCGTTACGGAGTGCGGTGTACTTCTGTACGCCATCTGGACTATTGCTATCCATTTGTCTCAATCTTTCTGATCTGCACGCACAAAATGTGGTAACATGTTACTGAACGTTTGATGACTGTGTTCCACTAAGCCATTCGACATAGGGTGATACGGACTCGTTTGTATTTTTTGAATTCGTAGAAATTTACAAACTTCTTTAAATAATTTAGACAAAAAGTTTCTACCCTAATCTGTAAGTAGATTTTCGGGGTGCCATGTCGTGCTACTATCTTGGTAACAAATTCTTTAGCTATTGTTTCAGCAGCCTGATCATGAATCGGGATTGCTTCGCTATACTTTGTGAAAACTTCCATAAAAGTCAACAAATATGTGTTACCTGAAGTTGTTTTGGGAAATGGACCAACTATGTCCCTACTTACTAGTTCAAAAGGCTTTAAACAAATAGCAAAGTAACGGAGCTGTAGGATGTCTACCCGTCTTTCTCTTGTTACAAGATACACAATTCGCGATATAATTTTCAATATCAGTTTTCATATTCGGCCAGTAAAATCGTTGCCTAAGGAATTCGAATGTACGTTTTTGAACTTGGTGTGCTCCAATAGGAGTATCATGGTAAGTATTCAAAATCAAATTTCTCAGAGGACAAGGAACAACTAACCGTTGCTCTGAGTTCATTTGCTTTGTATCGAAACGAAACAGTATACCGTTTTCGTCTAACTTAAATATTTCGGTATCTAATATCCATTCTATGTACTTTGGTTCTGCCATCTGAAGATTTCTGAGTGATTGGCGGTTTAACTGTTCACCTTTTATAGCAAAAATATTGTGCGTTCGGGATAAAGCATCAGCGTTTTGGTGACGTTTACCGGGTTTGTATTGGACTTGGAATTGAAATTCAGAAATTTCTTGAAGTCTAACGAAGTTGTATAGAATTTGGTTCCTTTAAGGTCATTAACCAGCGGAGAGCTGCGTGATCGGTCACGGCTATGAACTCATGACCATATAGATAACAACGAAAGTATTTCGTAGTCCATTCAAGAGCTAGTAATTCCCTTTCTGTCGTGCTATATTTTCGTTCAGCTTTATTCAAAACTCTAGAGGCGTATGCTATGGGATCCTCTTCCGAACCAACCTTTTGAGATAACACTGCTCCGAGGGCAACTCCTGAGGCGTCAGTCGCTAAAATGAACGGTTGTTTAAAATCCGTGTATTTCAAAATAGGTTGACTGCACAAGGCTTTTTTCAATATGTCAAAGGATTATTGTTGTGGTTCTAGCCACACAAATTGTTCATCTTTTTTTGTAAGTTCGGTAAGTGCTTTTGCAATCTCAGCAAAATCTGCTATGTGCCTGCGATAGTAACCAACTAAGCCAAGAAATGAGCGGACTTCCTTAACATTTTTAGGAATCGGAAATTCTTGTACAGCTTGTACATTCTTTGGATCTGGGCGAATGCCATTTCTATCTACTACATGTCCGAGATAGTCGATTTCGTGCACGGAAAATGCACACTTGACAGGGTGTGCTTTTAAGTTTGCTTCTCTTAATCTTTGTAAAACTTCTCGAAGTCTTTCAACATGCTATTCTATGGTTGAACTGTAGAGGACGTCATCAATATACACAAAACAAGATACACCCTTTAGGCCGGATAGTACTCCGTCCATTAATCTCTGATATGTGCCTGGGGCTCCAACCAAACCAAATGCCATTCGGTTATATTCATAAGACCCTAGTGGGGTGCTAAAGGCTGTCTTTTCTTTATCTTTTTCTTCGATTTCGACTTGTCAAAAGCCGCTGTAAAGGTCAATTTTACTAAAATATTTTGTACCAGAGAGACGTTCTAATGTTTCAACTATATTGGGAATGGGGTATGAGTCACCGTGAGTAACTGAATTTAAACCACGAAAATCAGTACAAAACCGGATTATATCGCAACCGTCGGGAGATTTTTTTCGTACTAAGACAATCGGTGCACTCCATGGACTACATGGGAGTCGAATTATGTTTTTTCCTAACATGTCTCCTATCATCTCCTTCACTACTTCTTTATACTTATATGGCAATCTGTAAGGATTTTTCTTTATAGGATGCGCGTTCCCTGTATCGATCCTATGTTTTACTTTGCTAGTACAACCTAACTTATTCTCCTTAGGGTCCTGAAATACGTCCTTGTATTCCATAAGAACGTTCTTAATAACTCTTCTCTTGTCATCTTCTAAGTGACTTAAATCTATGCTTTCTAGCATGTTTGCCTGAGGGGAGGACTCTAATTCATCTTTCACACGTACGGAACTGACTACATCAACAGCATTGTTCTCACTATCATATTCTCGTATCTCTTTTTATCTTCGACTGAGACTACCTGAGTAGTACCCAGCAACTTATTTCGAGGTACTTCTACTGCTTCACCTGAGCAATTTATAAGTTTCACCGGAACCTTGGGAAATTGTTCACTTGGGTCGACCTGCACTAACATACGAAAAATATACACTCCGTTAATACCATAATCACTGGGGTCCATTACCATGGGTACCGGAGTCGAAATACCCTTCTAAAATAGTGGTGAGCTATTTCTCCACAATGTTTTATTAAAGTTACCCAACAACGTAACTTCACAACTAGGCGGAATAGCAACTATCTTACTATTAAATACACTTAATTCATCAGACATGTTAAACTTCTGAAGAGATTGGGTTGTCCTAGGACTTACTGATTGTTCCCTCTGAACACGTTCTATTTGATATGGCGGACTCACGTTTAAAACAGATTGTTTGTGGGTCGTCGAACGTTTCCGGTTGGCCATACCGGGTTCGAACACGCCTACCCTTTCGCAACGCGTCGATTCGTTTATCAGGTTTACTCATCTTCCATCAGTTTTCAATCTACCAGTGAGAACATCTAGAGAAATACTATTTTCTCTCATAAAATCAAGACCGAGGATGCCTGATACCTCCGGTCCAAACGACATTGGACACACTAAAAACTCGTGCCGCTTTCGCACACCATTATTAAATTCAAACTCAATCATTTGAGATCCCTCGATTTCAAGATGATGTCCCGTTAACCATATCGCTACCATTTGCGATGACTTCCGATTCTGCTGCTACACCTGGTTAACCACCGGCGTGGCTCAGTCGGTTAAGGCGCTTGCCTGCCGGTCTGAAGTTGCGTTCGGGCGCGGGTTCGATCCCTACTTAGGCTGATTACCTGGTTGGGTTTTTTCCGATGTTTTCCCCAACCGTAATGTGAATACAAGGTAATCTATGGCGAATACTCGGCCTCATCTCGCCAAATATCATCTCGCTATCACCAATCTCATCGACGCTAAATAACCTAGTAGTTGATACAGTGTCGTTAAATAACCAACTAAAACAAAAAAAATACACCTGGTTTCTTCTATCGATACTGTGGCACCTGTATCGATTAACTATTTATGTTTAATCCCGTCCACTTTTACTTCTACCTTGAGAGCATCTGTGTGAGGTCTTACCATGGAAAGAGAGAACGTAGCTTTATTGCCTCTCTGCCGGGGCGCACATTGAGGCGTTTGTGTTTACCGAATTGTTAGCTTGTTTTTGAAAAACATTCTTCTTTTTTTTTTAAATATTTGGCAATGTGTCCCTCTTTTTTACAATTAAAACATACAAGTGGTTTTCTATAACTCCTAACTGCTTCAGGGGGTTTGGAATTATGTCCCTTTTTAAATTGTGCTGTTCGAGGCTGAGCTGTGTGAGCAGAGTAATTACCCTTCATCTGTTGTCGTTTGCTGCGACAGTATCTAGACATGTGTCCCTTTTTGTTACAATTAAGACAGTTAGCATCAGGAGTTACCGTAACATGAGCATATCATGGTCTCCTAGAAAATAATTATAATCAGGCACTACAAATTCATGTTATAAAGGATTCTCAAATTATTCGTTTTATGGGTAATTTGTCCTTTCAAATACCTTTAACTTCAACCTGTTTATGTATTTCTAATTTTGCTTTGTGTGGTATACCATTTTTGGTGCGGTACCTTTATCTGGTCGTTTACTGAGAAAACGTTTCTAGGGATTGCTTCGTGTCTATTCCCTCCATTCGTTTCTAAATTGTAGGCAGTTACAGCTAATTGAACGGCGTCCTTCATATTCTTAGGCATTCCGAGTTGCACTTGTTTTCCTACTTCACCTTTGAAGCCAGCGATATAAGCTGCTAGAAGGCGTCTATCCGCTTCTTCAGCTAATATTTTCCGTTCGGTTTCGTTTCCTGCATCTTTAATCGTTTTTAGGCTGAGGGCTTTTACTCTATCGGCAAATGCTTCAGGATTTTCTCCTTTCTTTTGAGATGCGGTTTGTAACTGAGTATAATGAAAATTATCTGAAAGCTTTTCTTTAAAACGTTCTTCAAATGCGATTTGAAGATTTTCATAGGTAGCGCCATCTTCAGTCAAATCTGGTCTACTATTTAAGAATTCGTCTGCAGGACCTATTACTTTTAGTTTGACGATGTGCCGCTTGTCATCATCATACAAATTTCCCATTTTAGCTGCATAATTTACATTATTAAAGAATTCACGAACTGGAAGGCTATTAGGTAACCCATTCCATTCTTTCAAAGAACTAGCGATTGTTAAATCCTTAACACGAAATCGTGAGGCGTGAACTGCTGCTAATTCAGCTTTCAGACGGACTTTAATTTGCTCATGGGTTTCCATTTTGTAACACGATTAAATAAAATTTTACAAATTGTTAAATAAATTATTTAAAAACAAGATTTATTAAAGTGCTGATAATATTCTCAAAAGTTCAGAAAAAAAAGATCGCAATCAATTTGAGTATTCAATTACAGAAATGAATGCATAACTATCGGAATAATAAATTCGATACACTGTACGTACATTATGGTTATGTATAGTTATACGTTAGGGACATATACTCGCTCAAGCTGCTCGGTTCGAACTTCATTTAATTTTATCACTTTAGTTGTAAAAAATGTCACATTCTATTTCACTAGAAGCATTGAAATACACTACACAGTAAATAAACATTAATACAATTACTCTTTTATCATCAATAATAATTCAGATTGCATCTAGACTTGGAAAACCGAAAACCTGTGATCTTCTTAGGTCACATTAAATCAAAAAGTTAAATTTTCACTGAGTGGGACTAGGGAAAATCGCGTCGAATCCAACATTTCTGATACCAAAATTTTTATTGTTCGACCGTGACTTAGGTTTCAATTGAATATAACACATCTAGAAACAGCTCGCGTCGTATCCCGCTTCTGAACACCAATTTTTGTGTACCCATTTCTGACACCAATTTTTATTGTACCCATTTTTGACACCATTTTTTTTTTGTTGAGCTCTATCATACCAGACACCAGTATTTTGTCGTGCCACTTGCCACGACAAGGGCGGATGGCTTATCTTTGAGATAATCGCGAGTTATAATCTCTATCAAGATTACACAAACGAATCAGACACTGCGTTATACTTCCTAACTCTCTGATATGATTTATAAACTGTACTTGCTTATGGATAGGAAGGATTCCTACTTAGAATGTGATCTCAGGCTTTTCCGAAATAATCACAAGTATAGAAATTTACTATTAACAAGATATCAATTTACTACAGACAGATTATTAAATATTGAGATTGAACGATTTAGAAAGCAGGAAAATTTCTGTTAATTCTAAAGTATCAAGATGGTCTAGTTAAATGAAAAGTCTAAAGACTGAACTGATGATTTTACTTACAGTAGATAGTAGGACGAACCCTGGTGCTCTTCAAAGATGATGCTATTTTCTGAATTTCTTCCTGGACGTCGGGAAGTTACGACCGCTACTGCATGACCGCTGTCTTGACCAATAACTAATGACCGCGTTTTGGACGTTTCATGTCCATTTATAAGTTCTGGAACCGCATCCTTTGTGACGTAAGAGAGTGACGCTATTTTACCCGCGAATCTTCTAAAAAGACGGTATTTCATTCACTAAACGCCACGCATTATAAACAGGATACCCAACTCCTGTAGGGAAACGCTGAAAAAACGTGACTTGTAAATTCCGTACTATTGGCACATTTTAGGCGTATTTTTCTCTCTTTCTAATGGACATGGGAAATGGTTGTTTTATTGAAAGAAGTATATATATATATATATATATATATATATATATATATATATAATTTTGCCGTTACAGTGGTGAAATATTGTGCAGCATACTGCTCTACTGTACATAAGACTGATTAACAAAGAAATTACGTATAGGCCTACTTTATTTTTCCAAACAAGCCTGGACATAGAGACCCAAAGACACTAGGCAGTTAACAGAGTAGGATTTATTTAACGTAATTTGAATTTAGAAAATAGACAAGCAGACTTAGAAATGCAGTAGACAATTACCAATTATATTTTTTTATAGTTATAATTACAAGATTTAGGTTCTGGCTGATACGTGTGTAGGTATACATATATATATATATATATATATATATATATATATATATATATATATATATATATTAATAAACAGCAGTACATCACTTATATGTCAGAGGAAGAATAATTTGTTTGTATACATCTGATTAGTGAAATATGTTACTAATCATCGGTGAATGCATTGGAGGGGGAAAAAAGATGGCAACCCTATCCATTTATCTCCTGGCTTAGTTGCTTCATGAGCGATGCCTCTTTAGTGTCACTTACGAGGTTCAAACCTGTCTTCGAACAGTTGACTAAACAACAATTTGTACTCCATTTTAAATCTTTCGTACACTACTTTTAACTCTTGATAAATGGCGAACTTACTCGTGTTAATTATGTAAGCCGCACAGGCTTACAGCTGTTTCGGTGCTACTTGACACCATAGAAGGCTCTAAGGATGGTGTCAAGTAGCACCGAAACAGATGTAAGCTGCACATGCTTACATAATTAACACGAGTAAGTTCGCCATTTATCAATTATTTATTAACAATTTGTAGCAAGATTTATTGCCACGCGAAAGTTTGCCACAGCAAATAGCTCTATTATTATTATTCCTGGCCGGGACCCCCTCGAAGTTAGAGCCCTAGGCAGCTGCCTAGTTTGCTTAGGCAGAAGTTCGCCGCTGTTTCTATATAATGTTTATATATTTCATATTTAACCATTGATCTTTTGGTGCGGTACCGCATGATGTAATATTTTGTGTGTATGGTTATTTTGATAAATTAATGTAATGAATTTTTCTTCTAGTGTTTATGTACAGTTATTTAGTATGTATTATGCTTATACTTGGCTCTTTTACTTTAGTGTATTTCTGTTACGGTAACAAGAGAACAAATTTTAAAGGTTCTCAGCTCTTTTATCACATATAATTAAGTATACCGGTTACAGGTTTTTATATTCTGAGGTCAAAGTATAGATACCGGTATCTATAAAAATCGGTAAATTTAGTTAGGCCTACATTATTTTATATTCTGTGTAAGGTAATTAAACTTGTGACAAAACCAAAAATTATACAATTTGGGCGAATAAATCTTTCTCCTCGTAGTTCAAAATATATGTTTCGGTTTATACCAGTACTACAGTACATGTTTAAAACGCTATGAATATAACTGTGTACTTTTAACTTTTATTTTAATTCAATCTTTACTATTCCTAACCCATATTTATCCTGATCGAGAGTAGTGCATATAAATATGTGGCCTAGATAAGGCAAGAGATTTCTTTTATATACTACATTTGTCTTTGGTTTTCATATTTTTATATTGGTACGGTATGTATTTTTTTAAGTTAGAAGTAATGTTGAGCATATTATATACTTAATTTCATTTGTGATGTTTACGTACAAGTTTAGGAAATTCATAGCTCATATTAAATTGAAAGAAATGGTTCAAGATAACCCATAATATAAATAATTTCAATATGCATACATGGACTTGGGAGGTAACATCTTTGTAGCAACTGTGTTAGAAAGAGAGAGAGATTCCCTCACCAACATGGCGACGCGCGAACCTAGGGGCACGATATTTTAACATACGGTGTTTCCTCCATTTTAGTATAGAGCTCAATGCTACTACCACCACTACTACTGTTGCTGCTGCATTGCGGTCTGTGACATTCTCTACGCTCTACGGCACTCGGCGGCAAACGATTGTCATTCCCGGTGAACGGGTCCGCTACAGTCACTAGAGTCGGCTACTAAAATTACAGTAGACTATTCATATTGTTTACTAACCTTGACTACAGAAGGTGTTTAAAAATTGTCCCACTGCTGCAACCCATTCCTGACACCTCCGAAGTAAATTGGCATTTACACGTATAAATTCATCTTCTGTAATTCTCCCGAGTTCTCGTACAATACGTATTTTATCTCACTGATTGTGTGGAGATTGTCTTTGTTGTAGGCCTATACTTAATTTTTTAGATTTTCCCGTAAATAAAAATCGCAGACAGACAAATCGGGGAACCTAGAGGGCCATAATGTACTAATAACCCCCGTCTTCGAATATTTCGCTTATCAAATTCAATGTTTCGGCTGCTGTATGGACAGTTGCTGAATCCTGCTGGAAATAAACACTTGACATTCGATATCGGTTAACTGTTCAAAAAATGGATTGAGTATTTGTGTTCTGTATCTGTCACCATTGATTGTATCGCCAAAAACATAGGGCTTATAATCCTATGTGCAGTTATAACGCACCATGCACCAACCTTCTCATCATATAATGGAGTTTCATGAATGAGATGAGGATTTTCTGTATTCCAGTATTTATTGCTTTGCGTTATAACATGGCCATGTAACTAACTGAAACCATGTTTTGTCTGTGAAAATAATTATTGTAGGCTTCATAACGCCATCGGAAACACTTTGTACAACCAAGTTAGAAAAATTCACACAAGCCACATTATCTCTGGGCTGTAATTCATGCACTATTGTCACTCTATAGAGAAGGCCTCATGGCCTTAACTCTGCCAGGCAAAATAAACCTACTAATACTACTACTACTACTACTGCTACTGCTACTGCTACTGCTACTGCTGCTGCTGCTGCTGCTACTTAAATTTAAGAATTTTAGTGGTTCTAAATGCTGTTGTTTTCGAAACACCCGTTTCTTGTGAGATTCGGCGGAGAGATTTTCGAGGACAATGTTCTTTTCTCCTATCTCATCGCGTCTTTCCTAACTAAATACACTTGAGTTTCTCCTTTCACGTTTATTCAAAACTAACCCCGTTTCTCTCAATTTTTACGAGATGTAATGTAGTCGTCCTATGTGGAACGGGAACACCAGGAAATTGCGTTGCAAAACGTCATCGCACTGTTCCACAATTCTTCGTTATCAAGTAACACTCGACAAGATAATTCCTTTGTTCTAACGTAAACTTTTGTAGTGCCATATTAAGCCACAATCTTCAAACTTCAACTAAGACGTACGTAAAGCAATACAAACGTTAACAGAGCTCATAGGCAACTGAACAGCAGCTATCAGTTGCAATGTGACCATGTGTTGTGTCTTTCAAGGCAGGGAAAGAGAGAAGGCATGGACAGAGAGAGAGAGAGAAAGACTGTAGCGCAGACCATTCCAAGTGGGCAGCCCCCGTGGTGCCCCGTGGCTGTCCTGAGTTAGAAGGAGCTGTGCCGAGCCCCAGAGAGAGAGAGAGCAAGTGAGTGGGAAAGATACGGAATACCGATCGCTGAGAGGGCTGCAGAAGTGCAAGGGGTAGAGTGAGCCAGTGAGGTACAGCTGTCAAAAGAAAAAGTGGCCGCTCTCCTCAAACAAAGTTCCCTTCGGGTATCTTCGCTACAATTCGGAGCCAGGCGATGTTACATGTTGTTGGACCACGTTGACTGATATCTACAGTTATAATTGAAGTATACTGTGTGTTATTCGATAGCATAATGGTAGCGTTCAGGCCTCTTATTCATGAGGTCCTGCGTTCGACTACAACCTCGTGCTTTTTATGTCCTTTTTTGTTCTGTTTTTGAGAGAGACAAACTAGACATAATGGCTCCTTTCTCTTTTATGATTATTTTAGTAATTAACATCAGGTTCATTAATATATTATGCCATGACTTTATCATCATTATGATATTGTGGCTGCAAATGGAAAGAAAAAAGATTTTATTCTCAATAAAATATCTTTCGTGGCATAAACATAACAAATTTACTGGCGTCGGCCTTAAAACATTAAAACAATTAAGCGTTCAAAAAACAAAACAAAAAGCCACAATTCAATATTTAGTCTATCTTCCTCTTATCTCGATCATCTTGCGGTCTAGTGGGCATGGAATTGACTACTCTTTGCAAATAGCGATTGTTCTTAGACACGATATTCCAGGCATTCTGAACATACACACATAAATGTTCTGTCCATGGGCAGGTCTTTCATTGCAAACCCAGCAACCTCCAATCTTTCCTATTTTCTGCCTTCCTCTTAGTCTCCGCATATGATCCACGTATCCTAATGTCGTCTATTATTCTTTTCAACCAGAGACCCAACAAATTCCTTTTTCTCTTTCTAATCAGTTTCAGCATCATTCTTTCTTCACTCACTTTTTCAAACACAATTTTATTTCTTATTCTGTCTGTCCACTTCACACGCATCGTTCTTCTCCACATCCACATTTCAAATGCTTCAATTCGTTTCTCTTCATTTCGTCGTAATGTCCATGTTCTTTCCCCATACAATGCCACACTCCACACAAAGCACTTCACTAGTCTCTTCCTTAGTTCTTTTTCCAGAGGTCCGCAGAAGATCCTTCTTCTTCTATTAAAAGCTTCCTTTGTTCATGTTTGCAGTTTTCTTGGGAAGGATAGGCCTAAATGCGGTAACATCCCGTTGCTTTCCGCACATCACTATCTCTTTCGCATCTTATTAAATTCCAGGGGGCCCAAGCGTGGAGATGAGGAGAGTGGATTTGACTAATTGGGCCCTCCGGACTTCACCGAAAGTCACGGCAAGGGTTAAATATTAATTCTATCAGGATGTTTGACCCGGTCAGAGACCGGGAAATCTCAATTAGCCTTTGTCCCCCGCATCCTGGACTAGCTTCTAGGAATCATCAGAAAATCTTAGAGTGTGATTGGGCCAATTTTTCCGAAAATGTTTCCACACTTTTGCTCTCGTAGCTCAGCGGACGAACGTCGGAATTTAGATGTCAACGTCTCAGGTTCAATTCCTCGTTACTCCTTTTCATTTTATTGTGGTTCAAGATAGTATAATGTAATAATACAAAAAGAAAAACTAATACCAGTATTATGCAACTGGATTTTTCAAAACCTAATATTAAATTTATGTTATTTATATCGCTAAAGAACGATTACAATATAAATAAGTTGAATATTATTTATACAGTATCACTAAAGAACGATAACAGAATATAAATGATAAATATCGGTTTGTTTAATTAATATATTGCGAAAGAACAATAACAATATAAATAACTTGAATATTTTTTTATAATGCTAATGAAGGGAAACAATATAAATGATAACTTGAATATTATTTAAATCGCTAAAGAACGATAACAATATAAAAAACGTGAATATTATTCATATCGGAATTTCACAGATTTATTACAGATGTATTTAAGAAATTGTAGAAGAATACTAATTAGTAACAGTGTCCTATTTATTCTTCTTGGAGCCAAATTTGTAACTTTTAAAAGTGTGGTTACTATGTTGAAGTGTGAGTTGTAACGGATGCTTCATTTGTTATGTATGTGAGTCAGTTATGGGATGCTTGATGTCGTCGCAATGTCGTAATTATAGTTTGATTGTGTTTGTGTGACTATTGTGTATTAATTTATTATGTATGGTACGGTAAGCTGCATATTTGTGTTATAGAAGTGTTACGTATGTGTGTTGTTAATGTTTTTGTATGTTTCAAATTGATAACTGACATTTGTTTTGCAATCGCAGTGCCTAATTTACGGATTGCTTATGTTTTGTTTACATCGCGTAAGCTAATTTAATTTTCTTTTCCATTTCTCTTTATGTTTATCTTTTTTTGTGTATAAAACTATAGCCCTAACATACATATGTAAAATAGGGCTAACCCCCATTGGAGATACAATAATAATTATTATTCATATCGTTATAATACGATAACAGAATACAAATGATGACCTGAATTTTATTCATATCTCTAAAGAACGATAACAAAATATAAATAACGTGATATCCATAAAGAACAATAACTGGATATAAATGATAATTTGAATATCATTTACATCGCTAAAGAACGATTAAAAAATAAAATGAAAACTTGAAGAAGGCCCGAACCCATGACCTTTGAATCATTAAACAAGCACTCTACCGCTGGTCTACGAGGCGCAGATATGGAACACTTTTATAGTTCCGAACTCCTTGTACAAGCACATGCATCGTGTAACATCGCCGCGACCCGAAGTGGACTTTGAAAATATTCGCTGTTCACGAGTGCGGCCACTTTTTTTTTTTGACAGCTGTACATAATATGTGGATGGCACATTTTATGACACATAGGAAGAATTCAAGAATTACAATTGGTCATTACAAAATAATACAACAAAATAAAATTGTCCTTTCTTTATGTAGTTATTAAGACAAAATGACATTTCTTTGATTTCTTTCCCTTTCAGCTTTATCAAGGAAAACTTTTTGAGCAGAATGAATGCGTAACACTGCTTCCAACGCAACATCGAACAAACATGATCTAGTTTTACTCTTATTCAGGTTCATGACTGAGAATATGTGTTCACGAAGGTATGTAGAGCCAAACATAACAATTAACTTGCATGTCAGTACGTGGATAAGCGGAAACTCTTTTTGTTCCAAGTTCTTATAAACGCAACGAGGCCGCCTGGAATATTGGAATATCTATCTTTCAAAATTTTGTGACACTGAAGCCTTATCAATTCTCTTTGGAATTTGACTGGATCCTGCTCATCATTTACAGAAAAGAGCCTTATAAAAATGTTCACAAAGTTCCTACACGCAGCAAAAGATTGTTTGTGGAGAGAGACTAATTGACTCAAATAACATCACCAGGAAAGGACACAATACCTCTGAAGTTGAAATCATGCACTCCTTTACAAACATTCCTTCCGTAAAAGGCCGGCTACTTTTGGCGATATTTAGGGCAACAATATAGTTTTGCATGGACAGCTTTTTCGAAACTTGGCTCAATGTACTGCGAAAGAAAGGGAAAATGAATTTTTAATTATATTTTTACTATACCAAAAATACATTCATTATTAAACGGGCAGAAAATCCTTTAACAGTTTAACAAACGTTTTTATAATATTTCCCATATATTGTTGACAACTGTTCAAAACAAACTTACTATAACCTAACTATTAATTTAATTATATTGCCCTTAGAGTACTTAATTAGTTGAAATGATGTTTACCTAGTCGTAAGAAGACTGCATTGCGACCTTTAGTTACGTCATTAATGCCTTCCTCTCTTCGCCGATAATATGAGCGTGGGTATCCGAATGTTTAATTTCAACGATGACGATGAAAGAGTAATGGAACGGAGAAAAATTCTCTCCGGCACCGGGTTTTGAACCCGGGTTTTCAGCTCTACGTGCTGATGCTTTATCCACTAAGCCACACCGGATACTCATCCCGGTGTCGGACAGAATCGTCACAGTTTAAGTTTCAACTCTTGGATTCCCTCTAGTGGCCGCCCTCTGCACTACGTCGTAGATGTCTATGAACGCAGGACTGAAGCCCATACATGTGCTGAGGTGCACCCATATGAGTGATTATTTGGCCGGGATCCGACGGAATAAGCGCCGTCTTAAAGGAGCAGTCCGCGATAAAATTAAGTTGGCTTTAATCAAACATGTTTTTCAATCTAAGTAGAATGTAATTTGCCGCCTGTCAATGCGAGGCATGGTTCTTGAGTTACTGACTCCGCACAAATACTTATGACGTCACAGCCACTGAACTGGTGTGATTGCGTAGTAGACCGAGAACATCGGCGAGTGCAGCGCAGCGCTTTGTATTAAAATAAATAATATTATCTCGCCGTAGTAAACGTGAACAGAATTTCGGACTTAGTTATGATTGTGTGAAGTCATGTTCATTTAATCATAAAACCAGCACATACCAATGTTGTGGTTTTATGTAGACCTATTTTCTTTTATATGAACGATTTTGAACTACAGTAGACTAAACTGAAGAAATTGTATCGTACTACAGTTTAAAATGCCGTGGTGTTGTGATTTTTCGTGTTCAGAGGGAACAACAAAAACAGAACATGAAGAAGGGGTTCATTTCATGTATTTCCGAACAGAGAAAAGTTACTGCAAAGATTTATATCGTGGGTGAAGAAAATCAACAGAAAAGGTTTTACACTATCGAAAACTACTGTTGTGTGTTCCAGTCATTTCCGTGAAACTGATTTTGAAGAATCGTCTTTACTAAAAAGACGTAACCCATATTATCCCGGTGATGCGTTTTCGCAACATTTTACTTCTTTGCTATTAAACGTGTGTGAATCATGGTTTTTAGCATTTGTTAAGTTTATGGCACTTATTATCTATTATACTGATGTTGGTAGACCTAGTTTATTGAAAACATTTGATAACTGACTCATTGATGGCGCAATACTTGAGAAGAAAAGAAGTGATAATTACAAATGTTGAAATGTCTGCAGTCTGTCATAAAGGAATGTAATTTTTATTTATTTTTATAATTTTATTATACCTATTCTTGTATGTATTACAATCTAAAGACTCTTAGGATACTTCTTGTAAAAGTAGCTGGACAATGCATGAAACGTTACTTCTGTAATGTATGCCTGAATGTTGGTGTTGCGTTTTTGCAACACTGGGCACATGGAATATCAAAACTGTCTTTCTGAGATTAGTGAAATAATTATATATATTTACTTATGGAATTCGAGTTTTCGCATAAAATAGTTATTCTATTCATGATTTATATTCAAGGGGCCTAAGTGTACATGAAATATGGACCATCATGGAAGAGAACGTCAAAATTCAGGCAGATTCTATAGATGTTTTCATATCTCCACCGGAAGCTAGAAGTGATACCGATGAAGATAGTGCTGATGAGGACTTCGATGGAAACATAAATGATCTAAATTGTCATCAACTGGAGGCTGAAGGGATAGTGGTCCTCAGTACATGGAAGAAGATACAATAATATAAAATCAGGCACAGAATGAATAGATGCCAGAAGGTGCAGAAATACGTGAAATATCAGAGCCTGTCGGGAGATAAAGGGACTACTGTAAGAAAATGGAAAAAGAGTAATTTACCAAGTTACTGTTAACTGAAAAGAAAAGTAAATGAGGAAATTGAAAATTGTGAGTCGAATCGCAACATGAAAAGAAGTTATTGCCAATTGATATTTTTCAATTATTTTTCCATGAAAATATTGTACTTGATATTGTAAACTAAAGTGTTGCATATACGGTGCAGAAAGGCAAGGATAAATTTAGTTTTTCCCCTAATGATTACAAAACATTCCTTGGAATTCTTCTTGTAAGTGGATATACTAAAGTCTTGCGCCGTCGAATATACTGGGAAGAGAGCAGTGACACAAGAAATGAATCAATAGTCAGAGCTATGAGATGCAATAGATTTGATGAAATAATGAGAAACCTTCATCTAAATGGCAACACACAACTTGACAACAGCGATAGGTTGTCTAAGGTGAGGCCCTTTCTGGTGGTGGTCTTTCTTTTTGCGGGGGTTAGATGTCGGTGTGCAAAACACATCGCTTCTTTATATAGTCAGTCATATGGAAGACATGGATCTTCTGTCATTTCGTAGAAGTATCGCAATGGCTTTCAGAGACAATATGGAACACCGAAGTCAAGACCTAGTCTAACTGTGACTCCTGTCAGCAGCAGAGTAGCACCAAGTGTTCGATTTGATGAAAGGGGCCATATTATAATCACTCAGCAAAAGAGAACAAGGTGTGCTATTTGTAAATCTCAGACAACTAAACGATGACTAAAATGTGACGTTGCTTTGCATGATAAATGCTTCCAAGATTTCATTTTCAGGAATAATGTTTCTAACGATGTAAATAATATAAACTTTTCAAGGTGTTGCTTGCAAAGAATTTAATTTTCATAAATAATGTCTCTAATGATGCAAAATGTTAATGTTTCATGTTACATTCAATGTTAAATATTTCCAAGAATTTTTTTTTAAATAATGAGATAAAATTAAAACTTTTCATCTTGTTGCTTCCAGTGTTAAATATTTTCAAGAATTTAATTTTCAGAAATAATGTCTCAGATCATGTAAAATACATTCTGTGCATGGTAATAAAATAGGTTAGGTCAAAATATGTCGTCTTACTTAATTATTAAGTCATTATATTAAAAACAAAATGTGAGTAATAATTGCTACCCTATGTGCCCGGTGATGTGTTTTCGCAACACATCATATCTCAGGAACTAGAAATGCGATATCAAAAATTTCTGAAAATTCTACTTTCATTAATGCTAATGCACTCAGGAATTCAATTTTATTAAATTTGAAAACAAAAAATTATTCTGGGCATATATGGGTTAATGAAAGACAATAGAAATCCTATGAAAATTAAGAAAACTTCTGTCCCTTTCCTATTTTTGAAAGGAGAATCTCCCCAAAACAGTTCTGATCTACGCGCTCCTCTGCTTATAAATGAAAGAAGGATGTCGAAGAAGCAATAGCAAGTTGCAGTGATGCACCTATAGCTGAAAATATTGACGTGTGTGTAGTTCTCGATGAGGCTGAAAATTCACAGGAACCTAATATAAACAAAGTTGTGCAGTGTGAGATAGGGTGCGAGACGCTAAGAAATGTGTGTGGTGAATCAGATGTGGGAGAGCAGAAACTGACTTAGAGACATATTTTTCAAATAGAAGAAGAAACTTCAAATTTTAATTCATCAGGTTCCGTGGACGCTGCACATGAAACAGAAAGTAAATAAGGAGTCAAAAAGTGTGTTTTTTTTTGTTCTGGTCAGCGTTACAAATTTTGTTTTTCTTCTGTAATATTTGTCATTCCTCTTTTACAAATATTTGGTAGAAACAATAGAACCATTGCTGAAAGTTAATGCAGTGTGCCAGAATACCCGTAATTGGGAGTGGAAATCCGAACAGAGGTGAAGCATAGCAGTGAGTTCTGCGTTATACTTGTACGATATAAGATACAAATTGTTTGAACATTTTTCAAAAACTTTACAACTATATTTCATCGGCAAGACAACATTTTATAAAATAATTTCAAAATTCGTAGAACCAACAGTCAGATGTACTTATTTTCAGATTCATGAACAACTTATCAATTCCCTAAAAGATAAAAACGTGCGAATCGCGGTGATGGCCAATTTCACTCACCTAGTTACAGTGCAAAATATGTGACTTACAGTGTAATGGACCTCGATTCAGATAAGATTATATACTTCGTAGTTCTGCAAAAAGGTCTAATTGTAGGCGAAGCAGCATGCGAAAAAGTTCTAGATCGCCTAAAAGAAAAAATGAACATTACCCTCTTTCTATCGGACTGCCATAGAGGAATTAGGAAATTGATAAGGATCAAATCTGAATGGATGGGCTATCAATTTGACATTTGGCACATGGCAAAAAGCTTAAAGCCGCAGCACAAATGTGGAAAGAGAGCATCATAAATCACCTATGTGGTCTTGTGCTACATGTGAAGGTCGATTCTGACGACTTAGAAGACAGATTCATTTCTGTATTAAATCATGTTTGTAATATACACGAATGGGGAGAAACAGAGACATAATAAAAAATGTGCACACATTCACCCATACAATAGTGAGAGGGAATGGATCGAACCTGGATCCAGCGATTACAATGCTCTGAAAAAAAGTTGTATGTAACCCTGCCCTTTTGAAAGACCTAAATCAGACTAATCAATTTTGTCACACCAGCAAATTTGAATCATACCATAACGAGAGATTGCTTTACACTCCTGAGAGAAAACAATTTCCATATGTTGGAATGGTAACAAGAACTATGATTGCGATAATGGACTATAATTACAACGTGAAAAGAGATGTAACTGGCTCCAGACTCCAGTACTCTAAAGCCACTAAACGATGGGTAGAAGACAAACCGTACAGGTGGAAGAAAAATGCGTGGAGAGAAGATACTATACAGAAAAAGTCTTGGAAGTAGTTCTGGTTATCAACTGCCGCAATTCGCTGATCCACATGTTTTTTTAGAGGTTCCCCCAAACATAGCTTCGTGCCTAAACCGTGTGACTCAACAACTTTGACGCAATAGAATATAAACCATGTACTAATTTATTGTTGACGTGAGATAAACACGTATTTGCAGTCCATTCATACCGAATATTTCACGTCTCACATACATTCACTCACTCAGTGAAGGCGTTGACTTAGGTTATAATGGATCGACATATTAAACCTTTTCAGTTTGAACCCTTACCAGACCCAAGTTGTTTTAATCACTATGAGTACGAATCAAAAATGGGTAAGTTATTATTATTATTATTATTATTATTATTATTATTATTATTATTACAGTATATGCATGTGATAGTTCCTAAGTGTGTTAATAATAACTGACTGTAACGTATGAATATATATTTACTCGTTCTACGGTGTATGTCAAACGGAACTACAACGCACTCTTATGAAGCGATCAGTGGTTATGACGTCAGAGCTTGCAGTAAGACCTTTAATATTTCGCTAACTAAAAGGCGTAGAGCGATGCGACAGACGCCATTAATCCAAGGATTACTTTGGTAAACATCCTATAATATAATCGAAATTTCGAATTTTATCGCGGACTGCTCCTTTAAATCCTGCGTTCATAGACATCTATGACGTAGTGCAGAGGACGGCCACTAGAGGGAACCTAAGAGTTGGAACTTAAACTGAGACGATTCTGTCTGACGCCGGGGTGGGTATCCGGTGTGGCTTAGTGGATAAAGCATCAGCACGTAGAGCTGAAAACCTGGGTTCAAATCCCGGCGCCGGAGAGAATTTTTCTCCGTTCCATTACTCTTTCATCGTATGATGACGCAGAATATCTGCATGGAAATATCATATGTACCTCGGTACATTAAAATATATATTCAAAGATGACGCTTAATGTTGTACGTTTTTTCCCGTACATTGATATGGCATATTAAACATTGAACATTGTTGTCAGATTAGACAAGATACAAGCACTCCCAAGAGGGGTTAAATCCTGAACCGAATGTCGCCGCACTTCTCTTCATTCTTATTCAAAACAGTTTATCACAAACGATAGTACACCATATGGATGAATGAATGACTGATGGAATGTATAATCCAGCAATGCCTGCAGAATATCATCGAACAGATGAAGAGTTGATGATCGTATGCATTCGTACACCCCCACAGCCGCAGCAACAGAGAGGAGTGGGGGTCCGCCCAGGGCAGCGTCCGGGCACCCTAGCCCTCAAACGCTGTGTTGGAATAGTCTGCTGTAGCGGACCCCGTTGACCGGGAATGACAAGCGCTGACTCCGGGCCCGCTTGCCGCCGAGTGCCGTAGAGAATTCATAGACCACTCTGTACTACTGCTGCTGCTACTACTACTACTACTACTACTACTACTACTACTACTACTGCTACTGCTACTGCTACTGCTAAATGGTGCCCGCACACATACTGCGCAACGTACTGTGTCCAAACTGCAAAATTTCAACTGAAAAGTGTTTCGTCACTCTCCAAATAGCCCGGATTTGTTGCCTGGAGTTTACTATCTTTTCAGCGCTTTGCAGTCCAGCTTCGTAGGCTGTCTTCAGTCACGGGCGGGAGACTTTTATGACTGCAGTATTCAAAATCTCGTTAAACCCTACCTGAAGTATAAATTTGGCCGGAAACTATATAGAAAAATGAATCAAAATTTGCAATTGCGAACTCTTATAACCAAATCATGTAACAACATTGTCATTTTTGTTACTTTATGAATAACCATCTTATAATTGAAACAGAATATACGTATTATAAAATATAAGAAATAAAAGAATTTATATAGGTTGGACAGCACAGTTCTTTAGCCTTTGTTTAGCATCTTTTCTGGGTCTTACAATCCCTAGGGGAGGTATAATTCTTTGTCTCACAAACCAGACATGGACAGTGGAGGGACTTCCATGGTAAGGGATCAGCTCGACGCGGGGACAACATCCTGAAAACAAGACAACACGAACGCATAATGTATATAGACGGACAGATCGTTCGGTTTATATGAAATGTAAACTCCATTCTGGCATTCGCATTTGCGAATTGGGAGAACCGAAAAACTCCACACTCAGATTGGCGTGGAGGGCGTGCCTCGGGATTTGAATGCGGGTCTCCCGAATGCAAGTCCAAGAAAATACCGCCTCGATCACCCCGTTCGGAGACAACACAGTTCACTGGGGGGAAGTGTGGAATGAAGGTTTTGTTACGCACTTTTATGTTAATGTAAAAATATGTTTGTGAAATGAATAGTAGCCGGCCATCTTAATTGTTATCTTTTGGAAATGGCAACGAACATTAAATATGCAGAAAACCCATGCTGCAGTAGGTGTGAAAGTGAATATCACACAGCTCGTGAGCAGCAATCTGGCAATCCTGTCAACATCTGTTATTTAATTGCAAAAATTTGCAATCGATCATGTGATATCGGCTGCTGAATATGCCAGTATGTTGACTAGTGCTTTAGGCGTGTTAGGTCCCGTTCACAATGACATACGTAAGCGCAAACGCGAACATAAACGCAAGACGTTAACGTGTCGTGTGAAGATATCATTCACAATTAAAACATAAGCGTTAACGCTAGATCTTAGCACGGCCTCCTAGATTTAACGTTGAAAGGTTATGTGTAAATACTTCCTACTGAATTAGATGATGAACAGTTTCTCAGAAGTACAGTATATATCACGAAACTATGGAAATAGCAACAATTCTATAAGTGACGATGCAGCTGTATAATTTATGTTCATGCAAGTTGCATTAGCTTCCCTTTGTGCCGTTCGTCCCTTGAAGGCCAGAAAATCTAGACGTAGACGATGGTGGGTTCATCCACTGAACCAGAGGAGAATTCAGCAAAGGATACTTTTATGGAAGCTCTTGCGTAAAATGAGAGATGACGAACCTCAACCATTTTTATTCTAAACGAGGTTAATGCCCGTTCAATTTCATGATGTTTTGAGATACAAAAGAAATGCAGATGAATTCAATTAACTTGGAATCTAACGAATTGTGTGGGTAATATTTATGGTAAACATGTCATCATCCTGGCACCCATCAACTCAGGATCACATTTTTTCAACTATAAAAGATATTCAGCATCGTGCTAATGGTGTTATGTGATGCAAAATATTTCTTCGCCCATGTTGATGTAGGAACATACGGATCTCAGATCGATGGTGGAATTTTTAGAAATTCACAATTTGGCTACAAATTAAATAATAGCTTGCTCCTTTTATCACCTTCAGTATACTTTCAAGAGTTAGGAACTCCTACAGTACATTACTTTCCTGGAGATGGTGCTTTCCCGCCGGACAAGAACTTAATGAGGCCATTTGCAAAACTCACCTTAACAAATTTAAAAGGGAAAATTTTTAACTTCTGTCATTCACGAGGTCGCCGCGCCAGGAATTTCAATTTGTATTTTAGTTGCACGTTGGAGAATCTTTCATTGGGTTATCAATGCAAAGTCAGAAAATGTCGACAATATAATCAAGGCCATAGAGTGTCTAAAGAATTATTTAGGTTTTCTGAGTTACACAGTTCTGTTAAATCACACTGCGCACCAACATAGAGGTAGAGAGAACAATGGGGTAGTTATAGAAGGAGAGTGGAGGAGGATCATACCAGAGCAAGGCGTATTGCAACATGTATCCACAAGCCACTTATTGGTACCAGAAATGCCACTTCAAATGCACTAAATATTAGAAAGGTTCTTTCAGATTATTTTATCTCACGGTCTGGTGCCTTTGATGGACAAATAGAATATGTTTTACGTGGACTTTGCAATGCCATATAAAGAGAATACTGGTAAGTATTTGTGTTATGTAACGTAAATGTAGTTCAATAATGTAAGGATAAATTTCTCGTCAATAATAGAGGGAGTAGTTTTACCACACTTGCAAATAATTTGTTTACATGTCTAGGTAATATAGGTTAGGCTAGCTTTAGCACTAGTAGTTCATGTGGTACACTTAACAAGGTTCACGAAATTTAATTACATTTCCAGAAAGTCTTGATTGGTGGTAACAATGTTGAATTGTTACTTCAATAAAATATTACTGAATAATGTATTTAAATATATTCATTTTATTGATACTTGATAATGTATATCAAAATAAAAAAGTACGATTGAAACGTGTCACTGCAAAGACAGCAAACGGCACCTCCTCTTGGCTGACATCAGCAGTTGGGTTATTTCTAACATAACCTCGTCCTTTACTTCATTTTGAAGAGTAGAGAGCTGAGATACAACAAACTCAGCTAACGCTGAATCCTCAGAGGATACGTTTCTTGCGAAAGATTGTGAAAATCTGTTCGATGCTTCAGCAATCATTCGCAAATTCTCTGCTATAAGTTAATTATCTGAGGATACAGTACGATTATTTAGTCCTGACAGTCGCCGGCAATTTGCGCCTGAGTCAGGCGAGTCCATTAAGTTACGGCAAGGGATGTTCAGGTTAGTCTGTCGCCTGCAGTCAGAGCGATCGAATGTCTCGCATCCGTGAAGCGGTATGTTTCCAGTACAGTTAAGCTGTACTGCATTCCTTTACCGACCGCTTGTCCTTATCTCTACTCCGGAACTCTCCTCACTACTCCTATTACTTTTCCTCTTTCGCGTCGCTGAGCTATCAGGACTAAATAATCGGTCTGTACTTTAGGTTTTTTCCCCTTCAATGGCATGGTCGGCCCTGTAACTGGCTTGCTGAAACATGGAACAGGCTCAGGATCATGCTGCTCATCATCGTGGAAAGAAATCTCTTCCACCAAACCCACTTTACGCTCGAAAATGGCGTTAAAATTTGAGTCCTCTCCAGAGATTGAATCCTCTTGCGCTACAAGGTTGTTGCTAGAACCAGGCAAGGATATGTGAAGTAGAGGAAAATTGTTATGTTTTCCTCGACCGTATATGATCGAGGAAAGCCATCATTATCATTAAGGCCCATGAGTCATCCTGGCTAGCCTTAGCCCCGCTCCTGTTGCTATCTACTACAGCCTTTTTTCCCTCGTATACCTGTCCCTTAAGGTTTTTATCCCTGCTTGGCATACTTGAACTGGAACAGAATAAATGGTGTCATTCAAACTGATATAATGTAAGGGAAACATACTAAATTATTGTATTTAAGTTTAAGTGCAGTGTTGATTTTTCGTTGTGTTTAATGTAATTTTATTTCCTTTTTATTCCAAAAACAGGTTCCGGTTATAAGTGTATAAACGTTAATACACTTGAAATTAACACATGGTCAAATTAATTTACCTTTAGTTATGACCATTTCACTATCAATTAATTTATTACACACGAAAGTTGACATAAGCTAATTTGATAATTAACTGACAATGATACTACATAACTGTGCGTTTTCCAAGGAATTAACCATTTTGAGAATACAATACTTCAATAATAATAATAATAATAATAATAATAATAAAAATAATTTCTTATAGGAAAGAAAATAACACCTTATGTAATTTATACATACATTATACAGTATATGATATGAGGTGTATAGTTCCAAAACCCGACATTTGCTTTCTAAGTGGTTTAGAGAAAAAGCCAAAAAACTATCTGTAGTATTTCCAGTGTTGAGATGTGCAGGACATTTTTATAATTGTCTTTAATGGTAAAGCTGAGGATAAAATTACATGTTTGAACTAAAAGTATGTATTTTTGTAAGAGTTATTAGATTATTAAATTTGGACATGTCGTGTTTTGGAACTAACTATTGCAAATGTCGAATTTTGGAACTAACAATAAAATATATGTCGGATTTTGGAACTAATAATAAAATTTATGTCGGATTTTGGAAATTCTAATAACATTATTTCCCATAAATAATCCACATTTTATGTTAAAAAGCTATTAATTTTATTGAATCCATGGAGTATAATGTACAATTGTCATTATATATATATATATATATATATATATATATATAATCAAAATATTATATTTAACCTTCATTAAGTGTACATTTTAAATCCTGAAATTCTCTTCTCCCTGTGGTTCACAGATAGTCTATCTTCTTCATACTCATCCTCGTTATAAATACGGTCTGGGATATTCTTGCAATATTCCAGTTTCCATGTCTCCGGTTATCTTAAAAATTTCTTTAAGTAATTTGTTAACATTACTTAGTTCTTCCTTATAGATTATGCATGTGTTTTTGCGCAAGTGTGATTTTCCACCCAGAGCACGTTTCCCCCCTTTTCAAAATACTTTGCACAAATTTACAATTCTTCTATAGTTTTGTTCACCCCTTATCGCAACTCCATTCTTTATTCCTTTATCTTGATTCTTTTACAGAATTTTAGTTTGAAATGCCAGCCATTTTGTGGCTTCAAAACAGTTTGTATATTCGTTTTCCAGTCATGAACTGGACAGTCTATACTTAACTTCTTTATGGTGTCATTGTTGTTGAAGATATTGCAGTAATCTTCGGATTTAATAATGTTCATCTTCTTTGCCTCCTTCTCAATTCCATAAAAAAAATTTATCCGTTGGTATGGAGGAAATGGAGTGACTCATTTTACCTAATTGTTCGATGAAGTCTTTCATAGCATATCACTTTATTACACATTTCTTGCTACATGTATCCTCTTCTGTTCTTTTTTTTACTGGCGGAAGTCCAATTTTTAAATGCCACTTAAATAGAAGTCCCACCCAATTCTTTAACCCTTGCAAAATTTTTAAGAAAGTTTGTCGGTAAACTGGTAGAACACGATCTACTCCCATCCCCTGATGTCTCACTGTTCTGTTAACAAAATATGTTTTAGGATAATCAGCTGTTGTGTATTCAGTATGAATTCATCTTGAACCAACTAATTAGGGACGCTGTAAAACACTTTTTAAAGTGGTTTATATCACGCTGAGTTATAAAACTTCATTGGTTTATGGGTAAAGTTTTGAGTTCTGAGAGAGTAGCTACCAATAATCAATACAAAAAATTATCAAATACAGGCAAGCATCGAACAATCACTATAAAGACAAACATTACAGTTAGCATAAAACTTAACTTCCTATCCCTTTTCTGTATTTTGTCTAGTTCTTTGTATCACCGACTCTCCTTCTTCCACGCCCAGGCTCTGAAGGCGGAATTTGTAGCCTATGTGAAATTCTATGACAATTTTACTTCTATAAGAAGCTCACACAACATGTCAACACGTTGTAAAAATCTGCACAGCTCTGAAGTACCAATATAATGAACCATATTCTTATTCAGCTAAAGTTCCATTGTCGATTTTCCCAATAAGTTCCGTGCACTGAAGAATTATGATATTCTAAAGAAAACACTAGTGGCATAAAGAAATCGCACACTTTCTTTGTCTTGAGCAAAGATGTTGACTTCTGGAACGTTACTGCCGTCATAGTTCACACAATGGAAGTGTAAATGTCGGACTTTGGAATAAACTGCATATGTCGAGTTTTGGAACAATACCTTAACAAAATAAGTCGGGTTTTGGAAAAAACTCCATATTTTAAAGCTTGATTTATGTTAGAAATATCGAGTTTTGGAGGATGAAATAGTGTTTTTCCAATGTATTTCAACCCAAAGATATAAGAAATGATCGTAACTCGTTTTTCATAAAAATGGCAGATGTCGACTTCTGGAACTATACACCTCATATGTACACCTACTTCCACATTTCATTTCATGTGCGATTGTCTCCCATATGAAGAGAGCACTGCAAGAATGATGGATGTCACTTTCTTGTCGAAAATGAACAAAGACTGTCAATGCATAGCTGAAGACATATACAATGTACATAGAGAGTTATATGGCATTAACACTGATAGTCATTGTCCAGTTAAGCTTCGAGCGCTAAGCATTTCAAACTTACAATTGCTTCTCCTGAAAAATGTATTCAAAATTACATGCATCATTCCTGCAGTGGACTCTTCATATATTAATGCATTGTCTTTATAATACTTGTGTCAAATGAAAATGATGTACTTTGCGCTTACGTATTTCATTGTGAATGCTTTCATTAAGTAATATAGGTGCAAGGTTTTGTGTTTATGTTGCGTTTGCGTTTAATTTTCATTGTGAATGGGCCTTCACTTTTCTCAGATGAGTTTCTTAACCCTACCATATTGATTGATTTTATTAAAACAGGATTAAAAAAAAAAGAAGTATGTGTCGCGTCAGAAGTAAAATTTCTTAAGCTGTAAATTAAATGTGTGTTAAGCTTTTTAAATGTTCATGCAAGCAGAGGATGAAATTTAATAATTTTGAACTCAGTACTATTCAGAATGTAACAAGTGAAAAAATGTTTGTGATAACTAAAATAAGTTATTAAAATGAAGCAAAACCATTTTGTTTATAATTTTTAAAAATATTTGATGAGCTTTTTATTTGATTTAAAGATTTCATATTGTGAACTAAGATTTAATTGTAAATCACTGACATTAATTGTATTGGATCAGGCGTTGCACTCGTTGATTGTTGGCGATGTAGAGACATTCACCAAATTTAATAAGTCAGCTTCACAGGGAGCTAGCTACCTGAAAGCCAGATTTGCATTCACTGAATTGTTGATATTTTGTAACTGAACTGCACAAGAGAGGTTAGAAAATTGTTTTTGCCTTGCCCTGCATTCTCGCACTCATTCCAGCTTACTCTTCTCCATGTACTTTGGTATGGTACCATATTATTATCAACGTATTTCATTACTGTTGTTTATATAATGTGGATATCATTGCGGTTGTGGTGTTGGTGGTGGTAGTAGTGTTTTATTTAACGACACTTTCAAATGCAGCAGTTATATTCTAAGAAGAAATTCAACGTGATCGAGAAATGGCGGAATAATTTTGTCACTTCCCTCTTGGAGGAAGCAATGCTTCGGATTTTATCGCCCTTTAAAATCCATCATCCTTGGCCGGGTTTTAACCCCTCGAACGTCGGATTCAACTGCCAGCATGGTAACCACAAAACCCGATACCGAGGAGGTCATTGTGATTCCATTGACATTATTAATAGTGCTACCATGAATGCAGTGTTTATTTTCTGAAGCAGTGCGTAATCATATTAGGAATGCAGTGTAAGTTCACTGTGGACCTGATGAATGAGGCGAATACGCAATCAGGTAGCTAACAGCAGTGTAATAATTTGATATATGATGGCGGCAATGTTAATGCCTTGGCGTGTTAAGTAACGCGATGCAGTCTTGGAATTGCACTGACCATTCTTGTCCAATATTGCATTCATAATGAATCGCCCCATGCAGAAAGGGCTTCAGTCCATTAGAACTAGTTTTGAGAAAAAAAAAACATTCTGTACACTGTGTTATGAGTTCAAAGCTTATGGAAAAAATCACGGTTGTTTATTGACCTAGCAAGAATGGCCTTACAGAGTTTCAATGACTTTGAAGTTTTTTTAAATGACAAAAAAAATGTTTTGTGTGCTGGACTGAAGTCCTTTCTGCATGGAGCAAATTATATCTTTATATTCTAAATTTATTTCAACTCAACAACAATGTAACTTTATTCTTCCAACAATAACTCTTCACAGTAACACAGTATTCGTTAGTGCACTCCACTGACGACAATGACAATTTACTTGGAATAATACAAACAACAATGAACTGTTAATCTTAACTAATATTTACAAAGCACTATTTACAAATCAGAACTGTCAGTTCTCAGTTCACAGATCCTCTAGCTCAGTCACTCGAGCTCACAGTATCTCGAACCACAGACCTTCAGAGACAGTTCACTGTACTCGAACTCAGGTCCCTCCAACTGCGGTCCACTGCACTCGAACTCAGGTCCCTCCAACTGCGGTCCACTGCACTCGAACTCAGACCTTCGGATGCTGACACAGATGCGGACGCACACTCGAGTCGAACTCCGGTACACAAGACTGGCTGGCTTGTTCTGTTCACTGGTTTACTCAATGAATGGCTGAATAAACTGAAAACTGCCCAAGTTCGCTCGCGTTTCTTTTATAGCAAAATCATAGTTGCGAGAAATTTCTACGGGTGTGCAGAGATAGCTCTCTCGAATTATCTGGATATCTCCACTTCGACGGACTTCTGGAAGAGTCGGGAGGGTCCGTCCCCCCTCCATTCCGCACGCAGCAGTTGCGCGAGCACCCTCCCCTCGTCGGGTTGACGTAATACACCCCCTCTGCCCTTCAGCATGCAGATGCTCCCCGTACAAGCGTTTCGTCTGCCGCGCGCCCTCTCGGACGCGTGTTCAAACCCCGTTTCAGCTGTCACATTGCTCCCTCCTTAGGGCAGCTCGTCCCGGGCAGTCCCTTGATAGGCTGCTAATCGGTCCAGATACACCACAATCATCTTCCCTCGAGGTTGTCGCTGGATGCGGTACACCACGTAGTTGATCCGGGTGACCACGCGGTATGGTTCATCCCAGGCACGCTGCAGCTTTGGTGATTTCCCTTTGGCCCTGGTAGGTCGATACAGCCACACCAGGTCGCCCTCCTGGAATGCTGCAGAATTGGCTAATCTGTCGTAGCGCACTTTCATCCTGTCGCTGGCCATCTTGAGGTGCTCTCTGGCCAGTTGGTGAACTCCATTGAACTTCTCGGTGAGTTCTGCCACATAGTCAGTCGCTGGCTGGTCGGCGCTGGGTGGCGTGCCAAACAGCAGATCACAGGGCAGGCGCAGCTCTCTCCCGAAGACCATGTTTGCCGGTGTCATCCCTGTTGTATCGTGGACCGTAGCTCTGTAGGCCAAGAGGAACAGTGGAACTCTGGCATCCCAGTCTCGCCGATTTTTGGACACCACCTTCCGCAGGTGCTCCTCCACGGTTTTGATGTATCGTTCCACCATGCCGTCGGACTGTGTGTGGAGGGGAGTGGTCCTCGTTTTATGCACCCCCAGAAGCTCGAGCAATTCTCCCATCAGGTTGGATTCGAAGTTGCGCCCCTGATCGCTATGCAATTCCCGGGGCACCCCGAATCGGCAGATGAAGTTGTCAAGCAGCGCGTCGGACACCGTCGAAGCCTCTTGGTTGGGAATCGCGTACACCTCTGGCCATTTTGTGAAGTAATCCATGGCGACTAGCAGGTAGCGGTTCCCGTGATCCGTGACCGGGAACGGTCCAGCAACGTCGATGGCGATCCTCTCAAAAGGAGCTCCCACGTTGTATTGCTGCATGGCTCCCCTGCTGCGTGTCCTTGGTCCGCGACTGCCTGCACAGGTGTCTCATCTTCGGCACCATTATTCCGTGTCGGTTCTCTGATGTAACCAGTAGAACATGTGTCTTAAATTGTCCAGCGTCTTGTTGGCTCCCAGGTGGCCTCCAGTCACTCCAGCATGAGTCTCCAGCACTTCCTGCACCTTGCACCCGGGCAGGACGAGTTGTTCTATGCGGGTCTTTCCATCGGCCGACTCCCAAATCCTCTTCAGGATACCGTCCTTGACAGTGAAGGATTCCCACTGGGCCCAGTAGTTCTTGTAAGTGGTGCTACGGTTGGCGATATCGGCCCTTACTGGTCTCTGACCGGACTCCACATCACGCACTAGCTGTCCAATGTTTGGGTCCTCCAGCTGCTCCCTCCTTATGGCGGCGTTGTCCCATCCTGGGCTCGGCTGGGCGGCAATTGCTCGGACTGCATGGGCGTCATCCCGCTGTTGTACTTTCAGGCAGTGTTTGCAGCCATCCGGGCACGGGCGTCGTGATAAGTCATCAGCGTTGGAATGTTTCTTCCCTTGGCGGTGTTCAGAGGTGAAGTTGTACTCTAGCAGTCGTTGAACCCAACGGGCGGTCTGCCCCTCCAGATTCTTGAATCCCAATAGCCAGGTGAGTGCAGAATGGTCTGTCCTCAGATGCAATTCCTGGCCCTACAAATATTTGTGGAAATGCTTCAGGGCTTCCACAATGGCAAGAAGTTGTCTGCGCGTCACACAGTATCTCTCAGCCTTGGATAGTGTTCGGCTGAAGTAGGCAATCACCCTCTCTTGCCCGTCCTGTTCCTGAGAGAGTACTCCGCCGATGCCTGCGTTGCTAGCGTCCGTGTCGAGCGTGAACTTCCTTCCAGGGATGGGATATCCCAGTACAGGAGCAGTGCAGAGCGCCTCTTTCAGTGACTGGAAGGATGACTCCGCCTCGTCCGTCCACTGGAATTGTCGTTTCTCCTCGGTCAGCTGGGTTAGAGGCTTAGCGATGTTGGCGTACCCAGCTACGAACCTTCTATAATAAATGCAGAGGCCGAGAAACCGGCGCAACTCTTGCTTGTCCCTCGGTCTCGGCCATCCTCTGACGGCTTGTAGCTTCTCCGGGTCCGTGGCCACTCCGTTGGTCCCTACTACGTGCCCCAGGTAGCTGACTTTCTTCTGGAATAGATGACATTTCTTCGGCTTCAGCTTCAGCCTGGCTTGTCGCAGTCTCTCGAACACTTTCCTCAGGTTCGACAGTTGTTCGCCGAAAGTCTTACCGACCACGATGACGTCATCAAGGTACAGCAAACAGGTGTCGTATGTCAGACCTCTCATTATGGACTCCATTAGTCTCTGGAATGTAGCCGGGGCGTTGCAGAGGCCGAACGGCATAATGGTGAACTGCCATAGTCCCTGGCCTGTAGAGAATGCCGTTTTCTCCTTGTCCTCAGGATGTAGCGCCACCTGCCAGTATCCTGACTTGAGATCCAAGGTCGAGAACCACTCTGCTCCGGCCAGGGTGTCTAAGGTGTCGTCAATTCGTGGAAGCGGAAAGCAGTCTTTCCTGATGACGTCATTCAGTCTTCTGTAGTCCACGCAGAAACGCAGGTCCCCATTCTTCTTCTTCACCGGCACTACAGGTGATGACCAAGGGCTGTCGGATTCCACGATGACCCCTGTTGCTTTCATGCCCTCCAGTTGGCTGTCAATCTCCCTCTGTTTAGCTAGAGGGACGCGTCGAGGAGGTTGTCTGATTTGGCGAGCATTTCCGGTGTCGATGCGGTGCTGAACTTTCTCCGTTCTCCCGTAGTCGTTTTCAGACAGACTGAACACGTCTTGAAATTCTGTCAGTAGATCGTGGACTCCTCTTCTTTCTCCTTTGCTTAAATTCTCCGCCAATTCTCGAGCCAGCTCTTTCAGTGATGGGTCTAGATCTGGACGTGGTCGGTGACACTTCTCGTTATCTACTAGAGACGTCACAGACACCACCGGCTCGACGCTACCTAGTACAGTTCCACTAGGCACCTCCTTGTCCCGATTGGTGACATTCAGGACCCCCACCGGTACCACCTTCTGATTCGGAAGTAGGGATCTGGCCACATAAACCCCATCTATCGGAGTTGTTTGCGAATCGAGGAGCAGGTTTCTCTTAGGTTGTCCGTCCAGTCTTGCCGTCACCACTATCTCGCACCTTGCCGGGATTGTCACTTGATTCTCCAAGGTGAGTCTGCTGGCAAAGGGTTGGTCTTCGACGGCCCTCAGGAAAACTTCATCCTGACCAAAACGGAGGATACGACGCCGGACGTCCACCGTTGCATCGAAGATCCGTATGGCGTCGAGTCCCAGGATGACGTCTTCAGTGATGTTGGCGTCGAACACCCACAGCTCCAGTCTCCTGTTTCCCAAGGTCAAATCCTGGAAAACCTCTTTCTGGATCGGCAGGCTCTCGCCTGAGGCAGTACGTAGCTCATACCGGCGCAGCGGCGTTCTCCCAGGTAGGCCACGTACGACTTCCTGTCTGCCGATAGTGAGCTACGCCCCGGTGTCTACCAGTACTCTGCATGGGCGGCCTCTTATCCATCCGTCAGCAATCAGCCCATCGTCGCATCTTCTGTTAACCATCTTCAAGATCAGCCGAGGGGATGGTGATGACGGCGCCGCCGTGCCCCTCATCGCATCGGCCCCATTTAGTTTTCCTGTTTGTGACCAGATCGGTCACAGTCCCTCCTCAAGTGCCCAGGTTCGCCGCAGGACCAGCAGGTAGGCACTCCTCGTCTTCGTCGCTCTGGTGATTTCGGTTGACGTTCCTCGACGTCGGCCGCCGCGACGCTCCTAATCCGGTGCGATGCCGAGACGTTCGCAGTCAACTTGGCTGCCTCCATCCTTAGGGCCTCCGTCAGAGCTGCATTGATGATGCGATGCTCTGCCAAGAGTAGCTGTTGTCTTATTTCGGGGTCTCGAACTCCGCTGCCGAAGGTGTAGGCCGCGTCTCCAGCGATGAAATCATTAGGTAGGCCCCTGAGTGCCTTATGGGCCAGTAGTTCCACCGCCATCGCGAATTCTTGCAGGGACTCGCCTGACTGTTGGACCCTCGTTTTCAGTTGGGTCCTGAATGCTGCTGCAAGTTGATGTTCACCATAACGTCCCTCCAGGGCCGCCATTATCTCAGCGGCTGTCCCAACTTCTGGAACGCTGTGAAGAATCTCCGACGCCTGTCCCTGAAGCGCGGTCAACAGCTGGGTAGTCTTCTCCGCTGGCGTCCACGCATTATGTGCCGCGGTGGCCTCGAACTGGCGACGGAATATCGCCCAAGACGTCGTACCGTCGAAATTCGGCGTTTTGGCGTTGCAATGTCTGGCTGAGGGCGATGGTTCCACATGGCCACTACATGAGGTCCTCAATTCTGTCGTCGCTTCTTGTATGGCACGTCGAACCTCCTCGGCAACTATCTGTTTATGTTCTCTAGCCTGGCGATCCACCAACGCGAGTATGTGCTTGTTTTCCTCAGCGTGTTTGTCCATCACCTCACTCGTCTTGTCCAGCAACTCGCTCGTCTGCTTTTGACGACGCTCGAGATCGCGGATTTTGCCGCCGAAATGGTCTACATCCTGTCTCAACTCGGCTACTGTCTCGTTTATAGTTGTAAAATTCTGGTTTAGTTTATCCAAATCGGCCTTAAGTTCGACTTTCACGATGGCGACAATATCATCTACGTGGGCCGAAACGCTTTCAATTTGCATAGTGACGTCATCTTTCACTCCGCTTATGTCACTTTTCATCTCCGTTTTCACTTCACTTATGTCACTTTTCATCTCCGTTTTCACTTCACTTATGTCGTTCTTAACCTCAATAATGTGCTTGTTCATGTTGTTCATGTTATCTTTTACTTCACTGATATCGTTCTTCATTTCTGCTTTTACATCACTTATGTCCTTTTTCATTTCAGCTTTCATTTTCGCGATGGGTTGCAGGATCTGCTGTAGGTTCTCCATTATGTCTGTAATGTCCCGATTCTGACACCAATGTAACTTTTTAAACTAAAAAATAATAATTCCTTTCTACAATTCACATTAAACGCTCTCGGGAACAATGGGATTTGCTCTCCACACACGTAACACAGTATTCGTTAGTTCACTGCACTGACGACAATGACAATTTACTGGACTATTACGAACAACAATGAACTGTTAATCTTCACTAATATTTACAAAGCACTATTTACAAATCAGAACTGTCAGTTCTCAGTTCACAGTTCCTCTAGCTCAGTCACTCGAGCTCACAGTATCTCGAACCACAGACCTTCAGAGACAGTTCACTGTACTCGAACTCAGGTCCCTCCAAATACGGTCCACTGCACTCGAACTCAGGTCCCTCCAACTGCGGTCCACTGCACTCGAACTCAGGCCTTCGGATGCTGACACAGTTGCTGACGCACACTCGAGTCGAACTCCGGTACACAAGACTGGCTGGCTTGCTCTGTTCACTGGCTTACTCACTGAATGGCTGAATAAACTGAAAATTGCCCAAGTTCGCTCGCGTTTCTTTTATAGCAAAATCATAGTTGCGAGAAAATTCTACGGGTGTGCAGAGATAGCTCTCTCGAATTATCTGGATATCTCCACTTCGACGGACTTCTGGAAGAGTCGGGAGGGTCCGTCCCCCCTTCACTCCGCACGCAGCAGTTGCGCGCGCACCCTCCCCTCGTCGCGTTGACGTAATACACCCCCTCTGCACTTCAGCATGCAGATGCTCCCCGTACCAGCGTTTCACCTGCCGCGCGCCCTGTCGGACGCGTGTTCAAACCCCGTTGCAGCTGTCACAATATATGTATTTTTTTATATTTTCTTGAGGAAATGAGTATGATTAATTATTTCATTGAGGTAATGGTTATAGTTTAGGGTTTTGAAAGTGTAATGTGCATAAAATAAAGTAAAACAATTGGTTTTGAAACAATATGTGTGCAAATAACAGAAATTAAAAAAAAAATTGCAATACACTATCCATTTCTTTAAAAATCTTCTTCTTCTTGGTCAACAACTTCACTTGTGGGCCAGACTGTAATTTCTTGGTAGAATTCCTGATGCTCATTAGGTGCATAAGGGAGTAATCTGGTAATGTCATTTATTTTTGTCACTTTCATTGGAATTTTTGCCATTGTATATACACGGTTTGGTGGAAAAGATGAATTTCAAAACACATGTTCAGGAGGACGGAATGTGTGTTTCACGATACCATCTATAAACTGGGATGTGATTATACATCCATGTAACTGGCTATTTTGTGAAAACTGCATCATTGTGCTGAATCAAAATGTACTTTCTTACTTCGATGCAGTTTCTTTTATACAGCATTGGTCACCAGTTCTTGAAAATCCCACACGTCCTCGGTTTGGACTTCACATACCTAAAACTTCGCAGATGCGCTACTTTGCATGATAAGTTCAGTTATTTCATACCCAGAGTACAGTCGATCATATCTGATTGTAACAAAATCTCTGTCGCAGAAGAGAAAAGAATTATCTCTGTCAGAAAAGAGTTGCTCGAGTCTTTTAAATCGACCAGTATCTGTTAAAAATATGAGCCATCTCGCTAAGGTATGGTTCTTATTCTGCCCTGCACAGTTGTCGGGAAAGAAAATGTAGCTCTGTAATTTCAGAATGATTGTCTTGCAGGTAATTATACAGGAAAGAATACACCTCATTACATATTTTCTTGGCAATACCCTTATAATAAAGAAATATTATAGATTTATTTTTTCTAATGTCTTGAATGCAAAATATGTTAACAGCTACCGCAAGTAAAATGTTTCCTAGACAGGGATAATCGGTAAATAAATATTTTGCATAAAATCTATTGCAAGAGATAATACATAGGATTGATCTTTCATAAGAGTTTCCTTTTCAAGTTTGTTATAGAATTTCCTTGCCTTTCGTTTGTGTACCATTGTCTCAGCTAATGCACATTTTGTCTTATTGTTAGTATGGGGATGTCGAATTTTAACTAGTGTTTCATCGGTAAAAATAATATTATTCATTCATTTATTGTTCTTTTCAAGGACAAGTCTTCCTTATTTTCTGCCTTCCTCTTGGTTTCCTCATATGATCCATATATCTTAATATCGTCTATCATCTGATATCTTCTGCTGCCCGAACTCTTCTCCCGTTCACCATTCCTTCCAGTGCAAGAGCATCTTTCAGTAGGCAGTTTCTTCTCAGCCAATGACCCAAACAATTCCTTTTCCTCTTCCTGATCGGATACAGCATCATTCTTTCTTCACCCACTCTTTCCAACACGGCTTCATTTATTATTATTATTATTATTATTATTATTATTATTATTATTATTATCATAATCATCATCATCATCATCAAATAAAGAGTGAAAGTAAGGATAGGAGAACAAATGTTAGAAGGAAGTGAAATTGGGAGAGGAGTATGTCAAGGATGTCCTTTATCACCTACCCTGTTCAACATCTACTTCGAGGATTTAGTAAGAACAGTTTTCAGAACATGAGAGGAGTGATAGTAGGAGGAAGAAGGATAAAGTGCACAAGATTTGGTGATGATATGGCGTTGTTAGCAGAAGAGGAAATGATAGTAAATGATATGCTACTGGAGCTAAATGACAGCTATGAGCAGTATGGGATGAAGATAAATGCAAATAAGGCGAAGAGCATGGTCATAGAAAGAAAAATAGAGAAGATAACATTGCGAATTCCAAATGAGGCAGTAGAACAAGTGGACAGCTTCAAATACTTGGGGTCTGCTATAAGCAGTAACATGAGCAGCTGCCAGGAAGTCAAAAGGAGAATAACAATGGCCAAGAAAGCTTTTAATAAAAAAGAGCATTTTCTGCGTACCTCTGGAAAAAGAACTAAGGAAGATACTAGTGAAGTGCTTTATGTGGAGTGTGGTATTGTGTGGGGCAGAAGCATGGACATTACGGCGAAGTGAAGAGAAGCATTTGAAATGTGGATATGGAGAAGAATGGAACGTGTGAAGTGGACAGACAGAATAACAAAAGAAGTTATGTTGGAAAGAGTAGGTTAGGGAAGAATGATACTGAAACTGATCAGGAAGAGGAAAAGGAATTTATTGGGTTTCTGGCTGAGAAGAAACTGCCTACTGAAGGATGCACTGGAAGGAATGGTGAACGGGAGAAGAGTTCGGGGTAGAAGAAGATATCAGACCATAGACGACATTAAGATTATGGATCATAGGAGGAAAAGAAAAGGAAGGCAGAAAATAGGAAATATTGCAGAAATCTGGGTTTGCAGTGAAAGACCTGCCCTTGGGCAGAACACTAAATGAATAAATTATTATTAGTATTATTATTATTATTATTATTATTATTACTATCATTATTACTATATTATCATCTTTGCACAAATACAGATTCTTAGCTAGAAGGGCTTCAGTCCTGGACTGAATTCCTTTCTGCATAGAACTCTGAGCCTGACGCTTCAGTTTCTGTATTTCCAAGCACAAGGACTGAATACCTTTCAGCACAGGCCGATGGAGCCACCCATAAAGATATGATTTCCATCAATATCTCGTTTTCTCAAAATTTGTGTCTGAAGCCCTTTCTGGATGGGACGATTCTATTGCGTCCACACCTGTGGAATAACGGTTAGCGCGTCTAGCCGCAAAACCAGGTGGCCCGGGTTCGATTCCTGGTCGGGGCAAGTTACCTGTTTGAGGTTTTTTCCGGGGTTTTCCCTCAACCCAATATGAGCAAATGATGGGTAAATTTCGGTGCTGGACCCCGGACTCATTTCACCGGCATTATCACCATCTCATTCACACGGTAAATAAACTAAGCTGTTGATAAAGCGTCGTAAAATAACCTACTAAAAACGATTCTATTGCAGTTATGACATACGGCATATATTTGTATTCCGTTCCGAAATATGATTTTAAACTTTTTGCCTTGTATCGTATATACACGCTCTACGACAAATAGCGCAGTGGTGATGAGTTCTGGACTACTCACATGTGTAGCTCTGTATAAGAGTCGTCAAAGCCCCTGTGTTTCTTGCTTGCCTGACAATGATATGATGACTTATGCATTTATAAAGACTGATCGGTAATTTAAAGTGATATATACAGTGCAGATGGAAAGGGACGATAGGGTACACGTAAATGAGTAGAAAACTTATATTACGATTTGTGATTAATAGCAAGGGTATTTAGAAAATTAAGTTTGAAGTTCCAGCAGTCCGGCAACTTCGTCGCTAACACACGCTTCTCGTGATACAGATGTAAGGGATCAACGAACCCTGTGTGTCTCGTTGGGTGAGCTGTTCTTTGTCGCGATGTTACAACCAGCTCGCATCGTGTAATGGCTTGAACTTACAGGTTTTCAAAATTAAGTTTACACGAAAACAGTCCCCGCTATTGAGATACGCCAGAGGCGTGAATTATGCTTTATTATATTTCCATTTTTTTATTTTCTGAAAAAGCTATTAACTTTTGACCAATATGATGATATAGTTTCTTGTTACATACAACATAAGCAACTTTTTCTGAAAATCTGCAAGGCTTGTTTCACTTCCACCCATTATAGTCGGAACCGCTGCATTACCTCGCTAATGACGGAAAATTAGAACCAAAACCACTCGGTAATTCACACGGTATGTTATGTATGCTGATAGTGGGACATTACACTTCGCAGGACATTTTGGAAGTGTCTATCAGCACAACACAACTGAGCCTTCTTGCGTCATTCTGTGCGGTTGAATGTTTGGTGTGATCCGAATCCTATTTCCCGTATCTATAGTTACATTCAGCAGGTGTTTCCGGGCAACTTGACGTTGGGAGTACACATTACCGTCATATTGTGACCCCACAACCAGAAGTCAAAGTTGTTTATCGGGAGAACTCGCCGGCCATGAAACAAGTTCTTTGCATAAACTCCATCTGCCATGATATGGCTCCCTCATTCTTACAGAAGACAGTCTTACACTAGTTCCTTCAGTAGCATGTAGCATGTATCTTGTGTGTTTAATGCTGCTTGATGACTATTGCAGGTTCCCAGCAAAACCGCCAAGCAATGATGCCATATCTCGATAACTTTTTTAGTAGGTTATTTTACGACGCTTTATCAACATCTAGGTTGTTTAGCGTCTGAATGAGATGGTGATAATGCCGGTAATGAGTCCGATGTCCAACACCGAAAGTTACCTAGCATTTGCTCATATCTCGATAACGAAAGCGATTCAGGCTATGTATGAAATAATTTGTTTTGCAGTGTAGAATGCTGTGTATTATTTTAATGTATATTCCCCCCCCATCCAAAAAAAAAGGAATGAGAAGTCTCTTGTTGATGCGGAAGTCTAAGTTCTATAGCATGGTTCACACGATATCGACGTAACCATGCAGGAAGACATTTGGCAGTACATGCGTATTTTCACCCTATTCCAAAGTACACATCAGTCAAAATGTTATTAGTTATGTGTCGATTTCTGGTACAGGTTCCTGATTACGTTCTATTATCTTGTATGTTTCATGAAAGTATGGAAGGAACCGTGTGGCGAAAAGAACTTATCGTATGAGGACTAACAATGTTATTACAAAATGATAAATATAGAGCAATGAAAAACACTACAAGGACCAAGAAAAGGAGAAATATAAGGACCAAGATAATGCCCATGACAGGAACCAGGGCAATGATATGGACTATGAGAAAGAGAATAGGAACCATGATAAGGATCATGGCGAAGACAACAGTAACTACAATTATAAGGACTACGACAAGAACAAAGACGAAGAAAAGGATGACAAAGACCATGACAATAATCATGACATGGACCTCGACAAACGAAACAATAAAGGATGATAAGGACCACGATAAGAATCACGACATGGACTACAAGGATTACGATAAAGCCCACGACAATGACCATGATATAGATTACAAGGGCCACAGAAGAACCACGATAAGAATCAAGACCATGATAAGGACCATAGCAAATACTACAAATGCCACGATAAAGACCATGACAAAGACAACAAATGCCACGATGAAGACCATGACAGACAACAAATACCACGATAAGATCATGAAAAAGACAACAAGAAGAACGATGGGGATCATTACAATAAACAGGACCGTGATAAGAACCACAACAAAGATAACAAGGATCACGATAAGGATTAAAGACAAACAAGGACCATTAAGAGATAAGGACCACGACAAGGACGACGATAAGGATCACGACATGGAGAACGACAAGCACCACGACAAGGATCACGATAATGACCACGACATGGACTACGAAAAGGACCACGAAAGCACCATGATAAGGGCCATGACAAAGGCAATAAGGACCTTGGTAGGACAAGGACAAAACCAAGTCAAGAACAACACGGAGGCAATAACATTGACAAATATAAGGATTACGACATGGACCACTACAAGAACAATGAAAATTACCATGAAATCATCACGATAAAGATCACTACAAGAACAATGGCAATGACAAAGATAAAGATCCTGATAAGGGCCACTACAAGGACAATGACCGACAACGATAAGGATCGCGGTACGATCACTGCAAGTACAATAACTGACCACGATAAGGACAATGAGAATTACTACGATAAGTATAACATGGACAACTACAAGGACAATGAGAATTACTACGATAAGTAAGTATAACATGGACCACTACAAGGACGATGACAGTGACCACAATAAGGATCACGGTAATGACCACACAAGCACATTGGCAATGACCACAGTATCACAACATGAAATAATACAAGGACAATGACAATGACCACAAGAAGAATCACGATTAAAATCAGGACTACGATAAATAGTATGAAAAAGACAAGGATCATTATAATGATCACGACAAAAACAACGACCATTATAAGGACCGCGACAAGGACAAGAACAATAAAAAGGATCACCGTAAGGATCACTGCATGGACTACGACATGCACCAGGATAAAAATCACATCAAGGACCATGACATGTATTACAAGTACCAGGATAACAATCACGACGTGGACCACAACAAAGATAAGGATAACATGTATGTATTTATTTACACTGCAATTGGGCAAGCTCCCGGTGGCAGTGGTACTGAGCTCCAACCACGAGAAAGTCTCCTCCGGATGAGACGAAGGGGGGTAATGCTGTGAATGAATGTTGATGCCATAAGATGTCATAAGGACACACACGTGGGTACTCTTATCTCTATTGGCTAGCTCTCACAGCACAAACCATAACATTGATACAGACATATTGATACTACCCCAGTTACAAAATTAGATCACAGTTAATCTCCTGGTCTTTTAATCTCTTCATACAGGAAATAACATATGCAGGAGAGCGCATGGTTTTTAAACTGGAGTTATAACGGTAATATTATTTATCTACTGCGTTCCAATAGATGAGGCAATAGTAAGCACATCCCTTTCACGGTTGATCTCCTGGTTGGAGAACACTATACACAATATAAACAATACACGATAAAATTTACAATACACAATAACATTATACAATACACAATACAATTATATACACAATACAACAAGAATACACAATATAATTTAACACAATAATTACAATTAATAATGAAATATAAAATACCTAATTTTACAATACAACCTACATATGTATAGGCCCTACATACGTTTCAATAGTCTTTCACTTTACTCTCATCTCACTCACTGTAGTGGCACTATGACGCATTTCACTGACACTTTAGGACAGATTTCACTGACACTCTATAAGACATTTCACTGACACTATAGAACACATTTTATTGACGCTATACATTAACACTGATTACTAAGGATTACAACATGGGCCGGGACAAAGAAAAGACCACGATAAAGGCGATAAGAACAAAGAAGACGATAAGGGCCAAGACCACGATAAGGACAAAGACTACGATAAGGAGCAAGACTACATTAAGGACCAAGACCAAATATAACAATAAGGACTATGACAAACACGAGGAGAACCGTAAAAACCACTAAAATGGCAAAAGCATGAGAAGGACTGCGACAAATAAAAAAGAATCATGATAAGGAACATGACAAAGACGAGAACCGCTATAATATCCATGAAAAGGACAAGCACAAGAAACAATAAGTATGACAACACGGACCACGACAACACCACAGCAAGGATTTCGATAAGGAACACGACATGGACTAGGATGAGGATTACAACAAGGATCACTAAAGGACCACGTTACGGACCACATAATATGGACCACGACAAAGACAAGAACTATGATAAGGACCGCGACAAGTATAAGACAAAGACAATAATGTCACGGAGCACGATATGGGCCACGAGAAACACCACGAGAAAGTTCACATTAAGGACTACCACTTAGACCACAACAATGATCATGATAAGGAACAAGGCATGGGCCAGGACTTAGACGACAATAAGTACGATAAGGATCACGACAAGGACTACGATAAGGACTAAGAGACCAACAAGGATCATGATAATGACCATGACGAAAACAAAAACCATTATAAGAACGATTACAAGTACAAAGATACATACAAGGTAAACGACAAGTATCATAAGGAACACGACATGGATCACAAGTACCGCGGTAAGGATCACGAGAAGAACGAAGACGACGATAAGGACCACAACAAAGAGAACAAGGGCCATGACGATGACCTGGACAAAGACTACAATAAGCACCATTACAAAGACAAGGAGCACGGTAAGGGTCATGATAATGACAACAAGGACCACTATATCGACCATGACAAGGATAATGACAAGGGCCACGATTATAATCGCGACATGGACCACGAAAAGCAGCGCGAAAAGATTCACGAAAAGTACCACGACAAGGACTATAAGGACAATGATAAGGACGACGGTCGCGATAAGAACGATGTCAAAGACAACAAATAACGCAACAAGACACATGGCAAAGACAATGATGAGAACTATATGGACCATTAAATTACAATAAGGGCAACGAGAAACATAACGGATCACAATAAGGAGCATGACAAAAATAACAAGGACCACGAAAATAACAAAGACAAGGACCACGATAAGTCTTAAAACATGGACCACGACATGCACTACGACAAGGATCACGATAAGGTCCACGACATTGACGATGAAGGGACTACGATAAGGACTACGACATTTACCACAATTAAGACAGTGAGGGTCATTATAAGAATCACAAGGAAAATACAAAGACAAGAACAACGGTTGGAACAATAATAAGGATCAAGACATTGGCTACGACAAACGGCACAATAAGGAACACGATATGGATCACGACCAGGATAAGGACCATGAAAAACATAATGACCACGGCACGGACAAATACAAGGACAACGACAAGTGCCAGGATAAGGATCATGATATGGACTACGGCAAGCCCCACGATAAGAATCACTACTCGGACCAAAACCACTATAAGGACCACAATAAAGATAACAAAAATCGCGATAAGTGCCATGACAAAGACAAGGACCACAATGAAAATCACGACATTGAGAACAAAGATAAAGGTAAGGACCATGACGAAGACAAAGACCACGGTAATCATCACGATGAGATCAACGAGAAGAACCACGACGACCTCAACGACGACCACGATAAGGCCCACATAAAGAATCACGACAATGATCAAGACATGACGTAAGACAGGGATCAAAACATGGACCACGATAAGCACCACTCTCTTGTCGTGGTCTTTACCGTGGTCCTTGTTGTGCTTGTCGTGGTCTCTTTCATGACTATTGTAATTGTCCTTGTGATATAACATTTTTTTTTTTTTCAGTATTTCGGAACGGCATCTGCCTGCGATTAGACCAAACTAATGGATAACACTTGTGTCGCCACTCGTCTCGGTGGTTCATACGGTTATTATTCATTTGTAATTATTATTGCTGTTTAAAATTAGTTTCTTAATGCTTGTTAAAACATTCAACATTTCTTCCTTGTTATTAAAAAAATGTAAATTATAATATGCATTTTATTATATATTTTTTCAAAATTGACACATTCATTAATTGTTTATAATATTATAATTTTTAATTTTGTATTGACTGTGACTGTTAACACTTATCGAAAATAAGTCTCATTGTGCTCACAATCGGCCACTTAATTCCAGGACTCTGTAAAACTCAGTTTTAACGTTATTAAGAATAAAAAAGGCACGCGGGTACAGGGCTTGAACCTGTGCCCTTTCACATGACACAAAGAATCTTTAGCCGACTGAGCTATTGAGATGAGACGAAAGGTTTCTCTTCTGCGGGGCATGTTGATCTCACCATGACCCAAATTTCGATGTTACTGCACGATTTTTGCATGTAGACCATTTATCTGTTTTGCAACACATTTAAATTGTTTGCAGTTTTCAAGCGAGTTTCGAGGCTAGATCCAACAACAAACCAAATCGATTGAATTTAAATAGCTAAATTACGCGTCATCTTGTGTATCTGGGCTGCCTGCTTCCGATCATGCGTAGTGTCTTGTATCTGGATTTAAGAATATTCCATCGTCTCATTCCTTTTTTTGGGGAACTGTACATAATTATTGATCACTTTGTAGGTATATGAGATAAGACAGATCACCACCAGCGGTATGGTATACAGATATGAAAGCTGGAGAGGAATATGTAGCGTGACGGATGATGGGTCGGCTCTGCCGGGCAGCACATTCGGCATGCAGCTCATTCCACCACGGTTTCACAGAAATCTTCTTTAGGCTGAAGAACTTGGGATGCACCATGTCCCGCCCGATAACCACCTCCTCTCTATGACATACAATATAGAATGATCCGTTATTCGCGCTAAGGAAAGCCATGTCATTTTTGTATAAAATTGAGTTCAAAATATTCTTGTAACATTTGTTATTAATCATTGTTTACCATTGGTGACTCCTCTGATGGGGCTGCCTAGTGGAGCCAGAGTTGGGAAATACTTCTTTCCACTATTAAAAAACGAAGCGAGGTAACATGTATAAAGATTACTTTGGTTAATAAAAAATTGCCCTGGTCGGGAATCGAACGCAGGCCCCGGAGACCGCAAGCCAGCAAGCTGACTGCTCCACTGCAGAAAACATTAGGAAGGCTGCACGACGAGAGGCTTACACCCGCTCAGCTTGAAGTCAATGGAGACAGAGCACATACAAACGTACTCGTGTAAATCGCGCGATAATTCTCCTACATTTCCACCACCAAGAGACACGACAAACCTTTTTTCTAAGGGCCCTTACACACGAGCGACTTTTAGCCGCCAAGGTCGACTGCAAAAAGCAGTCGGTCTGCCGCCGACATGAGCAGTTCTTCGACGGCAGAAGCAGTCGACATGAGCGACTCTGCAGTCGATACGGACGTTGTGTGTCGTCGGTTCTGGCGGCAGTCGAACTGCAAAAGGTGTGTTATTTTTCACTCTGATTATAATAATGCACGTCGAGGAAGAACTACTTCTATTATTTATTCTCCGTCATAGAAAAATACGTGTTAAACGTAGAAAATATTGGATACATCGGATTCTCATTCAATGAGCGCAATATGGCCAATTTCACTGCCTTTTTCACGAGCTTCGTGCCCATAAATATAATTTTCTTCACTACCTCAGCATGTCAGGGTTATCATTCGATGATCTGTTGGAAAACGTGACAGACGATGCAGAACTAGGAAACTTTTTTCTGAATCTTCTGAAAGATCTGAGAGAAGGAAAGCTAGGAACATATTGCAGGCAACCGGCGTCAGTCGACTAAGGTGGTCGCCTGTCGATCCGGAGTTGCGCGCGATTTCATTTTGGACTGATTACCTGGTTGGGTTTTTTCCGAGGTTTTCCTCAACCTTAAGGCGAATGTCAGGTTATCTATGACGAATCCTCGGTCTCATCTCGCCGTATAAAATCTCGCTATCACCAATCCCATCGCCGCTAAATTACCTAGTGGTTGATACAATGTCGTTAAATTACCACACACACTGCAGTCTCAAAAAAGGAGTAACTTCTTTTTCTTACACAGATAAGCTTGACAGATCAGAGAAAGAAAAATGCTGCTAATTTTGTCAAGGAAAGTACAATTACTACACCGAAACGTGCCACAAAATAAGAAGAGCGTACAGTTACCCTGAAAAAGAATGAGACGATTCTTGGTCGTCGGAAGTTAAAGTTCTACAGCACGGTTCACTCGATATCGACGTAACGATACATAACATGGCAAATAGTACAAGAATTGTTACAAGGACCACAACAAGGACAAGGACCAGAATAAGGATCACGAAGAAGACTGCCATTTAAGGCCAGGATTTCACAACATAGCTCGAGTCACAAAATATCATTGCTTCACTGTATCGAATGGCAAACGACTGCTAAGGGATCTACATTCTGGACTACTGCTGTCACTGTCTTGTCTGGTTAGCCCATATAGTAGCGTGTCGGTTCCACTGTATAACCGAAACGTCTCGTGTTCGATCCCGGGTAAAACTTTTTTTTATTGAGGTGTAATTAATTTGTTCAGAGTTCCTCGACTGTCTAATTTGTCGAAAAATATGGAATAATTTATGTCCAATTTCTTGGTCCTACAAGTGGGCTGAACCTCGTCAAAAAAATTGATCTTACTTGGAAGTTAAAAGTATTCTTCCTCAAACAAAAATCATAAGAAACAAAAAGAGACTTGTTAACTTAAAATCTTATCCACATGCCATCAGCTTCTATTACAGCTCTAAGTCGAACCGGCATGGATGTCACGAGATTGTGGAATAAGTTCTGATCCCCGGCGAGATCTTCCCAGGTGTCAACAACTTGATCCCACAATTCGTCTCAATTTCGAGTACGTCGGTGGGCATAGGTGGTTATCCTTCTCTTTTTCAATTCCGCCCATAAATTTTCGATGACATTCAAATCAGGTGACTTCGGAGGCCAATTAATGATTTCGATTTCGGGTCTCCTTTGAAACCATCTTTGAATGCTTGCAGCATAGTGCACGGGATGGTTATCCTGCTGGAACAGCAATGTTCCTTCGGGAAAACGTTCTCGGGCGGAGGGAAGGAATATATTTTCCAGAATGTGCTCGTAAGTTCCCGCATTAAACCGGCCATCGATGAGTTATATAACGCCAGGTCCATCGTAAGACATCCACCCCCAACACGATATGCTAAAGCGCCCCGATCTTTTACGTCGGTGCACATAGCGCTGGTCATGTCGGAGACCATCCTCACGATAGACACGAACAGGACCTTCGTAATCACTCGAGACGGTTGTTTCGTCGGAGAAAATTACATTTCTCCAATCGAAATCCACTCGATTGGTAGAGAAGGCAAGATGGTCGACAGCTTGTGCTTCCCCCAATATTTCCATTTGCGCAGCCCTCCGGCTGCTAATACCGCGGTTCCTCAACCTGCTGATCACAGTCTGTGAAGAGCCGGGAAAGTTAGATGCTGCTCTTATTTCGTTAGCAGTCAGAAAGGGGTCCTGTCGAACTGTCTCGAATAAGAGAGCATCCTCTTCCAGTGAAGAAATCCGCGAACGCCCAGGAATAGGGCGATTTTCGACCTCCCCTAAATTTTGGTAACGATGAACCCACCTCGCGGCTGTACTGTACTTCCAGGAACACCGACCAAACGGCCAGCAGATCTAACCCTATATCCAGCCTCAACTAGAGCTATAACTCGCACTGTCTCATGTCACGTCGGTTCGCCATTACGATGAGAAATGAGGGATGACGATAATACATTAGTGTAGACAATGACTATTTAACGTGATATAGAATTATTGAAATAACAGGCATCTTGCATAGTAAGAGTTAATAAATCAATCCTAAATTAAATATCTAAATAACAGGATATAACAGGAATTCCAATTGTTGCGAAACTAATCAAATTAAATCGAATTACATTAGGTAAACAAACTCCAAGTTATGACACCACATTGCTACAGATAAATTGTAGGTTATTAACATAAGCATTGAATAGGTCCGTGGTTGTGCGTTGGACGACAAAACCATCATCGAAAGTTCGAATCTTGCGGAGGAATGTAACTTCTTGCTTTTTATAATGTAAATCAGACTTCTAACTACAATCATTCATATTTCTTAGATCATTTATTAATATTTATAGCCAACATTGAATTTGTAAAGAAAAGACTTTAGAAATCTCATATGGAATTTGTGATTTGTAGTAACATAAACATAGATTATCTCTCGGAACTTTTCCGTAAAAGTAAATTAAATTCACTCCTTGAAACTGGAAACCTTACAGTGCATGAGGATTATGTTGGCGTGATTTCTACTGTCCTTGTCTGAGGTCCTTGTCTACCGATTGCCACCAGATGTGACGGGCAAGAGGTTTCCTTTTGTAGAATTCTTGTAATTCCCTTTCTCCTCCCTTCTCCCTTCACACTTTTGCAAACCCAATTAGTGGATCTCTCAGTGGCGTCTCGGGGTTGTTTGAGTTCATTAGTTAGTAGTATTTTGTGAATAGTGAAGTGAGTTTGTGTCTTTTTTTATTGGCTTATTTTACGACGCTGTATCAACAGCTCAGGTTATTTAGCGTCTGAATGAAATGAAGGTGATAATGCCGGTGAAATGAGTCCGGGGTCCACCACCGAAAGTTACCCAGCATTTGCTCGTTTTGGGTTGAGGGAAAACCTCGGAAAAACCTCAACCAGGTAACTTTCCCCGACCGGGATTCGAACCCGGTCACCTGATTTCGCGGCCAGACGCGCTGACCGTTACTCCACAGGTGTGGACGAGTTTGTATCTTGTTGTACCAATGTAATATAATATAATTCACAAATTAAAATGTTTTCGGAGATGCATGGTTTCACTGTTACATTAAATATTGTAATGAGTGTTGTGCTCTTGTATTTAATAATAATGGTAGGCAATATGGGAAAACGCGGGAAAGCCTTGAAGTCGGACGGTATGAACATGGTTATTAAGGCATATAAATTCTTTACTGGAGAATATGAGGCACTGAAATGCGGAAAACAAACAATATTTGTGCCGAGTTTTATCGAAAGAACTGCTGCAGCGACAGATATATCATCTCGTGGTGTTAACAGGATTAAAATAGAAAAAAAAAAAAACAAATCATAAACAAAAACAAAAAAAAAAAACAAAAGAAAGCGGAAGCGGAATTGGAAGCGTGCTGCGATCTCCAGGAAAGAAACCCCCGAATAGGATTCTTAAAAAACGTGTGTAACAGGTTAAAAATGAGCGCACTTGCAAAAGTGACGGAAGAAACTTAGAGGAAGGCCTGTAAACACGTAGAAAAAGTTGAAAAATTTTATTGGGCGAAGGATGGACTTGTAGATGGAAATTTATTATTCGTTCGTAATCAATTTGGACGACACGGACATGGACGAACTTTCTGGCGGAGTGGAGTCAGAATTTGAAGAGGAAGAGAATGCCGCCACTGGTAACTCGTGGTCGTTTGAAGGAGTGTCGACCATCACAAATGAGGGTAGAGAGAGATGGTGAGCATTCTCACTCTTTCTAAAAGGGACTAGACAAGTAAATCCTCATGGACTGTAGTCGCAGAGTCATTTTCCCACAGCATACAAGCTGAAGTAGCACAGCCATTGATAAATGTTTTGTACACAGAATTATACTGAATTCCTATTCGACAGAACCTATAATCAATGGCTTGTCTGAACATGATAAACAAATCCTAAGTGTTTCCAATGTTACTGAACAATTTCAAAATATTAATTTAAAAACTAAAAAAGGATCGTAAATGCTGTATCTAGTGATTATTCAAATTTATGTCTACAAAATGAATCTTGGAAAAACATATATGATACTGGTACTACTGATATTAAGAGTAAATGTATTGCATTTTTCACTTAATTTCATAATCACTTCAGTGGATGTTCTCCACTCAATGTTGTGAAAAAATTCAAAAGTAAAAACATGTAGATAACGCAGGGACTTCAAAATCTCATATATTAAAAAGAAGAATCTATATGTAATGTGTTGCAATGTAATGATTCTCATGTTCTGAAATACTGCAAAAAGTACAGTGTAATTTATCAAAAATTATGAAAGAGGGAAATAGAATATATTTGAATAGAAAAGTACAAAATTCAGATAATACAATTAAACCTTTTTCAGAATATTATTAAATTTAAACTTGTAGATATCCTAAAAAATAAAATATTTTTTTCATTAAAACCAATGATTATAAAGTAGAGGATCCCAAATCAATTGCAAATTCTTTTAACGTATTATAGTATATAGTACAGAAATATTATTGACAACTTAAACATTCAAGATTTTGCAAAAGATACTGCAATAGGTTACCTAACAGATGCATTTAATAATTAGTATTAATATATGTAATTAGTCAATAACTGCAACAGTGCTTTTTCATTGAATCATAACATGAATAAAATTGAATGCACATTAAATGAAACACTATTGCAAACACGTAGATAAAATAATTAAAATCAACTGAAGGGGTGAGAATGAAATAATCCAAAGCCATACTTTTAACAAAAATTGTTTTGTGCGAGTGCATTTCTTACACATATGGGAAAGCTATTAATAAAATATTGTAATAATTACTCAACAAATGACTTAGCCTAAGGACTCTAAACCTTTGTAATAGTTTGTCTATTATTATATATATTTTTTAATTTCATTTTAATTGTTAGTTTTTAATATATATGCATTTACATTGTATGTGTGTGTATAAATGCATTCATTAGATTAACGTTTATAATATTATAACTTGTAATTTTGTATTGTTTGCGATCATTAACACTTAATCTCGGGACTTTGGAAATCTCTATTTCAACGTTACTTAGCTATTTCAACGTTATTTAGACAAAAAAAATCGTTGTGTAGACTAAGAATCGAACTCGCACTCTTCTACACAACACGCACAAGTCTTACCGTCTGGGCTATTGAAACGACATTAAAGCGTTCCTTTCTGTGCGGAGTGTCAATCTAGTCATGAAGGTCCATTTTCGATTTAACTACACGATTTATGTATATATTTATCTTTTATTTACGTAATATTATCATATTTTTTTGCAGTTTTTGAAGTGAATTTCGGAACGATGCTAGTAACAAACCAACTAGCTTGAATTTAAGTAACTCAATATTCGTTATCTTGTGTATCGGTGCTCTGGTCTCCGATCATGCGCAGTGTCTTACATCTGAGACTTAGGAATATTCAATCGTCTCATCCTTTTCCAGGGAAACTGTACATGTCAGTTCTCATAAAGTCTATTTCACTAACGTCTGAGAAAGCTTTGCCTCTTGTTACAAAATAAATATTTTACCTCTAACCACTGCACAGAGTTTGATCATAATCTGTTAGATAGAAGAAAACTTATTAAATTTGTCTAAATTCATCCCTATAATGGAGTAGTTTCCTTTACACAAATATGATTAGAGTTTGTATACAAAACAAATATGTTATTCTTAACTACCGTACAATTTTGGTGAAAATCTGTTTCGTATGAGAAAAGGTACTAATTTGATCTAAATTCACCCCTACAATGGGACAGTTTCTTTTACACAAGTATAATAAGACTTTGCATACAAAACAAATAAACTGCCTATAACTACTGTGCAAATTTTAATGAAAATCTGTTAGATAGGAGTAAAGTTATTAATTTCCTCTAAATGCACCCCTTATAAGGGGTAGTTTCCCTCAAACGTAACAAGAGTTGCTATATAAAACAAATATATTACCTGCAACTACTGTACTAAGTTTCATGAAAATCTGTTAAATGGGAGAAAAGTTAATAATAGTTGTTAATTTTTCTCTAAATTCAGCTCCTATAAGGGGTACTTTCCTTTATATACAAACGTAATCGGAGTTTGTTTACAAAATAAATATACAACCTATAACTACTGTACAACGTTTCATGAATATTTGTAAGATAGAAGAAAAGTTATTAATTTTTCTCTAAATACACTTCCTGTAAAGAGTAGTTCCCCTTGTACCAACGTAATCAGTTTGTATAGAAAATAAATATTAATTTTCTCTAAACGCACCCCCTATAATGGGTAGTTTCCTTTATACAAACGTAATCAGAGTTTGTATACAAAAAATGTAGCCCAAGGTAAATCACTTGTGTGACATTGAAGCGGCACTGCTGAATCTGATTTCCAATTATCCGCATACTGTAGTATTTGGCGACTTTAACACAAATTTACTTTCAGCTAACAGCAACTCAACAATACAACTACAGAACATGTTCCAGTCCTGCAATATGACAATTCTCCCTTCCGAATCTACACATCACACTCCTTATTCAGAAACGTTACTAGACATTATCGCGACAAACAAACCTCATGACGTAATAACAAACGGACAAGTGTCTTCTCCTGGAATCTCAAAACATGATATTATCTACGTTGAATTTTCTTCACGATGCCATTAACGTAAACTTCATATTATAACATATCGCGACCTCAATCACATTAACCATGACGAACTAATTAGTGTCGCAACTAAACTACCATGGCAGACTATCTGGCCCCTGAGAAGTGTAGACGAAAAAAGTTGATACATTTAATAATTTAGTCACCCAGCTATATGACAAACACGCACCACTGAAAACTAGACGAACCACTACTCGAAGACCTGCTCCTTGGATATGCTAATCGTTGCGTACACCCATGGCGGAAAGAGATGCTGCATACCTAAATTACCGAAGAACAAAATGTATTTCTGATTACAACTATAGACGCCTACGCAACCGGACAAACCAGTCAATCAGAAACGCAAGACTTTGTCACTCTGACTCATTCATCCAACCTTCTGTTAGTACGATAGAGCTATGGATAAGTATCAACTCCATGGGATTAAGAGAATAGAAGCAGCAGGTACAGCCCATTGACATATCACTTACTGATCTGAATGAACATTTCACCACCCCACCCCCCGAACCTATATAAAAGGACCAAACAAAGGAAGACATCCTATCTAATGCTCGGACCACAATAGACACGTTATTTAACTTTACATACATTACTGAAATTGACGTCAGAAAATCACTAAGACGACTTAAAGCTAACGCACAAGGCATAGACGGTATCAGCATATCACTTTCAAATAAAATTGACGTGATCGTGCCGACAGTGACCCATATATTTAATGCATCTCTCATAACTAATATATTTAATAAAATTTGGAAAAGGCACTAGCAACACCTATACCCAAGACGAAAAATCCGACCTCACCAAACGACTACAGGCCTATAAATATTCTCCCTGCTCTCTCCAAAGCACTGGAACACATTGTACACCAACAACTGACAGACCAATTTAACATGTACAAACTTATTAACGAACACCAATCTGGTCTCAGAACAGGACACAGTACAACTGCCCTACTCAAAGTGACTGAAGACATGCAAGAAGCAATGGACAGAGGCGAGGTGACAATATTAACTCTACTTGACTTCAGTAAAGCATTCGACTCAGTTGATTTTTTTATTTTATGTTAGTAGGTTATTTTACGACGCTTTATCAACATCTTAGGTTATTTAGCGTCTGAATGAGATGGTGATAATGCCGGTGAAATGAGTCCGGGGTCCAGCACCAAAAGTTACCCAGCATTTGCTCATATTGGGTTGAGGAAAAACCCCGGAAAAAACTCAACCAGGTAACTTTCCCCGACCGGGAATCGAACCCGGGCCACCTGGTTTCGCAGCCAGACGCGCTGACCGTTACTCCACAGGTGTGGACGTCTCAGTTGATCTTAACCTACTACTTGCAAGACTAAGAACGTTATACTTATCTGACAAATGCATTAATTGGATGGACTCCTATCTTCGTGATAGTCAACAATGTGTCTCAGTACAAAATCGACTTTCCTCATGGCGATACACGAAAGTAGGAGTACCTCAAGCTACCGTGCTTGGACCACTGCTTTCTCCATTTATAAGAATGACGTTACTACAAACTTACACTACTGCAAGGATCACATTTACGCAGATGACTTACAACTCTATATACACTCCCGACCAAACGAAATTGATGAAACTATTGGCAAACTTAATCATGACTTGAATCAAGTTTCTTCATGGGCGAATAAGTTCGGACTTAGTTAAAATGCTAGTAAGTCACAAGCTGTAATAATTGGACATAAGAGACTACTGAACATAATGAAAAACAGACATATGTCAATCATTACAGCAAATAATGCCACTATTTTGTACCGTTCTCTCGTCAGGAACCTCGGCATTTACTTAGACGAAAATTTAAATCGGGAATGCCTTTAAAGGAAATATCCAAGAGAGTATGCTATACCATGCATTCTCTTAACCCGTTGAGTAACTTCCTCCCACCAGAATTAAAACAGAATTTAGTGCAAACCCTCGGATTGACTATTGCGACCTAACTTTGACAACTGATATATTATTTTTAATGTAACGAAGTACATATGATATTTCCATGGGTCGACCTGGTTGGCGAGTTGGTATAGCGCTGGCCTTCTATGCCCAAGGTTGCGGGTTCGATCCCGGGCCAGGTCAATGGCATTTAAGTGTGCTTAAATGCGACAGGCTCATGTCAGTAGATTTACTGGCATGTAAAAGAACTCCTGAGGGACAAAATTCCGGCACATCCGGCGACGCTGATATAACCTCTGCAGTTGCGAGCGTCGTTAAATAAAACATATATATTTCCATGCAGATATTCTGCGTCATCATACGATGAAAGAGTAATGGAACGGAGAAAAATTCTCTCCGGCGCCGGGATTTGAACCCAGGTTTTCAGCTCTACGTGCTGATGCTTTATCCACTAAGCCACACCGGATACCCTCCCCGGCGTCGGACAGAATCGTCTCAGTTTAAGTTCCAACTCTTGGTTTCCCTCTAGTGGCCGCCTTCTGCACTACGTCATAGATATCTATGAACGTAGGACTGAAGTCCACACATGTGTCTGACGCCGGGGTGGGTATCCGGTGGGGCTTAGTGGATAAAGCATCAGCACATAGAGCTGAAAACCTGGGTTCAAATCCCGGCGCCGGAGAGAATTTTTCTCCGTTCCATTACTCTTTCATCGTTTGACAACTGAACTTCCGAACAAGCTGCAGCGTGTGCACAATATTTGCGTCAGATTCATCAGTAGAGCCCGGAATTTTAGGCGGTAAAAGTTAATATTGTTCCTCGGTATAGTATATAAAATAGAAGCCATGCCTCCACTTCTTTGACACGTCATTCTTGTCATTCAGTATTTTCCCTTTGGTACCGTTAAGGTCTCTAATCCTCTTAACTACCATTTACAAATTAGTTCACGGTTTGCAAGATTCATTACCCAGTCCTTGTGACTATGTTGTCTATTAGTACTAGGGAACGGAATTTGGAGTAGTAAAAGCTAGTATTGGCATCTACACAGTCATTTGTTTACAACCCTTTATACCAAATCCTCCCCTCCATGACATACCCGCAGCTCTCTGCACGTCAACAGCAGGTGAACGGGACAGTTGTCGCATAAGAACTTCAACATTCAGGTTTGCAGTTCAGAGTAGTGAAGTGCAGGTACAATGCTGAAAGTGAAACCAACTAACAATCATCATCATCATCTGTGGTCATACAGCCCTTTTAGTTTAGCCTTGACCTCCTTAAGAATTGCCGCCCAATCTTCCCTCTCTAGGGCTCTCCGTCTCCATCCCTTAATTCTGCTTTAACTAGATCATCCTGAATATCATCCAACCATCGTAGTTTAGGTCTTCCTGCTCTTCTTTTACCACTTAGCGTGGCATCTAGTAATCTTTTAGGAATATTATTATTGTCCATTCTGATAATGTGGCCCAGCCACTCCAGCGCCAACTAACAATACAAAATTGAAAGACTAGCCTATATTTGTAAAAGCTCCAGATCGAGTATCAAAATTCAGCAAACAATTCCCTAAATTGTCGCTTCCCCCATGTCCAGTTCTTAAGAGCTAACGAAGTTTGCAATTATTACGCACATCACCTCAAATCTGTGAAGAAATTGGTCCAGTCTTTCGATCTCGATGACGCCGCTGCGATTCAAACATGCCAGGAATGCTAAATGATACAATAATCAAAAAAGAAATCATGGATATTAAGTCAATTTTTTTATATTTACCGGATGCCATTATTCGATTAGTACAGTCAGGAGTAGAACTAATTGAGCAAATAAATATGATGAGTACTATTGTAAATAAACTGAGTGCAGTAGAAGGTGAAGTAGGAAAACGTGTTGTTGAAAAAATGTACAGAGTTTTGATTAAAAATGATCGGTACGGTTTTCTTAATCGGATTTCAGATGTACTAACAAGGATGTGTCCCAATGACATCATTCAACATGTGAATTTAATTGACGTATCTTGTTTCAAGTACTTTCCAATTGTCTCTCCTAGATGTACAGCGGAGTTTTTCCATGTTAAAAAATTTCCTTCCTTGCAACAGAGCAAAGTTGTATTTAGAAAATTTGAAAATGATATTTACAATTTATTATAATAAGGCACTGCAGGAATAATTGTTTCATCAACAAAACATAGCATTAATTGAAAATGCCATTTCGTTTGGTTCTATATTTTGTTCAACATTTATTGATACTGTATTAGGCTATATTGTAAATATTGTAGTATATTGCAAATATTGTAAATACTGTAGTATATGGTGTATACATATTATCATATTTCATGACATTGTAAATAAAGTTTTTAATTTAACACGCTCCTGACAGAAAAACACACATATTCAGAGTCGAGTTCCATATAGAAGACAACTGTCTATCAGCCATCAATATGTCCACTGACAGGCGAAGATGCAGAGGTTGATATTTGTAATGTTGTTTATTGCTGTCTTGTGCGTTGCCAAGAAAAGCACATATAGTTAAAAAAAGGAATGCAGATTATGTATGTAGGTCACTATATGTCATTGAACTATTCTATTTGTTTATTCTGAAATACGTTTATAGCACGTTGCGTGTAAGTTTGTATGAAGTGTACTGTACTATTCCATGCTCTGTGACGCAGCTCGCTTGACAGTCAGTGAGCTACGAATATCTATACTACGTTTCACCATTCTTTATAATACTCCAAATCCCTTTCCCTAATTATTACATATCGGACTTCTGTGAACTAGGCTTAAAACCCTCCTCACGGGCACCACATCTCTTCATCTACACTCAGTGTCATTCTTAACTTTTAGCACCTAAAATTCCGGGCTCTGAATAATTCTCGCAAATTTGACCATATTACACCCTCGTTCAAATATGTATCCTGGCTTGCGACTTAACAACCGTAGAACACTTCATTCGCTGTCTCTTTGTTTCGAGTTCTCCACACTTCTACTCCAATTTATCTTCGTTCCCAGTTTAACTACGTATCCTCCAATCACAATCTAAATACCAGGTCACAGGAGAGCCTAATCCTAGCAATTCCTGCCCCTAGAACATCCCACTATTCATCCTCTTTTAGGGCCTGTACTACGACTCTCGGATAAAGTTCTAGTTTAAATTTATCCGGCAGATGGCATATTTATCCGGAAGTTGTTGTAATTGCGTACTACGACTTTTGGTTATGTACAATCTGGAGGCTAAACTTCCAGATTAGCAATCCGGAAGGCAGAGTGGCAGATAGGCGTTATCCGGAGGTTGGAACTCGGTGTTGAAATCAAGATGGTTGCACGTTGTACAGCTGGTGATTTGAAGGATCAATTTAATTTTGATACTGATTCTGATGATAAGTTCTAGAGCAGATGCTTCGTTATATCAGAACAGCAAAACGAATTAGGCTGCGTCCAAATAATTTTGAAGAGTGGGATGACGAGAAATTTTTTAGACAGTTTCGAATAATGAAACCTACTACATGAAATCAATTATCAACTGAAACAAGACACAGATCGTAAGTACACAGTTAATAATAAGCTACACTATTTCGGTAGGTATTACATTAATATTTTGTATATAATAGCACTATAATAATTATTTTGAAGTACAGTAACCTGTAATAGGCGTACAGTAGAAGTGAGGTTAGAATGTTGCTTCATGCAGGTGTTCTGTTGCCCTTACAAGGTATTAAGGTGATTGATATAATAATATAGGGCAACCTACAATAAGTTTCAAAATACTTTTATATATTTAATAATAATAGCCGTATATAATATATCAAAATCCTTTATATGATAAACTATCATTTCTTCACAATTGCGTTACCACTTTAAGATACAAATGTATTCACATATTTGGCTTCTAGTCAAGTCATATGTACTGTAAACGAAAGAAAAATTGAGTGCCGACACCAATTTCCCAATTAAAGGTGGAAAGTTGCTGTGAAAGTGGAGTCCGGTGGAGAGGTACGGGTAGGCAGGATCGCTCTGTCGAGATAGAAGGGGTAGGCGGCAGGGAAGGGCAGCACATTCATTTCATTACTGTGTTTCCTTACTAATCAAAGGGAAAAGACAAGTTTTCGTAAGATCGAGTTAGTGACAGGTTAGGTTAGTATGATTTGCATATATTTACAATTGTCTAAAAAAAAAAAAAGTCAAAACTACATCCAAACCTCTCTCTTCCAGGCTATCCTGTAGGGAGTCCTTGCCTTCTTTTGGTAACGCTATTGTAAAGATTTATGGTAAAAGTGTAACCAAATCTAATTGTTTGTTCATTTTTCCAGAAATAATGCCTTATCTCCAATGCCCAATTACTACTGGTATTGAGATTCTATGCCACTGGGAGAACATTGACAACAGTAGGAGATTTTTGTGGGGTACACGAAGTTACAGCAGGAACTGTTGTCAATCGAGCTAGTGCTGCACTTGCTGCTTGGTTTAATTGAAGTGATGACTTTTAATGCTTCATTGGGAGTAGTTTTATTTGCTCCAGTAATTAAGTGCAAGGCTTGTTTTTTTCTTCCGAGGGATTCTGTCTCTCTTTTTGATGCTGTTACGAATACTTCTGAATAGTATTTTAATACAGGTTTTATGTACATATTATAGGTCTTGATTAAAATTTTCCTAGAACTGTCTGCTAGTTGTTTAGTCAACTCTCCGAAGATAGATTGGAATATCAATAAGGCATCACTCATGAGACAACTGTCATGAGATAATGTGGTAGGGTGGCAAGTTCCCTTCTCCTTCCTTGCATTTATCGCTCGCCAGTAGGATTAGGCCTAACATATTTCACTAATCAGACTTAAGATATGCTTGCTATATATTATTATTTAACAAACTGTAACAGTTTATTGAATTTTAGACGTGACAGTTTTTCTTCATTTCCTGAAAGTTTTGGAATTGGCATTTATGTTTTGCAAGGGAGCTGTTTCATTCACGCTAGGCCTAGTGATTCATGTTTGCAAACATATTCATATCGTTACTTTTTAAATATATTTTATTGCTGGGATCCCTCACAGTGATCTTTTAACAGGCTAATGCACTGTATCTGCAATTCAAATTTATTTTACATAAGCAAAATATGGTAAAACAACATTTTTCAAGAGGCACATTAATTGAACCGTCGACTGGAACAACATTATAAGTTACATTTGGTAAAATTTACAGGAACTGCAAAAATGTGTATGCGTACAACTTTGTTCTTATGAGGGTAGCAAACTTTTGAGTGGACAGTTGCAAGCCAAGGAGTATAGCAAGGTAACATGACATACAACATTATTACACGGAAACACACCGAATGAAAATTTTGTAACTTACAACGTTGTTCCAGCTGACGCTTAAATTGTATTCAGGTACTCTGTGAATGTGTAATTAAAACAAGAGAGATGGACTATAGCTGCAATTAAATTTAAAATTTATTTATTTATTTTGTGTAAACAAAACACGACATTTTTCAGAAGACACAATAAGCATAATCATTTATTACATCCACTGTCTCATTATATATGCTATGGTACATGTCATATTTACAAATTAATAATATGCAGGCTAATACATAAGAATACATAGTAACTGTAATTAAACACAACACAAATACATATACAAATACACAAAACTTGGAAAACTGTGGCAGAGCCAACTTCAGCTATAAGCCCCATTTGTTAGAGATCTGCAAGGGGCCATAATTCTTAGGCCCGGCCCATCTCGGCCTGATCTGAACCAGACCCAAACCCAACCAGAAACCTTAGATTAGCTTATAATTATCACCTGACTCGAACCTAATCCTGAAGACTAGCAGATAAAGCAGAGACCATGGGGATCAAGAACAGCTGCAAGAGATTATCACTCCATTAGAAGGATGAGAAGAAGTAATCTCCCAGTCATCCAGGTCAAACAAATCTGGTCAACAAAATTAAACATATTTTTTGTTAAAACATAAAGAATGGGTGATTATTGTAGCATTTACTTTCTGCCACTAATTGAAGATGTCCTTGTAGATGGACCACCCATTAAAGAGGAGGAAAAAGTAATGTAAAAACGCCAAATGTTACTTTTGATATTCCGAACCCCATCTCTTTCCAAACATAAGGACATGACTTACTTTAATTTCAATTCATTCTTTGTTATAATGTTAGCATCCAACTTTCAACTAATGTATTTTTTAAAGAAATCACTGTAATAGTATTGAAGTTCATGCATTTCTAACATCTCAAGTATAATTAAGTCAACATTAGACTTACAGTTCACAGATGGAGAAAGATTTTTCAATGTGGCTAATGCATTCCTTAGAGGCTTGCTTTTTCTTTATTTTTTTTAAGCATCCTTGGGGTGTAACTCGATCAGCTATTATCCCATTATCAGCTGAAATATTTAAGAGAGGGATATATGCTTATATTCAGACCTTTCTGGGTTTAACCTACACTACTTACACTGAATAAACCAGTAATTTCACTTAAAACTTACTTTCATTACACTGTGTAGACACCCGTACAGTGGAAGACCTTCATCTGCTGCACCAGCTGACTCTGTAATATTTTAAGAGTGGAATTAATTCTTAAGATATTTAATTCTGGAGAAAGATGATGTTTTATCATAAATGTGTGGACACTTCAAAGTCAGCAGCTGTAACAGTATTGTATTTTCTAACGTGCTATTAATCCAAACTCATTTTTAACAATAAGAAAGTAAAGCTGCAATAATAAAGAGAGAGAAAAACCAAGCAAATAGTTCTATTGTAAATAGAGTGTAGTCAGTTTCTGTTTTATCTTATGAAAAGATATTTTTCAGTTTTTCTGTACACAAGAAATCATTCACAAGTTTCCTTACAGTAAAATTGAAATACAACTTAACATAATGTGGCCTAATCTGATTACAAACCCATTGCAGAGAAATCTCAAAATAAATTCTTCAGTTCAGTGTATTTTCTATTTTTAGGCCTACATTTATAAATTTCAAATTCCCACTCAAATCCCACATAATATTATAATACAATGATGTTTACTTTTTATGACATCCATTTCTTGTGACCATTTCATCATTATGTACAATTTATATTTTAACATTTTTTTTTTTTGCATCTAATTTATCTACTGCTTGCTACAGATTTCATATAGTATGTGTGTTAGTTTTATTTTCAACATGTTGGCTGAAAATGTGTTTACATGTTACAGCTATTTCAGATTAGAAAAGTAAGCATCATATGTAGAATGTGAAAGAACGTTTTGTAGTATAAATAAAATAACCTGGAGATATTGTTGGGATGTCCAGTTTCACTTCAAAAACTAAAGAATTGCACTGTGAACCTGAATGGTACTGTAAATAAAAAAGAAATAATAGTATTATAATGTAATACCGACATTAAATTAAATTTGTATAACAATTTTCAAGAATCTAATATTTTTTTTTATCTCTAAAGCTCATCATCTCCTTCTTCTGACTCTTAATTCCTTACACACTAACCTCATTCGTGTTATTAGCTGCACTGGTATCAGTAGAACTTGGTTTAGTTACTACTTCGGCTGTAACAAAAGTAAGTAAATAAATAAATGAGTGAATGAATGAATAAATAAATAAATAAAAAGAATTCAAACTTGTGTTATACAATTTCCTCTGCTTATTATTTAATAATTGTATAACTTAACATATAAATGAACTTATGCATTGAATATGAATCAAAATCACTGAGAAATCACTCAATTGATAGGAGAATTAAATCACTTACCTTGGATAAGTTTGGATTTGGTTTTGCTTCAGTTGGAGGGGCTCCAATTGTTTGTAGCCTGCATTGTTTCTCTGCAGCAGCAATTTTATTTGTGTTCTTTTCCAAGAATTCAAATTTGCTTCTCAGCTGTTTTCAGGTCCTTGTATTTGTGCTGATGTTACTATATTCTTCCAATGCTTCATTCTATAATACTAAAAAGGAAGTAAAACTAGGTTAATTCCATATGCAATCTACAACATTAGGAAATATACTGTATTTCTCTTTTTCCCTTATCTAAGTTTCTATACCTAAATAAGCAAAAGCTTTTAATGGATGATTGTCAGTACAATATCAAACATATGACTATACTGTACATAGAAACTTTGGAAAAAAAACTTAATATCTGCTGTTACTGTGTTATTTTACGAGGTGTTGAATGTGCATTACAAACAGATAGGCCTATTGCATTTTAGTGGAAACGTCTCTCCACCTCATGCTGTACTTTTAAAAAATAACTTAGGCCCTATCTGTGATCGAATGGTATTATGGGCCTAATACAAAATATCCGCCCACTTATTAACAGTAAAATACGTAGGCCTAACATACTGAAATATTGATAATTTGCTAGGAACAATGTACCTTGCTGTACTAATGTTGGTTAGAAATCCCAGGCCAAAGACATTCATTATCAGTATCAGTGAACTTTTACTTTTTAAACGAGTTATTGTGCCTTCGACCCATGATTTGCAGCCGTGAAGTACACTATTTCTAAAAAATTACCGAAATAGGCCCTATTCACTAATAATGTAGGCTATACAACAAACTGAAAGCACACTTAATATTAATTACAATACAAAAATAATTGCCACCTACACTTCCTGTGCAGTTACACGTGAATAAAACAATGATTATGGAGAAAAACGCACTTTTGCTGGAACCCGCACCCGTTCTGTTTAGGCCTATTAATTAAAACCAAAATACTATCATATGGTAGGAATTATTACTATTCGAAAAGAAACATAACCTTTAAAATCTTACCTTTTGCTTCCATGTAAAGTTTCTTCATACAGTATATGTAATTTTCTGTTCTTCACTCTGCTATTTTTTGGCTGGAGCTTCAGTATTATAATAAATAATAACAATAATGCCTACAATAAAACCTCAAAATAAATAGTACCATATAAACACGGAACATGAACATGAAATACGCGGGGAAAGGTATACCAACGCAATAAATTTCACTACATTTTCAGTAACTTCATAGCCAACGTAATAAAAATGTTACTATATCTTCCGGATAAGAATCCTGCAGTTAAAATCCGCTGGTAGTACAGAACAAAATATTTAACTTCCAGATTGCTAAACTGGAGTATACGAATCTGGAGCTTTAACAGGCGATCGTAGTACAGGCCCTTAGTGTCTCAATGCCCCGTGAATGGAATTTTTTACCTCACAAGATTAGGGGCTGCCAGACAATAACTACTTTCAAGAAATGGCTGAACGATTACTTACGAACGTAGTCAAATTGAAGTTATAATTGAAGAGTCCAGTGCAACAATGATTGATGTCACTTTCTTGTCGAAAATGAACCAAGACTGTCAATGCATAGCTTAAGACATATAGAATGTACAGCTGTCAAAAAAAAAAAGTGGCCGCACTCGTGAACAGCGAATATTTTCAAAGTCCACTTCGGGTCGCGGCGATGTTACACGATGCATGTGCTTGTACAAGCAGTTCCGGAACTATGAAAGTGTTCTATATCTGAAACAGAGCTTCCGGGCTAAGATGCCGTGGTCTACTGGTGCTGACGTTACCAGACGTTTCGTCTACTTCTACGGCTGACATCTTCAGTGGTTAGGTATCCTCGGTCGAAGTCTTCTGCTCGGGATACCTGTAGCAACTGATGACCTGACTGGTTGCTCGTCCTTATTTATAGCGCCGAGACTTGGTGTTCCGTTGTCGCGGCGGTCCGCGCCCGTCAGATCGTGACCTTGGACTGGCCGTGGCGTTGATTGGTCGCGGCGGCTCGCACCTGCTCGGTCCCGATGGCCTTGGGCTGGTCGTGGCGCACAGTTGTTGCGGCGGTCCGCGCTCGCTAGAATGCGGTGGCCTTGGGCTGGTTGTTGTGTTCCAATATCGTGGCGGACAGCACTCGCAGGATTTCGATTTCCATCCGTCGTACCGTCGCTGTGCACAGGTTTTGTACGAGTCCGTTTCAGGGCAGGATGCCAGCAGTTGTTAAGTTTCAGACCCTCTTCTTTACGGTTGAAATTGTTTGGATGTTTATGGATTTCAATCGCTTCCCTGAATAGGCGGGGGAAGTAATTGGACGTGTTACTGAGGATGTCTGTTTCTCGGAACTGTATGTCGTGCCTCCCAATCTGAAACGCATGTTCCGCCACTGCAGATTTATCCAGCTGTCCCAATCTGCAGTTCCGTTCGTGTTCCACTAGTCTAGTTTTGACGCTACGTTGTGTAGTGCCTATGTATACGGCACCGCAGGAGCACGGAATCCTGTATACACCTGCGGCAACCAACTTGTCTCTCTTGTCCTTTACCGATCTCAGCATGTTACGGACTTGTTGGGTCGGCAGGAAAACCGTGTCTACATCGTGCCGTTTTAATATCTTGCCGATCCGGTCCGTGACATTCTGATGATACGGGAGGAAGACCGTGCCCTTCTTCTTCTGCTGGACTAGAGTGTGGCTTTGGGATGGCCCGTTCAGATCTCTCCTGGTATGCATGGCCCTCCTAATCTCCGGAGCTGAGTACCCGTTACTGCTTAGCGCAGCTCTTAATTGGGCCATTTCTTGTCGGAGATGTTGTGGTTCTGAGATTTTCTGCGCTCGCTCAATCAGAGTCTTCATCATGGCTCGTTTTTGACCAGGATGATGGTTTGAGCTCTTGTGTAGGTATCTATCGGTGTGGGTGGGTTTCCGATAGACGATAGGGTACCGTCCGGTTTCCTGTGGACCAACACATCCAGGAACGGTAACCTTCTGTCTGATTCTAATTCCATCGTAAACTGGATCTGTTTGTGGACCCCATTTAGATGGTTGAGAAAATCCCTTAGTGCTGGTTCTCCATGTCTCCACACCACAAATGTGTCGTCCACGTATCTGAACCAGCATTCAGGTCTTCGTGTCGTGCCCTTGAGTGTAGTATCTTCAAAGGACTCCATGTAGAAGTTGGCAACCATCGGGCTAAGAGGGCTGCCCATGGCTACTCCGTCTGTCTGTTCATAGAAGTCCCCATTCCATTGAAAATACGTAGTAGTGAGCACCAGTTGGAATAGCGCTACAATGTCCTCTGGGAAGATGTTCTTCAATAGTTCTATGGTTTCTATAATTGGGACTCTGGTAAACAGAGACACCACATCAAAGCTGACCATAATGTCTCCAGGTCGGGTTTTCAGCGTTTGAATCTTCTCAATGAAGTGGCTGGAATCTCTGATGTATGAGGATGTCTTGCCTACTAAGGGTTTCAGTACGTTGCTCAGGTATTTGGCTAATGCGTACGTTGGTGACCCGATAGCATTGACAATCGGCCTGAGCGGCACATCCTGTTTGTGTATCTTAGGTAGTCCATACAGTCTCGGCGGTAGTGCTTCCGACTTCTTAATCGTACGTTGTATTTCTGTTGGAATCGACGAATTCTTGATTAGAAGGTTGGTCTTCCTTAAGATGACTGAGGTTGGGTCCCGCGCCAGTTTTTTGTATGTAACTGGATCTAACAAGTCTCTTACTTTCTGCATATAATCCTCCGTGTTCAGGACTACCGTTGCATTTCCTTTGTCCGCAGCAAGGATTACGATGTTGTCTTTCTCGTTCAAGGTCTTTATAGCTTTCCTTTCTTCCCAGGACAGGTTGCTTTTCGGTGGTGCTACGTGTTGTAGTACCCTTGCCGTCTCACGTCGGATCTCTTCTGTAGCGTCAGAGCTCAGGTTTCTGATTCCCGACTCTATGTTCGCAATGATGTCTTCAATTGGAACCATCCTGCGAGTGCTGTCCGCCACGATATTGGAACACAACAACCAGCCCAAGCCCACAGCATTCTAGCGAGCGCGGACCGCCGCAACAACTGTGCGCCACGACCAGCCCAAGGCCACCGGGACCGAGCAGGTGCGAGCCGCCGCGACCAATCAACGCCACGGCCAGTCCAAGGTCACGATCTGACGGGCGCGTACCGCCGCGACAACGGAACACCAAGTCTCGGCGCTATAAATAAGGACGAGCAACCAGTCAGGTCATGGAGATGGACTTCTTTCTTGGACGTGAAAGGAGCAAGACGTGTCCTGAGGCCTTCTGATTGGCGCACCGGCGAAAGCAGCTACAGCGGACAACCAACCAGATTCCTCAGTGCTACAGCAGCAAGCGAGCGCAGCAGCGAAGCAGCTCTCGCCCAGGGAGGCTCGAGGCGCCGAGCATCGTACTTCTGTCGGCCAGGCGGCGGACACCTACGTAATCGGAACTTCTTAAAGAGCAGCCTATTGGTTCCATTGCCGCACCGGCGCTCAGCGCGAAGAAAGCCGCGCAGCCTACGGAGGGCTGTGCGCACTAACTTCCCTAGGCCAGGCGGATCCCGGTCGGGGATTGGGTCCTCTCTCGAGGAGACCCCTAGCCGTCCTCGGCCCCTAGGCAGGCTTCCTGCTAGGGAGAGACTCTGTGCCTTCGTGCCGGAGTGACTGCCCAAAGGCAGGGCCTTCGGGCTAATTTGCTTTCCGCCCTCCACTCTTCTACTATTGCCAGGCCCTTCTGAGGGCTACGCAAATTTTCGTCCGGCCCTTATCAGGGCCAACGAAATTAGCGAACCAAACCGACGGTCCCCGGCGGGCTCCGCAACGCTTGTTGCGATCGGCTAACCGGGCTAGGCTTCGGCGACCGGTCGGGCGTAACTGCTGGGCTTCCACCCTTAGTGGGAAAGGGGCCTAGCAAGTTCTTGCACTGCGGACAGAGTGCCGCTTAGGTCTCCCCCCCTGACAGGATCGAATCTGTAATTCGAATGGCTCCAGTTAAGAGCAACAAGGCCACCAGCCATCCTACTGCAGGTGGCGTAAAGCGGTTGCTAGTTTGCACTAGCCAGACAGGGCCCACCACCTCCTACTTGCGCGTGTCGCGTCCCGCGCAGATTACTCCTCCGCCCAGGCGTCGGAACCTGCGATCGGCTGGTCCTGTACGGACGCCGCCTGTCCCGGTCCCCGTTGCGGAGATCCTTGAGCTTCGTCCCCCTACCACCATCCCAGTCCCTTCAGGACTCCCGAGAAAGCCCACCCCTCCCAAGGTAGCTCCCAAGGTCACTGAGGTGACACATATTGACTTGCCCGGTCCTAGCGGACTGAATAGCCGTGGTGTTACGGTCTTGGCTGATGAAGTGCCGCCGATTCCATCTGGGTCCGGCGCACTTCAGGTCATTAAGGCCAAAAAGAAGAAGGGCTCAGCTAAGACTGAGCAGGGCGGCATTCCTTCCGCTAGTGAGCTCACCAAGGAAGAGAGATCGGCTCTCTCTACCTTGGAGCAATTGGAGGCGGCGACTCTTCAAGTCGTGACCGAGGAGGCAGCACCCCCCGCCGAACCTGAGGCCCCACAGGAGACGGCTGCTGCCCCTGAGGTAGATGAGGCAGTTCCCCGCCCCCTTCCCCAGCTCGTACTCACGTGTCGGAGAGTGAGGACGAGGAAGATGATGTTGAGACTGCCCTCACTAGGCGACGTGGTGATATCCCACCCGTTATTATTACGCCAGCCTTCACTGGCTCGCTGGGCCGACTGAACTTAGAGTTCAAGGCCGAATACGAACCGTTGGGCTTATGCTCGTACAGGGCGCGCGGCGGGACGGCCGTGAAAACTGTTTGCGAAAGGGACTACGCAAATCTTTGCAGGTTCCTGACCGAACGGGGAGTAGCGTACAACTTGCTGCGCCCCAAGAACGACAAGCCTCTGCGATTCGTTCTAAGAGGAGGAGGACATCCAGGGCGACCTGCAATTCCAAAACATAATCGTCCGGCGAGTGACGAGGATGCACTCATCAAGGACAAAGGCCAAACTCCCAATGGTCATTGTCGATGTGGAGAATTCCCCCGAAACCCGGGATAGAATGAGAGCCTTGCGTCAGTGGTGCCTGATGAGGGTAACAGTTGAGGACTACGTCCCCAGCAAGCGCCCGCCTCAGTGCAGCAACTGCCAGTGGTACTACCACACGCAGGCTAGCTGCAAAGCGCAGCCTATGTGTCGAGCTTGTGCACGCCCCCATAAGACTAAAGATTGTCGCAAGCCGCACGATGTCCCCGCTACATGCGCACTCTGTACTGGCGCTCACACCGCCAATTACGGAGGGTGTCCCGTAGCACTACAGGTTAGAGATGCCACGGAAGGAACGAGCAGGGCTGCCCGACGGAGGAGGGCAGAGCTCGAGGAACAGCGGACGCTCCAATACGAGTGGCTCCGGCAGCCGCGTGTGGAGCGAGCTGCGAGGCAGCAGCAGCTGTTCCGAGAACAGCAGCCGCAGCCACAGGCTCGCGCCCCTCTGCAGGGGCCCCGTGCGGAGCGACGCACGGAACTCGGGCCGGTCCGCCAACAGCAGCAGCAAACGCAGCAGCAGCAGGCGACCATACCTTCGCTTTTGGAAGTGCCCGTTGCCGCGCCTCTGTGGTCCACCGTGGCAGCGACAGCCCCCCAAACTGCTGCCAATAATGTAGGACCCCTTTCTCAGCGCCCTAAGCGCAACAGGGGCAGCAGAAAAGCCACCAAGGCTACCACGGTAGAGTCCATCTCCGCCCCTGTCCCACCGGCCCAGCAGGTAGCTATTGCAAGCACCTCGAAAGGCCCGACCGGTCAAGGCGCGACTTTGGACCAAGTTCAGCACTTTGCCGAGGCGTTGCAATTAGCAAACCCTAACCTCCCGCTCGCCCCAATCCTAGAAGGATTAACTAGAGTGATAGTTCTCCTTATGGAGAATCCTATGTCTGCCCTCCCGGAGATATTTAAGCTCCTAACCTCCCTAGTTTCTCTCAATGGCCAGACGAAGTGACGGAGTTGCTAGGATGTGTATATGGAACGCCAGGGGCCTTAGACATGATAGACATGAGTTCAGGGCTTTCCTAGACGCTAATAATATAGACGTAGCATTTATAACAGAAACGTTCCTGACACCCCAAGTAAATTTAAGATGCGCGGGGTTTAAAGTCTATAGACAAGATAGAGCGGGTAGAAGAGGCGGAGGTGTAGCGGTGTTCGTTCGTTCTACGATCGCGCACTGTATCTCCTTCCCCAGCTAGCGGCATTAGAGGCAGTGGCTATTAGAGCCTACATAGGCAGACTCCCCTTTCTGCTTATGGCTGCCTACAGTCCTCCGGGCATACTAGATGAACGCGATTTAGATATAGTGACAAGTCTATCCGATAGATTCGTAGTCGCCGGCGACCTCAATGCGAAGCACGCTAGCTGGAACTGTCAACGCCCCAATCGGCAGGGCGATAGGCTTTTTCTTAATTCTACAGGAAACGGATACGTCGTGATGGCCCCTAGGGAACCCACACACGTACCGGATGCTGCAAATCAACTGCCTGACATATTAGACATCGCTCTGGTGAAAGGTCTCACAACTAGAGCGAGACTAACAACCCTGGATGATCTTCCGTCCGACCACCTACCGGTGATAATGGAGATCATGCACCCAGTCGAACTCTCCCCAACCGCTGAGAAATTCAACTACAAGGCGGCAGACTGGGTGTTCTTTCAAGACCAGGTAGCCGCTACGCTTCCACCACTCCCCCCTGAAGTCACTCCGGCAGGGATAGATAGGTCAGTTAGCGACCTGACGGAGTGCATAAAGAAGGCAATGGTTGCTGCAATACCGAAACGGTCTTCACAACCGGGACGGATGCAGCTCCCAGCCTATATTAGAGACCTAAAGATCGCCCGCAATAGAGCAAGAACATTGTGGAAGCGTACTAGGTTAGATCAACATAGAATAGAAATGAACCGCTTGCGCAGGCGGATCAGTGAGGCGGTCCACGAAACGGTCGTGGATGCTTGGAAATCCAAGGTTGAGACGATGGACAGCAGAAACATGTCAGATGTCTGGCGTGTATCTCGAGCTCTGTCCAATCCGTCTCAATCTATTCACCCATTAGTAGTAGGTCCAGATGTCACGGCCTTTACTCCTGAGGAGAAGGCTACCGCACTGGCAGACGTTCTAGAGACTACTTTTCAACCCGTGGAACAAAATTTAAACTTGCCCCATATCAGAGCTGTTGAGGAATCGGTTCGAGACCTCCTTAGCGGGGAGCCGGAAAATGGGATACGACCTACGAACACCCACGAGGTCGCCCATTTCATTCGTCGCCTCGGCCCTCATAAGGCCGCAGGAGCCGACGGTATCTAAGGAATTATATTGCAGCATCTCCCAAGGTCAGCTATGAAGCGCATAGCAGAGATAATTAATAACATCTTGGCTTCCGGTCACTATCCCATTTCCTGGAAAGAAGCTCACGTAGTTCTCTTTCCAAAGCCCGGAAAGGATAAGACGAATCCAAGCAACTATAGGCCTATTAGTCTCCTCAGTTGTATCAGCAAACTGGCGGAGCGGGTCATACATAGACGCCTCACTGAAGTAGTATTGCCCCAAATCAGGAACGAGCAATTCGGTTTTCACCCTGGTCGTTCCACTACACTCCAGGCACTCCGCATGACGGAGGACATTACCTGGGCTATGAGCACGAAGCGTGTAGTAGCTGCAGCTTACCTGGACATCGAGCGAGCATTCGACAAGGTTTGGCATGAGGGACTCCTCGTTAAGTTACTGGGCATGGGAGTCCCAGATGGAATGATACGCCTCATTTCTAACTACCTCCGAGGCCGTACATTCAAAACCCGTGTAGGCACTAGTTTCTCCACCCCCCGTGAAATTCACGCAGGAGTCCCGCAGGGTTCCATTATCGGGCCCATACTTTTCAATATATTCATTAATGACCTCCCGTTTCGCTATATCCACGGCTGAAGTAGTCATCTGTATATCTATGCAGACGACACTGCCCTCTTGGCGATGGGCAAAACCTATAGATTAGCGTCCCGTAGATTACAGTCGATCTTAGATCACCTCCAGGCGTGGTTCCACGACTGGAGAATCAAGGTCAATGTAGAGAAATGTCAGGCCATACTCTTTTCACTAAGAGCGAGGCTCGAAGACATACCACCACCACCCACACTTTTCGGACGAGAAATGCCGTGGATGAACCAAATTAAATATTTAGGGATCATTATGGACTCTCATCTCAACTTCCGAGATAACATCCAATCCCTTCTTCGTAAGGCCAACGGGTTGATAGTTAGACACTATCCCATTCTGGCGGCCTTAACTCCTGACAACCTGAGGGTAGGACTTACCATGTATAAGGCCCTCATTCGCTCTGTCATTACCTATGCCGCACCCGCATGGGGGTTTGCGGCATGTCCCATCTCCGTAAACTCCAAGTTGTCCAAAACCAGGTGATTCGACTCATTACCCATCTCCCCCGAGTCGCCTCGAGAAGAAAGTTCCATGATGAAGTAGAGTTGCCAACCATAGACGAGTTCATTGCTCGACTGGCTAGGAACCTGTATGCGGAAGCTCGTGCTAACCCCAACCCGCTCATATCTGGCCTCGGTCAGTATGATCCTAGGTTACGGCGTAGACACCAGACAGGTCCATTAGCTATACTATTGAGACAGGAGGACAGGGAGGCTGGCGTTACTCCCAGGTTTTGGTAGCCACGACTCAACTCCATGAGACTCCTTGGATAGTGCAACCGCTGTAAAATGACCTTGTCTTAACTGGGCTAAACAAAATCCCTCCATATCTACTTTTGTTGATCGTTGGAAATCTAATAGAGCCAATTGGCTAGTATATATCCATCGATTCATAGAGTCCTTCAACCTAAGAGCTAACTGGCTAGTCTCTGATATTGAGACAACTCATCCTGCCTAAGGTTTTTCCGTGGTTTTCCTAAGGCGCTAAGACAAATGTCGGGATGAGCCCTAAAAGAAATGGGCCACGGACCTGCACTCATATCCCCATGAATCTCCCTAATTAACAATTACATCTCTCCTCCCTCTTCGCAATTGAGCCATCATATAGCCAAATGGCTGGTCTCGAAATTGAAACAAATCAACAAGGCTCATGACCTCCTACATAATAGCCAAATTGGCTAGTCTCTTATATGAGACAACTCATCCTGCCTAAGGTATTCCGTGGTTTTCCTCAGGCGTAAGACAAATGTCGGGATGAGCCCTATAAGAAATGGGCCACGGACCTATATGCCCTTCCCCATATATATTCCACCTTTATTATAAATTATGTATGCTCTAGTTCAGATAATATTAATAGTCTATTAAACATACGAGGTCACTCAATAAATCGCAAATTGAAAGGACAGGGACCTCTCAAATTGCAGCTTAGATTTCACGGCGCTTCTTCCGACGGCCTTCACCTGCTTTGTCATCGAACAATAGATGACGGCGTCTTGCCATCCTAACGGCAAACACCAGCCAACTCCTCCTCGCCCCGTTCCGTGATCAATTGATCAATCTCAGCCCCCCTCGCGTATGTGGTACCTAAGAGGTTACGTCCAATTTCGGCTTCCCCTTCAAAATTTTCTAGAGCTCCTTCAGGGGAGCAGCGTATCCCGGAGTGAGACTAGTGGCCAACAGGCTTGGAGCTCACATATTTAGTTTTGTACAGCCCCCAACCCCTTGCAAGGACGCGTTTTGCGTATCTTTTAAATTTTCCTCCCAATTCTCCTTCGATTTTTCGATTTTTCGATTCGAGTCAGGTCATCAGTTGCTACAGGTATCCCGAGCAGAAGACTTCGACCGAGGATACCTAACCACTGAAGATGTCTGCCGTAGAAGTAGACGAAACGTCTGGTAACGTCAGCACCAGTAGACCACGGCATCTTAGCCGGGAAGCTCTGTTTCAACTAGACACCGGCCGTGAAAGCCTGCATGCTAAGATTGTTCTATATCTGCTCCTCGCAGATCAACGGTAGAGTGCTTGTTTAATGATTCAAAGGTTCTGGGTTCGCGCCTTCTTCAAGTTTTCATTTTATTTTTTAATCGCTCTTTAGCGATGTAAATGATATTCAAATTATCATTTATATCCAGTTATCGTTTTTGATGGATATCACGTTATTTATATTTTGTTAACGTTCTTTAGAGATATGAATAAAATTCAAGTCATCATTTGTATTCTGTTATCGTTTTATAACGATATGAATAATAATTATTACTATTGTAGCTACAGTATCTACAATGGGGGTTAGCCCTATTTTACATATGTATGTTAGGGCTATAGTTTTATACACAAAAAAAGATAAGCATAAAGAGAAATGGAAAAGAAAATTAAATTAGCTTACGCGATGTAAACAAAACATAAACAATCTGTAAATTAGGCATTGCGATTGCAAAACAAATATCAGTTATCAATTCGAAACATACAAAAACATTAACAACACACATACGTAACACTTCTATAACACAAATATGCAGCTTCCCGTACCATACATCATAAATTAATACACAATAGTCACACAAAAACAATCAAACTATAATTACGACATTGCGACGACATCAAGCATCCCATAACTGACTCACATACATAACAAATCAAGCATCCGTTGCAACACATACACTTCAACATAGTAGCCACACTTTTAAAAGTTACAAATTTGGCTCCAAGAAGAATAAATAGGACACTGTTACTAATTACTATTCTTCTACAATTTCTTAAATACATCTGTAATAAATCTCTGAAATTCCGACTTGAATAATATTCACGTTTTTTATATTGCTATCGTTCTTTAGCGATATAAATAATATTCAAGTTATCATTTATATTCTGTTTTCCTTCATTAGCATTATAAAATAATATTCAAGTTATTTATATTGTTATTGTTCTTTCGCAATATAAATAATCTGTATTTTATGTAAGTAATTATTATAACACAAATAACCATCTTTAGATAATTAAATACGTATTATATAATATCTTATATTAATTAAACAAACCGATATTTATCATTTATATTGTGTTATCGTTCTTTAGTGATACTGTATAAATAATATTCAAGTTATTTATATTGTAATCGTTCTTTAGCGATATAAATAACATAAATTTAATATTAGGTTTGGAAAAATCCAGTTGCATAATACTGCTATTATTTTTTCTTTTTGTATTATTACATTATACTATCTTGAACCACAATAAAATGAAAAGGAGTAACGAGGAATTGAACCTGAGACGTTGACATCTAAATTCCGACGTTCGTCCGCTGAGCTACGAGGGCAAAAGTGTGGAAACATTTTCGGAAAAATTGGCCCAATCACACTCTAAGATTTTCTGATGATTCGTAGAAGCTAGTCCAGGATGCGGGGGGCCAAGGCTAATTGAGATTTCCCGATCTCTGATAGGGTCAAACATCCTGATAGAATTAATATTTAACCCTTGCCGTGACTTTCGGTGAAGTCCGGAGGGCCCAATTAGTCAAATCCACTCTCCTCATCTCCACGCTTGGGCTCCCTGGAATGTAATAAGATGCGAAAGAGATAGTGGTGTGCGGAAAGCAACGGGATGTTACCGCATTTAGGCCTATCCTTTCCAAGAAAAACTGCAAACATGAACAAAGGAAGCTTTTAATAGACCTCTGCGGACCTCTGGAAAAAGAACTAAGGAAGAGACTAGTGAAGTGCTTTGTGTGGAGTGCGGCATTGTATGGGGAAGGAACATGGACATTACGACGAAATGAAGAGAAACGAATTGAAGCATTGTAAATGTGGATGTGGAGAAGAATGGTGCGTGTGAAATGGACAGATAGAATAAGAAATAAAATTGTGTTTGAAAAGGTGAGTGAAGAAAGAATGATGCTGAAACTGATTAGAAAGATAAAAAGTAACTGGTTGGGTCTCTGGTTGAAAAGAATAATAGACGACATTAGGATATGTGGATCATATGCGGAGACTAAGGGGAAGGCAGAAAATAGGAAAGATTGGAGATTGCTGGGTTTGCAATGAAAGACCTGCCCATGGACAGAACACTTATGTATGTATGTTCAGAATGCCTGGAATATCGTGTCTAAAAACAGTCGCTATTTGCAAAGACTAGTCAATTCCATGCCCACTCGACTGCATGATGATCGAGATAAGAGGAAGATAGACTAAATATTGAATTGTGGCTTTTTGTTTTGTTTTTTGAACGCTTAATTGTTTGAATGTTTTAAGGCCGACGCCAGTAAATTTGTTTTGTTTATGCCACGAAAGATATTTTATTGAGAATAAAATCTTTTTTCTTTCCATTTGCAGCCACAATATCATAATGATAAAGTCATGGCATAATATATTAATGAACCTGATGTTAATTACTAAAATAATCGTAAAAGAGAAAGGAGCCATTATGTATAGTTTGTCTCTCTCAAAAACAGAACAAAAAAAAAAAACATAAAAAGCACGTGGTTGTAGTCGAACGCAGGACCTCATGAATAAGAGGCCTGAACGCTACCATTATGCTATCGATAACACACAGAATACTTCAATTATAACTGTAGATATCAGGCAACGTGGGCCAACAACATGTAACATCGCCTGTCTCCGAATTGTAGCGAAGATACCCGAAGGCAACTTTGTTCCAGGAGAGCGGCCACTTTTTCTTTTGACAGCTGTACATAGAGAGTTATATGGCATTAACACTGATAGTCATTGTCCAGTAATGGTCGGAAAATCACAGTTAAGTTTTGAGCGCTAAGCATTTCAAACTTTAGATTCTTCTCCTGCAAAATGTATTCCAAATGACATACATCATTCTTGCAATGGACTCTTCAATTATAATCATGATCGAGTTTAACAATTTAATTATATTTAGGGATGACTATTATTGTTATTATTATTATTATTATTATTACATAATTATTTTATTGGTGTGTTGGGAAGATAAAAGAATTGTCATTGTATTATATTAATTGTGTATTGTATTGTATTAATTATGTTTTGTTTACAGCAATGTAGTAATTTTATATCATATTGGTTGAGTGGAAGAGAATTCCGAATGGCCTTAAATCTGCCAGTTAAAATAAACCATTATTATTATTACTATTATTATTATTATTATTATTATTATTATTAATTATTGAATAATTTCAAGGGAAAAATTGTTCCGGGGCCGGGTATCGATCCCGGGACCTCTGGTTAAAGGGAAAAGTTGAGACGGTGTCGGGTGGAGTTCCCGGGTAGCTCAGTGGTAGAGCGCTGGTACGTTCAACCAGAGGTCCCGGGATCGATACCCGGTCCCGGAACAATTTTTCCCTTGAAATTATTCAAATCTGCTTTACAGGGAGCTTCACCTGAAAGACTAGATTTGCATTATTATTATTATTATTATTATTATTATTATTATTATTATTATTACTTGTAACTACTGTATAAAGTTACATGATAATTTCTTAAATAGAAGACAAGATACTAATTATATCCAGCTAAATATATGTTTTGAACCACTGCGTGCCGCCGACCTTGGCGGCTAAAGGTCGTTCGTGTGTAAGCAGAAAACGCTGTCACCGGTCGCGGGGACCGACTGCATGACAGCGACTGCAGTTGGACTGCCGTCGGGGTCAACGCTCGTGTGTAAAGCAACCGGCGTTTTCCATTTACAGCCCAGTTACTTTATGGTGGCAGCTCGTCGACGCGAGAGAGGAGAAGGTTCGACTGTGGAAGGGAGACCGATCCGAGACGGAGGGAGCGTTTTCTCAATGGAGGGAGGCAAATACAGTCATATTAGAAATGAAGTCTCATGTTGCTCTCGCACGTTGCGGCGTCTGCATAATTTTGAGCTCCTGTCACTGTGTTCACTTCATACTCCGGAACAATAGTCATTAATAAACACTAAAGAAGTAAACTAACATGGAAATACAATGAGCAACAGTTCGGACAATAATAAACACTAAAGTAAACTAACATGGAAATACAATGAGCAGCAGTTCGGAACAATAATAAACACTAAAGAAGTAAACTAACATGGAAATACAATGAGCAGCAGTTCGGAACAATAGTCACTAATATACACTAAAGTAGTAAACTAATGGAAATACAATGAGCAGGAGTTCGGAACAATAATAAACACTAAAGAAATAAACTAATGTGGAAATACAATGAGCAGCAGTTCGGAACAATAGTCACTAATAAACACTGATGTGGAAATACAATGAGCAGCAATCGAATCACTATATTTAACAGTTAATCGCTAATTAATAATGAAATATACATATGCGTAAATACTGGTAATGTTCATAAGTGCTTCACTGTTACCTTTCCCATCATCATCATCATCATCCATGTAAAAAATGGCGCGGGCTTCTTCTCTGTACTTCTTTATTTTCCTCAAATACTGCAAACTTTTGGCCCTAATGCTGTGATGCTCCACCAGAATTTGGGGATTATTTTGTGTTTTTTTTCAATGAAATCCTAATTTCAAAATAACTTTCCTCAAAGTCGAGATACCTCCCTGAAAGTCGATAGTCTTTCAATTTCAATGATATATATTTTTTAAGTGTGGGCTGCTATTTCTGTGAAATATAGAACTCGTGCTTTGGTTCGTCTTATGACAGCTTCATTAAAGTTGTCCACAGTTGATTTTAGCGCCGATTATCAATGTCTTTATTCTCCCTTATTATTTGGCTAACACAGCTCTCAGACACAGCGGTAAACTCTGCTAGAAGTTTTCCAACATTTGTTTTTTTTTCTTCCGGCGCTATCTTCATAAAACGCTACACGTTGCTCACGACTTCTCGCGACTGCGAATGCAATACCCGACCTTTCAGTTTGCTTCTAACAGGCAGTATTTTCACAAACAGAAAATAGCAGTGAATCCAGACAATAAATACTACACACTAAACAATACAAAACAGAAGCACTACAATTATTTAAGTGACGAAATGAAATGTACGTAACAAACACATTAAATTGCAATGCACAAGACAGTGGTGGTGTACTACGTCCTTAGCGCGACTGTACGCCCATACTAACGTTCCCGAGATGTGACCGCTAGCGCAGCCAGGGGAAGACTAAAAGGAACACCCCTTCGAACAAACAGTGAACTCGCCCAAACCACTGCGTCGCCAGGCCAGAGCTGTCACCATAAAGTAACTGGCCTGTAAATACATTACCGACTGCATCCCCGCGACAAGCCGCTAAGGTAGACTGCTTTTTGCAGATTGATCTTCTTCTGGAATGACCTCACTTTATCATAAGCTTTGAACACAGTGCTGGTTGAGCCTTGAATAGACGAACTGAATTAGAGGTCTAATTTAGTTTGGAAAATATATCTGTCATATAAGCCAAAGTGGCCAGCCAATTGTTATTTAAAAACAAATCCACGTACTCATTCTTACAATCGTTCAAAAACAGTAAAACTTCTTTAACAATATCCTTAATCATAGAAAGGATGAGTTCCCCACCTATAGAATGAGGTTTTCCAGCTTTAGCAATACGCAAACTAGCCAAGTATAAAGATTTCAAAGCCTTTGAATTCAGTGACCCTACTTCAGATATAACAGAAGTTAAAGTTAAAGGGCGGACTCTGCTATCCTTATGCAACTCATGTCCATACGAGCAGGTTGATTTGTTGTTTTATTTCACCTGTAATCTGTTTTGAATGAGTTTGGAAATTTAGAAAATAAAGTGTCACATACATCTAGAATACACTCCTTTAACAATATCCGAATCTATAAATGGCTTAATTTCTGCTACGTGGCAAGATGCTTTTGTTGTCAATTCATTTTAATGTACAGGGAATACATTACTTTCTGTACAGATATTACGGAGTTTTTGACATTTTCAGTTTCTCTATCTTTGATTTAGAATCTTCTGAGTATCTGTTACAAAAATTTGAATGCACGCTATGTCTATTAAGATAAAACATTTATAATCCAGTATCATATCAAGACGTAATAAGACATGAGACATGACACTGCTGTACCTTTTTTTAAAATGAAAACAAATACGCGTCGCTGTTGAACACCTCACTGGTAGTAAGGATGCAGGGTAACCACAGTTTTCCCCAGTTGCACATTATTACAGAAATTAAAAAGAAAAGGTAAAAAATAGTAATAGTGGGCCTAATATTAGTTCAATAGCCGCAATAAATCACTTTAAGAGCCGCATGCGGTTCGCGGGCCGCGTAGTGAGAACCACTGGTCTACACTTTTTGTTATTATATCTGTGACGTGGTGACGCTTAGGTTCCACCATTCGCTTCCTTTGACTCGGACACCAAAACCCGACACGGAACGGAGCGCAGGCGAGTGCGAGTCTAGGCGAGACATGGCGAGGCGAGGCGAGCTCACCGTCCACACTCTCGCGCTCGCCTTGGCTCGGGTTGACTCGGCGAGAGTGTGTTTGATATTAATAGGGCATACTCGTACAATATAGGGACATCTCGACACGCTAAGGGAAAATGTTAATTTTGAGACCAATTTATGCAATTTTTATTCCAATTTTTCCCCTAATGGACATGTTTTCCATACATTTCATATATATCCTGCCATTGTGATAATTTTGTATCACTGTATTAAAAAAATACAAATTGATGTCGAAGTGTCGACTTCTCCCATAATGGGGGAGATTTCGACATATTATTACAAGCATACGAAACACTTTAAAACCCGACATTTACAACAAATTTTGCTCCTGAAATATTTCTAAATATTTTATAGTACTCGTAGTTTCGTTGGTGTCATGTGCCATTTTTCACACGTCTTGTGAAACCATTTTTTTGTATTCTACAACACACTGAATACAAAGTCCTCTAGCATTGCCATCGTAGTAATAACCACTACACGCGGAACAATAGGTTTTTTCTGGATTGTCCAGAACGTTTGATCAACTAGCTTCCTCTCCCTTCACGCCTAGCATTAGACGGCTTCTTTCTGTGAGAAAGCCTAACTTATTGTTGTCGTTTATTCTCTTTCAGCTATTTCCTATAGTTTTTAGACGTTAATCTGCGTCTTGCAATTTTCCCACGCTTTTGCCACTAGATGGAAGTGTTAGCATCGGAACTGGCGACAGTTCTTCAAAGGCAGTAGACTGTCAGTAGGTGAGGAATTAGGCAAGTTTAAATGTCCTTGTGCATATGGTGTCTGTGGTGTTTTTGGAGACGTGATAATGTCTTCTTCAGCGCGAATTTCATATCAATTTTCGGCTAGAACCAGATATACTCAAATATGTTATCCTGCAGTAGCCCTACGTCAGGATGTCAATTCTCTTACGTCGTTAATTGTTAATTCATATATAATTTAGAATCAAGGCGAAGGATGTGTCGAACTAATTGATCTTCCGTGTTTGTATCTAAAGTTGTGTTTTTTTTCTATTTGTCCGATATCAGTGAAAATTAAAATATAAAATAAAAAGTAAGATTGGTTTTAAGTGAAGATGAGTAGCTTCATACGTGCAGACAGACACACACGAGAGAAAAAAACAGATAGAAGGAAAAAGTGGCACTAAAAAACTCCATGATGGATTGCGAACTCTCCTAAAAATGTTGATTGAGACAGTCCCCCAGAAGAACCACAAGCAAAATCAGGGACAATTCGACACATGTCGAGATCTTCCTAAAGCAGTGTCGAAATATCCCCGAGATGCAACTTCAATCAAAAGATAACAGCACACTCGAAACAAAGATAACTGTTTGAGGGTAATAACTTTGGGACTTCTACTAACCTGTAAAATGTAGAGTAAGGAAAGGTATTTTCGTGATATAGGTATATTCGTGATAATTTTTGCAAAAGCTTTCAAGAATATGCCTACTGTAGGAAATAGTTCTAGCATCTCCTAGTAATACTGCATTGTGTCACGGAAAATGAAACATGATTGATTCCATCTTAGTTTGCTTGTCCTGGCCGTAACAGGAAGTTGTATTGTGCGCTGCATGTTTTCTTAAGAATTTCGATAGCTTTTGAACTGTTTGTAGTGTTGCAGTGACTACTCAGCACATATTTGAAATAAGAGGTCCATACTTGTTCTGTACTGTAGTACATGAGTTCCTCTAACTATACATATATTTAGATTATATTACTGATGTTAATGGCGTCAATTAAACCTTAGGAAATGGACGCGACTTCTTAGCTTTCTTCTCGTGAAAGCGATGGCTGCCGAACAAGCCTCATTATTTTGGCCGATAGTAAGGTTTCTGTACCTTTGCCAGAAAAACTTATTTGAAGAAAATTATTACCCGTAAAACATATTTCAATTCTATTTCTATTAATTTAGTGCCTATCACGAAATTACCTACCCTATTTTGATTTTAGGTCTATGGTGCAATCAGCTTATTGCAGCCGCCAAAATGGTGAAGAAGCAAAGTATCTAGTATAAAACTGCAAAACAAATGGATGTGTCATGGAGTTCACTCAAAGATTTCATGAGCAGAAATGATGGTAATGGAAATCAGACTCCTAAATTAGGAAGGCTTTTTGCTCTTACATCTGATCTGGAAGTACGACTGTATATTAATTATACGAGGGTGGATCGAAAAGTAACGCACAACAATAAAAAAAACGTTTAATAGGTAAACAAAAATTAAAAAATACACAAAAGCTACTCTTCTACATAGGTGCCAAGTTTCTCAAAACATTTCTCCCATCGTGGTACCAGTTTCAGTATACCCTGTTGATAGAAGTCCGTTCGGTAGGAATATAGGCATCTGCGGCCAATTGATTGCAATTCAGCATCGGTCGCAAAGCGATGGCCGTCCAGGAATTTCTTCATGGGATCAAACAGATTAAAGTCCCACGGTGCAAGGTCTGGAATTTATTATGGTTGTTGGAGCACCTCCCAACCTAATGTGTTGATTTTCTCATGAACAGAAGCTGCAACATGGGGGAGAGCATTAATGTTACGGCGTTTGTCACGAAGGGCACGACACAAATTTACCAACGTTTGAATGTAGGCTGCAGCATTCACAATGGTCCCGTGCTTAGCAAAGTCCACCAACAAAACACCACGCATATCCCAGAACACTGTCACAAGCACTTTCTTAGCAGATTGCGTAACTTTGAATTTTTTCTTTACTGGGAAAGCAGCAGTTTTCCACTCCGTAGAGGCCTGCTTTGTTTCGGGCGTGTAGTGGTACGCCCAGGACTCATCACCAGTGACAATTGCTTCCAGAAAGTCATGCCCTTCTGCAGCGTAACGCCTTAAGTGGTCCAAGAATGTCATCATTCGCTGGCCCTTGTGGTGGTCTGTCAGGTTCTTAGCCTGGTGGTCTGTCAGGTTCTTAGGCACCCAGCGGGCACTAACTGTATGAAATTTAAATGTGTCATGCACGATATCGTATACCACACCGTATGAAATGTTGAACTGCTGAGCTAAGGTTCGCAGTTGGATTCGCCGGTCGTTCAAAATTGTCGCCTCAATGCCTGTGCTATTCCGCTGGGTTGCATCTGTTACCGACCTCCCGGAACGTGGCGAATCACAAAGGTTCTCACGGCCGTCTTAGACGAATGCGCAACATCTGCAGATATTGCTACAGTTCATATAATCTTTCTGTACAGCCACACATGTCCCTGTGAATTTTACTAGGGTTATTTTCTTTAGTCCATAAAACTTGCACAACACTTCGCTGTTCTTCACAAGTTGACCATAGTAACATGCGCCCATCTTTGTTGCGTAGTTCACGCACACGCTTCTCTCGCTAGAGCTGCACATGGAAAAAAAAATTGTGTCTGTAGCGAAAACTTCAAACTGTAGCTCGGTGAAATGTCAACATCCCAGCCGCAATACGAATGCAGGAAAAAATTATTGTGCGTTACTTTCCGATCCACCTTCGTTTTATAGAAATGCAAGAGTTGGGATTGGCTTGATGGTGCCAATTATGAAAGTGGCACACCAGATGACCAGGAGTATCGGGCGAGAATATTTGTTGAATGGCGATAGCGAAAGTGCCAGTAACTGATGGTAGTTTAATTTTAAACAGAGATACATCTCACAATAAGGGCTCCTGAAAATCTTACTGCCAAGAACTCACAAGAACTGTAAATGTGTTTATGTTTCATGTTTTGTTCTTTGTTTAATGTTTTTAACTTTATTAGCCCTAAGATGTTTGAGAGACTGTTGTCCGGACGATCTCTTATTTTTAGATCAACAGTCCCTGTGAAATGTTCAAATGATAAGTTATTTCTACATCAACAGTCCCTGTGAAATGTTCAAATGATTTTTTATTTCTACATCAACAGTCTCTGTAAAATGTTCAAATTAATCAAAATAGCCCTGTCTCTACATAACGGTCATAAATGAACTGTTAAAACTGATTAAATATGCCATATCATTGAAATACATTTATAGGTTTGTGTAAATAAAAGGTCATCTAATAGGTTAGTGTTTAAAAACACTGTTGTGAATTTATATAAAAATACAGGTGACCTGATATGAAATAACTATATTTTTTTTCATTCACGAAATTGCCTTGCCACTATCACGAAATTAGATACCCCTCTCACGAAATTACCTACAGAACACGCACATTTTCAATCCTATTTTTTATTAATAATTAAAACTAAAAAAAGTAAATACACCTCTCTGTTGTTAGAATAATCCCATTGGAATAGAATAATATAGTATCATTCCCAAAATGGGGAACAGCTAGCCATAATATTAAAAATATCACGAAAATACCTTTCCTTACCCTATATACTATAATCTGTGCCTCTCTAATATTACGCACATCCAGTCAAAATATAATAAACTATAGGTGGTATATATTTCATGACCGAAAAGAAAAGTGTAACTCACATTCATTGTGTTTATTGCCTTCTGTGAAGATAGAACACAAGTTCAGACTCACTTACACAGAGATTAAAACACAGTCAACACAGATCTCATGTAGTTCGACCTTTTTCTCTAGGAACAGTGCTCGCAATGGCTACTTTTCATAGAAGTGTTGAGATCTCTCAAATGTCGAGATCTTCCAAAATGATCCTACTTCGTGTTGATGTATAGTGTGATTCAGTTTCTAATTTAGTTATGTCATATCACGGTAATATAATTAAGCGTACTGCATGTAGTGAGCGGAATAGGGTGCATGACAACGCTGTATAATAATTATTAGACTTCTTTGGATTGCCACACGCAGCATGCAATCAGGTTGCCGATGTACGGTAGTATAGAGGAGGTGACCAACCGCCCGGTCTCGTAGTATAAGCAGTTCATGTTAAGAGTTGTGATCGGACCAAATAGATAGAGCAGCTACAGCTAATGTATACCTATGTAAGCACTTGCTTTTGCATTACTGTGGTTGGAATAGTCAAAGCTTAACATTTGTTCAGTGCAAACAAGAATTCAATCAAGCATACTACAATGAGAGTGTTGCTGTTCCAAACAATTGCCCCTGGAATATCCTTACCCCCGCAGCCAGTCTTGACCCGTTGGATAACGTGGTTGGATGCTCTTAATTATTATGCAAAATATTACGGCAAAATAATGGAGGTAATCGATGCATTGGATAGCACAGACAGTTCCGCTGTTGCAGCTGTAAAATCATTGCCTTCTGAACAGCTATTGGAAGACATTCTGTTCATTGAATCTAATTTTAAAAATCGTGTCCAAAAGCATCACCCTGTCAGAATCGTCTAAACTACAACTCTCAGAAGCCCTTAATATAGTGTATAAAGTATCACAAACCGTTATCCAAAATAACAATTCACTAATTTCAGAAAAAGTGAAATGTAAGTTGAGAAACATTATTGCTAAAAATTCTGCCTATTCACAACTTCGTATTATAAATGATGTACTATCAGGTCACGACAAGACATCTGAAGTTGGTGTACTAAAAAATAGGGACTTTCCGTTCTTCAAATATGCACCTATTACATCGTGTGTTGTTGAACGTACATTTTCCCAATATAAAATCTGTTTAAGTGACCATCGGAAGATGTTCATTTTGTAGTCGCTCAAAATGTACGTAACTCTTCACTGCAATGCACATATTCAAGTATGATGTGAGTATATTACATTAAATTTTAATAGTTAATATATCTCACTACAAAATAATTGTGTATTTACATGTTTAGACGTTTCCTACTTCAATGATCATTCATTATATTTCTTGAATGCAGGATACAGGTTGTATTCTAACCGCAGTATACTGCTCAGTGTTTACATTAGAGGCATACTCCATCCGTTGCACGTCCCCTTCTCATACAGTCTATACCGCGTGCGTAGTAAACCTTACGATTCTCGTGGCAATTCCACGAAGTCTAATTATTATACTCCAACGAAAAGTCGATCGTTTGTAAAAAAATAAAATATGGTTTATGTAACGACGCTGGCAACTGCAGAGGTTATATCAGCATCGCCGGCGTGCCGGAATTATGTCCTGCGGGAGTTCTTTTACATGCCAGTAAATCTACTTATATGAGCTTATCGCATTTAAACACAATTAAATGCCATCTACCTGGGCCAGGATCGAACCCGCAACCTCGAGCATAGAAGGCCAGCGCTACGATCGATCGTTTGTATTTCGCAGGTGCATTTTCACGTCTGTTGTCGAATCCAGTGCTTTAAGTGTAGTCTAGAGTTAAACTAACTGAGACTGAGTACAATAGCCAAGGTTTGATGAAATTACAGTGATCATTTTTGGTTCCTTAGGAGAAGCAAACTCGATGAATGAATGACATGAAGATGTATGAAATGTGATGTTTTGTCACAAAATTACACGCCATAAATTTCTTGAAAAAAATGCATGAATCTCGTTGTTGTGAGTGATGTTATTTTGTTGCATTCATTTGGTATATTGTTAAACCAAACAAATATGTGTAGATTTATGTCATTTTTGTATTCTTGTACTTTCGTGTGACTGACGTTCTAAATATAGGACACTGAAATCTGAGATAACTGAAAAAATATATAATAACTTTGTCGTATTATAGGAATGGAAATTAAGAGGAGTTAGGACTCATTTTTTCAACTTTTACATTTTTTAAAGTTATCATTATGAAATTTTATCAGAAGTTCATGCTCTCATGAATACATACTATACCAAATTTGAGCTCTGTGGGTTTATTGGTTTCAAAGTTAATCAGGGGTGTTGTAAATAAAATAGTACTAGGGCGCTTCGCTAAGAGTTTTTTGTTATGAAAATAATTATAATTGTTATTATCATGACTGTTACACTTTTACTACGTCATACTACTTTTGACCAATAAAACGGTACGAAAGGACGTCCTTTAAACAATCACACAATTTTATCACTTCCCTAGTATTTATTTTATCGCTTCCATAGCATTTATTTGTTTCTTTGTTTGCCAACATTTCAAACTGGAAATTCTTTATCATATTATACAACATGCTTTGCGATCATCATTTGTTTCCCGCATAGATAGTCGACTGAAAATGGCGGCTCCGTTCAAACGTTTTGGTGAAGATAGCATTAGTGAAATATAATTTTGATACGTCAATTAATATCTATTTTATAGTATTAGAGTACTTTATTTCTTCTAATCCTGTAATAGTCAATTCCCACTCGAGTTTTGATTTTCTCTAGATAAATCAAAACCTCTAGTGAGATTACTGTTGATAAAACCCCGACAAGACGCTCTTCAAGGAACCGCTTGTAAACCGCATATTTACAGGGACCTTATATTAGATGGGTATTCTAATTTTGGCTTAAATAGGTTATACAGACCTATAGTATCTATTACCATTTTTGTATTGAATTAAATCATTCGTGGACGGTAATACACTATTACTTCATTATGTAATACATTAAGGACATTAATTTACACTACCCGTATGTATTTAATATTTTCGACAGAAATGTCCTTTATAGTTTTTTTCTCGTATGTGAACCCTTACAATGAATAATCACATTTTCAAGATTTAAATATGAATTTACACTGAACGACATACCATCAGAAGAAGAGCTTTCCGTTTAATTCTTATTATAATGAGAATCACAGTCACACTGTCGCAGAAACTTCAATACGCCAAAGGAAACAAACTGATTAGAAAACTTTACAGAATTACAGCTGATTGAGAAAGATTGTGCAGGAAAAGGGTAGGTTAATGTAACTGTATATAGGCTTTACCGCAAAAGTAAAGGGCCGAATGAGAGGGTGAGATATTGCATGTATGTTTAAGTGCGCAGATAAATTTATTATTACTGTATATTACTATTATTATTATTATTATTATTATTATTATTATTATTATTATTATTACTAACATCATCATCAGAATCAGACTATACTATTAGTACTCATTAGTGCCGCTCCTGTTGTGCATATTACTAATCCATACTTATAAATACAAAGTTGAGTAAGACACAAGTAAAGCAATTACCGTATTATTTTAAAATTTAAAAATAAACAAGGCGCTCCTAGATTGCGAAAAATTACTTGGGTCTTGTTCTGGCATGATTACACCCCTGAAGTTAATAGCATTTGTTAACTTCTACTGTCGCATCTCGATTTCCCTCACACGTTTCTGCTGTCCTATCTGCAAATTCTAGTTGTTGGAGTGTTAGCCTTTTTCCTCAAAATATTTGTTGTTCGAAATTTGGAATCCTACGTAATATTATACAACTGTTTAAAATAATTTAAAGTAAAGAGCCCCATAAAGAAGTAACTGTCACGTTACTTTCTCCGTTTCGCCGACCCTGCGACATAACCACTCGGTCGGACAGTAATTTTATTATTACTGGATATAAAAAGTCCCTTACATGACTATTTTAAACTAATCAATAGGGCTAGGATTTTGATGACCTATAAATCATGAAAAAATGTCCTAAAAACGATGCATTTATGACCTAAAAATCGTTTAAACAAAAATACCTTAAAAATTGATCTTACATAATTGGCTTAGTAGGAAGAGAAGTTTTGTGCTACTTAATATTTAGACTAGTAATTAAATTAAATTAAATTTTACATAATTTTTTCTAAGTTGTACACTTTAATTATTTCACCTGATGTAGTTTCCACGTAGACTATCACAAGGCCACTCTTATCCGGAATTAGCAGGTATAGAGGAGTCTATATTGAAGGGGTGGTTGGACGTATCCATTACTTGGGATGTACTATGTTAAAATGGCAATATTTGTGTAGAAAAACGATTAAAATATTATACAAAATAATGAGTATTAATGGACAAAATATGTAAAGAAAATATCAAAGGAAATAAACATTATTTTACATTAATAATGGGGATTTATGGCCAAAATAAATGAAAATACCTAAAAAATGACGAAATAAAACAAAATATGCTCTTATGAGTTGAAACAGGCAAAAAATGCCCTAACAAATATGTCTCAAAACACTCAGTTTATCACATAACATATAAATACTAAAGCGGCAATGTTTCTGGCTTACTAGAAAAAAAGATGCAATTTCATCAAAATCCTAGCCCTACTAATCAAGCCCAAATTTTGCAGAAATACATTATATATATATATATATATATATATATATATATATATATATATATGCATACAAAATTTGATATGGGGTTTTAATATTTTATGTATATTTTGCTATCCGCAAATTTTTAACTTTCACTTTTATTATTTTTAAAAATAATTCATTATTATTGCATTTTAATCTATTAAAATTTATATTTTTCTGGGGTTTTTTTAATGTTCTCGTAGTAGGTTACCAGTCTCCTAACGAGTTAGTCTGATGGTGGGGCTGCCACCTTGAAGCACTAACCGACTGACTTCCACATATACTAGCCCCCTTGGGAGGGTTGCCACTTCTGCCAGTTTAGTCGTCATGAAGATAGTCTTCTACGCCTCCTTGCCATTATGGACTTCATCCGTTACCCTGGTTAAAATGCCAAAAAATGATGCTAAATTATAAATCGATAGGACAAAGAAACGTGGTAAGGCCGAGACTTCGATGTACAGATCAAGACTAGGGCCACATAAGTTATTAAATTTCCTGTCAGGAGTGGAACAGGCCGATCAACTCATGCCATGATGATATTAATGATGATTAAAATTTATATTAAATTTAATTTGACATAAGAACCCGGACCAAATTTTAATATGTTTACTTATTACGACATTCTCTGAAATTTTCAACCGATTCGGGGGAAGAATTGCATCGCGAGGAGCATTTTATAGACAGCAAAATGTTGAAAAACAAAGAACTGAGAAATCGGCACCTGATCTCTAATGCATTGCACAAACCTTTTGAAAATGTCCGCAGGTGACGGAACAGTGAAAGTGACGACATTTTCTGATAGACGGAGAATTTATCATGTTTGAAATGGGTAAAATCTGAAAATAAATTTGTTTGTTAAATTCCTAAAATTTCATTCATAACTGCCCTTGTACGCAAAAATAATAATTTTAAAAGAATAATATTGTTCTGTCGTAATTGGGTTAACACTAGATACACACATTTACATCTAATGAGATTTCGTATGCAGCACGTGCAGAACTTATGGCAGACATGAATCTCTGAATCTGCGTTGAATCCACAATTTACTTATATTCAACTGTAATAGAAATTACGAAATAATATGCAGAAATATTCGGTTCGTGTGAACAAATTTTATGCTACTACTGCATAATAATACTTAAACACACATCTATATTATGTCAGTAATGTAATATCGGAGATCTTTGTTGTATTTCAATCCTCTGAAATTAATTTTAGTAGAGGCATGGTTAACATATTTTACAGCTTCTATTATAGCCTCATGTTAGTGTCTGCACAGAAAAAAACAGCAGGCTATATTGCGCTATAAAACATAATAAAATGCTATACTGAGATTGCATGACTGGGATTTCAATTTCATGTGTTGGTTTTCTCTTCTTGTAAAGAATTACATTCAAAGTGATATTAAGGGCAGTACATCTCACTTGACGATATGTGTCAGAGAAAGAACAATTGTTTGTATGCATCTGAAGTCTGACTAGTGTAATATGTAGCTAGTCGGTGATGTATGCAATGGAGGGGAAAAGGAACTGGCCACATTACTCCATTATCTCCTGGCCTAGTTGTCCCATAAGTGGTGCCTTGTTGGTATCACTTGTGAGGTTCAGACCTGTCTTCGGACAGCTGACTCTACAACAACAGTGGTATTTTATCAGAATGTAGTTGGCAGTGATAGCGGTCACTTTGTGAATGCAGTAGATCTTTTCAAATGAAGTAGTTTTTATTTTCGTATTGTAATACATTGTGAGACTGACACAGTTCTGTTTCTTTTTTTAACGTGGAACGTTTAAGCGGACACCTATTTTGGAAAAATGTCCTTTACTAATTATTCCCTAATACTCTTGGCGTATCATGATCCTTAGTGGAAGCACGCCGATGCAACCTGCAGCATTCATTTAATTATTCATTATTTATTTATTTATTTATTTATTTATTTATTCTGGTGTAGTTAAGGCCATCAGGCCTTCTCTTCCACAATACCAGGAATACAAATACAATAATAGAAATAAACAGAAAAAATACACTATATACAGCATATCGTTACTGAAAGATAAATTAAGTTTTAATATCAACGTACGTACATGTAGGCTAATACATTCGAGATATTACTAGTGGCTTGAACAGCGAATACTGCATTTATTTTCTTGCATTGGTTATTATATTCATTAGCACTAGAATGACCGACGGGACATTCTTGCCCCCATTCAAAAATTTAAACACGTCTCTCTCTTCTAATTATTTCCAAGGAAAGTTGGGGGTTTCTGACTTTTAATATTCCTTGGTGTAGTCCATTTTGAAAAAAAAAAAGAGTTATACCTCTCGAACGCATAGTTTCTGAAAAACATGTTCTAAATACCTATAACGACCGACGAGACATTTATTAATAATAATAATAATAATAATAATAATAATAATTTCTTCATTTAATCTGACAGGATTAAGACCATAAGGCCTTCTCTTTCATCCTACCAGATAGCACATATAAATAAAAAAAAGAAATACAAACACTGATGAAAATAATACAAATTAAGTTAAAGCCCTATAGAGGGTCAACAGAGTCAAAAGAACACTACAGAGCTCTCATCGAGCTAATACAAGAAAATAGAAAGAAAACAGAGATAGCAATGATGATAGTGACAACTGATAACTGATAATAATAATAATAATAATAATAATAATAATAATAATAATAATATCATTACATATTAATTGTCAATTTTACAACAGCATAGTTACAATATTTACTATATGTCATGGGTTAAGGCGAAGTTGCGCAACCTGACAGGTGTTCAACAAGCAATTCCATGAACTAAAATGTGATTTTTTAATTTAAATTTGAATTTTGATAATGTCCGACAGTCTCTGACATGGTCAGGGAGAGAATTCCACAGGCGTGGAATAGATATGCTGAAAGATGATGAGTAGAAGGATGTTCTGTGCAGAGGAATAGAGAGAAGGTACATGTTCCGGGTTCGAGGTAATGAAAGGTAAACAAAACGAGATGCTAGGTAAGAGGGTGTGGAGGTATGGATGATTTTAAATAGTCATAAGAGAGAGTTGAAGAATCTTCTTTCTTTAAGTGGACTCCAAGACAACAATTCTAGTGACGGTGTTACATGATCGAAGTTTCTAAACGAAACGAACGCAGATATTGTGAACACGCTGTAGTCTATGGGCAAGATCAGTATTTAGATTCGTGAATAGAGAATCGCAATAATCGAAGTGGGGCATCACTAAAGTTTAGATCAGGTTTTTTTTTTTTTTGAGGCCGAGAGGTAAAACGTTGGTTAAGTGTCTGAGGGAATGAATTATGGAAAAAGTTTTCTTACACATGTAGGTCACTTGACTTTGAAAATTTAAATTTGAATTTAAATATACCCCTAAATTTTTTACTGTCTTACTATATGTAATTGTAGTATTATTTATTTTTGTATTTGATACAGTGGCTAGATCTATTTTGTTTAACGCTCGTTGATGGCCCATTATTATAGCTTGTGATTTGTCTGGATTTAGTCTGAGTCCAAATTTTTGCGCCCATTGAGCTACAGATGCTAGATCTTCATTAATTCTGGTCACAGAGTCATTGATTGTACAAGTTCGGGAATGAATGTAAAGTTGTAAGTCGTCAGCGTATAGGTGGTGTTTAGAATATTTTAAGATCTTTGTTGCGTCGTTTATATGAAGCGTAAAAAGTAACGGCGCAAGAACCGAGCCCTGAGGAATTCCGGTCTTGACGGTACGCCAATTGGAAGAATGACCACCGGCTGATATACATTGTTGGCGTTCGCGAAGGTAGGAATCGAACCAAGCAACGGCACTGTTAGAAAGATTGTAGTTTTTTAGTTTACATAAAAGGAGATCCGTGTCAACTGTGTCGAAAGCTTTGCTGAAGTCTAGTAATGTCAATAGTGTTAATTCTCCTCTGTCGCTGGCTTCTCGAGTGTCTTCAATCACTTTTAAAAGGGCAGTAGTAGTATTATGTCCTGCACGGAAACCAGATTGGTAGTCGTCAAATAAGCAATGCTCATTGAGGTAGTCAGTCAGTTGCTTATTTACTACGCGCTCCAGTGCTTTTGACAGAACTGGCAAGATGCTAATTGGTCTATAGTCGTTTGGGGATTCAGGAATTTTATTTTTCGGGATAGGTCTAATGAGGGTTTATTTCCAAAGTCGAGGATATGTAGAGGTTATGAGTGAGGCGTTAAAAATGTGGGTCAAGGTTGGTAGTATTACGTCAATAAATTTTTCTGGAGCAGTTTTATTCCTTCTGATCCTTCAGATTTGGTCGAAATACGCTTTATTGCCTTCTTTACGTCATCATGTGACAGGTACAGACAGTGAAACTTTTCCCTCTCTGGTAGGGTAATACTGTTTAGTTCGTCAATTGTATGTTGTTTTGTTGTTTCGTTCACGCCCGTTGTTTGTGTCAAAACAAAGTGGTCATTCAGTGCGTCGACTGTGAATGGTGTCCCGTCTGCTTGAGTCTTGCTGCGCCCTAAGCCTATTGTTCGTAAGTTCTTCCACAGGTCGGCTGAATCGGAGTCCGGTGTTATAAGTTCCTGGAAGAACCTCAGTTTTGCATTTCTTATTGCCTGAGTCGTTTTGTTTCGTAACTGTCTATAATGTTGAAGATTTGCGTCACTTTTATCTTGTCTGTACTTACGATGTGCCACGTCTCTAGAAGTCATTAGGGTCTTGATTTCAGTAGTCATCCAGGGGGCAGGAGTTCTCTTAACACGTCTCGTCTGAATGGGCGCGTGATTGTCGAATAACGATAATACATATTCATTAAGTCGGTCAATTTTTTCGTCTACTGTCCGTAATGTCCAGATAGTATGCCACGGTACTTTCAGCACGTCTGCAGTTAATGCTGTATCGCCAACACGTTTTAAGTCACGGAATGTTACAGTTTTGTGCTCAGGCTTGGGACATTTGAGAGAATATGTGAGATAAATTGTGTCGTGACCTGATATGCCTGAAGCTGCACACTGACCGTGATTTAATACACAGTCAGTATTATTTGTAATTATAACGTCAAGTAGTGTTTCACTATGCTGAGTGTGATATATCGGTTTGAGGGGAAGTACAGTCATATTACACGATTGGAAAACTGTCAGTAGTTGTCTAGTAGAATAGTCTTCATTTGTAATTAGATTTGTATTGAGGTCACCCATCATTACAACATGTTCATAATTAGGAAGAACATTGACTAAAGCTGCTTCAATAGAAGCGATGTCATTTAAGCTGGGCGGTTGATAGATAACACAAACAAGACATTTAGAGAAAGATAAATTTATTTCTACGAATAACATTTCAGCGTGAGCAGTAGGTTCACTAGGAGAAGCATAAATCGTTTTGGGGTTTAGGTCTGACCTAACGTAAGCTGCAACGCCGCCTCCTCGCCTATGTACTATGTACTGGTCTAGATCGAAAAGGCATTGACTGTGCCGTATTTCGCTTTGTTGTGAAAAGTTGTGCAAACTGTGAAATGTTCGTTATCGGTTGTAATAACTGTAAATGGCTAAAAATACAATAATTTGAATAATATGGGACAAGGAGACGTTTGTGGTACTATAAATACTGTAAGAAAAAGAGGTCAGAGTTATCCTTCTTCCGAAAGATCCAGGAAGGTGAGTTTATACAATATAATATATATTTTATGAAAATAATATATAAACCTTATGTATTTCACATTTCAATAGTGGAAGGAAGGTGTTAATTTTTTCTAAAGAATACGATATCGAAAGTACAATACATTTTATCGTCTGCTGGGGAAAGAGTCTGTGATGAGGCGATAGTAGCGATCCTGGTGGTGAGCAACTATCTATGTTTGCATATTTAGTAAGTATTGAGCTTCGTGACTGTATATATTAGACTGTGATATCACCAACAAATGTTTTTCGCATGACATTGTAGGAATCTGTTTTTCACGATACCAATCACACATATTCTAAAATTCCAATAGAATAAAACCAAAAACTTTTCCAAGTATATTTCCTTAAAAATGACTTGTAACTCTGAAATATTTAATGAGTAATTCATATAATATTAACATAGCTAACATCAGGGAGATGTTTGAGCAAAAATTGCAACAATATATTTAATATATTAATAACAAAACCGTTTAGGCCTAGGTAAACAATGTGTACCGTATATGAAATATTCACACACTACTACAAACTGAAGACTGCATATTTTTGGACGATTAATACTTCCCACTCAGCTCGGCTCGGCTTGGCTGTAGCAACAAAAGAATCTACCTGCAACCCCCCGCACCGATGGCAAGAATACCTCAGGTCCCAGTGCTAAACTCGTCGGAGGAAGACAGTAAGCGGTCATTACGAATTAACGTATACCCATTCAGATTAACAATAGCATTAGTTAATGACGGTTTTAACCAGGATTCATATATTAATATAACATGAGTATTCAAAGGTGAAAATATTGCGTGAATTTCATTGATGTGGGAAACTAAACTTTGGGTATTAACGTGAGCAATTTTAAGAGAGTGAGGATATTCGGAGAAAGCTGTTTTTATGACATACAGAGCTTCAGGGGTGCAGTTTGGGTCTATGGTAGTAAGGGGGACAGGGCAAGAGGAGTAGAATGGGACAGGCTCATTGCCTTCTTCCTTGTCAGAGTCTGTCGGATTTCTATTGTAATGTGCTAATGTTGCCAACTTAACGGCTATTCACTTGTCTCAATGCTGAAGTTTACAGACGTAAATTCTAAAAGTACGAACTTATAACTATGTTTATATGACTAAACTAGATACTGGTAAAGTAGGTATAATACGACGATATATAAACAGTTAAGAGCTAGGAGAAAATAATTACAAAGATAGAATAAGTTGTATTACGAATGCCTCTGTTTCAAAGTTTATGTGGCACTGACTCACTCTTTAAACTATATCACCGACACGGGAAATGCGTCTCTTAGAACCTCCATCTTTAACGTGTATAACACCGTCCAAAGTCCACACATTGGTAAGGCCATACCTGGTGATACACTGCTGCAGCAGATTGTATCTCATCCGCGTCAGATCTTCACGGATTTTCGTAGAACTCCCCTTCAGACCCCTCTTGTTTCTGAAGACCTCGCTTCGCTTCCTGTAACTAACGAACTTGACTATGACAAGACGCGTAGCTCCCTCAACTCTTCTGCCTACCTTGTGGCTTCTGTCAATGTCCTCTAGCTTCAGTTCCACACCAATTCTTTTTGCCGTATCTATAACTATCTTGTCTGTGTCCTCGTCGTTTTCCTCGGGCACCAAAAATTCGCAAACGCCTCTGGTACTGCTCGAGATCGTCTGTTTTTTCCAGAACATGCACTTCCAGTTTTGCTATTTTGTCGTCCTTTTCTTTAAGCGACTGTTCTAACTGCTTTATCACTTCCGTGTTCTTCTCTAAAGGCCCATTCACAATGCAAATTAAACATAACCGTAACATAAACACAGAAGTTTGCGCCCAGGCTACCAAACGGGATCATTCACAATGATTCACATAAGCATTGACATAAACATTACCGTAAGACGTTAACATGAAAGTTTGCAAACTCCAAACTTTCATGCTTATGCTTACGTGATTTGCAAACAGATCACAATCGTGGAGCGCTGAAGTATATGACAGAATATGAGGAAATGACGTCGTTGTTATGTTTCCATGGTTACCAAGTATGTTTGCTGTTATGTTTATGTTCCCATCGTGAATGATCTTGATTTTACCGTAACGTTTATATTCTTAAGTTAACGCTTTCGTTATGTTTAATTTTCATTGTGAATTAGCCTTAATGTTGCCCTATGGTAACTCACTACTACTATATCACGTATTATGTTGGAAATACCTTCCAACATGGCTCGGTCTTGTACAGCGTCCTTCAACACACGCCTCACACAATCCTTCATATTCTCTTCAATCACTTTATCTTTCTTGGGACCCATGATTAATTCCAAGAGCTTATTTAAAACTGTAATGCGATTAACCAAAATTAACACACTTCGCACTATAGAACTCCTACTTTAAGAGCTTTCGTCGAGAGCCCAACTTTGCTTACAGAGCACTGGCCGCCATGACACTAGTGACTATACCCACATAAAAATTAAGCGTTACTGGTCGTTATAAATTATTAGCGGTCATCAGTTTTGTCGATTACTCATAGAAAAAACATGATTGGTGAGTCGTATGTAAAGCAAAGCGTGTCGTGTCGTGGAGCTGTGTTGAGAGACAGTGGTGGGGCGATGGGGTCGTTTTGGTATGTCGCGGGTGTCTTGTAACAATCTATTTAGAGTAAAAACCATGCGTTTACAATGAGCTTCAGCAGAAGACGTCGCGGTCTTATAACAAAGAAACAAATTCACTGTCGGCACAGAAGTTCAGGCTCCTGACAGGACAAAGTGGGAAGTAGTCTCTACTAATGCTGTAAGAAGTTGAAGGTGCAGACAGCAGAATGTTTTCGGGACAATACTGGTCCTTCTCCAAAAGCAAAAAGGCGTGTTATCACTGTAGGCTAATTGTCTCAAGTGCTTAGAAGACTTCGATGCATTTCTGGTTAGAAGACCTCGATGCATTTCTGGATATTCTGTATGTAAGCAGTGACACTGGAGCCAAAAAAATAGAAGATAATCCTCTCTGGTCAGAAAAATGGAGTATCCCAAACTGCAGTCGGTTCAAAGAAATCATAAGATTTTCTAGATTTGATTTGAGGTCAACTCGCTCGGAACGAATGAAAGAAGATATATTAGGTACCTGCAAGGACTGTACTCCCACATATATACCCGTGTGAAAAGTAATGTAATTTAGGCTGAGATTTATCATGTGTATCATACTTTTCAGTATGTTTTTACTTATCTGTAGTAAGTTTCAACATGTTATGTAAACCTTTGACTTGACTGTACTTGAAGTAGCAAGAAGTCATATTTCTTCAAGACATATAGCAAAATATACGTCAATTACCTACATAAGATATTATGTACGAGATTTACGTGAAAAGTTTCCTTTTATGTCATTTTACATGAAAATATATGGAAACAGCAAATTTGTAAGATGACTGTACTTGATGTTTAAAATTCTAAAAATGTTATTTGATGATCATAGTCTCTCTTCCATGCAGAATACCCATTTCTTATATAAAAATACCAGTTTCCGGTTAAGACGCATCTCATTACGGACGGGACATTTTTGTTCCGGCGCACAGTGGTCCAAAATTCATATTTAGGAGGACAAAAGTAGAAAAATGACATGTAGAAAAATGAAATAAAACCCTTAAATTATTTTTCCTATATAACTGAGTAACACTGAATTGATAATCTTAATCAGCGGAGGTGGCTGCAGAGCGAGATAAGAAACCGGTAACATGCCACATTTCGCCACCCAGCATTCTTACTCAGCATGCACCGCGAGTCTGCCGTTTTCTTTGTGCTGTAACTCTGTTGTAAGTGGTCGATTCCATACATATTTGGTATCAAGATGTCAAGTAGTTCTTTAGGTATGTAACACTGTTTGCTTTTGTTACATTTAATGTTGTTATAGCATGTCAAACTAGCATTAATGGTTACGGGACAAAATATAAATGTAACCATTGAGTGCAGACTTGGCTTAGGTAGAGAAAAAAAAACACCCTTTTTTCCGTCCCAAAATGATTTTTTTTTCACTTCCTCGAGTATTTAACTCTATTTTAAATGCAGTCTTAAGGTGCGCAGATTTGCGGAAGTAATAAATTATGCGCACTATTCTTTCCAGATGCAATAGTGCAATTTTTCTCGATTACAGTTATTTAAATATTTGTGAACCGAATCTGCTTCCGAAGTAACGTTCAGGGAATTCAAGGTGGCAGCTTGTTAATTATGTATCAAATAAGCTTCCCGAGTGCCCAAAAGGTGCAGTAGTACCTAAAATGTTACATTTTCCCCATAAGATAATTTATCGCTGGAGAAAGAAGGATAAAGAATATTAGTTTTCTTTTTAACGAAATGAACATTGTGTTAGTGAAATATTTATTAAATTATGTTCTCGTCGTGATAGTAATGAAAATTTAGAGAAAATTTATCCCTGGAAAAAGTGGCTGCCCAAGAAAGTTTTTCCTTTACAGCAAGTATGAGGTCGAAACAAAGACAATCCAGAGAATTAGAGCTTGTATACGAAACAAGTTTACTGCCTGTAACTAATGTATAAAGTGTCAAGAAAATCTGTTAGACAGAAGAAAAGTTACTAATTTTGTTTAAATGCATTCCCCTATAAGGTGCAGTTCCTCTTATACTAACGTAATCAGAGTTTGTACACAAAACAAATGTACTACGTGTAACTACTGTATAAAATTTCATAGCAAACCTGTTATATAGGAGAAAAGTTACTAATTTTGTCTAATTGCGCCCCCCTATAAGGGGTAGTTTCACTTAGACCAACGTAATGAGAGCAAATTAAAATGTACTTCTTTATATAGGCAAATGATTCAATATGATGGACGCACATAAACATATACCCATGGAGTTAAACACTCAAATAAATGAAGAACTGAATCCTGGAAAAATAAGGTAGAACAATTAATTTTGAACTTGTAAATGACTACATATCTTATTGTCTTATTAAAAATATCTGAGAAGGAGTTTATGCATACAAAGTTTCTGTTTCCATCTGTATAATTTTTATGTAGGCCTACCATAACTTACATTCCAGGCACTGTCACCTGGTGCACATTCTGAATAAGATAACCCAATACAGGCAATATGTCTGTGTCTTCTTCGTTACTTTCCTTTCTTGAATTATTCTTTGTTTCTCGACTGGTCTTAAGATTCCATTTCTCAATACTAAAGTCTCCTCTTGTATTTTTGCTGAAGAAATTCATTATCCTTTTTCGATATCATCTCCTCTAGTGCTTTCTTAACTGGAGAGTCGGTATACATCGCGGTAGACAATTTTCCCCTTATGTCCTCATCCGTAGCTTACATACAATACCGAGTGGGAGCCTGGAATTGGATATTAAAATCCTTGGCCCCTTGACCACATTTATGTTTTCTAACTTTACAGCACTGACAGTTCGTAACATCTTATTATCAGCAGAAGTAGTTGCTCTATCAGTTTTTTAAAGTCCTCATTTTCTCATTCACTGCAATGAACATATATGTTTTATATTTACAATCAATTAAATTGAACTTATATAATAACAAATTGTATGAATAAGCAAATTATGTATTGTATAATTTATATAATAATATAAAGTAACACAACGGGTTAGGTTAAACACCGTGCCAATCTGCCCCTAACAACTGTGTCAACTTGTAAATGACAATTAAAATTTATTACATGTGCCGTCTATGCTTATCCTTATTTAACAAATATATTGGTTATACAATATTTTGTTACATAATATATCTATTTAAACGTTTTCGGCTCTATGGAGCCATCATCAGAAACAAGTAAGCCCATATGTATTGTATGGTGTGAGTACACTATATGTTGCCGTACAAGTAAACTCAATTAATATTAAAAATTAAAATGACATGTTTCTATGTAAAATCAATAATTGTATGGCAGAAATTACAATATAAATACAAAGCGGCTCTATGGGCCGTAATAAAGTGTTACATTTGCTGATGATAAAATTAACTAAAATACTTTAAAATTGTTAAGATCAGAATTAATAGTCGTCCAGTTTGATGGTTATGTAGCTTTCCATATTTGGTAGGAGCTGGGGCAACAGTATGATGAGTGATGATGTGTTCTTGAGTTCACTGGAGGCAGAAAGCAACTGCTGCTAGTTTATTTTATTAATATTTTTCTTAATGCTGCTAGTTTATTTTATTAATATTTTTCTCACAAAATAAATGCATAGAAACATGCAGCTACCTCATAAATACTTGCAGTAAAATTTCATCCAGATTGATTAATATTTGGCATAAGAAAGTTGGTGTTGAATCAACAAAAATGAACACAGAAAAATAGATTTGAAAATAAAATGAATATTTATGTAAATTAATATTCTCCTCCGCTACATTCATCTAGTAACTTCAGGGAGCCAACAAAAAGTTACTAGATTTGTAATCAGAAATTTAAAAAAAGAATTCTTCGATGAAAAACAATTTTGACAGCTCTTTAAATTTCACGCCCTCTTCCAGCCTTAATTTAAAAAGTGTAAACATACGAGTATTTGTAATCAGAATTGAGCTGAATCCATTTGGGGTATGAAAATATAAATTCTGAATAAGTGAAATAGCTAAAAAAATTTTGGAAAAATTGTCATGATTTTCAGTGGAGTCTTCCCTTAATCAGAGAAGTTGAAGACCACCTTTTCGAAATGCCTTTGAATTGAAGATGGCGTCCAACATTCCGGGCTCCTCACTAACCGTGAGGAGACGTTTTGGAAAGCGTGGCATAAGGTCTCGTCGAAATGCGACGAAAGAACATTTGAAAATGGGTCATGTCATGGACCGTCTAGCTCAGTGGCCATCAAATCGATGCCCTGCGACGTCATCTCAGCCTGCTCTGAAGTCCGCTGCGCTCATGTTTCGCTACCGCAGGCACAGCGGATGCTCGCGGTGGTGGCTCCTTTTTCGTGATAATGCATCGTTCTCATATTGATCAAATTAAACTTAACGTAATGTGAATGCCTAATACTGGTTTATATGTATGAAACCAATTGGTTGATAAGTTAGGGCAGTGGTTCCCAACCTTTTTTCACTGACCACACACTTTACTGATCGCCCACGATATCGCGACACACTTATTTGTTTGTAATAATAATAATAATAATAATAATAATAATAATAATAATAATAATAATGTAATAATAATGATAATAATAATACTTACTTACAAATAGTTTTTAAGGAACCCGCAGGTTCATTGCCGCCCTCACATAAGCCCTCCATCGGTCCCTATCCTGTGCAAGATTAATCCACTCTCTATCATCATATCCCATCTCCGTCAAATCCATTTTAATGTTATTCTCTCATCTACATCTCGGCTTCCCCAAAGGTCTTTTTCCCTTCGGTCTCCCAGCTAACACTCTATATGCATTTCTGAATTCGTCCATACGTGCTAAATACCCTGTCCTTCTCAAACGTCTGGATTTAATGTTCCTAATTAGGTCAGGTGAAGAATGCAATGCGTGCAGTTCTGCGTTGTGTAAAATAATAATAATAATAATAATAATAATAATAATAATAATAATAACTTCTATGTAGTGTCTGACATACAGTGTTGTAGATAGGTCGATGTTAACACGCAATCGAAAATTCTAAAAAAAAAAAAACAAGCGGCAACTTGAGTGGCAATAGAAAAATAAAACAAAGATACTGTATGTGTCAAATATCCCAACCTATTTATGCTGGATGTCCGATAAAAGATTTTTATTATAGTTTTTGAAAACTCGTCTATTTAAATTAATGTGAAGTCTGTTCTTGGTGGGCTGCACAGTTTATCAATACGTGTCCTTATGGTTGACAGGCCAACACGTAGGGCCTAAATCACCTTCAAGATTCAGCAGTCTGTTCCTCTGTTTAGATTCCATTATTTTTATGGTAGAAAATGCTGATTCACACAAGTATGACGTTGAAAATGGCAGCAAAATGTTTATGTCCCTACTTGCGCATAAATCCAAAAATACTGCACTGATTTGTCTATAAATTGTTTTCATAGTAGAATCACATGACAAACCTAGTAACTCATTTTTCTCGTTGACAGGTTGATGGCATTTTGAATGTTGATCTCATCAGAAGTACAAAAAGGATCAATTACCCAGTCTAACTCTGAAACGGAGAAGCTAGGGAAGTACTTTGTTACTGAAGTTTGTAACGTATTTAGGTGTTCTGCTATTAACTTCTTCGGGCATTCGTTTTCATTTTCAGCAAGTCAGTTTTCAAGACTCTCAACTAAAGGAAAGGGCAATCATTTACCTGCTATAACCGAACGCTCCCAAAACTTCAGTTCTTTTGTAAAATCCTGGAATTTTGTTTATGACTGAAATAATAGTTTCTGTTTTGTTTTGCATGTTTGGATTCAAAGAGTTCAGTCTCTCGAAAATTTCGGCAAGGTATGCTACTTTGGCAAACCAAAAATTTTCTCCCAAAAGTTTAGCATAATCTTACTCTGGCTTTTCGTCCTCAAAAAAAAAATAAAAATAAATAAATAAATAAATAAGAAGCTCGTCTTCAAGCTCTACCGCTCGCATAATTACAGCTAGAAAGCCAACTGGTTTCAGTGTGCAACAGTAAATTGATATGCTCACCCGCTCACATGCATATAATGAAACTAACCAATATGTTCTGACGATTTTAAACTCTGTTTATTACTAATTTGGAAGAGTAAACGAATTACTAATCATAGTTCCAGGTGTTCACTTCCATTCGAATTATCGCCAGGCAGAAAAATTAAACTGAGCATTGTTGCAGGTGTTCACTGCATTTTAGATTTCTACTTTATCTTTTCATTTTGTTAATGCATTAATGGACCATTAGTAAAAATATTTCCTGATATTCTGTAATGATAATTTTACGGCATTTTTTAGCCTCTTTATTGCGTACTAATTGCTCAATATTATGCACTACGATCTGGACAGGAGGAAATTTTGTAGATTGTAGTCAGATAAATTAACTAATTCTGTGGTGAGATTTACTTATTTTCATTAAAGAAAACAATATGTGTGTGCGTGCGCGCGGTCTGTCGAAAGCATGGTGATGAAGCCTGAGAAATCTGACTAATGGAAAATGTGCATAAAAATCACTCAGACTTTTCCCTGGTTTTATATATCACCTTTAGTTAATTATCACACTATGAGTCTGTCATTTCTAGTTGAAGCTCAGCAGGAGCACCATCAACATCCACAGTAGATGAGTCTATGATGGAGATAGGGAAAAATAAACATAACAGTACTTTCGGAAGAGTTCCGAGAAAATAACAGTTCCAAAAAAAGAACTGTAGGTCGGAACACTCTGTTCCAAAATAACAGTAGGAGTTTCTGACAAACTGTTACTTATAGGAACTCGAGTATTGTGTAACGCAGTGTTCCGCAACCGGTGTACCGCGGCACACTGGTGTGCCTTTACAAGGTGAAAGGTGTGACGCGAAAATTAATGAAAATTAAAATGGTGTGGTGACAAAAGATGTCCAATCCCCGAATGTGTTACGTATGGTCAAACACTCAGTAGTGCTGCTATGGTTCTCAGTAAATTGAGACGACATTTGTTAACAAAGCATTTTTTTTTCTGTTAAGCAAAGATGTGAATTATTTTCGTCGGTTGTTGGAACAAAACAGAAACAAAAACAAGTGAAGCTCATGACGACGTCGGTACGTGTTCCGCAAAAAGTATAGGAAGCTAGCTGTAAGGTAGCCGAACTTATCGTAAAGGCCAAAAACACACACACAGTAGCTGAAACGTTAATGCCCGCCTGTAAAGAAATGGTTAAAATAATCCTGGGTTCAGAAGTTGCTAGTAAAATTTAAAAAAATATACACTTTCTGTTGACACAATCAGCCGCCGAGTTAGTGGCATGTCCAGTGACATCGAAGGAGGAAATAAAGAGCAGTCAGAAGTTTTCACTTCATATCGACGAGTCCACGGATATTAGCGGTCACGCACAACTTCTTTTCTACATTCGGTACATTGATGGCGATATAACTGAAAGTATTTTTTTTTTTTGCAACGAACTGCCCGAACGAGCAACTGGTGAAGAAATATTTCGTACAAGTAATGAATAGTTATGTGGTCCGTAATGAATTAACATGAGAGTATTGCGTTAGTGTTTGTACAGTTGTCAAAAAAAAAAAAAGTGGCCGCACTCGTGAACAGCGAATATTTTTAACCCTTAAGTACTCGCGTGGTAGAAAGTTACATAAACACTCGCGTCGGGTCAATTTGACCCGTTGACACAAACTAAGATCTGAACGTGGATTCATGGCAAAATTATGGGGTAAATGAAATGTTAAAACTGAAGTGAATTAAATATTTTTATTCTGAACTGTAGTATTTGATTTGAATACATTATTTTTATTGAACATAATCAAATACAATGAAATTTGTAAATCTCAACTTCAAAAAAGTGAAAAACTATCTAAATACAATGAAATTTGTAAATCTCAACTAAAGAGAAGTGAAAACATGACTTTGAAACCTTATAACCATAGCCTACTGTTTCTTTACGAGGTGTGATTGAAAAATTGTAAGGTTATGTTCATAATAATGGTACCTGAAGACTACTATTGTCCTCTTCTGGAGGAATACACAAACTCCTACTATTATCCTAGATTTGGAAACATTCTTGAAAAATGATAACACTGGGTTTGTAATAAAAAATCGCTGTACCTAAAGGCTACTGCAGTGAATGCCCTTCAAAGGGGTTCATTCTGAATTGTTACATCGATTCCTAAGATGTCACCGCAAACCAATAAGTACTGCTGGCTTCAGTCTTAAAACTTTTCAATCAGACATTGTAAAAGAAAACAGTGCTTCATTTCTTGGCTTGTTCTCCACATATTGTGCAAACAACTTTGCAGTGAATTTTGCATACGTGTCCCAAACAAGCAGCACACACACTGTGTTGAATGCTTATTATCATTTGTGCTAGGGCAGATATGACATCTCTTCCTTTTCTGAGATGCTGGTCCACTTCTTGTTTCTTGATTTTGCTGTTCTTTCGATGGCACTTCAACGCCTCTCTCTGTTAGGAATATTTTTATTCTTTCCTTAAGACTGCGTGATACATGAGGATTACTCATCCTCCTGACAACGTTCTCCATAAGAAGTTCTTTAGCCAGGTTCTTCAGAAATATTCTTCTTTGTACCTTCTCTCTGGTATTCATCTTGTAAACAACATATGAGTTGAGTGCTGAAACATTTATGAAATGGAAGAACACTGCCAGTGGCCACCTTCTTGTTCTACGTCCAACACTATAGTTGCTACACAATTGGTCGCATGAATCAACTCCACCCTTGGTACAGTTATAAAACGTCACAATTTCTGGCTTTTTGGAAGAACCTGTGTCTTCATCTATGACATCGTCATTATGCATTGTGGATATCACAACTACTGATTGAGATTTCCTTGGAACATAAGACACCATAGAAATTTCTTTAGTGAATCCAAACAAACTAGAACTTACTTCTCTATGTTTGTTTGGTAAAAATTCAATTAGAATTTCTCTTTTGTTTTTACGCAAAGTTCCCACTAATGTTAACTTCATTTGCAGCAAGGTTTTGGCAAGTGGGATACTAGTGTACCAATTATCTGTCGTTATGTTTCTTCCAGATCCTCTTATCGGAGCAACAAGACGTTGAACTACATCCGAAGGACTATTAGATTGCTTACATGGACCATCAGGTTGTGTTCCAACATAAACCTCAAATTTCAATAGGTAGAAAGTTCTGGAATCTACTAAAGCAAATACTTTGATACCATATTTCTTCGGTTTATTTGGCAAATACTGCCTAAATGGGCAACGTCCTCGAAATGGGATAAGCTGCTCGTCAATTGTCAAAAATTCTGCTGGGGTGTATGCTTTCACATAGTTTTCCTCAAGAAGTGTAAGAACCTCACTTATTGCGGCCAATTTATCCAACTTTTTCCTGTCATCCCTATTATTCAGATTATCAAATCGGATGCAACGAAGTAAGAATAAAAACCTCTCATAGGACATAGTTATGGAAAAAATCTGAGGGCCATCTAGGTTCTACAAATCCTTGAAATGAAGGTGAGACTCCCTATACGACCCGGCAAACAATAAGAGACCTATGAATGCATTCATTTCTATGCGATCTGTAACCCTAGCATCACGACTCCTCTCGAAATTGTCACAGGTTTCCATTATTTACATATTAGTGTCCAAAGTGTCCATAACATGATCATCAAAGAAAAATCATCAAAGAAAATGGAAAATGCTTCTTTTGGTGTCTTGGCTGTTTTCGCTGAAGATCGTGCACCCGGCATATGTGAAATAATATTGTTTTTTGGCACGACCCCTTTTACTGAACGGCTGTTTATTCCATTGTGTTATACCGTCTTTACCCTGATAATAGTTGCCCCCCTTACCAGGAATTGCTTCATCATCAGAAGAGGCTACTAGATCTGAATTAGAATCATGTTCACTTTCCTCAACAAAGTCATCTTCAAGCTCAGAAAGTTCCCCCACAGATTCACCATCGTCATGATCATTATTGAGAATCGTATTCAACTCCCTTGCATTTTCTTCGTCTGTCACTAGTAATTCCCTCGACTTCGACTTCTCTGCAATTGCTTCGTCTGTTACTACTTTCTTTGACATTCTGTGAAAATAATAATAAGAAGAGCTGCCTATACAGCTGAAATGAACGCGGAAAATGTAAAGAATATAATATAAAGCTTACATCAAATAATACTTACGCATAAATAAAGAAATCTCCTCAGTTATTCACAAAATCTTCCTGTCTTTTAGAAGAACACACACACTCGCGTCGGGTCATATCACATATAAATAGCTGTTGGCGCTAAATGATAAACTCAACAATGACTACAATCAGACCGTTTCAAAGACTTCAAAAATAGAAGAAATTACACACCACCGGCACTCTTCATATTACATTCCAGCAAAGAAAACAGTGGAAAGAAAGAAAACTCGGGTCATATAGACCCGAGCGAGTACTTAAGGGCTAAAGTCCACTTCGAGTCGCGGCGATGTTACACGATGCATGTGCTTGTACAAGCAGTTCTGGAACTATGAAAGTGCTCCACATCTGCGCCTCGTAGACCAGCGGTAGAGTGCTTGTTTAATGATTCAAAGGTTGTGGGTTGGGGCCTTCTTCAAGTTTTCATTTTATTTTTTAATCGTTCTTTAGCGATGTAAATGATATTCAAATTATCATTTATATTCACTTATCGTTCTTTATGGATATCACGTTATTTATATTTTTTTATCGTTCTTTAGAGATATGAATAAAATTCAAGTCATCATTTGTATTCTGTTATCGTTTTATGACGATATGAATAATAATAATAATTATTATTATTATTATTATTATTATTATTATTATTATTGTATCCCCAATAGGGGGTTAGTCCTGTTTTACATATGTATGTTAGGACTATAGTTTTATACACAAAAAAGATAAGCATAAAGAGAAATGGAAAAGAAAATTAAATTAGCTTACGCGAAGTAAACAAAACATAAACAATCCGTAAATTAGGCATTGCGATTGTAAAACAAATATCAGGTATCAATTTGAAACGTACAGAAACATTAACAACACACATACGTAACACTTCTATAACACAAATATGCAGCTTTCCGTACCATACATCATAAATTTTATTAATAAACAATAGTCACACAAACACAATCAAACTATAATTACGTCATTGCGACGACATCAAGCATCCCATAACTGACTCACACACATAACAAATCAAGCATCCGTTACAACACATGCACTTCAAGATAGTAACCACACTTTTAAAAGTTACAAATTTGGCTCCAAGAAGAATAAATAGGACACTGTTACTAATTACTATTCTTCTACAATTTCTTAAATACATCTGTAATAAATCTGTAAAATTCCGATATGAATAATATTCACGTTTTTTATATTCTGTTATCGTTCTTTAGCGATATAAGTAATATTCAAGTTATCATTTATATTCTGTTTTCCTTCATTAGCATTATAAAATAATATTAAAGTTATTTATATTGTTAGTGTTCTTTCGCAATATAAATAATCTGTATTTTATGTAAGTAATTATTATAACACAAATAACCATTTTCCTTTGTAAAATAGGTTATTTTATTTAGATAATTAAATACGTATTATATAATATCTTATATTAATTAAACAAACCGATATTTATCATTTATATTTTGTGTTATCGTTCTTTAGTGATACTGTATAAATAATATTCAAATTATTTATATTGTAATCGTTCTTTAGCGATATAAATTATATAAATTTAATATTAGGTTTGGAAAAATCCAGTTGCATAATACTGGTATTAGTTTTTCTTTTTGCATTATTACATTATACTATCTTGAACCACAATAAAATGAAAAGGAGTAACGAGGAATTGAACCTGAGACGTTGACATTTAAATTCCGACGTTCGTCAGCTGAGCTACGAGGGCAAAAGTGTGGAAACATTTTCGGAAAAATTGGCCCAATCACACTCTAAGATTTTCTGATAATTCGTAAAAGCTAGTCCAGGATGAGGGAGCAAAGGCTAATTGGGATTTCCCGGTCTCTGATCGGGTCAGACATCCTGATAGAACTAATATTTAACCCTTGCCGTGACTTTCGGTGAAGTCAGGAGGGCCCAATTAGTCAAATCCACTCTCCTCATCTCCACGCTTGGGCCCCCTGGAATCTAATAAGATGCGAAAGAGATAGTGGAGTGCGGAAAGGAACGGGATATTACCACATTTAGGCCTATCGTTCCCAAGAAAATCTGCAAACATGAACAAAGGAAGCTTTTAATAGAAGAAGAAGAAGAAGAAGAAGAAGGAGGAGGAGGATCGTCTGCGGACCTCTGGAAAAAAGAACTAAGGAAGAGACTAGTGAAGTGCTTTGTGTGGAGTGTGGCATTGTATGGGGAAGGAACATGGACATAACGACGAAATGAAGAGAAACGAATTGAAGCATATAAAATGTGGATGTGGAGAAGAACGGTGCGTTTGAAGTGGACAGACAGAATAAGAAATGAAATTGTGTTTGAAAAAGTGAGTGAAGAAAGAATGGTGCTGAAACTGATTAGAAAGAAAAAAGTAATTGGTTGGGTCTCTGATTGAAAAGAATAATAGACGACATTAGGGTATGTGGATCATATGCGGAGACTAAGAGGAAGGCAGAAAATAGGAAAGATTGGAGATTGCTGGGTTTGCAATGAAAGACCTGCCCATGGGCAGAACACTTATGTATGTATGTTCAGAATGCCTGGAATATTGTGTCTAAGAACAGTCGCTATTCGCAAAGACTAGTCGATTCCATGCCCACTCGACTGCAAGATGTTCGAGATAAGAGGAAGATAGACTAAATATTGAATTGTGGCTTTTTGTTTTGTTTTTTGAACGCTTAATTGTTTGAATGTTTTAAGGCCGACGCCAGTAAATTTGTTTTGTTTATGCCACGAAAGATATTTTTATTGAGAATAAAATCTTTTTTCTTTCCATTTGCAGCCACAATATCATAATGATAAAGTCATGGCATAATATATTAATGAACCTGATGTTAATTACTAAAATAATCGTAAAAGAGAAAGGAGCCATTATGTATAGTTTGTCTCTCTCAAAAACAGAAGAAAAAAGAACATAAAAAGCACGAGGTTGTAGTCGAATGCAGGACCTCACGAATAAGAGGCCGGAACGCTACCATTACGCTATCGATTAACACACAGGATACTTCAATTATAACTGTAGATATCAGGCAACGTGGGCCAACAACATGTAACATCGCCTTTCTCCGTATTGTAGCGAAGAGACCCGAAGGGAACTTTGTTTCAGGAGAGCGGCCACTTTTTCTTTTGTCAACTGTACAGACGGAGCCGCTTCTATGACAGGCCGAATGAAAGATTCGTGGCTAAGTACGTGAAGTAAATCCTAACATACGAAGCGATCATTGTCTCATTTACCGCGAAGCCATTGTTGCTAAGTTTTTGCCATCTCCTCTGAAAATTTGTGATGGACGAAGTAGTAAAAGTCGTGAACTTCATCAAATCTTGCCCCTAAAATACGCGGCTTTTTTCCGTTTTGTATCAGGATATGGGATCAGAACACATACACCCCTGCTACATATAGAAGTGCGATGGTTATTACGAAGTAATTAGCGCTAATGTTTGAACTTAAAGAGCAGATACTTGCATTTTTTACTATTGAGGGGCATGAGTATGCGGATTTATTTGCAGACGATGAATGGGTATTTAAGTTGGCATATTCTTCCGATATTTTCGTACCTTTGAATGAGCTTAACAGAAAAATGCAAGCAGGAATGAAAATATTCCGACTAGTATGGATAAGATTAAAGTATTTGTGAATAAGCTGAATTTGTGGGTACAGTTTATTAAAAATGGGTCGTTTGAGATGTTCCCAACTGTATGGACCCTTGCTGACGGTAATAAATTGTTGATGGACTTAATTAAAGAACATTTAGTAATCTTGCAACAGAACTTCAAGAACAATTTTGGAGAGGGTGTTCAAGATTTCAACTGGGTTCGTGATTCGTTCATTTTAAATTCAAATAATTTTCCAAATAATATACTTATACAAGAGGAACTGGCAGATTTAAAACCAGACTGAACATTGAAATTAAAATTTCTCGAAGTGACTTTGGAAACATTTCGGTTGTCAACAAGGAGTTAATACTCGGCTATCTCCGAGATGGCAGTTAATATGTTATTGCCATTTTCACTGCATATATGTGTGAACTGGGCTTCTCAACGTTAACTGAAATTAAAACATCAAAGACTCAAATCCATCGATGAAGAAATGAGGCTTGCACTGTTAATGATTCCTTAATGAATCAGCCACCTGTGTGCAGCGAAGCAGGCCCAAGTATCATATTGAATGTAAGAGTATAGTTATTTACTTTAATATAAGTAATAGAAACACGTATTTTATACAGTGAATTAAAGAATTAAAGTTCACAAATTCTTAATAAATACAAGAGTCGATTTATGTTTAATAATAATAATAATAATAATAATAATAATAATAATAATAATAATAATAATGATAAATTTGATTAATTTACGTAATTATATTAAGAAAGTCACATCATATGTTTTTGAGGGCTTAATATTTTGGTGTGCCGTGTTGAGTCTGGGCCCGTCTAGGGTGTGCCGTGAGTGGAAAAAGGTTGCGGAACACTGTTTTAAGTAATGAGAATGTGTAAATGTTATGAACACGTGAAAGAAATGGCTGAGTGGAAAACGATCATCTTACGTATTGTTTGGCTGTCCTATATACGCAAATCTTTCTTCATTGTGTAAATCTTTGTCCATCGAAATGCCATTCTTGGCATTATAACTCTGTGAAACAGTGTGTCAATTGAAGAAATTTGCTGAGATGTTGAAAATTTATTACTGAAGTCTAGTCTTCTTTTCAAACCCTGCTTGTTTGTTCTTTCCTTACTCTTCTTTAAAAGCTCTTCAATAATTTTAATTAATTTTGTGGTCAACTTCACTCTGTTCCCTTCTCATTTAGACGTCTATTTTGTCTTATTTCAGGCATATAACAGTAAGCAGACAATGTAATGGCAAAGAAACCATATTTTTTTAAAAACAATTCACTGTAAAATTCTTCAATGCATAGTCTTAATTTGTAATAGTTTATCAAACCCCAGAATCGCATTGCAGATCACATGTTACGACTGAGGTAAGGTTACATATAATAATTACGTTCTTGGGGTTGTTTCTTCATAATGCTCATTATCAGATGAAGTAGAAGGAATGTAATCATTAGGGTAGTAATCACGGAACATATTGTCAGAACTTTGATGTCGCACTTTCATTATGCCTGATAGCAGTTTCTTATAGAAAAAAGTGCCGGTACACTGATAATTAATAATCTGAATACATTACTCGTATATTTATCAGTACGCCATGAAAATTACAGATAAAATATGATATCATGCTTAGCTGTCCATAACACAAATTAAATTCCTGGACCTTTGCGAGAGGATAGTACCAGCTTGCAGTTAGAACTTTGTAAAAATAAATATTTTCATAAGTTGTCATCAAATAGATCTCTGTCAAATTGCTAGTTCGTTTATTTTTCACCAAATCGTGATGAAATGTATTTATAAGCTAGACAGTATTATGAAGAGTGATTACTAGACTTCGGATTTTAGTAAAAACCTATTTTAATTCTTGAAAGGTAAGTTCATAAAAACTTGCGAGTACACGTTTCATATAAAACAATGCCTAAAATTGGTATTTTAATAGCACCTAAAATGCCTCTTTTGACGACAAAGCCTATTTTGACCGATTAAGTGTGTTTTATCTCTAATAGATCAAAACATCCATTCTTATTTTGAAAATTTGTATTTTAAATTACGAATGTGTTCCCGGTTCTGTTGCAAATAAAGTACGGGATAAACTGGAGCAAGTTCTGCAGACAAATGTAGGACTGAAGGACCTGCGTACTGCTTCAGATAACCTAGCAGAGAAGAACACTGATTTACAATGCAACATTCCTGTTCAACTAGTGTCAAAATTGAAATACGCTCCTGTTACTTCAGTGGATTTTTTATTTTAGTAGGTTATTTTACGAAGCTTTATTAACATCTTAGGTTATTTAGCCTCTGAATGAGATGAAGGTGATAATACCGGTGAAATGAGTCCGGGGTCCAGCACCGAAAGTTACCCAGTATTTGCTCATATTGTGTTGAGGGAAAACCCCGGAGAAAACCTCAACCAGGTAACTTTTCCCGACCGGGAATCGAACCCGGGCCGCCTGGTTTCGCGGCCAGACGTACTAATCGTTACTCCAAAGGTGTGGACACTTCAGTGGATGTGTGCGTTCATTTTCAACACACAAATTTGTGTTAAGTGACAGACGGCATGCTTTTTAGTTGAAAATTTAGAAAAAGTATTAGTAATTTATATAAGCTAATTATGGACATTAATAGACAAGGCTTGGTAAAATTGATTATATTTGACTTGTTTATGTACTGAATTTATGTCTAAAACTTATTTTTCACATTTAATTGTTTAGTTTATGTATAACTAGTTAGATAATTGTTGTTCTTGTACTTTTAGCAGTAGTGGTAGTAATAGTGTAGCCTATACGAATTTAAAATTACTAAATTCTAGCCGTGAATTCCTGATGATTTGGAACATGTTTTTAAACAAAACATTATTTTTTGTTAGAACCTATTTTCAATTCTTAGAGACTATTTCCTACACTTTTACGCCTATTTTAGGCACCTAAAATCAGATTTTAACGACCTAAAAATTCGTACCCTAGAGATTACAAATGAAAAAACTCATTTTTTCCAGTTTTGTTAGTTAGAACCTTGTTAAACCAAAGCCACAATATGTTGACGAGAAATAGTTTCCTTTGTATTTATTAACGGTACGTTTCAGAAGACGACAAATTAAGTTTTCAGTAGTTTGTATATATCTGTATGCTTCCTATCGGGTTTGAATGACTTGGTTGATATTTATCATGCATCTGACAGCAGCACAGTCTGGCGCAGGTCGGCGAAACACAACGGTTCTTTCGGATCACTATTAGGACTGTTTGACGTCACGTGCAACCACACTGCCTGTCTGCTTGTGAGGGAAGGTCAAAGGCATGCTAGCGATACTGTGCGTTAGCCCACTCACGAAATTAAACGGTTATGGGCAGGTTTGAAAGAGGTTTTGTCGGTCTGTGCTCACTACCTGTGGGACAGACGACAGTGGCGTGTGTGTCACATCAGATGAAGAAACATATGAGTCGCAATGAACTGTTTCATTTTCCATCTCTGAAGGCTTTGCTACATATTTCAGATGACAGACGTAATGAATATGGTAATGGTCTTGAAAATCTATAAGAAGAAATTCAAAAAAGATTCCAAGATGTCAGAAATTTAGAAAAATCGGTTACTGTAGTTTATTTTGGAATCCTTTTGTAGTAGGAAATATTTTAAATAATAACAATAATAATAGTAATAATAATAATAATAATAATAATAATAATAATAATTTATTTACTTGATCTGGCAGAGCTAAGGCCAGTAGGCCTTCTCTTCCGCCCAGCCAGACCCTAATTCTAATTGAATACAATTGGTTACATAGTTATTACATTAATATCTAGATCATAAAACAACATGAAAGTGAATAATGAAAGTTGGATAAGTAATGTTAGTGTGACAATAATAAACATTGGTAAGAAATAATAATAATAATAATAATAATGTGGTAGTAGTAGTAGTAGTAATAATAATAATAATAATAATAATAATAATGAGATAATTTAGATATTTATCTGTGATATATTATATAACCATTAAACATTGAGAAACCTGAAACAGCTATTATTGTTAAGAAGAATTGTTAGAAAAATAATTCGTTAGTCTATTCTTAAATTGGTTTGATGTCTGACAGTCCCTGACATTACTCGGTAGGGAATTCCAAAGCCGAGGAATAGCCACAGTGAAAGAAGATGAATATGAGGATGTTCGGTAGGAGGGAATGGATAAAATTGAGGAGTGTTGTGATCGAGTGTCTAGGTTATGTTGGGTGGATAAATTTTGAAAACGCGACGCAAGATAGGAGTGGAGAAATGCAATATGTGAAAGAGAAGGGAAAGACAGTGGAATTTCCTACGATCTTCTAGACGGAGCCAGGACAACATTTCGAGGGATGGTGTTATGTGATCAGCCCGGCGAATATTGCAGACGAAACGGACGCACATATTATGAACACGTTGTAGTCTCTGCGCCGAAGTAACGCTTAGGTCAGTAAGCAGAATATCACAGTAATCGAAGTGGGGCATCACGAGTGTTTGCACTAACACTTTTTTTCATGGAAAAGGGTAGAAAATTCTTCAATCGCCTAAACGAGTGGATTAATGAGAACACTTTTTTGCAGGTTTCTGCAACTTGAATGTTCCAATTTAAACTTTATCCATATAAATACCTAGATTCTTTACTGATTCACTGAACGGAATTTCGGTGCCGTATATTTTAATCGGGGACAAATTTGGTATGGTAATAGTGCTTAACAAACGTGGATGGCCCACAATGATTGACTGTGATTTTTCTGGATTCAATTTAAGTCGGAATTTCCGTGTCCATGTCCAGATTGAGTCCATATCGTCATTAATTTTAGTTATTGCATCATTTATTTCGTCAGTGTGGAATTTTATGTATATTTGAAGGTCGTATGCATAGAGATGGTGTCGGCAGTACTTTAGAGATTCTGATATGTCGTTATATAAATTGTAAATAGTAAAGGGCCAAGAACTGATCCCTGTGGGATCCCTGACCTCACGGTCTGCCAAGAGGAAGAACGATTTCCAGCTATCACACTTTGTTGGCGGCCATTAAGGTAAGAGGCAAACCACAGGACAACGTGCTCTTCTAGGTGTAGTCTTCTGAGTTTACATATTAACAAGTCAATGTCTACAGAATCGAAAGCTTTGCTGAAGTCAAGTAAAGTCATTATTGTCAATTTACGTTCGTCCCGGGCCTCGCGTAGGTCTTCCGTGATTTTAAGTAATGCTATACTTGTGTTATGTCCGGCCCTGAAACCTGATTGATAAGAGTGGAGAAGTTTATATTTGTTTAAGTATTCTGTCAGTTGCTTGTGTACAATGCGTTTCAATGCTTTGGATAGGGCAGGTATACTTCGCACGAAAACATGACGACCTTCCCTCATCCCCTTCACCAGTTAACTGCAGGCACGCGCAAGGGATAAACCCTTAGCCGAGTTGCTAAATCTTGAAGTCATTGTGATTTGCGAACGTTTTTCAAACTGTGTTCCGTGAAACCGCGATTTTCAGAAAGACTATATTATCTTTGTAAATATACCTTAATTTATAATTACTAAAACAAAATTGGTATAAAAATGAACAAACTTATTTTAAAAACACTTTATATTTATGTTTTGCCTAAATAAACAAAAAAATGCAGACTTCTATAATAAGTGTTAAATTCTCATGTTATTGAAGTTCCAGAATTTTATACTTAATTAAGAATGTTGCGCTGGTAAAATTTTCTGAAACTGTGATCATTGAATAGTTATAGAATTTATAGTACAAAAGAGTAAAGTTAGATTTTATCAGCTTCGCCTTGGGTGATAATTTCCACGAACGCATAAAATCTGTTTACTCTAGTATGCTATACAATATTTTATCATTACTGGTATGTAAATTTAATTTTAAATTGTAGGGCTTTTCTTTGTACTGTGTTGTTGGCGAAGAAGTTCATATATATATATATATATATATATATATATATATATATATATATATATATATATTCATTTTACTATTGCTAATATGTTGGTTGTCATGTAGAGTGATTTAAAAACATTTAATTCACTGCTGTAAGTTAGAAAACTTTTAAGCACTGCTGTGAATAATGTCATTATTTAGGTTGCTAAGGACAGTGTTGCTGTTGGCGATATCTCTTTCGCGTACTGTTCACATACTGTTCGGCGAAGTAAATCACGTATAAAATCGTCTATCTTACCGAATTCTGTTTTAATTTGTTTATTTTCTCTTTAGCTGGTGAACCGTAATTCTTAATTTCTATGCCCATATATCCAACTCCGCCGGTTGCGTCCGATGTTAAGTGATTAAGATTTATACTTATTAAACTGCCTGAACTTTCGATTACTTTATGGATAGAATTTCTAACGTTAGACACAAGTTTAACACTTTGTTTTCTTAGCTACGCTCCTCTGCAAATAAGATATTCTGTTTTCTTCGACGGTGTTATTTGTTCTTGTCGTGATGGTCCTGGATCTTCAGGTGTATCAGGAGGCCTGGCTGCGGATCATCTGCTCCAACACTCACTAATCATGGCCGGAATAAATTAGACATATTGAAGCGCACAACGGTATAAAACAACACGTCGACAAAGACACTGAGAATGGGTGAAACCCAACAGGTAGAGGCAATGACTACTAGATTTGGCAATGCTGGGATCTATTGTATTTCTGCCACGCTGCTAGGGGTTGAGTAGAGGATGGGGGTTTATGAGAGATTACCAATTCCAAGAAGAGAGACCGTCATGTTTCCGAGCCAAGTATAGGATGCTGATAGGTCTATAGTCGTTATAAGATGTCGGTGTTTTGGTCTTAGGAATTGGGTGGACTAAAGCGAGTTTCCATTGTTGTGGGTAAGTCGAAGTCATAATTGAGGCATTGAAAATGTGGGTCACAGTCGGTAGTATTACGTCTATGATTTTGTTTAATAACGAAATATTGACGTGGTCTGGTCCTGCTTTAGTTGTGATTCGTTTCAAGGCTTTCTTTACGTCAGATTGCGTAATATACAAAAAGTGAAATTTTTCCCTTGAGGAGATGGTCCATAGGTTTAAGAGTTCAGCGATTGTCTGTTGTTTGTCAATGGGGCTAAGGGTTGTAGTGTGAGTTTTCGTAAAGTGGTCATTGAGCCGTTCCAGTGAGATTGAGTTGCCGTCTACCTGGGTCTTTGTCTGTCTTAATCCAATTGTCTGCACATGTCTCCATAGCGTGGAGGGGCTAGTTCCTGGTTCAGTAAGGCTGTACGCATGTCGGATTTTAGCATTCCTAACAGTTGAGGTTCCTCTTGAGTTACAAATGGAAGTAATTGTATTTTGGAATCCGTTTGTAGTAGGAAATATTGAGGCTCCTCTTGAGTTACAAATGGAAGTAATTGAACTTAAATATGACATGCACATCAGGAATAAGTATTGGTTTCTTAGAGGAATGGATTTATTCAGGAAGTTGCGAAAAGATAAATATCCACATATGCATGCTTTTGGAGCATGGTTGATGGAAATATTTATATCTACGCATGTTTGTGAGAAATTCTTGTCAATATATACATCACCACATCTTCTTCAAGGTCAAACATAAGCAACATGAATTTAATTTGGCTCTGCGACATGTGATATCAAATTTCATCCCAAGAATCGCTTTAATAATTCAGAGTAAATGTAAATCTGCTTTTCGTAATACCAATACTGTAGGCCTATTCGTTATTACAATTGAAAAGTTAATTTCGTAAAAGCAACTGATTAATAACACCGTTCTGCATTTGAAAACTCATTTTCTGTTGTTTTCAATCTGGTCGGCGATTCTAAACGGATTTTTTGTGCTGAATTAGAAAATAATCTCCATTTTTCCACATCACGTCAGGTTTTCAGACAATTCATGAATAACTAGAAATGAAATTATTGCTTTGTGAAACGTCATAAAAATTATTTTCAACAAGAATTTTGTGAGAAAAACTAGGCCACAATTTGCTATTTGCCACTAATTAATGATTAATTAATAATTATAAACACTTTCATAACCTTACCTCAATATTGCACTTCAAATTTTCTCCTCTTTGACCTCCTCACATGTTGTTCAGAGCAGTCCCTTTTTAACATCCAGCAATAGTCCGCAATGTTTCCATTATGAAGCAAAACACCTTTAAGACTTTTCTGAGAGGAATCTATGAAGAACTTCCATTCTTTGGAATTATACTTTATGTTATAAAATTTTAAGACGGCAATGATGTCTTGGCAATACACTAAATTTTCTTCTTCAGCAAAATAAAAGGGACAAGTTCCTTCTCACGATGCCTGTACCATGAAAAATATGTGCCTTGAGCCAATACTTTTTTTTTGCCTAGAACCTAAGACTTCTGCTGATTCTTTAGGCAAATTTAAATCCCTCGCTAAATCATTAAGCTCACTTTGATTAAAACATCTATCATCACCAGTATTGTCTGGTTCATAAGTATGATCCACTGGAGATTCAGTTTCAGTGCTACTGGATGCAGATGGCAATGTATCCGATTCGGGGGATAGCGGAACGGGAATATCAGGACCATGAGGTACGGCCCTAAGGGCAGAGGGAATGTTAGGATATAGAATCTCCTTCTTGTTTTAGCAGTATATCCAGCTACCTTAACTGTGCAAAAATAACAATCTTCTCTATGATTTGTAGATTCCCTCCAAATCATAGGGATACCAAAGGGCAATGACTGCCTTCTTCCATTTTTCCAACTCCTCAACTCTTCAACACAACTACGACATACTTTGTGGGGGCAGTAAGATTTGTCCTGGTCTCCTAACTTAATGCCAAAATATTGAAATTAAATATTCTTTACAAAAGCTGTTATATTCTGTCTCTGTTTTACTAACGTATATGACCCACATATATAGCAAAACAAATTTGAATCATTTACACAACAACGTTTCGACATTTCTATGAAACAACACTATTATGTTATACTCTCGAGAAAAATGAGAACTCACGCACTTCGCTTTTACATGACAACCAACAACACAAAACTGAACCTCTAATTTTAAAACAACTTTTAAAAGGGAATAGGTTTATTATCTCTCTAAGGAGATCTGTAGCCTCATAACCTCGATTGCGCTTCCATAAATAAATGTATAGATAGATAGATAGGTAGGTAGGTAGGTAGGTAAGTAGGTAGATAGATAGATAGGTAGGTAGATAGATAGATAGGTAGGTAGGTAGACAGACAGACAGATAGACAGACAGACAGATAGATATTAGCCTTAGGAAATACAATGATATCATGGCATCGTCAGAGTGAATACATAATAAATATGCGGTTACATACATGTTATTCCGACATACAAGATGTCTACAATAATATACAAATAATATACAATCAACACATTCAGTAATGAAGTCAATTCTCCACAGTTTTCTTGAGACCATTACTTTTACAAGGTTCTTGGTTTCCTTATCTTCTTGGGCAGTCTCACCCCAGACATGAATCAGATAGAAAAGAAGAGCAGTAAACACAAAAGGAGATACTAACTACTGTAAGCTAAATTTGGAGTGCTAAACTAAGATACTCATTGACAGTAAAAGGCATGTGGAAAAGTAAAATATGTTTCACTGACTTTTTAAATCTAGCATAGTTAAGGGCTTTAGTTTCAACAGGGAGTTTGTTGTAAAGTCTTATCCCTGTATGTGATAAGCTATTGAGACTTCTGGATAACCTATGATGATTAAAATGTAAATTATTGCATGTTCTTGTGCTGTAGTTGTGATAATCAGAGTTTATTTTAAAACTATCATAATTTTGGTGGATGAAACAGACTGTTTCAAGAATGTAAATACAAGGTAGGGGCAAAATATCAAACTCTTTGAATATTTTTTTACTATCCGAGCGAATAGGTACTTTCTTTATAATTTTCAATATTCTCTTTTGCAGTCTAAACACTTGTGCAAGTTTTGATGACGACCCCCAGATAATTATCCCATATGATAATACAGAGTGAACATAGCCAAAGTAAACCGCTCTAAGTAGTTCCTTGGGAGTTATATTGGTTAGGACATGGAAAGCATAACACAAACGACTTAGTTTAACAGTTAAGAATTGAATATGACTTTCCCACGTGAGGTTGGAATCAATCCATATCCCTAAAAATTTTGTGCAATCGACGTAGGGACCCTATGTCATTTCTCTAATTCATTGTTAGTTTTAATAGCAATCTCTAAGAGTAAATATTTTCTTCATAATTTTTTATGACCAGAGACACTAAACATTTCAACTTCATGTTTATAGATAAGGTTGGGTGCAGACAGATAAAAATCTCCATGAATAAACAACGGATGTCTTAACCTCGGTTCATTTTAAGGAGGAGGATACAATTTTGTACATCCCCCAAAGGCGGATATAGTCAGTAGATTTTAATAAATATCAAATACAAACATAAAAAATATATTATGTCACATTTTCACTAATAAATTTTAAATTATAAGCTGTCGTGCCTTTTTAACAAACGAGAAGCACACTGTAATATTACTATATTAGGTACGAAAAATATTGAAAACAGAAAATTTTGAATTGTAAAAAATTCTGACGTGGTACGCGAAAACGGATTTCATTTTTGCAATCAGTGTGAAATTGTGAATCAGAAACGCTCATTTATTTCAAAACAACAAAATCCATGCAGAACGGTGTAATTTATTTAATGCAGAAAATATTGTCAAGAAATCTTACGTTCACTTTATTGTATATTGCTTTGTAGCAGCTAAGACATTTCATTTATTAGGCTTCATCGACGGTTTAGTTCCACTGTGTTATGTTGTATCTTTAAAATTTAAATTTAAAATAATTCAAATACATATGTACAGTAGGTAATTATTCTGTTATATTTAATAATACGCCAGTTTATAAAATATACAATTATTTATACTTGAAACAAATGTTAATATGAAACGCCGTGAGCTGTATTATGAGTATTATGACTATACTTATTTTTTTGAAAGATGGGACATGACAGTTAAGTGGCCGAGCTTGGAACTACAGTGCCATGTTGCCAATATGGACTACAATGCTACCAGCTGACGGAAGCTAGAAATTGTTGTTAAGATGGCCGACGTTAAAACATTCATTGACAATTGACGCGAAGGTAAGAAAACAATACAAAAATCGACAGAGAATCAAAGACGAAACGTATCAATGCTAACATTGTATGCACAATAAATGCCGCCAAGAGAGCTATTGAGCACTCACCACGTGGGAACTGTTAAGTATGGCAATTCAACCGTTGTTTCCATAGCAACAGGCCTACCACACTATGTGACATTCAGTTGTTTTTCCGATCGCAACGCTCCTGTCATGTCCCATATTTAAAAAAAAAGAACTATAGACCTAGGAATTTTATGTGCTGCACCTTATTTATTATTATTATTTTTTTTTTTTGGTATTTAAATGTCCAAATTAGCTTGTCTTGCAAAGAAAATATTAAATAAACACTCATAACTGTGTTTTTGGTAGCACCTTTTTCCAATTTTTTCAATGCAAGCACCTTTTTGCAATGCAAGTTTCTTTTTGCACCTTTTATAGATAATTTTTTAAATAAAGATAAACTATTTATATTCCGTAATTTCAGTATTCAAGTATTAAAATGTTATTGTAGGTAGTTAGCATCGCTGCATCATATTATGTTTGCATCATTGACCCCACCATTATGCCAATGCTATTGTACTTCACTTTTACTTCACTGAACCACTGTTAGGCCAAGGCTATTGTATAGAAAGTAAATTAAGGTGGGAGGGCTGGAACAAATTTAAATCTTTATAATTTTTTAGTTCCGAATACACTTCGATCAGTGTAGTGTCTGCCATTTTCCTGTGTCTCCAGTATGCCAAAACAGAAAGTGAACGCCGGGAAAATACGTGATATTGTTAAACAGTTTAGTGCAGATGGCATTCATAATGACGGTTCTATTCTGAGGTGCCATGTTCGTGATATTTCAATAATAATTGATGAAAAACACGAACGTAATTGTGTTACACAGCGTACAGGTAGTGCAAAACATGTGAAGAATAAAGAACTACAACGCAATAAAGGTGGAGTGCGACAACAGTTTATTGGCGATGCACTGGCTTCTTCATCTTCAATAAAAAAAAACTAATTTTTACTGAAACAGCAAAGATATTTGTGGCGTGTGGTATTCCTCTTTCCAAACTTAACAAACCTATTATAAAAACGTACTTGCAGAAATATACTGGGAAGAATGTTCCAGATGAGAGCACCTTAAGAAAATCATATATTCAGCCTCTTCATCAAGAAAAATTAAAACAGATCAGGCAAGCAGTAGCTGAAAATCCAATATACTTTATATTAGATGAAACGACTGATAGGCAGATGAGATATGTTTAAATATTTTAGTGGCACCCATTAATGGACAGCAAGTGAAACACATGCTTTCGAAAACCTACTTTCTGAACAAAACAGACCATGTCAGTGTGATGCAAAGTTTCAATAATGCATGTGTTGTGTTGTGGCCTGAAGAAATAGAATATTATCGAGTGTGGCTAGTACTTACGGACCAAGCATCTTACATGTTATTGGCTATTGCCAATCTGAAACCTATGTACTCTAATCTAAAACATGTGACCTGCATTGCATCGAGTTTGTGAGGCACTAAAAGATTAATATTCATACGTAAATTAATTTCTGTCTTGCATTTAGAAATTGTTTAAAAAGGCTCCTGCTAGGATACAAAAGTCTGTTGAAATCACAGAAGTTCCTCTACCGACTTCCACAATTCTCACTAGATGGAGTACTTTGTTAAAGTCTGCAACGTTTATTTGTAACCATTTTAAGGTTATATGTGATTTCTTAGATGTTACACCAAATGATTCTTCAGTTGTAAAAGAGGCCAAAGAACTAGCAGTTAAACAGGAGTTGCAAGATGAACTTTATATTGTGCATGGTTACTCTCTACTGATAACTGCCATTGTAACATTGGAGGAACAGTGTCCTGAGAAAGATTCGCAGTGGGCTGTTCTGATGGATGTGAAGGAAGCACTGGAGGGTATTGGAAAGCAGAAGCTAGAAGAGAGTTCAGCTAAAAACCCTGATGTTGAAGATGCTGCAACAAACAAAGATTTAAGCTACAGAATACAGACAAAATATGCACCACTTGTGTTTGTTGACGCTGAACGTTCCTTTTCTAGGTACAAGTATTTACTTAGTGATCGGAGATGCAGCCTCACTGAAAAAAAAAAAAAAAAATTGAAATGTTAAATAGTATCTGCTTTAACAGCTTCCTGGAATTGTAACTTTTTAATAACATTGTGTTGTGGGACTTTTCTGGGCAGAAGTTTTAATACAAGAGGGTCATTCCACGAGATGAGGGACATAAAGACAAAATTTTATATTTAATCGAAGAAACTGTTCTTTTGCATTAAAAAGTTCTCCAATTCATTGACTTTATACAGCATGGTATAATTTTAATTTTGGCGCCATAATTTGTTTGTTCCCAACAAGCAAAGTCGACAAGGCTGCTACAGAGGGATTCTGGTAAGATTACATCATTTGATTTTAGGACATAGCTATCAGAATATTAAATTCCATGAAGTTAGTGCTATATTACCTTTGAAAGTAATTGTTTCAGTGCCTGTATGTAGTAACAATGAGTGGAAATATAATCTATTAAAGTAGTTATCCACTGTTAAAAGAGATACTAGGTTATGTAACGTTTGTTACAAAAATATTAATTTTATATCATAAATAGAAAACTGTTTTTTATTTTAAAATGAAACTTTGTATTATCTTACTTCCTCATGTAAGCTACATAAATACTAGACTTTCTGATTTTTTAAATAATAATTTTATATAAATTCTGTGTAACAAACGTTACATTAAATAGTAACAAACGTTACATAACAATGTGGTAACGTTTGTTACACAAAAAATAATAAGATAATCAGATGTAATGCATGAAATTATTGATTAATGGCCTATGTTTGGTAGGCCTATATTCAAAATAAGACGTGTTTTAGTACGTTTTCATGTTTGATGGGCCATCATGCATTTCAGTATGAAAAAATCTGCTGCTGAGAGAATGCGTGAGTACAGAGCTAGAATGGACACAGAAAAAACTCAAGAGAGACTAGAAAAGGGTCGTAATATTATGAGGAAACTTAGGAAAAAGTCAAAATCAAAATCGGAAAAATCTGCAGAAAGAGAAGCCACTAGGAAGCGAGTACAAGAATATCATAGAAGACAAAAAGCAAGAGTTTTAAGTTCATGTATTTTGAAAGACGGTTCTTCAGGAAGTCCTCCTTATAAGAGTGCAAATTCTTTTGGAAAGGCTATAAAAAGAGCACAAAGAAACCTTCCAAGGAGCCCTCAAAAACAAACAGCCGTAGTAAGAAAGCTTGCTGAATCATTTAATCTATTAGTACAGCCAGCAAAACATTCCACATCTTCTACATTGTCTGTTACTGCAGATACTATGAAAATGGTGAAGGATTTTTATGAATGTGACGATATTTCCCGCCAACTCCCTGGAAAAAAGGATTTTATTATAATACGTGAGGATGGAAAGAAAGAATATATGCAAAAAAGGCTGCTTGTATATCATTTGCGTGAAGTATACACACTTTTTCAAGAGCAGAATCCAAATGTAAAGATTGGTCTATCAAAATTTTGTGAAATGCGACCGAAACATGTCAGGTTGGTCTCTGATAAGGATATAGTGTGCTGCTGCCCTTACTGTGAAAATACGCAGTTAATGATTTCAGCAGCGCCCTGGAAAACAAGTGAATAACCAAAAACCATCCAGGAGCTTCTGAAAGAAACAGTTTGTCAAACTGAAAATAAGAACTGTATGAAAAGAAGTTTCCAAGAATGTGGAGATATTGAATCCACGCTGATTGCAAAAATTGATGATGACTGTGACGAGGTTCACACCAAGCAATGGGAAGGTGGACATAAGGTTCAAAAAGATATGTCTATAAATGAATTCTTCACTTATTTCAAGAATCACCTAACGCAACTATCCAATCATATATACAATAAAAGAAGACAATGGACGGAACAGCAGAACCAAAAATCATCACTACAACCAGGACAGCTGATTCTCGTAACAGATTTTGCTGAGAACTATGTAGCAAAATTTCAGAATGAAGTTATGGCAGCACACTGGACACACACATCAGCTGAAACATCAACGACAATCTATACTGCAGTTTGCTATTTCCGAAAATCTTCTACTGATGTCACAACAATATGTTTAGCAGTCATTAGTGATACACAGAGTCATGGCACTGCTGAAGTTGCTGCTTTCAATGAAATCCTACTAAACTACCTGTCTACATTAAAGCAGTCTCCTATAACTTCAGTTTATCTGTGGACTGATGGTGCTGCACAACATTTTAAAAACCGAAAGGCAATATCATACTTGTGCACATTATCAAAAATTCTAGGATGTAATGTTGAGTGGAACTATAACGAGTCTTACCATGGTAAGGGCCCACACGATGGTGTTGGAGCTACCCTTAAACACAGTGTATGGAAGCGAGATTTACAAGGAAATGCTACCGTGCAAAATGCTGAGCAATTTTATGACATCACAAAATCTAACATTTACAACATACATTGTTTTTATGTCCCTGCTGGTAAAATTGACTCAATTGCTGCAAAATATGTATAAGAATGGAAAAGTGCATTGCCAGTGGTAGGAATCCAACAAGCCCGATGTGTGAAAATTGCTGCACCAAACACAGTTGGGCTCTTCTCAAATACTGGAGATGTTGAACCATTTAAGAAACATAAAATAAAAGAAACGCAGGAAGAAACAAGCAGTCCTACAAAATCTACTCATTCCATTGATCATGCCATGAATTAAAAATTTTCAGAACTATCAGTTGGTGATTACGTATTGGTTCATTACCCACAAACTGGACAATATTATGTTGGACATATAATCCTTCTCAATTATGTGAGTAATATGTGTAGTGTACAATTCATGAGAAGAAGAGAAGGAAAGAACACTTACTTTGTGTACCCAACAAATGACGATATAGATTAAATACCCCCAGACCTAGTTTTAAGCACATTGCCTAAACCTAAGGAAGTTAGGGGAAAATTTATTTTCAACACAAATTTTACTGTGCTAGTTGACTAGAATGTTATTGTACTCTCAAAAATTACCTTTTTTTTATTATCACTAGGATGTTCTTTACGAACTGTTCAATTCTGACTCTGTAACGTTTGTTACGCTGTTGTAACGTTTGTTACTCTCTAAGTTTTTAATTATTTTCAAGTAACATACATCTGTAGAATTAAAAACGTTTATGTCATTTAGTTCTGTAATCTTCCTAGATTCAAGCTGTATTTTTTTTATCTGACAAAATATTGTAAGAACAGAGAATCACAACAGTCTTTCACAACTTGAGAATCCATGTCCTTTGGTGTAACGTTTGTTACATTTTTTCAAATTGTAAACCCAAGAACATGCACCATCACAATATTATATTTTTGGTACTATATAATCTTCACACTATCCTCTATTACCAGGTATGTTCCAAAGCATTGCTCTTGTCTACAGTTGACTGCAGAAAAATGTCAAATGTTCAAATCCATGTAAGAATGTAACGTTTGTTACAATGGAATGACCCAAGAGAGAATTTTGTGTCCTTATATGTTTGCTACAGTTTTGGTATGGTGTGTATGAATATTTATATGTTTGAAATTTGCACCTTGTTTGCAACTATTCAAGCCAAATTAAAGCACCTTTACTGCACCTTTTTTTTACCTAAATTTTGCACCTAAAATTCCTACCTCTAATTATGACCCAATACTGCTTGTGGCGATATTCTCTCGCTCTCTTTCTATCAAACTTGTTTTCAAGTTCCCCACTCTGTCTGTGCCCTCCTTACTTCCCCTACCGCAGGGATGTCAAGGTCAGAGCACGTGAAAGACTCTTACGTGGTGTCAAGTGGTCACTGGTTCCAATGAATCTACTGTATTCTACAGGCAGTAGTGGTGAAAAAGAAGGGGTGAGCAAAATCAACTTTATTGGCCTACAACTGCAAGATGAATTAAATAGCTCTTCAGTAGTAGATGTGTTACGCCCATACAAGAAAACAAGAAATAAGAGCATGTTTTGCGAGCATGTACCTCTATAATATGTGCAATTAAATATAAAATAGTAGGATACAACAAATAATAAACATAGCTTCTCTTTAACTTAAGCAGTTATACATAATGAGGCCTATAATTAGCCTAATTATTATTTAACTGTTACATAATCATGTACCTACTACTTATATGAGCATCATCACACATCTAGAAACAAATTTAAATCCCTGACTCCTCGCGTAATTCAGAAGTGCTTTTTCTGCTTTTTGCCGATATCAGCTTTCTTATGTCCGGTAAAATTTTCTTTTCTGCAGCAAAATAATTTCTAATGGAAGGCCTGAACTGGCTAACATTCCAAGTCCATTCAAGTAAATTTTTGAGGACCGCAAAGAAACTGCTTGCATTATGAGTATTGAAATAAATATCTGTATGAATCAAAAACACAGGCTTAGAGTCAGACTTGGGATATTCTTTTTTACAGAATGAGAGCCTATGTAAAACATAAGTTGTTAGGTAAAAAGTCGAATTCCTTAAATTTTGGACTTGGAATGTTTGTTAATTCAAGTATTCAATTGTAACTGTGTTGGTATATTTTCTGGGATTGATGAGTAAGGTTCACAAAACAAATCCAACTTGGACAGGACCAGGTCAATATTGTGACATTTTATTGAAACAACAATGTGGTTTTTACTTCTAAACTTTAATCACACCCATCAACAATGGGTATCCCACTCAACACAGCAACGCAGTATTCGTTATTGCACTCCACAAACGACAATGACAATTCACGTGGATTATTAAGAAGAACAACAATGTACTCCTACTCTCAACTAATGTTCACAAAGCACTATGTACAACAAGACTGTCAGTTCTCAGTTCGTTCGCCTTGGATAGTTCTAGCTCATTCACTCAAGTCCACAGTGCACTTCGAACCCAAGACTCCCAGACGCGTTGCCCTCGCCTGGACGCTGCCACAGTTACTCAAGTTCACTCACGTCGAACTCAAGACTCCCAGACGCGTTGCTTCCGCCTGGATGCTGCTGATTCACAAGCTGAACTGGCTGTCCAAACTAAACTGGCTTTGTGGCTCTTCTTCACGTCGAACCCCGGTCTCGAAGGCTGGCTTCCTTGCTCGCTGCTACTTCACAAAACTGACTTACAATCTCGAAGGCTGCTCGTTTTTATGTGTTAGGTCACACTTCGCGAACCTTCGATCCTCGAAGTTTCTGTTTCTGGTTGTTTCGTTGGTTTTCTTCCCCTCTCCTTCGCACAGTGGCTAGCGTCTCATAGTTTCCCCTTTCCTCTCCACGCCCAGCGCTCCACAGAGCTCGAGTCTCGTCTCCCGCGCCTCCTTCCTTCCCGCGCGCCCTACCTTCTGCCGGACGCGCTCTCAACTCCTGAGGCAACGATAAGTTTCCAGCACGGTTGCCACAATATCTTTAAATCGCCTATGGACTCTTCCCAAAGATTTTTTTTAAAACATTGCAATATTTTACACTGTTGAACAGGAATTCAATAACTGAAGATGTTGAAATTATAAAATTTGTGCTGTGAGATCTGTGGCATCCACAATGTGGTCTTCATCTGAAAGCTTTTAACAACATCTATCGACACAAATTAATTGATTCTTTCCTTGTGATCTCAAATTCAAAACCTTCAGATGCTCCTACTTGAGAAAGTTAAGTTCCTCGATTCATGTAGAGTCAACTAGTTCAGGAATGTCTCTATTTTTCTATAATGAATTCTGATAAATATTTACGGAATTCGAAATACCTGGACAGAAGGTATTTTTGGCTTAACCAAAGGACATCGCAATGGTAAGAAATATCGTCAAACTGAGAATTTATGTACGAAAATCTGGACATGTAATGAGTCTGTGCCATTAGCAGCACACAGTTTTGTTTGTACTTTATTCTGTAAACATAAATACAATGATGTGAGGAAGAAGCTCTACAATACATCTTCGAGGACATTTACTACTATTTAATGTCAATAAAAACAAACTTATTTGAATATATCACTCTGCAGATGAATTAATAATTTCAGACGTTCGACACTGCTTCTTTTTGTAACTAGATAATTTCCACAAACCAAACAAAGAGTATCACCTCAACTTTCATTATATAAGAAGCCAAGAGTCCAGTCAGCCTGAAACTTAAATGCAGACTTCTACCTCAATATTTAATGTACAACCCTTGTGTTCACCAGTGACTTGTACCTGCATGCCGTACGTGCTTTGAACAGCGCATATGGGCACGTTTGCACTCTCGTTGACATTGCTGCTCTACTGTGCCCTTACCTGATGCAGATTAAGCATAAATTTTATTATTCTCACAATAGACAATATCAGCGGATTCCAGCTAGACCCAGTGTTGTTTTGCAAACAGCAGAGGGGTATGAAATATTGAATTCTGTAATGCAGATGTATTTATGTATGATTGCGACACTGAATAGTAGTGGTAGTGGTAGTAGTAGTAGTAGTAGTAGTAGTATCAGCAGCAGCTGCTTCATCATAATCATTTTTTCAAATCATGGCTGCCATAGATTACCATGGCATATTTATATGAATTTGTAACATTTTTATTGCAGAACATTGCTGACACGATTTAAGGATTACAACTAAGATAGTATAAAGATAATAACAGTAATTATATCAATAATAATAATAATAATAATAATAATAATAATAATAGAAATGTTCTTAATAGCAATAACGACCTACATGCCTTCACAATTACATATTTGTACTTTCATGCAAGGTCTAAAGACATAAATTCCTCTACAGTATTATGACATATGATGCAGCACCAACCTGTTGGCTATGCTTTTAAATTTCTTTTGTTTACTACTTATTATGGAGCTTGGAATTTTATTATACATGTTTATGCCTCAATGTAAAAGTACTTTTGAGATTTGTGGTAATTCTATGAGTGGACAAATGGATATGACTTGATGTTCTTGTTTGATACATGTGGTAGTCTGAATTAAATTTTAATTTTGCTTTGTTTTTATGAATGAAAGATACTGTTTCTAGAATGTCTTACAAGGCACGGGCAGAATTTTGAGTTCTCTAAAAATTGCTTTACTTTGCGATCTTATTATAGGTCCACGTTTCATAATTTTTACAAATTTCTTCTGTAGCTTAAAAATGTCCGTAATTTTGCTTGTTGCGCCCCATAATGGTATGCCATACTGAATCTGGGAATGTATATAGCCAAAATACGAGTACATAGATCTGAGAACTTCATTAGAGGTTGTTTTGCTTAAAATTCTGAAAGCATATGAATAACTTGTTAAAAGGGCCAAAGTCGCATTTTTTTCTAAAATTACTTTCTTAGCTTGTAATGTTCTTTGAGCATAGAGACATTGATTTATTTTATTTTTACTTGGTTATTTAACGACGCTGTATCAACTACGAGGTTATTTAGCATCGATGGGTTTGGTGATAGCGAGATGATATTTGGCGAGATGAGGCCGAGGATTCGCCATAGATTACCTGACATTTGCCTTATTATTGAGGAAAACCTCGAAAAAAATCCAACCAGGTAATCGGCCCAAGCGGGAATCGAACCCGCGCCCGAACGCACCTTCGGATCGGCAGGCAAGTGCCTTAGCCGACCGAGCTATGCCGATGGCTGACATTGATTTATGTTAGAAGGACCGACAAATGTCCACTGTAAGTGGAAACTAGACGGGATTCAATATCGCGATGTTTGTTAAAAGGGCAGAAGTGTAGGATATGTGCCCTGTAACAAACAACATAATGCACTCAAAAACTTAGATGTTGGCTAAACTTCATCAATTAAGTAATTTTAGTTAAAGCTAATAATGAGGCTTGTGGTAATTGTTGCAGTACATGTGTACCAGCCAACACATAGCTTTATAAGACCTGTACATCTTATTATGTATAATATTTCATTACAAAGAATTCTGATAGTGAAGTAGACACTTTAGTTAATATTAAAAAAGGCAAAGGGCTTGCAAAACCAGACATCTACACACCTAAATGATGCTTCCAAAAAAGCAGCAGCTACAGAACTAATTATTCATGTCACGAAGTTAAAAATCTGATGCAAAATCTATCAGAGGCCACAGTTTGAGCCTTGTGACAGATTTTGCGATTATCAGACGAGCTCTAAAAAAGCGTGATCGAATTTACAGCATATAGCAACTGATTTAAATAATTATTTTTAGCAGTTCTTCGCTCAAATTTTCCGTTGTGGAAGTGCTACAAAATCTGTCCAAATTTATCATTTTAAAGGCTGGTAGCAGAAATATTACAAGAAAAATTTGTGGAGAAAGCTAATCCCAAGCATCCTAAAAAGATGTTCCTTTGCTATTGCTAGTTTGTACCACTTTATCTATGACAAGAAGCGTCCAGGAATTATTATTGCCTTACCATTCATCATTGGGTTTACCATTCACATCTTTCTTTTGCATCATAATTCGCATACATCTATTGAACTGTCTAGTGTCATTGCATACCCAGAAGGAAACTTCGACTTAGCAAAAACTTATTGACGCAAAAAAAGTAAAATCATACATTGAGGATAATGTTAAAATATTTTATGAGCAGATTGAACAGTGAAACCAACACTGATATCAAAGAATCAAACAGATCAATATAGTATTATATTTTCATATTGCAAAAAAAAAAAATGTAATTGCTAAAATTCATGGTAAAAAAGTTTTGTATGCAGTAATACATATTAATAAATCCCGTTTTTATTATATTTAAACAAAAAAGCCCTGTTAAAATATGTTATTTGTTAAAAGAGCATATCTCCAGCTAATTTAAATGCCCCTACTAAGATCATGATTGATTATATACCGTGTCCCACTTACAAGGGACACTTTTGACTTCAAACGATCGAAACCGCATGAAAACATGCTTAGAATAACAATCGATCATAAACAAAACAGTGGTGTATGTCATTTCCATGCAAAACGTTGCATTCTACCTCAAGTGGCATTTTAATAGAGAGGAACAAAGTAACAAGATATCAGTACCATAGGAAGGAAATGATACGTAATTCAATGACGTCAGTGTATCATTACATTTTCAATCAACAGTGCCAAAAACTCTGTGCTTAAATATTTATAATAGCGCAAAACACACATATACAGCAGTACCACACACATGATAGTCGTTATATTAGTCCTCAAAGTGCAGATGAGGGATTTCAATGAGTGGTTAAAACAAAGCGGAAGAGAACAATGTGCACACCTCACAAAAGCCACGTTATCACATTCGAAATCACTTTCGCATTCACGCAGACCAATATCAAAAGCCACACTAATAACATTTTCAAATGATAATGTTGGTATGTCAATGTCATAACCTGGCTTTCACCGAGCATATTGCAACATAGGCTTATACATAGGTGCAACAAATTGATTGTAAATCACAGAGTGAAGTTTCATGATGAAATAACGATCATGTATATTCACTTGTGGTTTGGCAAATTAATCCTTCTGATATAGAGCTTATATTGCCGAAAGAAGTAAACATCAAGGGGTTGACGATATCTTGTTTTCGGTGGCAATATCTTCAGTATAACATCTTTGTTTGGAAAACTTGCATCTAGAAGGGTACGTTCTGTATGACCTGACCAGGAATCACACAACAATAGCCTCTTTTCACTTGTTACATGTTCGCCAAGGACTGAAGTTAGAAAACGTTTCATGTGTTCTTTAGTCATTTTTACACTTTTGCTTGCCTCCACATGAATGTTTCGTGGACAGGTTGTTTCAAGTTTCTTTGAAATATTTGGGCCGAAAGTGCCTTGCGTCTCTTGAAAACAGATATACAACTTGTTTGCTAGTCTGCCTGTCATTGATAAAGCCACATCAATTGTGTAGCTGTGGGTAGGGCTATGTATAGACTGCAACACACTAGCTATATTTTCTCTCCTCTGTGGGACAGTGTTGATGCTGAAGACATTTCATATTGGAATTGACTCTGGTCACTGTTCCAAACATTACCTTTCTCCACACCCTCCTCTCTTATAAACATGTTCACTTCCTCCACAAACTGTTGTGCCTTCTGACGTATACTATTAATCATCTTCTATGTCCTTACGTGTGACAAATGTAGTAATATGCCTGGATGAAATGCCATATTCACGCTTGAGATGGTCGATAAAGGAAATGGAAGCTTTGAAATTGTCCAAGCCAACCATTTTAGCCGCTTCCAGTGCCCACATCTGCAGATGCCAATAGTGAACTGTAGATCCATACCTCCTTGCACTATCAAATTGCGATATTGCATGCTCTTTTATAGTTTGTAATTGCGACACTCTGTTTCCTTTGAAACGAGCTCCTGCTCGCCATTTGTTAGACACATAATTTAGAATTAATGAGTAATTTGATTTACTTTTAATGCACTTACAGCGCTTCATTAGTTTGCTATAGGAATTGAAGCCACGATTGTAATAGTCTTCATAAATGTTCTCTAGTACGCTGTCATCAATATCTTCTAATACACTGGACCTCGACTTTTTGGATGGAGAGAGTTCCTACTCTCTTTGACTTGACTGTTCCTGTTGCTCTGGAGTTGAACGTCGTGTACTGCTTGGACAGCCACCTTCAGGTTCAGGTTTCTCCTCTCCTTCAAAATTAATATATCTGTCCAGCGTAATGTCATGTATTTCTGTGTCATCCCCATTATATTTCTGAATTATTAATATATCCGCGAACTCCATATCCTCAGCCCCAATGTCATTTCCATATTCAACACATCGCAACTTTGTCCCTAATATTTGGACCACATTCGTAGGATTAATTCTCTTCATGATATCACTGCACTGTACACAGTTTACACAGTAACCCGCTTGCGAACACTCCAAGAGACAAATACGTACTGCAGCGATACCATTCACGCAACTGGAGCACTGGTTAGTGCAGCTACATTATGGCACCGTCTAATGGCGCTAGCAAAAAAAGTGCGGAGTTTTGCATGGAAATGACACACACCACTGTTTTGTTTATGATCGATTGTTATTGTAAGTATGTTTTCGTGCGGTTCCAATTGTTCGAGGTCAAAGGTGTCCCTTGTTAGAGGGATCGAGAAATAAGTGCTAATTTAATTTAAAGTGTAAATAATGGTTTTATAACATAACTTTTTGTAGAACTTGATGTAAAAACTTTCCGAGTTTCGGAGAATGGTCAGTGCAACTCAATGTGTGCGCCTCGAGCTACTCTGAAGACATCCAAAAGGTACTCAACCTTCTGGCAAGTGTTCCATAACATTTGTGGAGTGATTAGCGCAGTTGCATTTAAAATGTGTTGTCTCAGTTTTTCCAAAGTCTCAACTGTACCACGTTGGTACACAACATGCGTCATAAAGCCCCACAAAGAGGTCAAGTCGGTGACCTAGGTGGTCAGGCAATCCTTTTGCTGAAAAACCGATTATGGGGGAGTTGATCAACAACAAAAGTTCCACACATGTCCAGATACACATTCCCTTTGATTGTCGCCTCGATGAAGGAGAATGGTCCAATGACGGAATGTTCTACTGAACGGCGCCAGGCTTGTTTCCACGATAAACGTTAGTGCGCATGCGCATGAACATGCAACTGTTTTTAAACCATTGGTGCATAAACTTGGACGGTTTCTACATTTTGTCAGATGTAAATCAAAACAATATCTTCATCTGATTTTAAATGGTGAGCATTTATTTCTCGGTCCCTCTAAGCGGGATACAATGTATTTCCAAATACACTTCTCTGGCATGTGAGTTAAGTATAGCTTCTTAATTTTAATGATTCAGAAAATTAATAAACTTAAATGATTAAGCAGGAAATAGTTTTTTGTTTCTCCTATATAATTTGTCTTTCTGGACTTCGGCTATTTTAAGAAACAGCTCTTCATGTATATATATAGCATTTCAATTTTTCTATAATTTTCTCAACATGGTAGTTCCAGGTTAAAGCAGAGTCAATCCAGATGCCTAGGAATTTTGTATTTTTAACTTCCATTATGTCTTTACCATTGATTTTGATAGGATTAGAATTTTGATCGCTGCTATTTTTAAATAGTATATAAACAGTCTTACTAACATTCAGTTGTTACTTATTTTGCTGAAGCCAATTTTGGAGATAGTCATTGCTCTGATTGACTTTACTTAGCAACTCATTTTTATCGTTAGAATTAAATATATTTGTATCATCAGCAAACAAGACTGTATTAGCAAAAGTTGTGTGATCTGGGAGATCATTGATATATAACAAAAAAGATATTGGTCCAAGAATTGAACCCTGCAGAACACCGTGTTTCATAGAGGCGGAAGTCGAATTGTGTTTATTTCTACAAATTGTTTTCGACTGTCAAGATATGATTGAAACCAATTACCTGCTAGGCCTCTTATACCATACAACACTAATTTAGCTATTAATAGATCATGATTTACCATGTCACAGGCTTTACTGAGGTCTATAAAGAGACAAAGACTATTTTCTTTCTTATCTTTTGCTTCGAGAAGATTTTCAATGAAGGAAAAGAGAGCATCCTTTATTATCTTATTCTTCTGAAAGCCAAATTGAAAGTTTGAAAAAACATTTTACGATTCAAGAAAAGGAACTAGCCTGTTATACATGATTTTTTCTAAGATTTTTGAGAATAATGAGAACAATTTTCCATTTTTTGTTTGTTGCCTTTTATAAACACATGATGGACTTTTTCTATTATTAAACATTCTGGAAAGATTTTTGTTGATAAGGAATTGTTAAATATATCAGCTAGGGACACAAATGAAGGGTGCACAACTTTTTATTACAGAATCTGCTATTCCATCAGGACCACATGAAAATTTATTTTTATGCACAGAATAGTTTCGGTGATTTCGTCAGTATTAATAGGGGATAGAAAAATTATTTTAGCTATACCTGTTGATTTAGGTTTTCTGCCATATTGGTGAAATTCATTGAAAGTTTGTGCCACATTCTTCAGATCTGTTATCGTGGTGTTGTTTTTTTTTTTTTCGGTTTCTACCCGTTTCTTTGTCTATGACTTCCCAAATGGCTTTATTCCTATTTTGCGCTTTTAAAATAAAATTACTGTTACATAGTTTTTTTTTTGCTTCTGGGATAACTTTTGTGAGGATAGCAGTGTATTTTTTAAAGTATATTATCTTGATTATCTGTAGTTTTATTAATGTTACTTAAAAGTCTTTTTCTCTTGCAACAGTTTAGGATTCCTTCGTTATCCATGTTTTATGGGTACCTTGTTTGTTAGTTTTGTTGTTTTGATAAATTTTTAATTTTGGGAATGCCTGGTTGAAATAGTTCATTATTATGTTCAAGAATTCTGTTGTTTTAAGGTTAACATACTGTATGGTTCATGGAGTATATTGTCTCAACTCTCCTTTTGCAAGTGGCGTTTCAAGTATTCAGTATTTTTTTATGTAGTCTTTTCATTGTAAATGATTTCTCTAAATTGTCTGAAAATTTTTCTAGGGCAAAATGTAGAAGAACTTCATTATGATCTGATAAACCCAAGTTGATATTTTCTTTTGTGAAGGGGAAGAATATTTTATCTACAATTATTTGGTCCAGACACGTTTGGGGTGTGGCTATGATGCAAATGGGTGAGTCGATGATATCTATTAAGTTATGTGATTGAAATAATGATTGTAATTTTGATACATTGCTATCTTTTATTAAGAAGTTTATATTGAAATCTCCACATATAACTCGAGGTTTGTTTTTGCTTTTTAGTTTACTTATCAGAACTTCAAGTGTATATAAGAAAGTTTCTACACAACCATTAGGTGACCTGTATATACATGCTATCAGTATTTTTCAAATTTCTATATGAATTTCAGAAACCACATGTTCAAAAATTTTTTCCTCATTTAAGTAGACTGTGTGTAACTTTTCTTTGCAGAAGACATTTTCTTTCACAAAGATAGCTTATCTACCATTTTTATTATTTTTCCTATAGAATATACTACAGAGTTTGAAGTTTTGTATTGTATAATAACAAATTTCTTGTCCTTTTAACCAATGTTCAGTTACGCATAAGATATTTACATGTTTTAAGCTACTATTTAGATTATTTTTCTAGTTCATGTATTTTGTTTCTGATACACTGAAGATTTTGGTGTAATAGGCCTAGTGATCTCTCATTGGAAAATGAAGTGTTACCGCAAGTCTTACCAGTAAGAATTTTTTTGTCTTCTGTTGCTGCTGCATCATCCATGTGAGAAGCTTTTAGGGTTCCACCATTTGATGTTCCTCGTACCTGGATACATTTTTCTGTCTTCTTTTCTGTGGGCCACTTTGATATAAATAAAATCTTGAAGGTGAGTTGGAGCTTTAAGTATCAGTGTCAATATTGTAGAAGGTCCACAATCTCAATCTTCCTTTTCAACAGGTCTGGTAGCATTCTTCTTCCCAAGTGGTACATCATTTGACTCTAGTGAGTCTTGGTCTTTCCAGTTGAGTACAATGGGGATATTCTTCTTTTCGTTTAATCGTTTAACCATCCCTGCTATTTTTTTCTGATATTTTAGCTTTCCCGTGTTGGTTCATGTGCTGTCCATGATGTGTGAAAAATTCCCTGCCTAGATTTACGTCCATTATTGCAACATTGTTGAACATTTTCATCATCTTTTTTAGTTTCCTGTTGAATGTTTTTACTTCTTTATTTACACAAGAATTTTCGATCAGATCATGTCTGTGTGGTGCACTCACTAATACAACATTGCTATTATTGTGTTTTTTCCACGAAATCGAGAAGTTGGGTCAAACTTTCACTTGAGTTATTTCTCACTACAACTGTTTATACAAGTAATAACTAAAGAAGCCACTCTTACACAAACAAATTATCGATCACAATCGATTAGTAGGGGTCAGATATCTTTGAACGTCAGTGTACCTGTTCCAAAATACCACTGTCCCATCAGATATTAGTTCTACGTTCATGTTCCAAGATATCACTGTGCATCTGGATAGTTATTTCGGAACTGTTATTTGGAACCTAATGTTTTCAAAGAATGGAACAGTTGGAACTGTTACGAGAAAATAACAACTTTTCCCATCTCTAGTGAGTAATAACATAATATTATTATCCTTTCTTTCTTTTCCGTAGTTTAATCTCTACCTTTGTAGGTACGTAATATTATTATCCATTTGGTTAATAAATATTAAGAGTCTGTTCAATATATAATTCACTTTTAATAGTTCACTTCCAGTTTCATAATTGTGTTTCCGTAGGAATTCAAAACATGCTTTTAGATTAAATTATGTTATAATGGTACAATATGTCCCAAATGTTAATAATATACACATAAGTAAAAAACTAGGCACATATAAGTTAGTGGTTCTTAGAATTATTTCAGGAATTCTCGGGTTGAAAAAGATTGAGAAACGCTGTCATAGACTTTTCAATTTCATACAAGACACGTGAAACTGATCAGAGTGCATTAGTAGTTTGTACATATGTAAGCATTAAGGCATATAAATTACACTTTCCACATTAGAATTGTTCAAGTCAAGGTTAACAACTGTCAGGGTTTGTCATAAGTGAGATATTACATTGATAAGATAACACACTGGAAATGATTTTCATTTATTGTTCTTAGCAAACATTAGCTAATTATATAGCAGTTATCTCTGTACTTTGAACTTCATGCGCTTAAAGAAAAGCTAACTAATTGAGGGCTTGTAACTCTACCTTACACTGAATATTACATGAACAGTAGCAGTTTAAAATACATTATCATCTGTGATTTCATGTATTTAAATCTGAAACCGCTGATTATTAGAATGTGTGGCACTATTTGTTTTGATGTTCATTTGTACAATTGAATACAAGACAGTAGAATAGCCACCCACCCATATGCTACCTCTTAATTTAAACTTCCATTTGTGTTGTCAAGTATATTGGTGTGAGAATTTTTCACGTTATTATAGTTTGCTTTAAATTTTATTGTATCCCAGGTTTTTTTTTTTTAATCATTGTATGCTGATACTTAAATTTTGTTATTATAAATCTGTTTTACTACTGCAAATACCATTTCTTAGATAGTATGTAACAAGACAAAATACTCGAAATCTAGTTTATTGCTAAATATTACTAGAAGAAAAGCATCTTACTGTTTGTTTACTGGTGTTTGTGCCAGTGGGAAGGGGTAGTATCTGTCCAGATTGGAAACAGTGAAGCATATCAGCACACAATTAGAAAGAAACCAAGCATGGTTGCAACATGTTACTTGAAGATGAAGCTAGTTAGTATTCTTTGCTTACAAGTTGAAACGAAGTTTTCTGTTGGGATTAGTTAAAGTGTAACTCAGTAGTCATCATGTCGCATCCTTGAGAGTCTGTATCTCAAAATACTGAAAATGAACTTTGTGTGTCACCAATTGGATGCGATAAACCAGTACATGCACAGTCAGATAAGATCATTCAAAATTTATATAAATATTTTTAGGGAGGAGGATAATGGCATGGCCCATTTACAAAAACCATAGCTGCGACAGGAGTACCACACTTAATGTGGGTTCAGTGGTTTTGTGGTATGGAAACTCGTATTCAGTATCCATTCTTCTGCTCCAGAGAGCATTAAACCTTTTGTCCATAGTCGGGACAGTTTGATTTGCATGAAATTCATTTAATATTTTCCAGTATCTTGCACAATTATTTTCTTCATCGTTGAGATGAGGTATACAAGAATTTGGTACAATAAATGTCCATATTTACAATTTTGTGATATATTAGAACCTATATTTTACAGATTTGTATAAATAGAGCAGTTAGTTTTCATAGCAATCATCTCTTCTGTTTCCCCTCTCCTTCCCAACAGAAGGCATTAAACTCATTGTGCACAGGTCTCTACACATTTGAGAGTGAATGAGTCATTATTATATAATGACTAATTCCTTTATTTGCAAGATTCGTTTTGTATAAATGACGAATATTTATCCTTATATTATTTACAGTGATCTATGAATTCATACGCTTTATAGTAGGCTATACTATATACTGTACATATTTTTATTCTTTTTGAGACTTGAAATAAGTTAAATAGGTATATAATTTTGAATGTTTCCTAAGTTACGTGGACATAGCCTATATTAAATTGCCTTGCTGTAGCTTACTACATAATTTCTTCTCATTAAAAGGACTGGTATTACAGTCTTGGCAGTTTATACAAGATTTTAGTGAATACAATGGATGTGTTCGAGGTTTTCTCGTTTTTTGTCAGACCAATCTCTTATGCTATGTACTGGTATCAGTTTTCATTGTCGTTTTATTTAATCGGTAAAGTATTTTCTTGTCGGTTTAAAGGAACTGTTAAATAATTCAATAAAAATTAGTGAAACTTCTAATTCATTTATGTACTTCCAAATGGGGGATATTTTCAATTTTAGGTTAAATTGAAACAGCTTTCATTGAAGGTAATTTATATTGAAATAAATTTTAAACTTTGCAACCTGTGATTAAAATTAGGCTTAATTTACTTTCGGTTCTATATAATTAAGTGCATATTTATATTTCCCTCATGTAATTTATTATGTACAGCATTATGTTACGTAGTTAGGAATAAAAATTAAACCGTTTTAAAATAATATTTGGTTGTGAAATTAAGATAAAACTGTGACTATATTAAACTCTATTTACCAGTACCAATTTACTTAACAGAGGGTAAATAAAATAATTTTCAATGTACTCACTCTCAATTTGCCTTACGCAAATAACGCAATTCCTTGAGATTCTAGGAAAGCATTCTTTTATATACTGTCCAAAACCAACTCTATAGGTATGATTTTTTGGGTGGGTAATTATTGCTCCTGCCAGTTATATATGTTCACATCACAGTGGCAGTATATCTCTGTTCTTTTTTTTAAGAATGTTAGAGAACGGATAAATTGTGTCAAGGAAAACGACAATACCCCTATAACTTGTCCCGACCATTTTTCTCCACAAAGAATCTCACGTTTAAACATGTTACTGTAAGAACGGTGGTTTCCAGCATGGAAAGCCACTGTGTCCTATAAAAAACAGAGAAATGTTATGACTGGATCTTTGTCTTCATTCTTTTGAAATTTCCAGTAGTAACAATAATGTTATGTTTTTACACTCAGCTTATATAAGCACAGCTTTTAATAAAGTGTTGTTGAAAGAGTCTATAAATTACAAGGCTTTCAAAATGTTTGTAACCGCGATTCCTTTACTCACAGAAAAAGATCTTCTTTACCATACTTTTTAATGTAGATTATGTACAGGTACTATAGAAAAGTTATAGCCATTTCAAGAAGGATAAATGTGTTACGTTATTATTCTTAGCTAACATGCAAACGTGAGATTTTAATGAGGGTGTGATGGACGTGGTAATATAGTTCAGGGACAAGATTGCACTCAGTGTATATAAATCTTGTAAGGTTTGTATTCATTCTCATGAACAGATATAATACATGGTTGCATAATGATATAAAACTCTTATTTTCCGTTATTTGTACAAGAAAGTGAAAAATAGCGAGACAACAGTATTCAAAAACGTTATACTGTACAATTATGCTTTTACTTTGTACATTTTTCTCAATAAAAATAATTAGTAGCAGCAGCAGCCATCATCATCGTCGCCATCACTGTTATTACCATTACCAACACCACTATTATATTTGCATTTCCAACTGGCGGATCAAGGTCATGTACAAAAGTACAAACCACGCACGAGTCACTGAACTGAAAATTGTGAACTGACGCACTGGTAATTCCGGCTGTCCCAGTTGACTTTAGTTGAAGAGAATGGTTCAGGATTGAGGTAAGCACACTTGGAAAATGCAGTCCATTGCTTGATCTTGAGCCGCCAGTTTGATATTCACAGATAATACTCTTTATTCACTTCTTGGAGAAGAACTTCTCTCATAATCATGGACAATCTCTGATTCTGACCAGACCTTTTTATCTTTCAAGCCAAGGTGTAAGAGAGGTACTGATAATAATAAAATTATAAAGAAAATTTCGTTGAAATATTGGTAGAGAGAAAGGAAAAATTTGAAATTCATATATATCCATTGAACATGTTTTTGAAATTGTTTGTCAAACTTCGTTAATGTATTCTGCTTACTTTGAGGATCAAATAAGTTGAAATAAATCTTGGTCCATATACTCTTATTCACTGATCAATATACTTTCAAAGTAACTGGTGTGGTATAAACAGTTTGAGATATCTCCAAAAGAAACATGAATAATGGATCTTACTCTTATTTTAGTTGAACTCCAGGAGCTCTCTCTGTTGTGTACCAGTGGTATCTTGATTATTTGACTGGAAGAGAAGAACCCGCTGTATGGTCTGCATGCCTTTACGACCTCAATAATTCATTCCAGTTCCTTTTTCCCTAAGTATCTCAAGCAGACTGTTCATGTTACACCAGTTTCAGATGTAAAAACTTTCCGTTATTACATTGTTGATGGGTGTAACCATCAGTGATGAAACGTACGTTTATAACAAGGGTAGACATCCAAAAATTTTTTAATTCCATAAATCACGTCTTAATATAATTAAATTGCATGCAACATATAATTACTTATATGCATATTGTTCTGAAACTGTAAAGTATACACTGCAAAAAAAAACAACAACAATAACAACAACAAAAACAAATTTTTAAATATGGCACTCACCTAAGTAAGTTTTTATTTTAACTCAATATGACGGGATTTCTTTTCTGCAAAAACATTAATAATTCTGTCTTTGAACTGAGAATTCTTTGACAACTTAGACAGTAGTGTCTTCTCAATGACCAAGAAAGATAAACATGATAGTCTTTCATTGGTCGTAGAATTTCGTAAAAATGTTTTAACCCGTTTAAGAGCACTCATACTATGTTTACTTGAAGCAGTCGTTGCAGGAAAACGCAAGTCTAAATGCAGAAGATTTGTCACTTGTTTATAGTCACTGAACTTTTTTCATTCAACAGTTCCACAAAACTTACCCATATTCCTTTAAAATCTTCAAATCTATTTACCATTTGAACAATCAATGAATCTAAAATTTCATATGTGAGAATACGCAGTTTGGTGATATCTTCTGTTTTATACTCAATGTTGTCAGTTAACAGTTTTGTTTGCTTACAAGAGTGAAGGAATGTAGTTTCATTTCTCATCTCTTTGAAATTGCATAATACATTTTTAACATCATTGTTGCACAGTTTTATGTCAGATGTTCCTTTTGCCTGAAGCACAGCAAAAACACGAAAGTCCAATCATATAATTTTCTAACAAGACCCCAAGCGGAACTAACTGACACTGGATCCCAATCTTCATCGTGTATTACATGTTCTACTGCCTGCCTCAATTCTGAGAAATGAGATCTTATTTTTGCAGTGGCTCGAGAAGGATAATTCCACCTTGTGTCACTGTAGGGAGGAAGTTTGAAACCTTTGTAGATCTACTGAAGAATGTGTGGAACATAGTGAGATCAAAACTAAACAGTTTAATTTGTTTAATGTGTTTCGAGCCATTCAATAACACTATATTTATTTGATGGGCATAACAATGGATGATTATTGCATGTGGATAAGACTATCGGACAAGGGCCTGAACACCTTTATGACCTTCTGCTCAGGTAGAAGCCCCATCGTAAGTCTGGCATACTAGTCTATGACCTACTTTCCCAAGTTTTAAGTTGTCCATAATAATGGACGACAATCCTTCTGCACTTTTGTTTTTTGAGACATCAAGGAATCTTGAGAATCTTTCCTCACCTCTGTCTTGTATTGCAAATTTGCAATATCTGAATATAATGCTCAATTGAGCTCTACACGAGACGTCAGTTGTGTCGTCTGTTTGAACAGAAATAAATTGTGCTTCATCTACTTCATTCCTTATTCTTTCTTGCAGCACGTCAGTTATGCACTCTATCAAGTTACTCTGTATGTCGCTAGAAGTACCTACGAAACTGGAGTTGGAGTGCAAATCATTTTTTTTTTTTTTTAGATTTTATTCTCTTCAGCTAGTAAATCTATAAGTTCTAAATAATTTTCCCTGTTTGCTGAATCTTCGTCTTCACGATGATCACGAAGTGGGAGTTCTTGTTTACCTAAGTAAGTAATTGCTTGGATAAAGCGACCTAGAATTTTTCTGTATTAGTAACTTTTTCATTGTGCTGAATAACAGCAAGACGCGAACTTTCTGACAGAACGTGTTCAATTCGATTTCGAACTAACATATGAAAACTTTAACTGTTCTTTAAATATTTTTGTGAAGATTGATGCTTACACGCTTTATGTTTAAATTTTATTGTTGAGAAGTCATCTTTACTCCACTCAGATTCACCTCCAAACATAACACAACAAACAAAAAAATACAATATTTATTTCTATTTGTGCTACCAGTCAACCACTTATATTTTGAATACCATTGTGTTTTGAATTTCCTGTTAACATTACCATTCTTCTGAATTATATTTAAATTGGGAGTAGGTTTTTGATTTTTCATGTCGCACTTCTGTTCATAAGATAAGGACAAGAAAACTGTATTTCATAAAAAGTCAATTGAATCATAATTTCTTTCATTACACATTCCATAAAAATAACTGATAACTAAAAATACACTATAACATTAACACTCAGTGCACTAGAAATTAAGCTTTCATTGTAGCATTGTTGTTTGCCAGCCATGCTATATGCGAGAGAACCAGAGAACTGAGACAATATTGAGAATCTCTCACAACATTCTTAAAAGGTTTGATGGCGAGCTGTGCTACACATGCACATGTTACTCAGTCCAAGTGCCTGAAACCAGCCAAATAGCAGACCCGAAGAGACAGTGTGCAGTCATGTCTCTTTCTTTCTCTTAAAACAGGTCCGGTCATCGAATATTGTGGAAGAACAGGATGCCAGCAAGCAAGCTGTCTTACAATAATGAAGTTATGTTGACTGATCAATGTAACTAGTAATTTCGTAACTCCAAATATTAATATAGCTTAGAATTTTAATTATTATAAACACAGATAAAGTTCGGTAGACACTATCTCAATGTCTCATAGCACGCTCTGCTCCTGGTAACCATATTTGGAGAACTGCTGAACTTCCGTAATGTTTTGGACAGAACATGAGGTGATGCTGTGAAGCTACTCAAAGTGGACATTTCTAATCTTTTATTTGATATGCAAAAGTTATGATTCAAGGGCTATAACTTTAATAAGAAGCATGTCTTTAGGCCTGCTTAGATTCACATGGATTTCAGTCATCTTAAGTTTCCTAAACATTCAAGGAACACGTCTTATATAGGTGCTAGACTTCGAAAATGTTGTTTATATGTTACATACTTTTCATGCTATATATTTATGTTAATTTTATACCAAATGTTGAAATAATTATTTGTGTGCATTGAGTTTTTTACCAAAGTAAAAAAGTGTCTCTTCTTTAGCTGTAGACTATACTTTCAAATCATACAAAGGAGTTTTCTTTTTAAGCTATTTCAATTCATAATTTTAACAACCAAAGTGTAATTTTAATCTACGTATGAGGACATTCTATGTTCCTTATTTATGATAGTATGTCTCAAATTGTTTAAATAATATTATATTGTTTCAGGCCCAATTTTGGCAACAGTGGTCATATCATTGACTGGGCAGATACTGAAAGCAGTCTCACCAAAGTTTGGCAGTCTAGTTGCAGAAGAAGCAAATAGGAAGGGATATCTTCGCCATATTCATGCTCGGATTATAACAAATGCTGAGGAGATTGCATTCTATGGCGGCCAAAAGGTACTGAACATAGCATTAAGATATTGTAAATTTTATTAGTAACAACAATGTAATTTATTCGTCACAACAATAATTCCTTTCTATAATTCACCTTAAACGCTCTCGTCTACAACAGGATTTTCACTCAACACAGTATTCGTTATAGCACTTCACTGACGGCAATGACAATTTACTTGGACTATTACGAACAAGAATGAACTGTTAATCTTAACTAATATTTACAAAGCACTATTTACAAATCAGAACTGTAGTTCTCAGTTCACAGTTCTTCTAGCTCAGTCACTCGAGTTCACAGAATCTCGAACCACAGACCTTCAGAGACAGTTCACTGTACTCGAACTCGGGTCCCTCCAACTGCGGTCCACTGCACTCGAACTCAGGTCCCTCCAACTGCGGTCCACTGCACTCGAACTCAGGTCCCTCGGATGCTGACAACAGTTGCGGACACACACTCGAGTCGAACTCCGGTACACAAGACTGGCTTGCTTGCTCTGGCTTAGTCACTGACTGGCTGATTAATCAACTGAAAACTACTCGAGTTCGCTGGCGTTTCTTCTTTTATAGCGAAATCATAGTTGCGAGAAATTTCTACAGCTGTGCAGAGAATTATCTGGATATCTCCACTTCGACGGACTTCTCGAAGAGTCGGGAAGGTCCGTTCCCCCTTCCCTCCGTAAGCAGCTGCGCGCGCGATCTCCCCTCGTCGAGTGGGCCCTTTCCCCTTTCTCCGCCGCGCGCCGTTCCTTAGTGCTCCGTGAAGCCCGCGCGATCTGCTTTCTTGCGGGACGCTGGTCGTGAGTTCGAATCTCACGTCGCTGTCACATTGCTCCTTCCTTAGGGCTGCTCGTCCCGGGCAGTCCCTTGGTAGGCTGCTAATCGGTCCAGATGCACCACCATCATCTTCCCTCGAGGTTGTCGCTGGATGCGGTACACCACGTCGTTGATCCGGGTCACCACGCGGTATGGTCCATCCCAGGCACGTTGCAGCTTTGGTCATTTCCCTTTGGTCCTGGTAGGTCGGTACAGCCACACCAGGTCGCCCTCCTGGAATCCTACAGAGTTGGCTAATCTGTCGTAGCGCACTTTCATCCTGTCGCTGGCCATCTTCAGGTGCTCTCTGGCCAGTTGGTGAACTCCATTCAACTTCTCGGTGAGTTCTGCCACATAGACAGTCGCTGGCTGGTCGGCGCTGGGTGGCGTGCCAAACAGCAGATCACAGGGCAGGCGCAGCTCTCTCTCGAAGACCATGTTTCCCGGTGTCATCCCTGTTGTATCGTGGACCGAAGCTCTGTAGGCCAAGAGGAACAGTGGGACTTTGGCATCCCAGTCTCGCTGATGGTTGGACACCACCTTCCGCAGGTGCTCCTCCACGGTTTTGATGTATGGTTCCACCATGCCGTCGGACTGTGGGTGGAGGGAAGAGGTCCTGGTTTTATGCACCCCCAGACTCTCGAGCAATTCTCCCATGAGGTTGGATTCGAAGTTGCGCCCCTGATCGCTATGCAATTCCCGGGGCACCCCGAATCGGCAGATGAAGTTGTCAAGCAGCGCGTCGGCCACCGTTGAAGCCTCTTGGTTGGGAATCGCGTACACCTCTGGCTATTTTGTGAAGTAATCCATGGCGACTAGCAGGTAGCGGTTCCCGCGATCCGTGACCGGGAAAGTTCCAGCAACGTCGATGGCGATCCTCTCCAAAGGAGCTCCCACGTTGTTCTGCTGCATGGCTCCCCTGCTGCGTGTCCTTGGTCCGCGACTGGCTGCACAGGTGTCGCATCTTCGGCACCGTTGTTCCGTGTCGGTTCTCTGATGCAACCAATAGAACCTCTGCCTTAACTTGTCCAGCGTCTTGTTGGCTCCCAGGTGGCCTCCAGTCACTCCAGCATGAGTCTCCTCCAGCACTTCACCTTGCTCCTGGGCAGGACAAGTTGTTCTATGCGGGTCCTTCCATCGGCCGACTCCCAAATCCTCTTCAGGATACCGTCCTTGACAGTGAAGGATTCCCACTGGGCCCAGTAGCTCTTGTAAGTGGTACTACGGTTGGCGATATCGGCCCATACTGGTCTCTGGCCGGACTCCACATCACGCAGTAGCTGTCCAATGTTTGGGTCCTCCAGCTGCTCCCTCCTTATGGCGGCGTTATCCCATCCTGGGCTCGGCTGGGCGGCAATTTCTCGGACTGCGTGGGCGCCATCCCGCTCTTCCACTTTCAGGCAGTGTATGCAGCCATCCGAGCACGGACGTCGTGATAAGGCATCAGCGTTGGAATGTTTCTTCCCTTGGCGGTGTTCGGAGGTGAAGTTGTACTCCTGCAGTCGAACCCAACGGGCGGTCTGCCCCTCCAGGTTCTTGAAGCCCAATAGCCAGGTGAGTGCAGAATGGTCTGTCCTCAGATGGAATTCCTGGCCATACAAATATTTGTGGAAATGCTTCAGGGCTTCCACAATGGCAAGAAGTTCTCTACGCGTCACACAGTAGTTTCTCTCAGCCTTGGATAGTGTTCGGCTGAAGTAGGCAATCACCCTCTCTTTCCCGTCCTGTTCCTGAGAGAGTACTCCGGCGATGCCTACGTTGCTAGCGTCCGTGTCGAGCGTGAACTTCCTTCCAGGGACCCAGTACAGGAGCAGTGCAGAGTGCCTCTTTCAGCGACTGGAAGGATGACTCCGCCTCGTCTGTCCACTGGAATTGTCGTTTCTCCTCGGTCAGCTGGGTTAGAGGCTTAGCGATGTTGGCGTACCCAGCTACGAACCTTCTGTAATAAGTGCAGAGGCCGAGAAAGCGGCGCAGCTCCTGCTTGTCCCTCGGTCTCGGCCATCCTCTGACGGCTTGTAGCTTCTCCGGGTCCGTGGCCACTCCGTTGGTCCCTACTACGTGTCCCGAGTAGTTGACCTTCTTCTGGAATAGATGACATTTCTTCGGGTTCAACTTCAGTCTGGCTTGTCGCAGTCTCTCGAACACTTTTCTCAGGTTCAACAGCTGTTCGCCGAAAGTCTTACCGACCACGATGACGTCATCAAGATACAGCAAACAGGTGTCGTATGTCAGGCCTCTCATTACGGACTCCATTAGTCTCTGGAATGCAACCGGGGCGTTGCAGAGGCCGAACGGCATAACGGTGAACTGCCATAGTCCCTGGCCTGTAGAGAACGCCGTTTTCTCCTTGTCCTCAGGATGTAGCTCCACCCGCCAGTAACCTGACTTGAGATCCAACGTCGAGAACCACTCTGCTCCGGCCAGGGTGTCCAAGGTCTCGTCAATTCGTGGAAGGGGAAAGCAGTCTTTCCTGGTGACGTCATTCAGTCTTCTGTAGTCCACGCAGAAACGCAGGTCCCCATTCTTCTTCTTCACCAGCACCACAGGTGATGACCAAGGGCTGTCGGATTCCTCGATGACCCCTCTTGCTTTCATGCCCTCTAGTTGGCTGTCAATCTCCCTCTGTTTAGTTAGAGGAACGCGTCGAGGCGGTTGTCTGATTGGGCGAGCATTTCCGGTGTCGATTCGGTGCTGAACTTTCTCCGTTCTCCCGTAGTCGTTTTCAGACAGACTGAACACGTCTTGAAATTCTGTCAGTAGATCGTGGACTTGTCTTCTTTCTCCTTTGCTTAAATTCTCCGCCAATTCTCGAGCCAGCTCTTTCAGTGATGGGTCTAGATCTGGACGTGGTCGGTGACACTCCTCGTTATCTACTAGAGACGTCACAGACACCACCGGCTCGACGCTACCTAGTACAGTTCCACTAGGCACCTCCTTGTCCCGATTGGTGACATTCAGGACCCCCACCGGTACCACCTTCTGATTCGGAAGTAGGGATCTGGCCACATAAACCCCATCTATCGGAGTTGTTTGCGAATCGAGGAGCAGGTTTCTCTTAGGTTGTCCGTCCAGTCTTGCCGTCACCACCATCTCGCAGCCTGCTGGGATTGTCACTTGATTCTCCAAGGTGAGTCTGCTGGCCATGCGTTGGTCTTCGACGTCCCTCAGGAACACTTCATCCTGACCAAAACGGAGGATACGGCGCCTGACGTCCACCGTTGCATCGAAGATCCGCATGGCGTCGAGTCCCAGGATGACGTCTTCAGTGATGTTGGCGACGAACACCCACATCTCCAGTCTCCTCTTTCCCAATGTCAAATCCAGGAAAACCTCTTTCTGGATGGGCAGGCTCTCGCCCGAGGCAGTACGTAGCTAATATCGGCGCAGCGGCGTCCTCCCAGGTAGGCCACGCACAATTTCCGGTCTGGCGATGGTGAGCGACGCCCCGGTGTCTACCAGTACTCTGCATGGGCGGCCTCTTATCCATTCGTCAGCAATCAGTCCATCGTCGAATCTTCTGTTAACCGTCTTCAAGATCAGCCGAGGGGATGGTGATGACGGCGCCGACGTGCCCCTCATCGCATCGGCCCCTTTTAGTTTTCCTGTTTGTGACCAGATCGGTCACAGTCCCTCCTCAAGTGTCCAGGCTCGCCGCAGGACCAGCAGGTAGGCAATCCTCGTCTTCGTCGCTCGGGTGATTTCGGTTGACGCTCCTCGACGTTGGCCGCCGCGACGCTCCTAATCCGGTGCGATGCCGAGACGTTCGCAGTCAACTTGGCTGCCTCCATCCTGAGGGCCGCCGCCAGAGCTGCGTTGATGGTGCGATGCTCTGCTAAGAATAGCTGTTGTCTTATTTCCGGGTCTCGAATTCCGCTGCCGAAGGTGTTGGCCGCCTCTCCAGCGATGAAATCATTAGGTAGGCCCCTGAGGGCCTTATGGGCCAGTTGTTCCACCGCCATCGCGAATTCTTGCAGAGACTGACCTGACTGTTGGACCCTCGTTTTCAGTTGGGTCCTGAATGCTGCCGCAAGTTGATGGTCACCATAACGTCCCTCCAAGGCCGCCATTATCTCAGCGGCTGTCCCATCTTCTGGAACGCTGTGAAGAATCTCCGACGCCTGTCCCTGAAGCGCGGCCAGCAGCTGAGTGGTTTTCTCTGCTAGCGTCCACCCGTTGTGCTCTGCGATTGCCTCGAACTGGCGACGGAATATCGCCCAAGACATCGTTCCGTCGAACTTCGGCGTCTTGACGTTGTAATGTCTGGCTAAAGGCGATGGTTCCCCAGGTCCACTATATGGAGTCCTCAACTCTGTGGCCGCTTCCTGCATGGCATGTCGAACCTCCTCGGCAACTATATGTTTATGTTCTCTAGCCTGGCGATCCACCAACGCGAGGATGTGCTTGTTTTCTACAGCATGTTGGTCCATCAGCACACACGTTTCCTCTTGACGTCGTTCGAGAGCGCGAATTTTTCCATCAAAATGGTCTACATCCTGTCTCAACTCGGCTGCTGTCTAATTTATACTTGTAAAATTCTGGTTTAGTTTATCCAAATCTGCCTTAAGTTCGTCTTTCACGATGGCGATAATTCCATCTACGTGGGCCGAAATGCTTTCAATTTGCGTAGTGACGTCATTTTTCACTCCGGTTATGTCGCCTTTCATCTCCGCTTTCACTTCACTTATGTCACTTTTCTTCTTCGTTTTCACATCACTTATGTCGTTCTTAACCTCACTAATGTGCTTGTTCATGTCATTCATGTCGTCTTCAATTTCTGCTTTTACGTCACTTATGTCTTTTTTCATTTCAGCTTTCATGTCCGCGATGGCTCGCAGGATCTGCTGTAGGTTCTCCATTGTCGATAATGTCCCGATTCTGACACCAATGTAAATTTTATTAGTAACAACAATGTAATTTATTCGTCACAACAATAATTCCTTTCTATAATTCACCTTAAACGCTCTCGTCTACAACAGGATTTTCACTCAACACAGTATTCGTTATAGCACTTCACTGACGGCAATGACAATTTACTTGGACTATTACGAACAAGAATGAACTGTTAATCTTAACTAATATTTACAAAGCACTATTTACAAATCAGAACTGTAGTTCTCAGTTCACAGTTCTTCTAGCTCAGTCACTCGAGTTCACAGAATCTCGAACCACAGACCTTCAGAGACAGTTCACTGTACTCGAACTCGGGTCCCTCCAACTGCGGTCCACTGCACTCGAACTCAGGTCCCTCCAACTGCGGTCCACTGCACTCGAACTCAGGTCCCTCGGATGCTGACAACAGTTGCGGACACACACTCGAGTCGAACTCCGGTACACAAGACTGGCTTGCTTGCTCTGGCTTAGTCACTGACTGGCTGATTAATCAACTGAAAACTACTCGAGTTCGCTGGCGTTTCTTCTTTTATAGCGAAATCATAGTTGCGAGAAATTTCTACAGCTGTGCAGAGAATTATCTGGATATCTCCACTTCGACGGACTTCTCGAAGAGTCGGGAAGTTCCGTTCCCCCTTCCCTCCGTAAGCAGCTGCGCGCGCGATCTCCCCTCGTCGCGTGGGCCCTTTCCCCTTTCTCCGCCGCGCGCCGTTCCTTAGTGCTCCGTGAAGCCCGCGCGATCTGCTTTCTTGCGGGACGCTGGTCGTGAGTTCGAATCTCACGTCGCTGTCACAATATACATTTTCACCAGCAGTCACTGTAGTCCATAAGTTTCTCTACCTAGTTTAGTTATGATTCATGAAGACTTGACAGTGTGACTTATAACAATTACAAATATGTTTACTTACTTACAAATGACTTTTAAGGAACCCGTAGGTTCGTTGCCACCCTCACATAAGCCTGCCATCAGTCCTTATCCTGTGAAGATTAATCCAGTCCCTACCATCATAATCCACCTCCCTCAAAACTATTTTAGTATTATCCTCCCATCTACGTCTCGGCCTCCCCAAAGTTCTTTTCACCTCTGGTCTTCCAACTAACACTCTATATGCATTTCTAGATTCACCCATATGTTCTATATGTGCTGCCCACTCCTTTGCTGTGATCACTCCAAAGAATCAGTCACATTCCGAGGCTTATGTTGGGGTTTAGCAAGAAGTTCTTTTTTATGGTGATAGGTTGTTAGCCCTTCGCTCAACCCCCAAGCTGGAGGACGACCTCTTATTGGCTGTCCATGATTGCTTATTCAATATATTCGCAGCTACCATCCATGTTTGGAGGCCATCTCCTCTATCCGCAACCTGAGGACGTGCCATGCCATGGTAATAGGGACTCAACAATACATAAATATGTAAGGTCCTTATTTGAGAAACTTCTGCACATACCTCCTGTTGCCTTGTCCATCGTAAAATACACGTTTTGTGAGTTTAAACCCAACTGAAAATGAATTCTTAAAGACAGTAACATTGTTTATAAATAAAGTAAAGCCAGGTTCCATCATTGTTGATACAACAAATAATATAATATAATATAATGAAGCCTTTTGAATTCTCTATTGCCAGTGGAATCAGCAAGCTTTTGGCCAGTAGTTGATTTGATATTTTGGGTAAGGTTTATAAGTAAATCATCATTATTCTTCACTAATTTAGACCTTCAGTGGTCTGTTTCAGCCTCCAGTTGAAAGTCGTCTGCTAACTTTTCGGTGGTTTGCCTTATCTTTTTCCTTTAGGATGTTGTTAAACGTTATTTCTACCTAGCATAAAGTAAACATGCTATTTACAACTGTTTTTGTAATTTTGAATTTTTTCTAATATTGATATCGTTCTTAAATCTTCATCCCTCTTGTGATCCATCAAAGTATATCCCGCAGTTTTCCTTGAAATTTCATTTCTGTTGCAACCAATCATTTTTCGTCGTGTTTCTTATGTCCATATTTCGTTACCATATAACTGGAATAGTTGCAAGTGTATTATATACTTTTAGTCTGGGTGATGTTTGAAATTGATTTAGTTTCAGAACTTGATTCAACTCTCTTAATATCGTGGAAAATGTATTTTTTCTGGAATGTCACTATCGTAGAAAGTCTATTTTTTTCTGGAATGTCGTTTATTTTTAACTACATATTGGACCCTATTGGCTCTTGACCTTTGAAGGCAAAAAACCTTGGATTTTTTACAAGAAATTTTCATTCCAAATTATTTGAAAATGTAATTTAATGTCATTTAATGACGTGTGTTTCATTACAGGTTGAGCTGAACCAGTTGCAGAGGGCATACAGTTCTCTTGTAGATCAGATGAATACAATCTTTTCTCAGAGACTGTGGTATGTGATGCTGGAGCAGTTCCTTATGAAATATGTCTGGAGTGGTACTGGTATGATAATGGTGTCACTTCCCATATTAACCAGTTCTCGTCGTGAAGGTGAGCTTCGATTACATAAGTATTTATTATGCATTCATAACTGATGCAGGAGTCTTATAAAACAGTAATACATAACATGTGGAATATTATTTTATTGGTCATTATTAAAGGTAGGAATTTATACCACAACATGAGGATATTAAGTTAATTGTGCTTAGACTCTCATTATGTCATGAATGACGTGAAGCCTGAGATATGGCCAGGTTACAACTGAAGTGTGTTGTGTATCACAGCAATTGAATGGGGATATGTTTCGCATGTGTAGGATTCAGCGTTGTTCTTCGTCAATTGATTTGTTTACATTGCACTGCGATTTGTTGATTGGTTAACCACATAAAGCTACAAGCTCACCCTGCTTATACCATGGCATGAGTTCCCTAACAGGTACCCATGCACCTGCAATGCTATCTACGCCCACTCTCTCTTTCAACAACGAACACTCTATGCATGCCTAACCTTCTAGTCTCTGTGGATAAAATCCTAAAATATGAGCCATGCTGTATTGTGGCCTACAGTACCCACCTGTTTGTTACGTAGACACTACAGAAGGTGTTTTATATGGTTACTACGCATTGTTACGCATGCTTCAGTCCTTCTCAGTGAATCATGAACTCTTGCGACCACACCTGACTCTTGTCGGATTTGCTCACATGCATTGGATACATGCTCCTGTAATTTTTCTATGTTGTCGATGGATGTAGCATTCACCAATGTCTTTAAATGTCCCCATAGCCAGAAATCCAAAGGACTTAGGTCAGGTGATCGGGGAGGCCATGCTACTGGACCTTCTCGACCAATCCATCCCCATTAAACCTCTGGGTTAGGTATTGTCACACGAGGCGTAGAAAAATGGGTGGTGTCCCGTCGTGCATAAACAGAAAGACAGCCCACAACACTGAATACTGTATGTACTTACTAACACAAGTAAAATGATAGTTTTTGTAGTATCCTGGACCTTCGTTTACTACTACATTCTCTGTTTACTTCTGTTGAAGGATGCTATCCACTCTCAAAACATGCACTGTTGTTTTGTATTTTTAAACGAATGACGATCATAGGCCACAATACAGCATAGCCCACATCTCAAAGTTTTTGTTTCGATCTATGCTACCATCTGTAAAAATATGCGACACTTTTTTAAACACCCTGTATACTCACAAAATACCACGTAGTTCATATTTAAAATTATATACTTAGCACATCAACAATATCTACTTTACAGAACGAACTTTTAACATATCTCTTTCATGAAGTGACCATTGCATATTCATTTAAAAAAAAAAAAAGTATTTCTCTACAAGCATCATGACCAATAAACATAAATAAAATTTTTCTAGCTTTAACAATTTGTGCCTCATTTTGACAACTTTTGTATTCATAAAAAATGAAACAGTTTCACTTGCTACATCAGAATTAAATTTGTTCTTATTGTGTTCGTCTTGAGACTGGTTTACTTAAGGAAAGTGACTGACTGAATGCCAAAGAGTCGTCAGATTTGTAGTCTTTTCTAATAAATACTTAGATCACTTCTGCTTCAATTTCTCCAAACTGGAACTTCGCAGAAAAATCCAACTAAAACAAAGAATATCTGCAAAACACTAGTAGTGTTGATGACATACAATACATGTAGCATAAAAGTTACTCATTTCAATATCAGAACTTCTACTCATCTTACCGTCATTTATATAGGAATAATCATATTACCAACTTTTGAAAAAGAAGTGATGTGTTTTAAGTCAAAGTCTTATCTGTAACGGAAATAGTAGAATGTAGAAAAATCGAAGTTTAAAAATTTTAGGAAATGAAAAATGCAGTCACATCTTCCTTAACGTGAAAATTCGGGACAGTCCTACCTTTCATAATGTATGGAAACCGAATCTGTACATGATATGCCTTTTATAGTCTTCCAGTATTTCTCCAGGAATTTCATAAACAATATTTATAACTCTAGTTTTATGGTAATAAATAATACATATTCTGTCTCTGACTTTTTATGTACTGTTTTCTTTGTTTTTGTTTTAGTTTCGTTAATTAAAGATACTCTTTCCATTCAATATTATTTTTTTTTTATTCATGTCCCACATAACTAGGGTGACCAGACGCCCTCTTTTGTCCGGACATATCCTCCTTTTTAGGCCTTTGTCCGGGGTCTGGGCAGATTTTTAAAACTTGTATGCCTGATATTTTGAAATTATCTGATTTGACGCATTTTTCAAGTAATGTGCCTGTAAGTGGCAGCAGCATTACAATTGCATTGCTTACTTTGCATTACATTGCAGTTCTTTGCTCCTACTTGTGGTCGTTGCTTTCATATGTAGCTAATTGTAAAATAATTTTATATTATTAAGTTATTATTATTATTATTATTATTATTATTAAATTTTATCATAATTATTGTGTAATAAAATAGATATTAACATACTTTTAAATATGGTATAAACATAAATCTGTACTGCAAATATTTTATAATAAAAAATTGATATTGACGTAATTTAAAGTACATATTTTCTGTCCTCTTTTTTTTTTTCGAACAATGTCCTTTTTTAAACTTTGTGTCCTCCTTTTTATCGATGTAAATCTGGTTATCCTACACATAACAGAAAAAAAGACTAGCCCTACTTATTTAATTGTTTAATTTAAATCTCGTCTTTTTCTACGCTAATAATAATAATAATAATAATAATAATAATAATGATAATAAAATTAGTAAATATTCAAGTGAAATAGCTGCTCTAGTAATGTCAAAATGTTTCTCTCTACTTTCCACCCCACCTTCTGTAATCTGTTTTTTCTCCATAATCTAGCCAGATGCATTAATGTGGACATAGATAAATTGAAGTATAGCCACAGTCTAGTATATACAGTCACGAAGCTCAATACTTACTAAATATGCAAACATAGACAGTTGAAATATGTATCCATAGATAGTTGCTCACCACCAGGATCGCTACTATCGCCTCATCACAGACCCTTTCCCCAGCAGATGATAAAATGTATTGTACTTTTGAAATCGTATTCTTTTGAAAAAATTAACACCTTCCTTCCACTATTGAAATGTGAAATACATAAGGTTTATATATTATTTTCATAAAATATATATTATATTTTATAAACTCACCTTCCTGGTTTTTTCGGAAGAAGGATAAATCTGACCTCTTTTTCTTACAATATTTATAGTACCACAAACGTCTCCTTCTCCCATATTATTATTCAAATTATTGTATTTTGTGTTACTTCGTCTCTTAGGTAGTAGATAAATACAGTAATTCAGCACTCAATTGTAGTATTAAAATACAGACAAATAGAATGTGGCAGGTGTCATACATGACATTATGTTTAATTATAATATATAATTGCGAATATAGGAATATAAGTTAAATAAAGTAAACATAACCTATACTTTCCATATGACATAACATTCCTACATATGTAGTGGCAGGGCATTGGAGACCATAAAATTAGACAGAAATGGGCAACTGGTACAGTAAACATAACCTGTAATATCAACATATCTAAATATTCGTGCAGTGGAACTGAAAATTATTGAATCGTGCATAAGTGAATGTACAAGAATTTCGCAATATTTAATCGAAATAAAGGCAGGTATTACACATACGAACAACGTAATTTTCACACCAAAAATAATATTACACCTTAACTCACAAGGAATTATGTCTGAAGTGTCTCCTAATCATTATTTAAAATTTTATTAATGCAATTACACTACATTTTAGAAAATATATGTGACTCTTTATGCATTCCAATTAATTTATATGGTTGAAACGGCGCCCTTCGTGATCGGGTTAAGTGAGTCCCATGGTCTGCCTTACGGCCTGTATTAGATCACGATGGCAGTGACACAGTCTATTTTTCCTAGTACTCACAGCGCTCCAAGCAGCTAGCAACTATCGCGAGAAATGCAAAAAATCACCCCAAGCTTCGTGACTGTATATAGTAGACTGTGGTATAGCATTTATACCAAAATGATACTGATGGTGAAAAGAATGGTAATGTTGGTAAGAATGGTAATTCACTGATGATGATGATGTTGATGATGATGGTGATGATGATGATGATGATGATGATGATGATGATGATATTGTTATTGCTGCTGCTAATAGTGGGTGTAGGCCTAGAAACAGATCGCTTCTTAATATTACACCATTTGAAAAGTGACATGGCAAGCAAAAATCCCCTTAGCTGTGATTCAATGTGTCAGATTTCAGCAGAAGAATCTCGCGACTTATACATTACATTGCAGATGTAATTTTTTTGGCATACCTTATAAGTACTATAACTGTCGATTCCTGGAAGTGTAGCACGACAATTTTTGTACAATTTCTTTATAATGTACATGTCATAAATAAAGATTCACTGCTCTGATATGGACTGCATTGCCATAATCTAAACTCAACTGCACTGAATGAAAGTCAGATGTATATTAATGCTGTAATCTTGACGTCCTTTCAGTCTGTGTATCTGTTATCTGTCCATACTTCGCAGCACAAAACATTCCCACACTCATGCAGGGGAAATGTACACACCATTTCCTCTACAATCACATTCTATCTGTAACATTAATAAAAGTCAGACGGCATTTACCTGAGTGAAACCTGTTTTCTGGCTGATGCTCTGTACTACTACTGCTTCTACTCTGCTACCACAACCACCACCACCACCACCACCACCAACAAAAAATGTAATTTTTTCTTCTAAGCATAGAATCTGGGTCTTCAGCATGAAGAACCTGTGCTATAGATATTTGCAGTTATTAATACTGTAGAAAATATTTTTGTATGAGCTGTAAAACTTAATTTACAGAATAAAATATTAACTTTAACCTTGTCATATTTCATCAACGTGATTGTCTCTCAAGTACCACTCACATTCAGACTAATACTCATATTTTCATATTTTATGGTATACAAGCTACTTAAAAAAATCTGTGCATTGTTCCAGAACAAGATGGATCTCCAGATGGAGGTGTGAGCGAGAGAACACAATACTTCACAACAGCCAGAAACCTTCTAATCTCAGGGGCTGATGCTGTTGAGAGACTCATGTCTTCATATAAGGTACCCATAGATACAACACAGTATTTCTTGGCTTGTATAGGAAATTCCTTTAATGTGGTAATGCACGATGTCCTTATATGCCAAGTGATGCTCTTTGTTTTGGGGAACTACTGGTTAGAATTAAAGTCCGGGTGCTTTATGTTGGCAAAGAATTTTTAGAAGGAGAAAGAGATACTTACCCTCTCACTTGCACCATTGTTGCTGTAGCCTGCTGACAACTACCTTAGGGTGTTGGAGGTAGTGGAAAAACCCCTGGTATGTGGTCGCTGGATGTAGCAATGGTGGACCCGTCTTCTTCGTAGTCTTTATCATCCTCACTTCACTCGCTATCCAAATCATCCAAATTAATTACAAATCTATCCAAAACTTTGTCCATCAAACCATCTTTCTCCCAATAATATTGTTCCACTTTTTGCACATGAGCACAAGCATTTTTCCAGTTTTCCACCATAACCTTTGACACAGCTTTCTGAAACAAAGCTTTAACATCACTAGATTTACACAATATGTTATGTTTAGCAACGTCTTCCTTTATTTGTTCCCAAATGAGTTCAATGGCGTTAAAGTCACAATGATAGAGTGGTAGTCGCACTATATCATCTGTGTAATTTCGCTACTATTTCATGGGTCTTTATATGATTATTATATAATACAGATTAAATCTTTATAGTTAAGAGTTTCATTTACACTGAAGAATTTTATCGTGCAATTCGGTATGATCTGAAGTATTATATAAATTATTTTTGTTTATTTATTTTCCAATACATTATTGCCCAAATTTTGAAATAGCATTTTCAAGAACAGCATACATTTGTTGTGACGTAAATTGTGGTTGATTACTCTTTACCTTTATAAGTTCATAGAGCACTGATTTTGTTGCACACAGGTCATAATCTATGCTATTTTCATGTAGTCATGCTGCATATCTGATTTTTATCATTAACGATATGGTGTCTTGTTCAATTCCATTGAGTGGTACAGTGCATTGTCCATAATGATAATACTATTTGGGGGAATATTAGGAAGCAACTGTTGTGAAAACCAATCCTTGAAAATACGACCATCCATTTCCTCGTGGTAGTCTCTGGTGGATTTAGATTGGAAACATAGAAAGGCACCGGGGACAAATCAAGTTGAAGAGCCGGTGTGCAGTGGCGGCTCGTGAGCTTTCATATTGGGTGTGCACATATGTATTACCTTCTATACAAAATTATAATAACTCATGATTGTAGTACATACCTTTACATACAGTGTCGGTAAATAAAGTTCATCCTCCTGTCCTTCTTCTCAGCAAATTTGTCGATCACCCGTTCATTGAAATTTTTCATGCTCCTCACCAGCTCCTTCTCGATTGACAACATGGCCAATGCACTTAAACGTTCCTCCGACATTGTGCTGCGAAGAAAAGTTTTAACGCGACTTAATGTTGAAAAACATCTTTCCGCTTCACACATTGTCATAGGCACAGTCATGAGAACTTTAAGGAGCTTGAAAGTTTCACTGAATGTTCTTTGCACGTTGTTTTCAATTAAGAATGCCAACAAATCTACAGCATCAGACACATTTTGGAAATCTTCTCGCATATAGATTACTTCCAATTCAGTTTTTAGCCTTGTTTTCTCGATGAAAGGATATGCGTCACAGGATTCTTGAAGACAGCTTTCTGGAAATGTATTTATTTATTTATTTATTTATTTATTTATTTATTTATTCTGGTGTAGTTAAGGCCATCAGGCCTTCTCTTCCACAACACCAGGAATACAAATACAATAACAGAAATAAAAAGGAAAAAAAAAACACTATAAACGAAGTAAAGTCACACAAAAATATACACAGGTTGCAGTCACACAAACTTTAAATGAGTGATTAAGTATAATTAATTGTATCCTAATTAACTAACATAAACAAGAAACTTGCGATTTTAATCTGGAGTAAAAAAAAAAACACAAATCGACACTTCTAGCAATATCTAAAAAGCATTAAACAAGACAAAATTTTCCAATTTAATTTTGAATTGTGATAAAGTCCGGCAGTCCCTGACATCATTAGGTAGCGAATTCCAGAGACGAGGTATTTCTACAGTGTACGAGGATGAGTATAGAGACGTTCTATGATGAGGGATAGAAAGAAGTGCATGGTTGAATTTATAAAAATTTTCAGAGGCGTATAGATTTGATACTGCAATATGACCTGTGAAGAAGAAACGTTCTTTGGCCTGATTAATAATGACGTCGCACACTTCCTTAGCAGCAACATTTCTTGTTATTCTAACATCCTCTTTGCGTCGCTTTTCTGCTCCTGTTTGGAATTCAGGCTGGCTGGCAACACTGTCAATCTTATCCCTGATGGTCGTTATAGCATCTTCGAAACAAGATACTGCTGTCTGAACTGACACTGGGTCAATGTTTCTTTTTTGTAGTTGGCTGTAAAGCACATCAACGTGTGGCATTATTAAATAAAAAATCTGTAGCCAAAACTGAAATACTGACTGTTCCATTTTCAGTCTTATTCCTCTTTCCTGTGTTATTGTAGGGTTGTGTTTGCTTGTTTCTTCGATTTTTTCAAGGCACTCAATTAAAGAGTCCTTGTGTTCGTGTACTACTTCAACTGTCATAGAATGAAAATTCCATCTTATTTGCGAAGCTTTAGGAAGTCTTCTCCCTACAATTTCATTCAGAACTTCGACCCTTTGGGGCGAATTTGAAAAGAAAACTGGAATTTCATCCATGTCAGCAAAAAATATCCTTACATCCTTATTCTGGCTAGTAGCATGGGACATGATGAGGTTGAGTTTGTGTGCATAATAGTGCACATAATAAGCAAAAGGATAATCCTGCTTTACTAGAAATTGAACTCCAGACCGAGAACCACTCATGACATTAGCTCCATCATAACTTTGTCCTACTACTTTATTCTTGTCAATGTTCGTTTCACACATGTGGACAAATTTGGTGCGTTCTGTCCCGAGGGATTTAGAAAGGTCCAGAATCTTTCTACAGGTTTGCCACTTGATAGTACGTATCGAAACACAGTCACCATTTGAAACATTGATGAAACATCTGTCGTTCCGTCAGCAATTACTGAAACATAATCAGCACTTTGGATTTCGGCCTTTATTTCATCCTGGCAGACTTCAGACATGCACTGCAGTAAGTCATTTTGAATTTCTTTTGATGTACCCTTGAATACTGTAGCGTTTTTCAAGTGTTCCTTTAAAGCGGAGTCCAATTCTGAAGTAAAATCTACTAGTCCCCGAAAAATGCCAGGATTAACTGACCCCTCCGACTCATCATGTCCTCTAAGAGCCAGTTCGAAAGCACCACAAAACTTTATACAATCGATAATTTTTGACAATATGTATCTATTTTTTGTTATTTCTTCATTTTGATGTTGAATATTTCTTCGAAACGCAGTGTCCAATTGTTGCCTTATGTCATATTTACCTAAAATACTCAATTCTAGCTGTGCATTTTTGTGCACTTTAGACATTTCGTGTTTTGTAATTTTCTGTTTCAAATGCCCGACATCGCTACAACCATTATTTGTCCATGTGCCATCTTTCTCACTCGCGAACATCAAACAAGGAAAACAGTACAATCAGTTCGTAATTTCACAACCACACTCGTACTTGCTATAAAATTCAGGATTGAATTTTCTATTAATATCTCTACCATTGCATTTGCTCGTCTGAATCAAATTTATTAAAGATTGGGGTCTTCCCCTACTTTTAATGTCGAACTTTTCTTCCATACTTAAATTACCGAAATTTGTTTTCTTCAATTTTTGAACCGAATTCATTATTAATTTATTACACATAAAACTATCACAATGTAAACAATACTATTTATCACAAAGCATCAAACAACACCAGCACAGACGTTAACCGAATTCATTATTAATTACACGTAAAACTATCACAATGTAAACAATACTATTTACCAGAAAGCATCAAACAACACCAGCACAGACGTTAACCAAATTCATTATTAATTACACGTAAAACTATCACAATTAATCAATACTGTGACTTTATTTCAACTCAACAATAGGATTTTATTCTTCCAACAATAATTCCTTTCTACAATTCACCTTAAACACTCTCGTCAACAATAGGATTTTCACTCAACACAGTATTCGTTATAACACTCCACTGACGGCAATGACAATTTACTTGGACTATTACGAACAACAATGAACTGTTAATCTTAACTAATATTTACAAAGCACTATTTACAAATCAGAACTATCAGTTCTCAGTTCACAGTTTCTCGAACCACAGACCTCCAGAGACAGTTCACTGTACTCGAACTCAGGTCCCTCCAACTGCGGTCCACTGCACTCGAACTCAGGTCCCTCCAACTGCGGTCCACTGCACTCGAACTCAGGCCTTCGGATGCTGACACAGTCGCGGACGCACACTCGAGTCGAACTCCGGTACACAAGACTGGCTTGCTTGCTCTGGCTTACTCACTGAATGGCTGAATAAACTGAAAACTGCCTCGCGTTCACTTGCTTGCGTAATTTATACTCACACCACAGTTTCTGGAAAGTACGACTTCTCGAATTATCTGGCTATCTCCACTTCGACGGACTTCTGGAAGAGTCGGGAGGGTCCGTCCCCCCTACACTCCGCACACAGCAGTTGCGCGCGCACTCTCCCTCGCCATGTAGGCCCTTCCCCCTCTCTTCTCTCCGCCGCGCGCCGTCCCTCAGTGCTCCGTGAAGCCGTGTCGGCTCACGCGCGATCTGCTCTCTTGCGGGACGCTGGTCGTGAGTTCGAATCCCACGTCGCTGTCACAATACTATTTGCCAGAAAGCATCAAACAACACCAGCACAGACATTAACCGAATTCATTATTAATTACACGTAAAACTATCACAATGTAAACAATACTATTTACCAAAAAGCATCAAACAACACCAGCACAGACCACGCTAAGCTACATGTGACTTGATTATTTTTTGTCAGTTTGTGACACTGACATCTTGAAATGGCTATGACAATTACTTCGTCAAAACTTGTTATACCGTATTTAAAAAGAAAATATAATGTTCGTCTGACATCTAAACTTCACTAGTATATTTTAAACATTTTCTATTACATAAATAAGCATAGTTTTATTAGTACAATCGGCCACGAAGTAATATCTGTAGATTTATTCCAATACACTGAAGAAAGTATGAAAGTGATTATTTTTCTTACTTCCCGCAAGCAAGGAGCCATGTCTGCCAACCGAACCCTATAAAGTGTAAAATTCAAACACGTGAATGTGTGCGAGGGGAGTGTAGGGAGAAGGGAATACATGCCAAACACGTCTGAGAAGCTGCGTACGCGCAGGAGATTCTGGCAAGTGATGCGATTGAATGAGGATTGTTGCTGTACTCCCCCTCCTTTACCCGCTGCCCGCAAACATACCTAAATATGTTCGCATAGTCACAAGTTGCGAGCCCTATAGTGACTGGAATAGAAATGGATCCAGCTATAGTGCGTGGAATCGAACGAGGAATATTGTGAAAATGTTGTTAAGTTGCAAAATATTTTAAAATTTTAATCGAATCCTAAAACAGATGGTGAGCGTAAAATATTTAGGGTGTGCACGTGCGACCATGCAAATATACAGGAACCGCGTCTGCCGGTGTGTACAATAATGATTTGCTGTCCTTTACCTAAGGGAACTTTAAATGGGAGATCATAATTAGAGAGCGGAATTTTAGGCCCTAAAAAGAGACATTTTAGGTGCCTAAATTAGACTCTTAAACTACTTTATTTAGGCTCTATAAAATAAAAAATAGGCTTTTTTGTTGAAGAATGTAACTAATATAAGTTTCAACATTTAGTTAAAGCAAAATTTTAGGATTAAAAGAAACTTCCACACATTTCACAAGGGTACACATGCATACACAAAATAAGACTTTCTGTCTTTAAGTTAGTGTTTTTCATTCACCCATCACATTTCCATAGTTTGCTTCACAGTAGATGATCAGCACCTATTGTAGCTATTGTGTCGCTCACTGCTGTACTTACAAATGGTGAGAAAAAAGGAAGAGGTTGTTATCTGTCTTGGAATGTAAGAGAATGCTTATGCGAGTTTGTGTTAAATTGCTGACAGACAGAGGAAGATATAATAATAATAATAATAATAATAATAATAATAATAATAATAATAATAATAATAATAATAATAATAATAATCTGTCCTGCAGGAGTTCTTTTACATGCCAGTAAATCTACAGACATGAGCCTGTCTCATTTAAGCAAACTTAAATGCCATTGACCTGGGCCGGGATCGAACCCGCAACCTCGAGCACAGAAGGCCAGCACTATACCGATTACGCTACCCAGCCCAACTCAAAGTTGGAATTTTAGGATTGAAAGATTGTAAGAATGAGAAGGGGTGGCTCGGAGGTATTTCTCTATTGTGTCATTCACTGCTAGGAAAGAGTTGTTGTTATCTGTCTTGGAATGTAAACGGTACAGGATGTTAAGAAAAACAATAAACAGTTACGAAAAAGATGCAAAAATTAAAAAAAAAAAAACTTAAAAATAGGCACTAACGTCGAAATAGGCATTTTAGGCACTATAAAACCTATTTATTTATAGCTATATTTCCATGAAAAATGTAAATATTAAATCTCAAGCCTATATGTATCAAGGAAAAAAATTGGTTTTAGCCTAAATTCCGCTCTCTAATCATAATGACCGTCTGATTGCTCACATACCCACACTTTGTTTTTTGTGTGATTTACGTTCACCCAGGTTTCATCTAAATATATAACTGGTCGACCAGTAGATCGCAACTTCTAAATTTTTCTAAGGAAATAAAATCTTTTACAAACCACATCAGTTCTTTTCATCAGATACTTTCGTCCATTATTGTTTAAGACTTAGTGAAATTGCAATTATTTTAATATTTGTCTCAAAGCCCATCTACTTCCGTGGAATAAATCAGTTTCCTTTAAAGCCTCTCTCATATTTTCTATGCTAGGGAGAAAATGTGTTCGTCTTATGGTAGAAGCAGTGAACAAATCAACGACTGTTTTCTTAGAGGTTCTATTTGGCTGTTTCTTTCCAGGAGTACGCAATACTGATTCGCTAATGTCAGAATTCTTCTTCTAATTAAATATCCTGTGCACTGTGTTCTGAGAAACGCCAGTAACAGCAGCTGTTCTTTCCGTAGTATTGGCGACAGATATTGTTGGTTTTCCAGTTCTTAGCACTTCATATTCTTCAGTGATGAACTTATGTACATTTAGAACTATTTCCCGACCATCTGACTGTAAAGCTTTGCCTTTTTTTTCCAACACTGGCTTGAAAAATCACAAACACAAGCGAAACCACTGATATAAGTAAAAAAGTATATACCACATATGCACTTTCGAATCCATGATGCTTAGAATCCACTTCAATTCAAAAATTAAAATAACTCACAATGTGAACACCACCACTGATTACCTCAAACTGACTGACCAAAGGGGCTGGAAGAAGATTGACAACAACATTTAGTTCTTTCAGAAAATTCTAAGCCTTAATGAGGGTTTTGTATTGTTCTCAGTAGAAGGGGAAGCAGGTCCTTGAGGTCTCTCTTTCTAACCGTCTGTGCCAAGATAAGCAACTCCACTTCAAGAAAGAACAGAAAATATCGAGAGACGGTGTGTCAGTATTCTCTCTGTGCCACAAAATTATTTTGTTTAATTGTTTGCTTTTTCATTGTCTGAAATATAAGAACAGTTTGAATGCTGGAACATCTTATTAATAATGGAGAAAATTTCGCTCTAACACTGGGGATCGAACACAGGCCTCACAGTTCTATGCACTAGATGCTCTAACACTGAGCTACGCCAAGGCTCAATCCACAGCACCGGATCAAACTCCTCTTCTTCGGTTTTTTCCTTTTTTGACCTACTCCATGTTCGACATATATTATGTCATCCTCATCGTATGAGCGCACTCAGATGAGTGACTTGGATGGCCGGGAACCAATAGTTATGTACTGTTAGGCAAACAATCTATATGATGTGGTTTGTGGATAAGCGGAAGCCTACGCAAACACTTAATCTATATGATGATATTATTAATTTTTTATCCTACAGAATTCTCTGTTGTGGTTATTATTTATTAATAACGGAGAAAAATTCGCTCCAGCACTGGCGATCCTGGGTTCAATCCCCAGCACCAGAGCGAATTTTTCTTCGTTATTGATAAACAATAACCACAACAGAGAATTCTGTAGGATCAAAAATTAATAATATCATCATACAGACTAAAATATTTGCTTTGAGGTTTTTATTAAAATGTATTTTTTTCATATTGTTGTTATGGGTATGCTATCTTTCTATGTTTAAAACTAGTGCTTCACTCTTTCGGTTGACTTTTGTATACTGAACATTCTGAATCATTTTAACTTGCAAGTAAACATATAAAATATCAGAATTTAAAGAAACGTATAGTAAATTTTAAGCTATGCAACAATGTACTGGCTAAACATTCAACATACATTTAATAATAAACATATCTGCATTGTCCTCCTAAATAAAGTCAGCATATTGTTAAATAATGTGCACCTCAAGTTCAGATAAATGATGTTTCAGATCACTTTTCTCCAAAAACAATTTGGTTTTTGTTGACAATCATTTATCGTTTATTGAGTGTGGTCATGACAACAATAGAGTACATACCCGTACTAGAAAAAGAGAAAAAAAGAAAAAAAGAAATCATACAAAATTTCCGGAAAGCTTCTGACCACGAGTGTCTTGAAACAGGAACAAATAAGTTCATGTGCAAGTATGAGTTTCTTTTTTTTTTTTTGCGGTAAAAAATTACTGTACATTGTCTGTGTGTCTTTCGCGCCAAATCTGTGCGTTGGCGTGATATATTCACTATAAAATTGTGCCCCGATCATACAGGTTATAATGCGAGCATGCCACTTCAAGCAGAAGCCACGTGCCTACAAACAAACATGTATACATTTTTCAATATACTGTGATGGAAAGTTAGGTGTATAAAAACTTTACCATAATAAATTTAGTTAAGTAATTTATATTGAATAGAATACAAATGTAAAAGGATTTTATGGCCTGTAATTGCCTCTTGTCCCTGCATTCTAAAGAATTTTTTGATATCCTCTGCTTTGTTTTTCTAGGTAAGGTTCAGGCTTTCATAGAAGCTCAAAATCTTTGATGTCCTCAGGCATTAACACTGTCTTTCCTAGTTACAGCAGCCTTTTGCTAGCTATACCTCATAGTCACAAAGAATGTATGCTGTTGTATGTTATAATTAGACACAGTCGACAGATGTCATTCTCTGTCTTGCCCATCTTTTTAAGATGGGGTTTTAAAGAGTTGTGACCAGTGAGAATACTTGCAATTGCTAATTTTAATTCATTAGCCCTTTGCTGCAAAAAAATTTAAACTATTTCTCCTTCTTTTTGACCTGGAATATTTTCCATTTTTCTGCCAGGCTCTGATTTTCTTCTTAACGTGGTTTTGGGTAAGTCCACAGTACTTCCTTACTAAGCAAAAGTTCCATATCTGCAGAAAAATTGAAAAATGGTGTTTTCGCACTTTATAGGGTCTTGCACTGTCAGGAATTCGTTGAACTGAGTAAAAATGCAGTACCTGCAGTGACAAATGAAATATAAGCTTTTTATTTTGCTGTATCTGCAAAAAATCTCTAGATAAATTAAGCAAGACTGCAGTATGTCTGTCAAGTTACGCAAAAGTGCAGTATGTGAGTTGCAGATACTGCATTGTTGCTTAATACCAAGCATATACCGCGGTCTTTCTTAGCATTGTCACACCCTTTTCATCCACATGCCGCTTTCTGCTTCAGTCTGCACCTGACAGTGTTATATTAAACAGCAGTCTGTGTTGAAAACAATTATAGTTATATCTACTTCTTCTAGATCTAAACAATTAGTGACATTAGCTTTGGAAAAATGTTCATCTAACATGGTAGAAAATGAAAATTTTAATTCAAGTGTTGCAAGTTAACTTACGAATTCCCAGACTGGAGGTGGTCTGCTTGTAACAGCTGCAGCTAACAATGAGGTACGTGTTGAAGAATTAAAATTACTAGATTTATCTCAATTTTCATTCCAATCGCTGCAGCAGGACGTTATGTACGCTAACATTGATATTATTTAATTAAGTAATGATGATGCACAAGTAAGCATGCAAGTAACGCAACTCACAACTGATGGGACCTTATTGTTATTATAGAAAGATAAGAAAAATGATATTAACACAGAGGAATCATTCCACACACCTGATAATTATATTATAATCCCTAATTTTGACAATTGCAAAAATGCAGACACTGAATTTGAAAATAGGTAAGTATTTAATATATTTCCACTTCCCAGTACCTCTCAGAACGTTGAAATAGTTAATTCTGAAGTAAATGAAAACAATACTATTATTGAGAATAATGTTGATGACGAAATAAATGTTCAAAACTGTAATTCAGTTAAACGCAGAAAGCAACTGGTAAATTTAGCAGAAAAAGAAGCTCAAAAGCTAAAGAAGTTTAAAGCAGACCACCAAGTTCTGGCTCCATATGTGCAGTGTAAGAAAGCTTGCGTGACAAAGATTAGTGAAATTCATAGGCTGCACATTAATAAATAATTTTGGGATTATTCCAGGTTTGCAAGGCACAGTTCTATATTAAACTCTTGTGAACACATGAATGTTAAGAGGCGAACTACAAAGAGTGAACGCAAACAAAATACCTTTAAATATTTCTTGAATGATGTTGACTACATCACGAAGTATGTAAGGTGTTCTTCTTAACAACTTTAGGCTACAAAAAAACTAATGATAGGGTTCTACATGATGTTCTCAGTAAAACTCCAAAGGGAAATATTCAGGCACTCAAAGATGAACGTGGTAAATCCTCTGCTGTAAATAAAGCCCCACACTTTGAAATCAGTGAGCACATTGAGTCCTTTAATCCATGTATTTCACATTATCGCAGAGAACATGCACCAAATGTAAGGTATCTTCCCAGTGACAACAATTAACATGATGTATAAGAATTTTCTTGAGAAACACCAGGATCTAAAAGTTTATGACCTATATCGAACTTTAGGTAAAAAGAAAAATATTTCTTTTGCTAAACTAGACATGAAGAATGCGAGCAGTGTGAGGGATTCAAAGTTCATCTCCATCCTCAGTCAAGTATGAATGATGACTGTGATATATGTCAAAGTTGGCAAAATCACATTGGGAGGGCATCTTCAGAGAGCTTTACAGAACTTACAGTGAAAGGAATGATCTTGCTGATGGTACCATGTGCTTCTCTGCTGATTTACAGAAGATTATCATGCTACCAAGAGTGGACACATTCAAAAAAGTTTTATTTGTTCCAAGATTAATAGCTTATCATGAGATTCGCTCCAGTGGGAAACAAATCTAAATTGAAACCTTTTGCATTTGTTTGGAATGAAGTTATTACAGGATGAAATAAGGAAGATAATTATAAGTACGTTTTACATGTTCCTGAAAAAACAGAGAGATATGTCACATATAGTAATTTGGTCTTCATGGTGAATTCCAAGGAAGTAGCTGCCCAAGAAATCAATCTTTTCTATTTTGAACCATGACACGTATTTATGTCTGCTGACAGTATTTTTCACCAAGTTGAAATATCTCTCAAAAAGCAGAAAAAAGCATACGACTTTGAAGATTTTGTACACGCTTGTCAAGATGCAAATAATGGAAAAATGGACGTAATAAAGATGTATCACACAAACTTCTACAAATGGAAATATTACACTGCCCATCAGAAAAAAACTACAAAACAACTACCTTACTTCAAGGATATTGTTCATGTGAAATCAGTGAGAGGTAGCTGTGTATTAAAGTGCAAAACAACATACAATGAAACTGAAAGTTACAAAACTTTAGATTTCCTGCAAAAGAAAGCACAGAAAAGACATGGCATGCAATTCCCTGAACATCTGAATAAGCCCTGTGGATTTGATCTTGAGAAGAGAGATAGAATTGTGAACACCTTGAAAGAAGTCATTCCAGAAAACAGAATGAAATTCTGGCGAGATTTACCAATACAGTAAATATTTTGTGCATACATATGTTTAAAGATTGATTATTATTAATAATAGTACATTGTTAATACTATAATTTTGTTCATGACTTACATAAATTGTGATTTTTTTTTGTCATTCATAATGTCATGTTGTGAAATAACTAGAAAGAATTTATCACAAGTGTAATCTTCATCTTACGATGTTTGGTGACGTATACACTCCGTTGATGTGACATATTAATGATAAGCAGTGCTGACTAGATCAGACGCTATGGACAGTACTCTATAACAGAGTTGCCAGTATGAAAGGATAATTCCAAGCCTTTGGTGTGAGACGAACTCGATAGCTCAGTGGTAGAGCGCCTGACCGGAGAACAGGAAGTCGCAGGTTCGATTCCCACTCGAGCTTGTGAAATTTTTCTTTCATACCATGGCATGATTGTGACTATAATAGTATTTAAATTCATTATTACAAGTATTAAATTTTTGTTACTAATGGGTTTCTGCATTTGTTACTGCATATTATTCATGTAGCATTATTAATTAAAATAGAGAATCGTCAACTGCAGAACTTCAGCATAAGAGGCACCTAGAACCATAAGGGCCTAAAGCACACTGTGGTGAATTTGTACATTTTAGCATATATGCATGTTTTGATATATTTTAATAGATATTGTGGGATGTACAAGATTGTACCATGAACAAATCAAACCTCACATATTATAAATCTGAATAATAATTTGAATTTCATAAATTAATGTAAATTTTTGTCAGAATTTCGATTTTATGCTTTGGGCCCTTAAGGTTCTGGATCCGTATTCTTTCATTTCTTAATTCTATGCAGATACCGCACTTCTCCTTAGCAGGGTGGCAACATACGGCATTTTGTAAAATTAAGTCAGATATCTATATAATAAGTCATGCTGTGGTAAAGAACGGTATCTGCAGTTTCTGTTAAATTGCTAAATTAATATATTTTTTGTTTGTTTCAGTAATTTTGTATTGTCATATACAGCTGGAAACCACATAAATTATGTAATCATACGTAAAAATCGAAAGGGGCTGTACAGAAAACTTTAAACTCATTTTTCTCGATACTTTGCATTTTGTAGATATGGCACTTACCCTTAGCAGGGCAGAGTAGAGTTCAGGGCTTATAAATAGGGTGTCTACACTCTTATTAGCAAGGCTATCATTGCTTTCCGCACCTTCATAACCTAGCACCCACATGAAGGTAAACCTGTGTTTTGCCAGTTGCATTAAGACATTTTGGCAGTCCAAAGTAGCTTAGAACAACATTCAAAGCTTTTAGGGCTACCTGACTCTCCTTCACTCTGCGCGAAAGATGGTTGAAGATGTTCCAAAGGCTTTCAATAAGGCAAAATTTGATTCTTTAATGCCTGCACCAGCTTTTCCATCCTTTATTGATCGGTTTGTATGTCAGAATAGTCAGTCTTTTCTGTAAGTGGATCTACCTGTTCCCAAAATTTGGCAGCTTGTTTAAGAGCAGTTCAAATAGTTTGTTGAATTTTGGTGTAATCTGGTCAGAGAGTATTTTGCATATTTGCCTACTTTTCACATCTTATAGGATTTTAAGGTGGCCCAATATATTATTGGCCTAAAATTCATTTGCCTGTCCAGTCTAAGTGCTCATTACATTGCGCCTTTCTTGATCTGCAGATACAAGAGAAGCAAGTTCATCAGCTCCTTCATGGCTGCTGCTATGAGACAGATACACATGATGCCTGAAATGCCTGCACATGCAAGCCCTTGAATTTTTTATAACATGAATTGTACTGTTTTTTCTTTTGCTTTTGGTCACCATAGCAAAACATTTATATGAAAATATATTTCTGGTTTATGATGTAATACTAATAAGTTTTCTGATTGTTTTCTTACTTTTATAATTAAAATGTCTGCTACAGTGGTCTAGTGGCTAGAGTGCTGGACTTGTATTCCTGTGCACCTGTGTTTGATCCCTGGTCTACCCCCGATTTATAACTTGTATTGGGTAAGCCCTTGGTCTAGGTAACATGGGTTTTCTCTGGTATCTCCAATTCTCCTGTGACATCCCAACAAATCTCCATCATTTCATCTCATTGAAGGTGTAGCATAAACCAGCCTCCTATGGCGCACCCTGGGCAACAACTCTGTTGGTAAATTGGTCTACAAAACTGGCTTCATATGGGTGAATGACGAACAATCAAGTACCCGCCATTAGTAAAGAAATAATAATAATTGAAATGTAGAGAAGACAATGAAGCCTTAACTAAAATTGTATTAATAATTAAGTTATTAGAAAAGTGTCCATTTCAAAAATTCATTTTAACAAAAATCTCAGAATAGATGTTTTTGCATACTTTTTTTGATTTCATACAACGAAAAATAGACGATTAAACGAAATCATTTTGTGGCACAGAGAAAATATTGACACAGTACCTCTCGAATTAAGCTTCCACTCTTCTTGGCATCGTTCCACCATGCTATTTATCTTATTGACTGGTAATATCTGCCAGAGTTCAGAAAAAATTCGACCCAAATCAAGTGTGATATTTGAAGCCGAAGTATGCTCTTCCAAAGTTTTGCTGCAGCATGACACATGATACTTTCCTTGCTAGAGGTATATGTTACATTGTACTTCTACCTTCATTCTTTATTTAAACCCACTTTTACTTGCAGAATTTAACTGAATTTATAAGGATGCGTTTACGAAAATTAACTGTAACAAAGTTAATGATAAGTTACTTGTATAGAACTGGAATTTAACTCGATTTTGTAGTTTTCATTAGATAGACTCCTTTTTTTAAATTATATCCAGTTGAAAAGAGCTTAAGTAGTAATTTAGGACATTAATCAAGAGTTGCATAAGAGCTAAAACTCAGAACAGATAGTCTTCAGTACAATTTTAAACTCATCATCTTCTAAAATGGCATAGAATCTGTTAAGAATCAAACCCTGATCCTCTCTGATGGTGCAAAATATTTTGTTGTAGGAAGTTGTTGAGCTGGCTGGCTACACCTCAAGGGTTGGCGACATGTTAGATGTCTTTGAGGATACAAGTCGTGGACAGTACCAGCGTACTGTAGTGACAACTTCAGAATCTAAGTCATCCAAACACAATAGTGGTGGCTTTAAAATGGAGTTCAAAAATGGACAACCTGTTGTAAAAGGTACATAGGTAGTTACTAGTCATACTTAAAATTAATATTATACTATATAGATATTGTAAAATTATTGAAATCTCATATCTTTGTCCTTAAGACTAATAAAAACGACACTATTGATATTGGAACTGTTGAAAACACAAAAGAAAAGAAAAGAAAAGAAAAAAGAAAACCGAAATTCTGTCCTATTATTCCTCAACTCAGGATTTTGGATACTAACCAAGAAAGAAAGGAAAACAGAAGGAAACAAATAATAAAAGTGAGGTTTTGCAAAATATTTCAAGATTTTTGCTTCTGGATAAGTAGGAAAGGAAAATTCTTATACAACTACAATTTTTTTAAATGAAGAGATAAAATAATGGTGTAGAAAATAATGAGTAATGACTAAAAACAGTGTTTTTTTTAACAATTTATAATATTATTATATACAACTTCTATTAAGAAATATTAGCTGAAACACGCTGAAATAATTTCGGACAACCACACTCCAAAATAAATAATCAATTATAGACCTGCTCAAAGGCCAAGTTGTTGAAACTTTGAGTGGAATGGTTCTTCATTACCTAAGCTAAGGTATTTCGTGTTGTTACTATGACGACGATGATGATGATGATGATGATGATGATGATGATGATGATAGGTACAAAATCGACATGAGGCCAATGATGAAAAGTTTGAGAAAAGGACATTGTGGTGGTGGTGGTGATGATGATGATGATGATGATGCTAGAGCTGTCCATGACAAAGTATATAATTCTTCATAATCTTCCTTCTGTGTATTAGGCCTAGTGTCCCATGATGGTGGTGGTGGTGGTGGTGGCGGTGGCGGCGGCGATGGCGATGGCGGCAGCGGGGGTGGTGGTGGGGGTAGTGGTGGTGGGGGTAGTGGTGGTGGGGGTAGTGGTGGTGGTGGTGGCAAAGTATGTGATTCACCATTATCTTCCTTCCATGTATTATACCTTGTTGCCCATTATGATCTTATGCCAATTTTGATATGTCCCACACCCAAACAAGCAACTTCTGACAGCTCCATAATGTCTATTTTTGAACTGCCTTCCATCTGTTCCCTGGATCCATTAGCCTCATTACTTGCCTTTCTGGTGTCACATAGTAAGTGATAATGGCGTTGCCACATATATCCTTCCTTCTTGCCTCACTTATCAATAATGAACACAAAATCTCTGCCTGCTCATCAACCCACTTGCCCACCAGCTGTCTGCCATTGGGATGAGGAGAGAAGGAATGCTGCTAGTTGCAATGTCGCACTCTGGCCCTGAAACTTCACGTGCTTTACAACTAGAGATGTCAGAAGATGATTTTTTCCCCACGATCACTTTAGTGGTGTTCCTAATGATCTCTTCCCTTTAGGATGATGATAAAAATTCTGACGAAGAATGCAGGTTCGATCCATGTGTTAATGGTTTTTCTGCCTTTAGTTATTAGTCATATATATCTGTGTGTGTGAATGAGTCTGTGTGTGTGTGCACGTGTGCCTGTGCTCCATAACAAGACATTTAATTCTTGAAGAATGTCCATATATTTCTTTTAATCCAGTTTTTATAACCAGTTGTTTTTCTCATGAACTTCATTTTGCTACCAGTTGTTCTGCTTCTGTCTCTTTTTCACTACCATAAGCAAGCCTCGGTCTTGCTAAGGTTTTATAAGCCCTAGTTCTTGTAGATCTATGCCTTTGCACTAAGGAAGGTTTAAGTACTTTTTTAATGATTTTCAACGAACTATTGTAGTTCAGAATTTTGGCAACCTTTCGACAGTGGAATGAGGCAAGGTCGTCACATGTTGTCTGGATTAACAGTACAGCTCATTGTCTAGGAATCACTAATCCTACCTATGTCCTTTGACTAAAGGAGTAAGAAACTTAGAATGTTGTTCAATTTTATGCAAGAAGGTCTGACTTAAAATAAGACTTTGTTAGGATACAACTCTTGTGACTTCAATTTTTAAGGTTCACCATAAGCGAAGCGAGGGTTCACTATAAATGGAAATATTAATGTACTTTTTAATGTATGTGGGTTGGGACCAACGATTTAGATTCACTATAGCCGAATGTTCACTATAACCGAGTTCATATATCCAGAGTTGACTGTATCTTGTTATTCTAAATTCTTCATTATCGCCTGACAAGTATTTTTAATTCGACCTAAGCAGCTACATAATTTGAAAGAGAAATTACGAAAAAAAAAAAAAAAGTCACAATGTGACAACTAATTAATATGTTACTATATCTTCAAAGTGTTAATGTGCCAACATGAATATTTTTAAGAATAATGAAGTCCCCAATGCGATTTTACATTTATTGTGAGACTGGAACTCAGTTGCTATATTCAATGTACAAATGTGAGTGCTTCAAGTAATATTGTGATAAACTGTGGACTGTGGTTTCTAGTTTTAGTTTTGTTTTAATTTTTATTAATATTTGAATAGAAAATTACTTCTAAACATCTGGCACACAAAATAGAAAGCAGAAAGTGAATGCTTTAGCTGATATGAGAGCTAGCACTAAACTCATATCTAGTTGTTTATTACGTGATGATGATAACTGTGAACATAGTAAGCAAAGTGAGCTATTTAATGACATGATGATATGAAAACAAATCTTATGCCCGTATTCACCAACACCAGTAACTTTTGTTGTTAACTAAAACTCTGGTAATACCATTATCTCGGATAATGCTCAATTATATATTCACCACACCATTTATTACCCTGGTTTTAAGAAACTAAGTTTTCGTTTAAATAATTTTTCATAACGAAGCACGGAAAGAATAGAGGGGAAACAATTGACTAGCATCACGGAAACTATAAATTCATTATCAAAATAAACTAATTTACGAGTGTATATAGGTTAGCTGTGTAGTAGTACTAGCAGTAGAAGAATAATTGGGGACTAAATGAAGAGAAAAGAGAAGGATAGAAAGAGGTAGTGATATCTAGTAAGTAACAAATTAATTTAAATTCTTTTCCATATGGATCCATTGTGTGAACACAAAAACGACTTACATAACGAGTACCAGGTACTAGGAAACTACCAAATAATTTAAGTACCTACCATAAGTTATGACCAGTGTTAACAAGAAACGTAGAAAGAAACTTAATATAACATATCTAGAAAAGGCATTGTTATTGGATTTGGTGGCAGAAAATATAAATGTAATAGAAAATAAAAAAACATATGTGTGACAACTCAAATGAAAAGTGAACAGTGGCAAAAAATATTAATGAGTTTTAATTCTAGAGGAAACAGGCCTATTTTTTCTACTTAGTTATTTAACGATGCTGTATCAATTGCTACGTTATTTAGCGTCCATGGGATTGGTGATAGCGAGATGGTATTTGGCGAGGTAAGGCAGAGGATTCACCATAGGTTACCTGACATTGGCCTTACGGTTGGGGAAAACCTCGGAAAAACCCAACCAGGTAATCAACCCAAGCGCGATTCGAATCCATGCTCGAGCACAACTCTGGTTTGACAGGCAAGCATTTCAGTTGACTGGGTTATGCCAGTGGTTCCTCGAGCCTCTTCGGGATGCACATAAATAAATTGTGTAACTATAACAATAGTTATTGTAGAATATTCATCTAGAACTTATCTGTTGTAAATTCCAGGTTTACACAATTTTGGTTGTTCCACAATTAGCTGTAATTATCCAATTATAGATGAATCTTCAGAGATTAAATATTTAGGAATTATTTCTGTAAACATCTGAAATGGGACAAACATATCAACTATCTTTGTAACAAATTACGTAGAATGATATATTATTTTGTTCAGTTACGAAATTACTTACAAGTAGAAGTACTACATACAGTATATCGTGCCTTATTTCAGTCTATAACCCAGTATGGAATATTAGGATGGGATAGTACTTATAAAACTAACCTTAATTCACTAGATTTATTACAGAGAATATGTCTAAAAAACCTATTGATTATGCTACTGACAAATTGTTTTTAGAATTTAAAGTCTTGAAAATACATCAAATTTATATCAACATATTACTAAATTTTATACATAAAAATCACACATTTATTCCAGATCATGTACTCAAACACAAAACCAAAGGTACAGATACAATGCATTGTTTGAACCCAAGTGTTTAATGATCATAGTACTAATATCGGCCCTAGAATGTAAAACAAATTAATAAAGAAATACCCTCATCTATTTAACTCAGACAGTTTTAAATTTGAAAATGTATGTAAGCAATTTGTTATGAATAAATTAAATTTTAGATGTAATTTTATTGCAATTAGTCCACACCTGTGGAGTAACGGCCAGCACGTCTGGCCGCGAAACCAGGTGGCCCGGGTTCGAATTCCTGTCGGGGCAAGTTACCTGGTTGAGGTTTTTTCCGGGGTTTTCCCTCAACCCAATACGAGCAAATGCTGGGTAACTTTCGGTGCTGGACCCCGGACTCATTTCACCTGCATTATCACCTTCATATCATTCAGACGCTAAATAACCTAGATGTTGATACAGCGTCGTAAAATAACCCAATAAAAAAAAATTATTGCAATTAATGCATGTAAATTTATTATGTCTCGAATCCTCTTCTGAGCACGAGGACATTATATTTTTCTGGCATTAAACATTATTATTATCTTTTTTTTTTTTCTCTCATGGATAAGACTGATGAAGCTATAATTCTAGATAACCTAAAATGTGTTACAAAATCAGTATCATCATAGTCATGAAAGTATGTAGCCCGTTTTTTTATCCTCCTAGGACGTCTCCTGTACTTTTGGCCATATTCTTCGTCATCACATTCTTTTTCACTAATTAAATATTCTAGTTGCCTACGAGCCATCTTGTTATTCCGATTATCTCAGTTTTTCCTATTTTATCGGCCAACTTATCTCTGGTAAAGTTTTAAACCAAGATAATACCAATTAACTGAGATAATTTTGTTGGTGAATACAAATGTAGCTATTATCTAAGATTCCTTAGCTAAAAATTGGGATAAAATTTTTACCAACGTTGGTGAACCAGAATATACTAATGACTCTACTACAACACAAAGCACTGAAATCACATTAACACCTGCTTCATTAGCAAATAATTTTCAATCTGAGTATTTGAATGACATAGGTTTATGGCCCAGCCTCACACCTAAAATTTGAGACCAGATCATTGCACATGGGCCATGAAAAATAGTTGACTCTGATTCACGGTTTTCATTCATTGCTCAGAAAAATCAGGAAAATAAATCAACAAATCACATCCACAGATTTTCTCTGTATCATTGCACAAGGAAACTAGCCAATAATGAAACATGCTGCTGGCAATGGCTTCAATATTTTGAAACAAAAAGTCGGTTTATTGTTTTTGTCGCAAACTGTTTAAAAATTCTCGATCAAAACTTGGCGAAAATCTAATTAACAATTATTTGAAGCACATCGGTAAGTACTTTTAGAAGCGGTATGATGCAGAAAAGTATATTTGTAATCATAAAGGTATTGATGGTCAGCATCAAAGTCTAATATAAAAAGAGTCAGAACATTGGAGAGGGGTTTTAGAATGTTTGATTGAAATAACTATTTTGTTATATCTCGGTGTAATTTGGCATTCGGGGAAGCGATGACAAGCTGTTTGCAAAAAATAATGGCAACTTTTTAGGACTTGTACAACTATTTGAAAAATATGTCCTGGTGATGGCAGAACACATAAAAATCCAGTCAAAAGAAATTCATAACCATTATCTTGGTAAGACTGTCCATAACCATTATCTGGATAAGACTGTCCAAAATGATTTATACAACTTCTTGGAACCAAAGTAAAGAATGAAATCATCAAAAAGACTAAGAAAGCTATATACATTGATACTTGACTGTACACCTGATGTTAGCCACCAAGAACAGTTGTCGTTCACTTTATAGTTTGTTGATTGAACTGATGAACTCATTCAAGTTAAGGAACATTTCCTTTCTTTCTGTCCCATATTTGATTCAACAGGGGAAGGGTTACCTACTTCACTTCTAGAAAGGATCGAAAGTTGTGGACTTAATATGAACAATTGAAGACCTAACATTCTAAAGGTGCTAAGTGCCAAAAACAACTTTCTGAGATATTGATGAAAAACACACTGCAAAATGCATGTTGAGATACCTACAACACTATCTTTTGGTGCATGAATGAGTCCCTACAGTTGAGCTACGACAAAGACAATTTAGTATGATATTCTCATACAGATGGTCCTTTTTTAGATTGAATAAAATTAATTTGAAAAATTAGCACTTAGCACATTTAGAATTTAGGTTCTCATTTGTAGAGAACAAGGTTATGATAATGGTGCCAATGAAACCAAGAAAAGCACAAACTTGGTTCGACAGACAATGTTATGGAGCAAGGAAAGTGGTCCTAAGCACCTTAAACATTGCCTGAGAGAACGGAGGATATTCCCAGCTGAGGAACTATGGAGAGAAGAGGAGAAAATACAAAACACTCCTAAAAGAAAAAAGGGCAGAATATATAGAAGAAGACGCCAAGAGAAAAGCAGAAACAGCCAAATCCGATCCCTTGCTAGCCCTCAGGAAAAAAAAAACAAAACACAGACAAGTGTCCTACCCATAGATGCATGGGAAAAGCACTTCACCGATCTCCTAAACAAGATCATAGGTACCTCCCCAAAGGGCAGGCAACTCGCGAGCCCAATAACAGCAGAGAAAGTCAGAGGAACTATAATGAAGTCAAAACCCAAATGAGCCCTGGGGCCAGACAGGATCTGCATGGAAATCATCAAGGACTCAATACACATTCTCACACCACTCTGGACAGAGTTATTCAGTACAGTAGCGTGCAAATTAATCCGAACAAGACATATTTTTACATTTTCTGTCATTGTTGGCCTCACAGCTGCTCATACCACTTTAATTGACATCTGTAGTACGTGTAATTCCATTGTTGAAGGTCTGTCGTTATTATTTTTTTTATAATATGTGACATTTTGCCTGTCGTTTTGTACTTATAAGCATTTCAGTTGTGTTGAAGACTTAATACTGCAATCCTGTGTACATTCTGTCGTCTTCACAAATGGATACAACTCCACGAAAACGGTCTAAAATTATAACATTAGTAGAGCATTCTTCTATGACACAGAGGCAAATTGCTGCAGAATGTCACATTGGTTTGGCTACTGTTAATTCGATCATAAAACGATACAGGGAGACTGGATCCATCACACCCCAGAAAAAAGGAAACTGTGGCTGGAAAAGGAAGACTTCACCTGCAGATGATCATTTAATTGTCAGGAAAAGTAAATTAAATCCTAGACTAACTGCTGTCGACTTAACCCGCGAGTTAATGGCTACCACTGGGGCGAATATTCACGTCACAACAGTGCGGCGTAGGCTTTTGGAAGCTGGACAAATGGCTCATAAACCTATTAAGAAGCAACTGTTATGTGCAAAAAACGCTTAATGTGGGCAAAATTATATCAACACTGGACAGTGAATGACTGGAAGAATGTACTTTTTTCTGATGAATCTCATTTCGAGGTCCACGGCCACCGTGTTTCTTACGTACGGAAAGGATCCGAAAAAGTAACAGCAGCTCATCTCCAACAAGCACCCAAATACCCCCCTAAAGTAATGTTTTGGGGTTGTTTTACACATGATGGGCCTGGAGCATTAATATCTATCAAGGGAATGATGAATTCTGACAAATATATTCACTTATTGGAAACCAGAATCGTACCCCAGCTGCAAAAATCATTTCCGGATGGCAGAGGTGTGTTCCAACAAGACCTGGCACCATGCCATACGTCTCGAAAAACTACAGAATTCTTCAACAAGAAGAATATTCAGGTACTCCCCTGGCCAGGCAACTCACCCGACATCAACCCCATTGAGAACTTGTGGTCAATTTGCAAAAGAAGAATGCAAAAAATGGATTGTTCTACAAAGGAGAAGATGATTTCTGCCCTCATTGGTGTATGGTTTTGCGATGAAGAAATGAAAATATTTGTGGGAAATTAGTGGAATCCATGCCAAATCGTTTCAGAGCTGTCATTAGGAACAAGGGAGGCCATATAGATTAGTGAGATATGTCTTAGATCCTTTTTTTATCTTGTTTGAGTGTTTTTGCATAAGTAATTACGTTGTTCAGATTAATTTGCACGCTACTGTAGCTGCCTAAACACCGACAATAATCCCTGAGATCTGGAGAACGTCAATAATAAAAATAATGCACAAAGGGAAAAGCGACCCAGAGGCTCCAAATACTTACAGGGGCATTGCATTAGAAAACAACATTTCCAAGATATATATATATATATATGAAAATTTTAACAAGAAGACTACAGAAGGAATCGAGGATGCTGGAATGTCAATTCTGCTTCACACCAGGAAGAAGTATGATCCAAGCAGTTGAACATTTACTGGAGAATATAACAGAGGCCATAAAGAAACCTAGAGGGAAATATTACGCAGTCTTCATACACTTCAAGAAGGCTTTCGTCCTTCTGGACAGGGAAATAAAAACAACAAAATTAAGAAGCATGTTAGGTGAAATGCATCTCCTTAACAACACAATCCACAACATTCTGGCATGCAACACAGTAATAATTGATGATTAGGTAGCAAAATCGAACCCCATAAGGCATACAAACGGAGTCCTACAGGGAGACCTCATAAGTCACCTGCTATTGAACATCGTAACAGCTGATGTTAATCAAATAACTGAAAATTCGCCTGAAACAGCTCTTGTCATATATGCAGATGACATGATACTGGGAAGCATCAACAAGTAAGATCTCCAAAAAGAGGACTGGATACAACAGAACAAATTTCACATAAATAAAGAGAAAACTTACCAAATGGCATTTAAGAAAGGAGGGAGGACGTCAGCAACAGACATGCTCATGCTGAATGACACACCGCTAACAACCATAAACAACTTCAAATATCTAGGGGTAACCCTGCAATCGACAACCAACTCATTCAACTACCACATCCAGGAAAGAACAGCAGCAGCCACGAGAGAAATTTACAAGATAAACAGCAATGGTGCTACTGAAGACAGTCATCACACCAATAGTGACATATGGAATCACCCTCATATGGAAGAAACTAACCCTCACTGACCTAGAGAGAATAGAGAAAGTCAAAGCACGCTTTCTCAAATGCACTCTAGGAATAGGAAGAAACGCATCTTCAAGGGTAATGTACGAGATGGCCAGAGAAAATTTCTATGTAGAAGACATCAGACTCCAAATACTACTGCAATCAACACAGCCATACAGAGACCTTCTAGAAAGGAGAAAAGAGAAACACTATATGATAAATCCCAATTTCTACGCCACGGTTGCCATGGTAGATAGGAACTGAGCAAAAGAAAATCAGACTCAAAGACATGTAATAACCCGCTTCGCAATACATGGTTTTCACCATAAGTTGTGCAAGACAAAAAGTTACCACGAACCATGTGAAAGTTATGTATGTGAATTGTGCAATTTAAAATGTGAAAGATACCACCAAACAAAGTGCTCGAATAACAATAAGACTCTAAGTGAATACGCTAAGAACTGATCTAAACTAGAGTCGACGGCAATTCGGAAGGCAGTAGTCTGCTAGCGTTTGCTTCGGGAGAGACAGATAGAGAGAGCAAGGCAGTGTACAACATTACCACATCGTACTTCACGAGCACATACAATACAAATAGCGCAGGAGAGAATTTAAATTATCAAAAGACAATAATGACCTTAGCCGTTGATTACTGTAAGCATGACACCAAACAAGCCCTCTTTCTTTCGCTAACAATATTCTTTGGACAGTTCTCAATCCTACGCCACATGCTTCTGCAGTCGTTTCTTGCGTATTGACAACATTGTAGCCAGCATCAAGATGGCCAGCAGCATTCTGCTCTTCAACGTTTTTAAAGTAATTATACACCTTAAACACTATTTTTCGCGCCTGCCTGTACAATACTTGTCTTTTTACAGTCTCTTCTTCCATTTATTTATCTTACACACACACACACACACACACACACACACACACACACAGTAAATGTTAGTTTTACTTATTCATTGTATTGAAACACTCACACGTGAACAAACGAACTCGGGAAGTACTTGTTATAGATTGATTCCGATTGGTTCTACTGTATAAGCTTGTGATGTCACATACCAGAAATGCTACGGCGGATATGGCAGCTGACCACCTTCCGAAATGTCGTCTAGTCTAGATTTCAAATGCCTTATCAGGCGCACCTTTATTATTATTATTATTATTATTATTATTATTATTATTATTATTATTATTATTAATGGTGCCAACATGGTTGGAAAGAAAAAAGAAGTCCAAAATAAAATTCTGTACAATAGAAAGTGATATTAATGTCCAGGAGCTCTACAATAAACTAATACATTTACAGGCAGTAGTGAATAATGACATCATAGAAATCCATTCAGTCTTTGAATTTCAATTTCAATCACAACACACTGGACTATTTTCCCATCATTTGGATATGTCTTAGGATTTTGTTGAATGTGCAGTGGAGCTTGATTAAGTTAAAATTAATAAAATCACATTTGCACTGTACAATGAGTCAGGACAGATTGTAAGCTTTAGCTAGCATCTTTATTGAGAATGAAGTTGTCAAAAACTTGGATCTCTCTCAAATCATTTATACTTTCGCAGAAAATAAAGCCAAACGCGGAAAATTTGTGTGAGGATATAGGGTAGTTTAACTTTTTGTAGTGTGATAAAAGTGTCTTCTTAAAAAAAAACTCTTAACACATTAGTGTGTATTAAAAGTTAATGTGAAGTTTTGAAAGTAATAAGTGTTTAAAAACATTTGATACAGTGTGATGGACGGAACTAGAATAACATTAACATTAACTTTCATCAGGGATGTTGCTGGATGGAGTCTTCAAGTGTGATAAGTCTTTTAATATAGGCCTAATTATTATAATGGATTATTTAGGTTTCAGATTTTAAGAGACCCAGAACCTTGAAAAACCGGATGGGGGCATGGGGGATGCCACTATCATAAGTGGTGCTGTGTAAGAAATTCGTTTGGGGCAGGCCTGATCCCAATACATATATACAATACAAATATGTGTACATAACTGTAACTTACCTGTGTAATGCATTTCATGCAATATAATTGCAAATTTTGATTATGGAGACTTTATGAAGTCCTGTCGTTAGTAGTACAATGTAAAAAATATGTGGAATCAAATGAGGTTTTTAAGTGAACTTCAACAATGATTCATAATTAATTGTTGGACTGCATGTTGTATGTAAATAACTCGTATCTTCATATCTGATTTTTTGATGAGGCATGTAGATATGAACATAATTTCTAAGTTTGTACTTCAGGTTGTGAAATTATGTATGTTTGTACTTTTCAAGGTACTGTTTGCGAGACGACAGATGGAACGATTGTCCTTAAAGATGTGCCAATTGTGACGCCCAATTGTGATGTGGTCTGTCCTAACCTAACTCTTACTGTCACCCCTGGTATGCATCTGCTCATAACTGGCCCTAATGGCTGTGGAAAGTCATCTCTATTTAGAATATTAAGTGGACTCTGGCCAGTGTACAGTGGAGAGTTGAGAAAACCAGCAACTTCCGACATGTTTTATATTCCTCAGAGGTAAGTTCATATTCCGTACTTATGCTTTAACGTCATGAAATATATCACTTTTATAGCCTAGCTAGTAAACATAGTTTGCCGCACTGTTAAGCCAAATGGGTCAGAACAGAGGTTCTAATTTTTTTCTCTGAATACCTCTAATTGACTGTACTGAAGACTCATACCACCTGATAGAAGAAATTATGGAGTTGTCATGAATTAAAGTACATTCATAATTAAATTTATTAGTTTTACGAATTACAAAATATGTTCTTAATGAGGGAATATCTTTGTTTTCTTAACACTGGGTTTCGAACTTTAGTATATCTTCGTAAAAAAAAATTGATTGAATTTGTAGTCAGTGTAGGGAAGCTACTTACTTTTTTTATCCAAAAATCCGGAAGATTTGTTCTAGAAAATGTATGAAGGCCATTGTAAGATATAAGTTCAGATAACTATTTTTAGCAGAAATATTTGAAGGTGAACTTTTCCTCACGAGAATAAATGATTTTTTAACCAAATCCCTGAACTAACATGTGTAAGATATCCAGCTCAGAAATCTGTTCTGAAATAATGGCAGTACTCTGTATCAAAGCCACCACTTCAGGATTGAGACGAATATTGTTTTCCTCAGCAAAGCTTTAAACCACAAGCAAACATCGAAATTTGTTTTCTTTTTAGAGTGGATAATGAAAAAACTGAAGCAAAAAAAAAACACTTGTTACTGTTGCTAACAATAGTACTGAAAAATTGACAGTTGACTTACTTGGATACTGACTGACGAGTACTTGTAGTGCACTTTGAAATAAAGCAATTGGATATTTTTACAAATTTAAAGGTGTACCATTTATGGACCAACATATCACTGGTGCTAGCCACTGGCATAGCTCAAATAGTAGCAAGTTTTACTGCTGACTTGGAGTTGCGCTTGGGCATTGGTTTGATTTCCACTTGGGCTGATTACCTGGTTGGTTTTTTTCCGAAGTTTTCCCCAACTGTAAGGCGAATGTCAAGTAAACTATGGCGAATCTTCAACCTCATCTCGCCAAATACTTACCATCTCACTATCTCCAGTTCCATCGACACTAAATAACCCAGTAGTTTATACAGCGTCTTTAAACAACCAAGTAAAAAAGAACACTGCTGCTATGCATATCACAGTCTGAGAACTCCTGAATTAGTGTGTCAGCTTCCTATGCTAGGGTAGGGTTACCAGATTATTTTAACGAAATGTAGGAAACAGTGGTTCAAAATGTAGGGCATTACACCATTATGTAGGACATTGTAGATTAATGTAGAAAAATTGAGTATCCAAATCTAAAATGCAAGTAAAAGGTATATCAGGGGTGGTCAGCACAGAGCATGCTGGGGCTAGAATCTCTTACCTGCGGAAAACGCAGTGCACTATGGTGCACTCCGTAGCTGCTAGCGGGTATGCTCTCTATCTCTCCGTGCTGCATGATGGTGCACATGGGACGGCACTGCTTACCCTTTGCACATTTCAGCGAGTGCTGACGACCACTGTTGTATATCATAACTACATTTATTTTTACATTTTCTCAAAATATTTAAACATACAAAGAATAACAACTACGAATGAAACTCAATTATACGTCTCTCAAATATCAATGTTACGCCAAACATCAGGCTTCTTTGAAATATAATCATGACACTCTGCATACATGAAATTTTTAAAATTTAGGTCTCGTGCTAATAATAAATAATAGGTCTATGTCAGCTTTCATTATAAAAATCTCGTTACAAATGTTTCAGTAATTATTATTGTAGTAATATGGCAGCCCACATGGCTCGATTAACACCAAAACATAAAAATTATTATATAAATGAATTATGTTAGGTTACTGTTCAGTCTACACTTATTACTTTTACACAATGAATTATTTCATTGAGTATAAATATATTTTATTTGATTTTATGTCGACTGCTTTCGCCTTACAGCATCATCAGGTCTCATATGAACATAACAGGAACATATTATGAAATATCTGGTTAACAACATACAACATGCATGAATTATAACATTGCGATGAAGACTAGAAACTCTGGTGAATTTTTTTAGAAGCATGAGGCATTTGCACATCATTGTTCAATATGGAAAAACCAGAAATATACAATAGTATGCACAATAGATATGTCTTAAATATTAGATAAAATAGTTAAAATACAATTAAAAAGCAGTTGGAAAAACATATGTCGAATAAATTAATTGAATCGACTTTTGCAAAAAGGACATATGTTACAATTTTGTCAAAATCGGTTTTTTCATGGAAACTGTAACTTAATGGATGGCCACATCGATTGCTGTAAAGTACTTTTTGTTCCATGCCTCATTTCAGTATTATTGTACATTCAGTATCTTGTTATCTGCAAAAAGGTAACTTGTTCTGTATGTGTGTCCTTTTTGTGGAAAATGAAATATTTATTTTTGTCATACTTCTCTGGTATTTCGAAGAAAATTTTAATCTCTCATTTGGAAGGCCGCAAATAGATGTATGTAGTGAGTGTGAAATGTTGGGTGCCAAACTGAGATCTCCACATCTTAATGAAAATGTCAAACGAACAGCAGCAGCAGAGCTCATCATTCATAAATGTTGAGCAAAAAAGTTTTACACAGTCATGAAAGAGAGTGGAAAAAATGAAGATGATGACACTGCTGTTCTTGCCTTCGACTACATGCAGAACGCACCTCTCCCGTTCATTCCAGTGCAGGAGGTTTTCTACTTACATTGGATTTGGTCAAATTTAATGACAATAAACTCATGAATTTTATAAAATATATTATAAAATACTGAATGTAGCCTCAAAAGGCAATATATCGATTAACTATGATAAAAATAATCAATATTGTTCTAAGATATATTCATTATAATAAACGATTATTTTTATTCTTTATTTAACAATATAATTATCTGCAAAAAGGACATATGTCACAATATATTATTTTGTATGTTGGACCAATGGAATAATAATATGAGTAAATTATAACATATATCAGTCACATTTGTAGCTAACTTCATGTAACAAGAATATCAAGTTCCAATTTTAAGTTTCCTACCTGCTATTATGTTTTTCTTGAATATCTCAAAACATTAAATTTGTAACATGTGTCCTTTTTGCAAAAGTCGATTCAATTGTAGTACGTAAGTGTTAAAATTATATGTGTGATATATGCTGACAGTTGTTATCAGTTATCTGATCAGAGATCTAGTGAATATGTATTTCGTAATTATGTGTCCAGCAGTAATAGTTAAGTATAGATGGATAATAACTTGGTCATAATGTTTGTTGGTGGACGTTAGAATTCATAGAAATGTCTGAAACGAGATATGTGTTTCAATTTTACTTTTACTGAATGCAAAGTTGTTAAATGTTAATGTAATATGAAGTTACTTATGGAGATATTTGTTTGTCCATGCTGCAAGATTACGACTAAGCTGTACATGATACATCAAAATTTATCAGGCTATTTACCAAACTATTTATAAAAATTAATAAGATTCGAAATGTTTGCTTCTTCTCCTTTAATATAATTTGTAGTTTGAATAAATTATTGTAACAATAAACATTTTATCTAATATAATTTGCCTTGATATAACCATATAAATATAAATTTTCAATAGATAAAAGGTACAGTACACACAACTTTTGAATTAAATGTGTTCAAACTGATCAAGAATTATTTTAAAAAGTAACAAACAAACAAAACAACTTTATTTACTGCTACTGTTCCTGGTTGCAATATATGACCAAATTCTTTACAAGATTCTCGACTGAGAAGTTTATTCTATTTTCTCTCAAAATACATTTGAAGGATGAAATGGTTATTTGACAGCACATGACGTCATAAGTGCAGATTTCATCACTGCCACTGCAGCAGGTGCTCATGGTAACTGACAATTTTTTTTGTGTGTGTGTGTGTGTGCGTGGCGTGTGCGCGTGCGCGTGCACGTGCATGTGCGCATGTGCGCTACTAGTTGTTCATAAAAAAATTTTGATAAGTGAAACCTATGTAAAGAATCGATTGGTGATAGTATCATTTCCCATAGGGGTACGTGTGGTCAACTTCGAAATTTCAAATGAGAACATGCGTCATAGAAGGTACCATTGGAAACTACTTTTAAAAAGAAACAACTTTTACTGAAACTTTTTTTTTTCTAACTTTTATTGTTTACTCACAAAGCAACAAAAATGTTATCTTCTGAGAAAACCTGTATTTGTTTATGTACGTACACTCTTCATAGTAAGTGTTCAAAATGTACGCCACCCTGTGCTAAACAATGTTTTGATCATCTCATAACATCCGTGATTGCACTTCAGCACAGCTGAGAGACCCAAAGGCTTCTCAGATTCTTTGTTTCATGTCTTCTCTAGTTGTTGAACGCACCTGGTAGAACGTATTTTAATTCTCTCCCACAAGAAGAAGTCATTTGGAGCGAAGTTAGGAGATCGGGCTGGCCAAGTTACTAGTTAATAACTCATCGAGCCCTACGTGAAAAGTGAACCATACAGCCATCGTACTGAAGCTACATCATTAACCGAAGCGCAAGGGGAACATAATGAAGCAACTGGTGCATAATGTTTCGAAGGAAGTGCACATTCTACCATTCAAGTTCTCCTCAAAAAAGTATGGACCTATTACTCGGTGTCTGAGAAGGCCACACCATGTGTTGAAGCTCCACACATGCTTGTAATCCACTTCACATAGCCAGTGTGGATTAACCATAGACCAGTAATGGGCATTGTAGAGATTCACCTGACCATTACTTTTGAAAGTTGCCTCATCAGTCCACAGAATTCTGAACTCAAAATCAGGGTCTGTGTTTGGAAACCAGTTGCAGAAATCGACACTAGTCTGGAAGTCATTTCCTCCAAGTTCATGATGGAGATGAATATGGTATGAATGAAATTTGTTGTCTTTCAGAATTCTAAACACTGCATTATGGTGCAATCCTGAGTCATGGGCAAGCCTTCTTGTGGGGGAGAACTAAAGACATGGTCTACCAGGTGCGTCCAACAACTAGAGAAGACATGAAACAAAGAATTAGGGAAGCCTGTACTGAAGTCCAATAACAGATGTTAGGAGGTGAGCAGAACATTTAGCACAGGGTGGCATACATTTTGAACACTTACTATGAAGAGTGTACGTACATAAACAACATACAGCATTTCTCAGAAGATAACAGTTTCAGTAAAAGTTCTTTCTTTTTAAAAGTAGTTTTCAATGGTAGCCTACCTTCAATGACCCATGTTCTCATTTGAAATTTCGAAGTTGACCACAGGTACCTCTACTTCCGCTTTGTTATGGGAAATGGTACTACTACCAATCAATTCTTTACATAGGTTCTGGTTATCAAAATTTTTTTATGAACAACCAGTATCATATAGTTTTCGAGAAAAAAGGCTGATGCGGGTGGTCTGAAACACCCGGTATATAGTCTGCCTCGGTAGCATAGTTGGTATAGCGCTGGCCTTCTGTGCTCGAGGCTGCGGGTTCGATCCCAACTCAGGTCAGTGGCATTTTAGTGGGCTTAAATGCGACAGGCTCATGTCAGTAGATTTACTGGTATGTAAAAGAACTCCTGCGGGACAAAATTCTGGCACACCGGTGACTCTAATATAACTTCTGCAGTTGCTAGCGTCATTAAATAAACCTAATTTAAATTTATATATATCTGTCTCTCTCCCCCTGTCCCTGCCCCCTCTCGCCTTCTCCCCAACTCTCCCTCTCCCCACCCCCTTCCTCCTCCCTCCCTCTCCCTCTAAATTCACATATATGCCTCCAATGGTCATGATTCGAAAAAGTATTGAATATTGACGAGATTAGGAGTTCAGAAGCAAGGAAAAAAAATAGGTAAAAACCTACAAATCCGGTCCCTAATTATAAGTAACAAATATTAATTAGTAATTAATCTTTTAAGCAAGAATATATGTACTTTTTATCTACAGCCTCTTACCTCACTCGGAAGCAAGTTCCAGTTTGTAGCAACTGAAACTGTATAGGATGGAGAATATAAAGGTGTCTTGTGGCAGAGTATAATGAGCAAATTTTTGCGATGAGACCTGGAACTTAGCCGATGATATACAGATAAATTTTAAAATGAGATTGGTGTAGCAGTGTGTAGAATTTGAAATAAGAGCATAAGAGAATACAAGGCCTGTCGATCACTTAGCCTTAAGACAGTTTGAAAAGACGAGGAAACATGATCATACTTACGAACATTGCAAATGTAACAGTCACATGCATTATGCACACGTTGTACCCTGCTGCTCAAATTTGCATTTAGGTTACTTAATATGACATCGCAGTAGTCGAAGTATGGCATTACGAGTGTTTGTACAAGGATTAATTTTAGATTATCAGGAAGAAAGTAACTTCATTTGCTTTAATGAATGATCGAAAATATTTTTTTGGAAGTGTGATTCTGTACATTCCATTCCAGGTGACAGTCCATATAAATTTCTAGGTTCTGCACAGTCGAGCTGTATGGAATAGTGGTATTATTTACAATTATCTGTGGCAAATTTTGTTTGTCACACTTGGATCTTTGATGTACTATTAAGATAGCCTGCAATTAGCATTTAAATTAAGTCTGTACATTTTCGATCGTAAGGATATGGAATTCAAGTCATCATTTACTTTAGTTATAGCGTAATTTATGTAGTTAGGTCGAGTATGGAGATAGATTTGTATATCATCAGCATAAATATGGTGTCGGCAGTGTGTTAGATTAGAACAAATATCATTAATATAAATAGAGAATAGTAAAGGTTGTAGCACAAAGCCTTGTGGTAAGCCAGTATATTAAGATACTCTTGAGTTTTTTTTTTTTTTTTTTAAGCACTAATCTATAAATGATCATATGGGTTTTAGAACGTTATCAGACTTTTATAATTGTCATCCATACCCCATACATGTGGGGAATGTAACTTATTTTATGATCACTACTTAGATTATTTATATATACAATATATTAATATTTTATTGATTTTATTAGACAATAAGAATTAATTTTGGAACATACACCAATTTGACTTCCTCATTACACAAAATAGTGAGAGAAATTAATTGTGATATTGAAAAACAGATTTGAGTTCCAAGATTTTCATAGAAATACACGTTCCAGCATTCCTGGTACCAAAAAGAAATTATTCTGGGCATATTGTCTGTGTAGAGCAATTTCTCAATGCAGCAGTTCCCAAACTTCAATGACATGCAACTCACCAAAATCTTCGAGATTTTTCACGACCCACATTATACTTGAGATTTTCATTCATTCAGTGTTCTGGCCAAGGGCAGGTCTTTCACTGCGAACTTAAACCCATAAAATTTTACTCAATTGGAATTTAACATTCGTTTGTTATTATTTCATTTCCTACACATTAAAATTAATATAATAGTGAGTTACTTATTGACTTAACATAATATTATTAAGTATTACTATTAAAAAAAAAGTAATACATAGAATTCGATATAGATGTTTTGTGAATGTTGTACAAAACTTAAAACATCACCAAGATGTAAATTAAAAATAAATAACAGTGTGATCTGTGACACTGTTTGCTTTCAATCAGGAAGTCTACTGTATATCAGGTTTGAAGGGTATAAGTCTCAATCTCAAATCACTTTCTTTTGACATTCATTTGTATAATTATTTTTCAAATACACCAAGGATGAAAAGACATGTTCACATAGATATTTTGTTGAAGAACCCATCACGTACCTCAAAGTAATTTTTTATATTTTTCGATATTCACTTCTCAATTTAATCCAAAACGAAACTGAACTAGTCTTATGAAATGCTGGTTTTAGTTGAGAATTGACATGAGAGCTCTATCAAGGAATCTTTCTGTGTTTATGTTAGATTCACTTTTTTAAGTTATCTTCTACAAAAGGATTTTTTATCCATTGTTTCCCCTTGGCTATCAAAGGAAAGTAGTGTCTGAGGCATGAGGCTAAGGATTAAGGTTTCAATATGCTCTTTGATAGATTTTGAGGCATCTGCATCACCTATCATTCTATATGGGTCGAAGATGTCATTTATTACCGGAAATGCATCAGTGCCAAATATTGCTTCCTTCCTTTTGTTAATACTTTTCACTTCATGAGTCATTGCAGTTCAAAACATACTATTTTATTATAGTTTTAGCTGTCAAAAAATAGTGTCAGACATTCACTGTCATCCAGTATTCAAACTGACTAATCAGTATGTGTAAACCAACCAAGTTTCTATACTTAACACTGTAGGTTAATATTACTGCACTTGATTTGTGGTTGCCATTTCCTCGCAACCCACCAAAATTTATCTGCAACCTACATTTTAGGAACTGCTGTCCTAATGTGGAATTCAGTTCTGCAAGACAGTTTATCCGGATATTATGAACATTTTGGTCAAAATTAATAAATTTATTGATTCTAACACGAAGCTTTTTTTCTTTTTATATACTTAATTTCTTTTAAATTAACTTTATAAACAATTTTTGATACTAATATTTTAGAATGTTAATGTGACATTTCATATCTTGTGTCCTACAGACCATACATGTCACTGGGATCACTAGCTGATCAGGTGATCTATCCAGATACTGAAGCTGATATGAGGAGGAAGGGCATGACACTAGGACATTTGGAGCGTTGCCTGAGTCTAGTATATCTTGACCACATCGTCGAACGTGAAGGTGGATGGCATGTTTCCACAGACTGGAAGGATGTGCTTTCTGGTGGTGAGAAGCAGCGTATGGCAATGGCTAGACTCTTCTATCACAGGTTTGTTGTTTTGATATTTTGTGTTGTGTTTCTCTAAACTGTGTTTATTTCACGTAACAGTGAGATATGTTGCACTTATTCCCGAAATTCCAGACATGATATTCATTAATGGGATAGTAATAGTGAAGGTATTGGCAGTACATTGGTAGAATGATTACAGGGCAATCTGTAATAATTTTAAGGGAAAAAGAAAGTGATCAGAAGTTCTAATTAAAAGGAACTGCAATCACGTTCATGTTCTTTTAACTGAAATAGCATGTGTTAGTTCTTTCTTCTTGCTTAGTACAGCATCTGTTGTTTAAAGGAGTCAGAATAGAACCAGAATATGTTTGGTTGGTTGGTTGGTTTCTAATGACTGACGTTGAATTTTACTCAATTTACCGTCTTGTTTTCTAATACAAACTAGTCATGTAAATGTGGTGGTCTCCACGTAAAATAACAAGAGAAACAAGGCAAGATGCAAAGCAAAACAATATAAACAAAAAACTGCACTTATCAATACAAAGACTCAGAATATTCCCAGAAAGAGTAGCAATACAGAATGTTCTCCAGGCTTAATGATTTACTAAAATTCCTGTGATATCAAATGACTAGAAGCATGAAAGTGTCGCAGTTGCTATAAACGCTATAAAAATAAGTGTCCCTTTTGTTCCTTTTTTCAGTGTTCTTTATATTTCATCATAATTCCAATCGTTTAAACCCACTTTCATTATTGTGAATTGGTGCTATAGATAGATATTACTGTGATAAATTGTATTTTTAGCGAAATAAGAGCGATTTAGAAGAATGCGCGATCTTTTTAATGTCAATTGGAATAAATTTTGCAGATTTTGTTCATTCTTAAGGCACAGCCAGAAACTTAATTCCTGTGGGGTCTGGCATACTGGCATGCCGAATATTGATCTTTATTTTCGTCTGCTCAGAGGAAGTTTGACTGCCTGCATTGCATTGTCTGGTGGTTAGCATGCCGGCTTCTAGATCTGGAAGTTCCAGGTTCGATTCCTGGGTTCAGCACTCAGGGAATTTTCCTTGAAGAATCTTTGGTGTTTAAAGTCTGGAAATTTATATGAATGTTAGTGTAATTGTGATTGTGCCGGGTTATTAATTAACAAATTTCCAAATAAAGCACAATATATCAGGAACCTAATCAAACTTTTCAATGTCACATTGTTGACAAGTATCGACATCTGTGAGCTCAACCAGAAAGCACTAGGAGATGCCAGAGAGTTAAAATTGAATTAATTAAAATCACAGAGCATGTTGAGGGCAACACCAGCTCTTTGTAATATTTCGATTGTTGATTTTTAAATTATAATAATTGCTGGTTACCGTTGAATTTAAACACGAAAGTTCATTCAGAGACCTTGGTGAGACCAGTGCTCTGTTATGATGGTGAGGCATGGACATTAAGGAAGAAAGACGAAAGCAGAATAAGCTAATGAAATTAAATTTATGGATACACAGCAGGATATACCAAATGGGAACATAAACATAATGAGGATGTAATGGAAGAATTACAATTAGAACCTGTAATTCATCACTTACAACTTTATGAGAACAAATGGATAAATCATTTGCATTGATGCATACAAATAGAATCCCAAAAGTCATGTTTCACTATCGTCAAAATGGGAAAAGATCTAGGTCGTCCAGTGAAATGCTAGGTTGAAAATTCAACTGTGAGATCATAACAGGCCTTAGGGCATAATGCTTGAAGGAAAGAAGACCATTCAGTGTTATACTGTTACAGCAAAGTGGACTATAAAATGATATTTTTGTAAATATTTTTGCTATAAATACTAAAAAATGAATGCTATAATTTCACACTTCCTTAAATTTAAAAGTGATTACATTCCCGCCATGAGACTCAAGATCACTGGTTTAATGCCAATAGAGCCCTTAATGTGGGCTTCATTCAAAGGGAAAATAAAGCCATGTATCCAATGTCATATTTAAGGCAAGTGAATGAATCCTGTAAAGCAACTAAATCACGTCGTATAGAATATTAATACAAAATATAAACTATAGAAAACATTAATAAGATCTTTAGTGTTATATGGTTGTAAACCTGGGCTATAAATGGAAACAATGATAATAAACTGAGAATTTTTAGAGGAAATATTTAAGAAGGGTATATGGTCCAGTAAATGACAATGGTAATATGAGAGCAAGATACAATCATGAATTGTATTTTACATTTGGTAAAATTGGCATTATAAATGAAGTCAAAGCAGGAAGAGTCAGATGGCTGGGATATGTCATGTGGAAGGATGGAAATGATCCTTGTAAAACACAAACCCTCACCAACGCATATGGAACCAGAAGAGTTGGGCTTTCCCCACTAGAATGGTTAGGAGAGGTAAAGGAAGACCTTAAATCTGTATGTGTCAAAAGGACGGAAATGGGCAATGCTGGAGAGAGATGAATGGAGAAAGAAATGTCTAGGAGTCAAAGCCGGAAACAGAGAGTAGAACCAGAAAAAGAATAAAAAGAAGAACAAATCTGTTTCTGAATGAGAGAATTCCAAGCGAGGTTCACTTGTTTTTTTCGTTCTTGCCAGGTTAAATAAAGCCATTATTATTATTATTATTATTATTATTATTATTATTATTATTATTATTATTATTAAAATTGAATTTTACTGGTCATTCTATTCAATTGGCTCACTGTCATTGGGGTTAATGAATTTTGCCTTCCAGTTACCATCATTCAACGTCATCATTGTAGCAAATTTCAGTGAACATCTTTGTTGAATCATCTGATTGCGTTGGAAAACAATGACAACAGTAACAACCTGCAAAGTAAATGCTGTATTGTAATAATATAACCCAATAAATAGAAATAAAACCGCGGCCATTTTGAGTACTTTGTGTATTTGTTCAGTAAGTAGCAGAAAGGAAAGAGACAAATGTGATGTTACCTGATATGCTGGGTTACCAAACTTACTAACAGAAAACATTCTTGGATACACTAATTGCCCGCTGTGCTGGTATGAAAAATTCCTGGATGACAGATATGAAAACAGGCAAATTTGTACTTCAATGTAGGCATCATGAATCTGTCAATTATTAAGAATTGGTGGAAAAGTTATCCATCCAATAGATTTGGTACCGTACAAGAGCCTAGAGATAACTGTTTCTTTGTCTCTGTCACACACACATATGCACAAACATACCCATATTGCAACCTTAAAATAATACTGGCATAATTACCAAAAGTTAGAACTAACTTTTTGACTAAATATAAAATAAACATTTGGAATTTGTATGAAAAATTAGGTTACCCAAGTATCAGTTTCATTCTTTTAATGAAAAATAAGCACTTTGAAGCTTATCGACCTACTGGTACTTATTTTTCTTTATTCAACAAGACGTGAATTAAACAATAATTCATGGTAGTTACGACAGTTTACTTCTACACAGGCAATCCAAAAATGACTTACAATAAAATGTTATACAATTATTGTATCTTTTATTCATATCCACTGTAACTTTTTACCTATGTGCATCAGTACACAGTTATACAAAAATAACTCAAAGTTTTCCAAAATTGGCTTCCAGTTACTGAATTTTCTGAAATTATTGCGGTATCTAAATCTCTGAATTAAAATGACAATGAAAGAGATTAATTAAATGTAGAAAATAAAACCTGTTTTCTATTAACACACTTTTAGGTATATTAAAAGTAAAGAACATATTTTACATCTGCATAAAACAAAACAGAACCTATTCACTCTCCAGTATTTCAGTGGTATTATTTGAGACTACACCTCGTTTTTCGAATGGCACCTCGTGACAATTCATGGCGAATTCTTAGTGTTAAAGGCCTGCCATCTCTGTACAGTGACGATATGATATGATATGATATGATATGATATGATATGATATGATATGATATGATATGATATGATATGATATGATATATGGTATGATATGATATGATATTGTGAACTTTATTAGTAACAACAATGTAATTTATTCGTCACAACAATAATTCCTTTCTACAATTCACCTTAAACGCTTTCGCCAACAATTGGATCTTCACTCAACAAAGTATTCGTTATAGCACTCCACCGACGACAATGACAATTTTCTTGGACTAGTACGAACAACAATGAACTGTTAATCTTAACTAATATTTACAAAGCACTATTTATAAATCAGAACTACCCGTTCTCAGTTCACAGTTCTTCTATCTCAGTCACTCGAGGTCACAGTATCTCGAACCACAGACCTTCAGAGACAGTTCACTGTACTCGAACTCGGGTCCCTCCAACTGCGGTCCACTGCACTCGAACTCAGGTCCCTCCAACTGCGGTCCACTGCACTCGAACTCTGGCCTTCGGATGCTGACGCAGATGCGGACGCACACTCGAGTCGAACTCCGGCACACAAGTCTGGCTTGCTTGCTCTGGCTTACTCACTGACTGAATAACTGAAAACTCTGCTGTTGTTCCTTCGCGACCGTAATTTATAACCACAGCGACGTAGCCTCGAAAATTCGCGAGTCTTCCACTTCGACGGATTTCTGGAATAGTCGGGAAGGTCGTTCCACATTCACTGCGTTAAGTAGCAGCTGCGCGCGCAGCCTCCCCTCGCGTGTAGGCCCCTTTCCCCTTTCCCCGTGAAGCCCGGGCGCCATCCCAAAGTGCTCCGCGCGATCTTCTCTCTTGCGGGACGCTGGTCGTGAGTTCGAATCTCACGTCGCTGTCACATTGCTCCCTCCTTAGGGCTGCTCGTCCCGGGCAGTCCCTTCGTAGGCTGCTAATCGGTCCAGATGCACCACCATCATCTTCCCTCGAGGTTGTCGCTGGATGCGGTACACCACGTCGTTGATCCGGGTCACCACGCGGTATGGTCCATCCCAGGCACGCTGCAGCTTTGGTGATTTCCCTTTGGTCCTGGTAGGTCGATACAGCCACACCAGGTCGCCCTCCTGGAATCCTGCAGAGTTGGCTAATCTGTCGTAGCGCACCTTCATCCTGTCGCTGGCCATCTTGAGGTGCTCTCTGGCCAGTTGGTGAACTCCATTCAACTTCTCGGTGAGTTCTACCACATAGTCAGTTGCTGGCTGGTCGGCGCTGGGTGGCGTGCCAAACAGCAGATCACAGGGCAGGCGCAGCTCTCTCCCGAAGACCATGTTTGCCGGTGTCATCCCTGTTGTATCGTGGACCGAAGCTCTGTAGGCCAAGAGGAACAGTGGGACTCTGGCATCCCAGTCTCGTTGATGGTTGGACACCACCTTCCGCAGATGCTCTTCCAAGGTTTTGATGTAGCGTTCCACCATACCATCGGACTGTGGGTGGAGGGGAGTGGTCCTGGTTTTATGCACCCCCAGACGCTCGAACAATTCTCCCATCAGGTTGGATTCGAAGTTGCGCCCCTGATCGCTATGCAATTCCCGGGGCACCCCGAATCGGCAGATGAAGTTGTCAAGCAGCGCATCGGCCACCGTCGAAGCCTCTTGGTTGGGAATCGCGTACACCTCTGGCCATTTTGTGAAGTAATCCATGGCGACTAGCAGGTAGCGGTTCCCGCGATCCGTGACCGGGAACGGTCCAGCAACGTCGATGGCGATCCTCTCAAAAGGAGCTCCCACGTTGTACTGCTGCATGGCTCCCCTGCTGCGGGTCCTTGGTCCGCGACTGGCTGCACAGGTGTCGCATCTTCGGCAGCATTGTTCCGTGTCGGTTCTCTGATGCAACCAATAGAACCTCTGCCTTAACTTGTCCAGCGTCCTGTTGGCTCCCAGGTGGCCTCCAGTCACTCCAGCATGAGTCTCCTCCAGCACTTACTTCACCTTGCTCCTGGGCAGGACAAGTTGTTCTATGCGAGTCCTTCCATCGGCCGACTCCCAAATCCTCTTCAGGATACCGTCCTTGACAGTGAAGGATTCCCACTGGGCCCAGTAGCTCTTGTAAGTGGTGCTACGGTTGGCGATATCGGCCCATACTGGTCTCTGGCCGGACTCCACATCACGTAGTAGCTGTCCAATGTTTGGATCCTCCAGCTGCTCCCTCCTTATGGCTGCGTTATCCCATCCTGGGCTCGGCTGGGCGGCAATTGCTCGGATTGCGTGGGCGCCATCCCGCTCTTCTACTTTCAGGCAGTGTTTGGAGCCATCCGGGCACGGACGTCGTGATAGGGCATCAGCGTTGGAATGTTTCTTCCCTTGTCGGTGTTCAGAGGTGAAGTTGTACTCCTGCAGACGTTGAACCCAACGGGCGGTCTGCCCCTCCAGATTCTTGAAGCCCAATAGCCAGGTGAGTGCAGAATGGTCTGTCCTCAGATGGAACTCCTGGCCATACAAATATTTGTGGAAATGCTTCAGGGCTTCCACAATGGCAAGAAGTTCTCTACGCGTCACGCAGTAGTTTCTCTCAGCCTTGGACAATGTTCGGCTGAAGTAGGCAATCACCCTCTCTTGCCTGTCCTGTTCCTCAGAGAGTACTCCGCCGATGCCTACGTTGCTAGCGTCCGTGTCGAGCGTGAACTTCCTTCCAGGGATGGGATATCCCAGTACAGGAGCAGTGCAGAGCGCCTCTTTCAGCGACTGGAAGGATGACTCTGCCTCGTCTGTCCACTGGAATTGTCGTTTCTCCTCGGTCAGCTGGGTTAGAGGCTTAGCGATGTTGGCGTACCCAGCTACGAACCTTCTGTAATAAGTGCAGAGGCCGAGAAAGCGGCGCAGCTCCTGCTTGTCCCTCGGTCTCGGCCATCCTCTGACAGCTTGTAGCTTCTCCGGGTCCGTGGCCACTCCGTTGGTTCCTACTACGTGCCCCAACTAGTTGACCTTCTTCTGGAATAGATGACATTTCTTCGGGTTCAACTTCAGTCTGGCTTGTCGCAGTCTCTCGAACACTTTCCTCAGGTTCAACAGCTGTTCGCCGAAAGTCTTGCCCACCACGATGACGTCATCAAGGTACAGCAAACAGGTGTCGTATGTCAGGCCTCTCATTACGGATTCCATTAGTCTCTGGAATGTAGCCGGGGCGTTGCAGAGGCCGAGCGGCATAACGGTGAACTGCCATATTCCCTGGCCTGTAGAGAATGCCGTTTTCTCCTTATCCTCCGGATGTAGCGCCACCTGCCAGTATCCTGACTTGAGATCCAACGTCGAGAACCACTCTGCTGCGGCCAGGTTGTCCAAGGTGTCGTCAATTCGTGGAAGGGGAAAGCAGTCTTTCCTGGTGACGTCATTCAGTCTTCTGTAGTCCACGCAGCAACGCAGGTCCCCATTCTTCTTCACCTGCACCACAGGTGATGACCAAGGGCTGTCGGATTCCTCGATGACCCCTCTTGCTTTCATGCCCTCCAGTTGGCTGTCAATCTCCCTCTGTTTAGCTAGAGGAACGCGTCGAGGAGGCTGTCTGATTGGGCGAGCATTTCCGGTGTCGATGCGGTGCTGAACTTTCTCCGTTCTCCCGTAGTCATTTTCAGACAGACTGAACACGTCCTGAAATTCTGTCAGTAGATCGTGGACTTGTCTTCTTTCTCTTTTGCTTAAATTCGCCGGCAATTCTCGAGCCAGCTCTTTCAGTGATGGGTCTAGATCTGGATGTGGTCGGTGACACTTCTCGTTTTCTGCCAGCGACGTCACAGACACCACCGGCTCGACGTTACCTAGTACAGTTCCACTAGGCACCTCCTTGTCCCGATTGGTGACATTCAGGACCCTCACCGGTACCACCTTCTGATTCGGGAGTAGGGATCTGGCCACATAAATCCCATCTATCGGAGATGTTTGCGAATCGAGGAGCAGGTTTCTCTTAGGTTGTCCGTCCAGTCTTGCCGTCACCACCATCTCGCAGCCTGCTGGGATTGTCACTTGATTCTCCAAGTTGAGTCTGCTGGCCATGGGTTGGTCTTCGACGTCCCTCAGGAACACTTCATCCTGACCAAAACGGAGGATACGGCGCCGGACGTCCACCGTTGCATCGAAGATCCGCATGGCGTCGAGTCCCAGGATGACGTCTTCAGTGATGTTGGCGACGAACACCCACATCTCCAGTCTCCTCTTTCCCAAGGTCAAGTCCAGGAAAACCTCTTTTTGGATGGGCAGGTTCTCGCCTGAGGCAGTACGTAGCTCATACCGGCGCAGCGGCGTCCTCCCAGGTAGTCCACGCACGACTTCCGGTCTGGCGATAGTGAGCGACGCCCCTGTGTCTACCAGTACTCTGCATGGGCGGCCTCTTATCCATCCGTCAGCAATCAGCCCATCGTCGCATCTTCTGTTAACCGTCTTCAAGATCAGCCGAGGGGATGGTGATGACGGCGCCGACGTGCCCCTCATCGCATCGGCCCCTTTTAGTTTTCCTGTTTGTGTCGAGATCGGTCACAGTCCCTCCTCAGGTGTCCAGGCTCGCCGCAGGACCAGCAGGTGGGCACTCCTCGTCTTCGTCGCTCGGGTGATTTCGGTTGACGTTCCTCGACGTCGGCCGCCGCGACGCTCCTAATCCGGTGCGATGCCGAGACGTTCGCCGTCAACTTGGCTGCCTCCTTCCTGAGGGCCGCCGCCAGAGCTGCATTGATGGTGCGATGCTCTGCCAAGAGTAGCTGTTGCTTTATTTCCGGGTCTCGAACTCCGCTGCCGAAGGTGTAGGCCGCCTCTCCAGCGATGAAGTCATTAGGTAGGCCCCTGAGCGCCTTATGGGCCAGTTGTTCCACCGCCATCGCGAATTCTTGGAGGGACTCGCCTGACTGTTGGACCCTCGTTTTCAGTTGGGTCCTGAACGCTGCCGCAAGTTGATGGTCACCATAACGTCCCTCCAAGGCCGCCATTATCTCAGCGGCTGTCCCATCTTCTGGAACGCTGTGAAGAATCTCCGACGCCTGTCCCTGAAGCGCGGCCAGCAGCTGAGTAGTTTTCTCTTCTGGCGTCCACCCATTGTGCTCTGCGATGGCCTCGAACTGGCGACGGAATATCGCCCAAGACGTCGTACCGTCGAACTTCGGCGTCTTGACGTTGTGATGTCTGGCTGAAGCCGATGGTTCCGCAGGGGCACTATATGGAGTCCTCAACTCTGTGGCCGCTTCTTGCATGGCACGTCGAACCTCCTCGGCAACTATCTGTTTATGTTCTCTAGCCTGGCGATCCACCAACGCGAGAATGTGCTTGTTTTCCTCAGCGTGTTTATCCATCATCTCACTCGTCTTGTCCAGCAACTCGGTCGTCTGCTCTTGACGACGCTCGAGATCACGGATTTTGCCATCGAAATGGTCTACCTCCTGTCTCAATTCGGTTATTGTCTCGTTTATAGTTGTAAAATTCTTGTTTAGGTTGTCAAGATCGGCTTTGAGTTCGTCTTTCACGATGGCGACAATTCCATCTACGTGGGCCGAAACGCTTTCAATTTGCGAAGTGACGTCATCTTTCACTCCGCTTATGTCGCCTTTCACTCCGCTTATGTCGCCTTTCACTCCGCTTATGTCGCCTTTCACTTCACTTATGTCACTTTTCATCTCCGTTTTCACTTCACTTATGTCGTTCTTGACCTCACTGATATCGTTCTTCATTTCTGCTTTTACGTCACTTATGTCCTTTTTCATTTCAGCTTTCATTTCCGCGATGGCTTGCAGGATCTGCTGTAGGTTCTCCATTGTCGATAATATCCCACTTCTGACACCAATGTGAACTTTATTAGTAACAACAATGTAATTTATTCGTCACAACAATAATTCCTTTCTACAATTCACCTTAAACGCTCTCGTCAACAATTGGATCTTCACTCAACAAAGTATTCGTTATAGCACTCCACCGACGACAATGACAATTTGCTTGGACTAGTACGAACAACAATGAACTGTTAATCTTAACTAATATTTACAAAGCACTATTTATAAATCAGAACTACCCGTTCTCAGTTCACAGTTCTTCTATCTCAGTCACTCGAGTTCACAGTATCTCGAACCACAGACCTTCAGAGACAGTTCACTGTACTCGAACTCGGGTCCCTCCAACTGCGGTCCACTGCACTCGAACTCAGGTCCCTCCAACTGCGGTCCACTGCACTCGAACTCAGGCCTTCGGATGCTGACGCAGATGCGGACGCACACTCGAGTCGAACTCCGGCACACAAGTCTGGCTTGCTTGCTCTGGCTTACTCACTGACTGAATAACTGAAAACTCTGCTGTCGTTCCTTCGCGACCGTAATTTATAACCACAGCGACGTAGCCTCGAAAATTTGCGAGTCTTCCACTTCGACGGATTTCTGGAATAGTCGGGAAGGTCGTTCCACATTCACTGCGTTAAGTAGCAGCTGCGCGCGCAGCCTCCCCTCGCGTGTAGGCCCCTTTCCCCTTTCCCCGTGAAGCCCGCGCGCCATCCCAAAGTGCTCCGCGCGATCTTCTCTCTTGCGGGACGCTGGTCGTGAGTTCGAATCTCACGTCGCTGTCACAATATGATATGATATGATATGATATGATATGATATGATATGATATGATATGATATGATATGATATGATATGATATGATATGATATGATATGATATGATATGATATGATATGATATGATATATTTGGTCACAGTACTTCTTTACATATAATGGTGTACCTCATATTTCTGTATCCGGTGCCACCATTAACATATTACAGTAACACATTATTTGCAGTACACATCTACACAAATACTCCCAATTACACTATGTACCTTTTTTATTACTTGTTCAATCTCCCCTTCAGTATTTCTCCTACATTTCATTTGCTATTCTCTGTTTGTTCATTAATCCTAATATCTAAAATTATATACGCCTTTCAAACCCTCTTTTTCCTCTAGCTACTATTCACTAAAATTTCAATTTCACTTATTCTCTATAAATTATCATTTTGAATTATTCATTTGTTCTTTGACCTTTTCTCCTATCTTTCTCTTATATTCATATACTGTTCCAACGTTCAAATGTTAGTACTAATTTTATGCTGTCACTTGTTCATTTCTCTTAACCCTTTTTCACTATTTTCACTCATTCCTATTTGCGCTCATTTTCACTTTCTCACTATTCCACTTACACCTAATCCTTTCACACTACTCTCACTTCCTATAAATACTACACATCAGCTTATACACTTTCTCTCTCCCCTATACTTCTCGATTATTTATAATTACAATTTCCCTTTACTAGCACTTTTTGATCACATCCCCACATTTTTTAATCATATCTAATACCATTGCTATATCCTCAGCTGTCGCTGGTTCTGACCTTTCTTTACTGTTCGTCTCTGCTTTATTTCTATCTCTGTCTTTCTATTACTTTCTTCTTCTTCTTCTTCTTCTTCTTCTATTCCCCTTTTATTTCCCCCTCCCCACGCTTTCACTTTCACATCCTAGATTTCCACTTACACTTGCACCCTTAATCTTTTCACTACTTTCTTCCCTATCACTTCCTGACTCTTGGTTTCTCTTTTTATCCCCACTCGCCTTTTTTCTAGCACCCGTGTTTCTTGTTCCGTTATTGTCAGCATTCCTTCTGGAGTGCGCTAACCTTACCGCCATCGTATGGAGACTAGGAATCCGCTTACGCTGCATAATCACGTTATACAGTGACAATATGTCTATTTCTTTTTCACCTGAGATACAAGTCTGCTGGACTGATAAACATTGCCTCATTAGATCTTCGACCTCTTTCTCGTCGCCTAAGATCAGTGCTATAAAGTAGTCAATTTCTGTAGTGTAAAATACACCATATCCTGCTTAGAGGGATCGAGAAATAAATGCTCACTATTTAAAATCAGGTGAAGATATCGTGATTTACAGCTGACAAGATGCAGAAACTGTCCAAGTTTATGGAGCAATTGTTTAAAAAACAGTTGCATGTTCATGCGGATGCGCACTAACATTTATCTTGGAAACAAGCCTGGCGCCATTCAGTAGAACATTCCGTTATTGGACCATTCTTCTTCATCGAGGCAACAGTCACAAGGAATGTGTATCTGGACATGTTGCAGAACTTTTGTTGTTGATCAACTCCTTCCAAAATCGATTTTTCAGCAACATGGGGCTCCACCCCATTGCTATGGAGCAGTGTGTGGCTTCTTGAATGCAAACTTTCCCAATAGGTTGATTGGAAGAGGAGAACCCTTGCCTGGCCACCTACGTAGATCAACCGACTTGACGCCCATTGACCTTCTTCTGGGGCTTTGTGACAAGTGTTGTGTACCAACGTGATACAGTTGACACTTTGGAAAAACTGAGACAATGCATTATAAATGCAGCTGTGCTAATCACCCCTCAAATATTATGGAATACTTGGCAGAAGGTTGAGTACTTTTAGATGTCTTCAGGGTAGCTCGAGGCGCACACATCGAGTTTCACTGACCATTTTCCGAAACTCGGAGAATGTTTACATCAACTTATCAAAAAATGATTTTATAAAACCATTATTTATACTTTAAATTAGCACTTATTTCAGCCACCGGCGTAGCTTGGTCAGTTAAGGTGCTTTCCTGCTGATCTGGAGTTGCACTCAGGCGTGGGTTCGATTTCCACTTGGGCTGATTACCTGGTTGGGTTTTTCTGAGGTTTTCCCCAGCCATAAGGCAATTGTCAGGTAATCTACAGCGAATCCTCTGCCTCATCTCGCCAAATATATCGCTATAACCAGTTCTATCGACGCTAAATAATCTCGTAGTTGATACAGAGTCATTAAATAACCAAGTAAAAAATATATATATAACACTTATTTCTCGATCCCTCTAAGCAGGACATGGTGTACTGTGAATTTGTAGTCGTTTACGACTTTTAGCATTTGAATTTCATGCTGTAATATAGTCTCTGATTTCATTAACAGTGAAATTCCTTCCAATTTCCACAGAAAATTGTTTAAAATCTTGGAATTCATTATAATTTAATTCTTTTGTTTTATATGTTGTTCCAGACTTCTTTGCACATTGTGCTATGCCAATCCATTGAGATGGTACATACAGGGCCGTTTTTAAGACCATCTTTATTTGGTTACTACAACAAATGTAAACATTTTCACATAATGTGCAAATAATAAGAGTGTAGTTGCTGACATACGACAGTCTTTGTATTTGTAAAGTCAAACCTTATAAAAAGTGAGAAATGTTGTATGAGTCCTGCAGACTTTGCTCTTGAACTTAGAGATACGACAGTTCTACTGTTTGATAGAGGATTAAATAAGATTACAAAACTCTCTGTAACACAAAATTCAATTTTTAGAAGTTATGGCAGTATTATTCTAGAGGTGCGATATGCACACTTACATACACACTCTTCCTCATATATTCTCTCTTTCACATACCCTCAGTAGCTCTCTCTTACTATCTGTATATATTTTCATTATGTTCACAATCTTAATGCTTATTCATGTAAGAAATTTAAATCCTTCCTTCTGCTCGTTTTTAACGTCTCATGAATATCTGTAACAACTCTTTGTCTGATAGACATGACAGAAACTTTGTTTTGGGCGTATTCTGTTGAATAGTGCATATTAAATTAAATATTTTATTTTATACAAGCTTCTTCTTCTAGTGCTCTGACCAGTTGACTGTCACTGGTTATCATGTTGGCTACCATATTAGCTTTTGTAACTTTATTTACAGTTGCTTGTGTTGTGCCCATTTCTGACACCAATCTTTGTTATACTAATTCTGACACCAATATTTATTATACCATTTCTGACACCATAATTTATTGTTAAGCTCTATCATATCTGACACCAGTGTTTTGTCGTGTCACTTGCCACGACAAGGGCGGATGGCTTATCTTTGAGATAATCGCGAGTTATAATCTTTATCAAGATAACACAAACGAATCAGACACTACGTTATACTTTATAAATTGTTCTTTCTTATGGATAGGAGGGATTCCTACTAGAATGTGATCTCAGGCTTCCGAAATAACCACAAGTGTAGAAATTCACTATTACTAAGTTTATTAATAAAAATATCAATTTACTACAGTTAAAATATTGAGTATTGAACGATTTGGAAAGCATGAAAATTTCTGTTTATTCTGAAGTACCAAGATAACTAGTTAAATGAAAAGTTTAAAGGATGATCTGATGATTTTACTTACAATAAATAGTAGGGCGAACCCTAATGCTGTTCCCAGTTGATCCCATTTTCGAAACAATTTTCTGGATTTCTTCCTGGATGTCGGGAAGTTTCGAGCGCTACTCCATGACCGCTATCTTGACCAATAACTAATGACCGCGTTTTCGACGTTTCATATCCTTTTATAAATTCTCGAACCGCGTCCTTTGTGACGTAACAGAGTGACGCTATTTTACCCGCGAATCTTCTAAAAGACGGTATTGTATTCACTAAACACCACGCTTCTGATTCTTATCCATTCTTTCAAATCGGCGTTTCCGGTCGTTACTTAGAACGATATGGATTTAAGGAACATTCACGATTGAATCTGTTTTTGACTTGACCAATGGAAATCCAGAGTTGCGGAATCCTCGCCAATTAAAATGTCTCGCGAGAGACGCTGCATAAAATATGTATCTTTCGCTATGTGTCAGCTGTTGCTAAGACTAACTTTTTGCTACGAGTAAAATGCAAACATATGCATGCCTACCTTGTTCAAGGACTGGACTGTGCTGACGTTAACTAAACTGTAATCTGTACTCTGTCGAAACAGGAAGCGAGCTCTTTCGCATGTAAAGCATGTATGCATGTATTAATAATACGATTTCGTTACTTTAAAATAAAGTGAAAATATATTGCTTATGGTCATAACAAGGTTATGATTGCTTATCATAATCCCTGGGCACAACACTTGCAAATGCTGCACAGCTGACTGTCCAAACCATTGTCTAAGATTCTTTAACCACAATGTTCTTTGCCTTCTTGGATCTCCAGCCATTAGTCTTTCCATGCAATATTAGATGTAGTAACTTACATTGAGTTAAGTTAGTGGGGTTTAAAAAGGGCGCATCAGCTACTATGACTATTTGCGCCCTTATCTAAAATTCTTAACAAAACAAAAACATAAACAGTACAATAAGCTGAATGCTAAAACGAACCAAAAAGCTTTGTCATGTTACCATGACGAGGTACACAAATGCAATATCAACAAGGTGATGAATAAAAATCATGAAAGTGAGCAGTTCTCATACCCTAGGTTGTATTAAAGTGAAGCAATAGGACAAAACCCACCAGAGTCAAATTATATAGCACATTTCAAAATAATAAAATTTTATAAAATATTCGGATGTAAAAGGTCCGAAATATCAAGTATTTAAAAGAAACAAATATAAAACAACAAATGTCACCTCCGGATGTAAAGGTTCCAGAGGATAAGCAAAACGAGTCAATAAAAACTAAATCACCATGTTAAGTCCTGTATTCGATAAAAATCTCAGAACTGGATTTACACAATTAAAATAATTTGCAAGAGCATCATGTAGAGTTGGCCGAATTCCATATTGTCGAGGTTCACGATCATATTTCTGGCAACGCAATAATATGTGCTCGACCGTAATTGGTACATGGCATATCTCACACTCCAGCTGAGGTTTGCCACGTAGGAGATGGCCATGTGTCAGCCGACAGTGGCCAATCTTTAATCGGGTGAGTAAAACTTTTTCGTGTTATGACGCTCTTCTTGACGAATCTCAGACTCGGACGGTATTTTTTATATTTCGCAATTTATTTCCCTTTTGTGCAAACCATTCTCCTTCCCATTGCAACCATATTCTATATTTCAAGTAATTTTGAACATCTTGCCACCTCTCGCTCCAATACATCTCAGAGCCATTCATAGCACTGTCCCTTGCTGCAGCATCAGTGGCCTCATTTCCTGGAATTCCTACATGACCAGGAATCCACACTACTTCAGTCTCAGAATCAGAGCTTAGGAGTGTGTGGAAAAGCTCCTGCGTTCTCAACACCTGCTGATTATCAGAATTTATACATTGCAGAGACTGAATGGCGCTTAAAGAGTCGGAGCAGATAAGGAATCTGCCCCGTGGCTGTCTAATTAAAAACATTAAAGCTCTGTAGAAAGCATAATGTTCGGAAGTAAAAACACTGGTATATTGGCTCAATTTATACTCAAATTTCTGTCCATTTGCAACGAAGGAACAACCAACACAATCATTCACCTGGGATCTGTCAGTAAAGACCATGATAAAAGTGCACTAAAACGAAGTCTATAAACAAAAGCTGGTGTAAAATTTTTAAAACTTTGACTCAGAGTTACGTCAAACATGGGACTTCGCATTATCCACGGAGGAGTTGTGTATTTAAATGTGCGAACTGGTGGTAGACGAATGTCAAGCTCAGAGAGCAGTTCACGAAACCGGACACATGCTGGACGAAGTCTCCGTGGATTTTCACTGTATTGGCCGTAAAGAGACGAATGGTGAAAGGAGTCCTAAGAATTGTGCTTATGCTGTGAGTGCAAGTTAACAGCATATGAGCACAACAACACATTACGTCGCCAATACAGGGATGGCTCTCCATCTTCACAAAACAGGCTTTCTATCTGACTCGTTTGGAAGGCCCCTCTAGCAAGTCGTATCCCATGGTGATGGATAGTATCTAAAAGACGTAACTTCGATTTATTTGCTGAGCCATAAATAAAACAGCCATAATCCAGCTTTGATTGGATAACAGCACGATAAAGACATAGTAGCACTATGCAGTCTGCACACCAGCGAACCCCTAACAAAAGGCGTAAAATATTTAAGGACTTTTCACAACTCCTTCTCTAATCATGTATATGCGCCTCCCCCGTTAATTTATAATCTAAGATAAGGCCCAAAAATCTCGCAGTGTCTGTATATTGCAACTCCACTCCATTAAGACGCAGTTCAGGATGTGGATGGAGTCCATGATGGTTGTAGAAGTGGACACACTGCGTTTTCAGAGTGGAGAATTTAAACTCATTGCGAAGAGCCCATTGTGATAATACGTTGATGACCAGTTGTAATTGTCGACCGTTAGTTGGAAGGTATCAGGAGCTGTAGTATAAACTGAAGTCATCAACATACAGCAGAGAAGATACTCTTCCACCCACACAGTGGGCAGTTCCATTGATCGCAATGCAAAAAAGAAGAACGCTTAATACAGACCCCTGCAGAACTCCGTTTTCTTAGAGATGTTCGTTAGACAATGTGGTGCCTACTCAAACTCTGAAATACCGCTCTGCCATGAACTTCACAATAAACGTTGGAAGACTACCATGAAGTTCCCGATTATGCAGAGTTTGCAGGATTCCATAACGCCATGTGGTATCGTAAACCTTTTCTAGATCAAAGAAGACAGCCACAAGATGTTCCTTCTTGAGGAAAGCATCTCTAATGCTAGGTTTACACGGCGACAGTTTAGAGCGAGAGAAGATCTAAAGTATCAGGAGAGCTCTCTAACGGAGTGTTTACACGGTGACAGAATATAGCTGCTCTAAACCCATTAGCGAGCTCTTATGATATTTATATAACTCTAAATTCTAATGTTACTCTCCGGACCGTTTACATGGTGCAGACAGTTTAGAGCGAGAGAAAGTGTTGCGAGCATATAGAAAAGAACAGGCTGGTCAGTGTCTTTACAACTATGGCAGAAACACAACTTTTTTCGGCCGCTGTAGTGTGCAATTCTTCTGAATTGAAGAAGGCAGAGGAGAAATAGTTCTACGTGGGAAAAACCCTGGATATCTCGCCGGAACACGCATGGAGCTTGGCAAAAAAGACACAACTATGAGGATTGTCATTAGTATAAAGGAAAGGCTGTTTGTTACATTATGCTTCCTAGCAACAGGTTTATACCCTAAACACATTATTTTATTGTTCTTAACAGAATAAATTATGAATAGTAATAATAATAATAATAATAATAATAATAATAATAATAATAATAATAATAATAAACATATGAAAATGGTAGACTACATTGCTCATGTAAAATGTATTAAGTTTCTTTCATTATAAGTAATTACATTACTTATTAGTCAGCTTATCGGAACACTCAATACAAGATGAAACTATTCTTTCATTATGTTCGAAAAGGTATGGTGTATGAATTGAACAACAGGAAGGTAGTGCCTAAGTTTATAATATGTAATATCTTTTCATATCAAAAATGACAACCATTCACTTTAATATAATTGATACGTAGAAGTTTTGAACTTACGTCTATTGACCATAAAATATTTTACGAAGCATTTAATACGCAATGATGAGTCCTTTAAATGCCCCAAATGTCAATGTCAATAAGTGTTCTGCTACAAATATCTAGAACCGAACAGCGCTCTGAGCAGCGGAATTGCGTCTCTACACTTACACGGCGAGAGTTTAGAGAAGAGAGGGCTAGAGATTATAGCTAAGTATAGCTCGTGCGGAACCTGGTGCTGGTGAAACTTGGAGGGAGAGAACAGTATTGTGGTGTGGGATCGACTACCGACCGATGTTATGTGACGAGATGCAAGGGAGACTGAACAAGCATTACCCCCTCCACTCTTAACCGCACGTAGAACTGGTTTCTCCATCAAGGTCAAGCTTCACCAGGTTCCGTTCGAGCTATATCACCGTGTAAACGGTTTTGAGAGTAGGTATCTCGTTGGCTCTAATTAGATATTAGAGAGACTAAATAGAGCAGCCTTGAAAATTGCTCTCGCCATGTAAACACCCTGGACAAAGAACTCGCATATGCTCTCAACTCTCATTATAGCTACTCTAAATTATTCGACTCAGTTGAACATTTTCACAAACTCTCGCGACAGAAGCATTATAAATGACGGCCAAAAACAATGGAGTGTCGAAGACACGAAGATTGATTGAAGCATATGAATAGGAAAGTTGTTTGTGGAATGTGTTTAACAAGTATTGCAAGAATAAGGACCTTGAGAAATCAGGCATTGTCGAAATTAGCTGAGACTGTTGAGGCGTCTGAATTTGGCTTTTAGTTTTGTTAATTTATTGTAATTTGGCCGTAATTTTAGCAAGGTCCATTGTTTTAGTTGTTAATTATTTTGTGGGTTTTATTCTTGCTTATTTATTTGCTGGAGGAGATACAGCGAAAGCTCCATGATAATAATAATAATAATAATAATAATAATAATAATAATATTATTATTATTATTATCACTGTTATGTTATCACTATTGTTTTATTATTATTATTATTATTATTATTATTATTATTATTACTGTGCAATCATCACCATTCACTTGATGTGGAATATTTTCTATATTCCTTTAACACTATTGATAATGCATCATATTAATAATAATAACGCTCACTTAGTACATTACAAACAAATCACATAACTGGTACAGTGGGGTCTGTACCGGTATCTGTTAACAAGAATATAGTTATACAGTAATTTAACAAAACGAAATAGGGACAACTATTACACTGTATTAGTAGAACCATTATAAACACAATATTATAATGAAGGAAGATGAACAATGTTATGTGAAAAATTGTTTTTTTTTCTTTGAACACTTGGTCTCTTTTGAGGAGCTTAAATGCAATCAGTCATTTTCATCGCAAATTGTGCATACTTTTTTTTTAACATTGGAGGTAAATTGGACTTCGGACCTTGTAGCAAGAATATTTTTTTTCCTCTTTCATTTTGGGGGGCACAAAGCACATCTTCTTCTTCTTCTTTTTCTTCTTCTCAAGAACCACTTCCTCAGCTGCATCCTTTGCCTTTCTTTCATCAGGAAGCCTGAAAATTGTCTTTATACAGGGTTCCTACAAAAGACCTTTCCGGTTTCGAACACATGTAATTTACGTGCTATGAATCTGAGGCGCATGAAAATAGTACCAATGGAAAGAGAAACTCCAAACGTTTAGTTCCGTAACTTAAAGATGTTCAATATGTCTCCCCCCCCCCCCGGGAACATGGCACACATGAAGGCTATAGTCAAGTTCCACGTAGGTACGCGGATTTTCTAACCCCCCGATTCTGAGGTTATGTTTGTTCACCTTACCAGAAAATTGAAAAGTGACATCGTCAGAAAACACCACGGAACAAATAAATTCATCATCGTTTTCAATTAAAGTCTACATACTTGTGCAAAAATTTCTTCGTTGCACTTTGTCCTCTGGTATTAGGGCTTGCAGCAACTGTAGTAGGTATGGATGGAGTCGCAACCGCTTGCAAAGAATCGTGCCTTCAAATCTGTCTACCATTAACGGATTTTAGGTCCACTGGGTGGATCTGCACCAAACTTTGTTCGGTAATGCTTTTGCACATTAATAACCGACTGGTTCACATGAAAATTAAGCTCTTCTGTCGTCCATAGCAGCCATTTAGCCTCAACAATGAACAAATTTGTTTATATGCACTATTATGAGGCGTGTTATCAAGTAGGGAAACAATGTTAACACAACTAAACTTTTTGAGTTTCTCTTAACATTGGTACTATTTTCATGCATCTCTGATTCATAGAATGTAAATTACATGTGTGCCGACTTGAGCTATAATTTGCACATTTTTGATCAAGACTATCAACTCCGTCCTTCGTGCAATTATAGTATTCTATACGAATAAATGACTCACCCAACAATATTAGTAATGCAAGTGCTATGCGCGGTCAGGTTACACAACTGCTGACACACTGCTCAGAAGTTAGATGGGTGATGATGTCATAAAAACGCACTGACCAGCCTATTCTTCTCTAAATGCTCTCTCTCAACACTTTCTCTCACTCTAAACTGTCTGCACCATGTAAACAGTCCGGAGAGTAACTTAGAGTTTAGAATTATATAAATCTCATGAGAGCTCGCTAATGGGTTTAGAGAAGCTATATTCTGTCACCATGTAAACACTTCATTAGAGAGCTCTCATGATTCTTCAGAACTTCGCTCTGAACTGTCGCCATGCAAACGTAGCATGATTATTACTTTAGACCTGTATTTCAAGAGTTATGCGCAAGCTTGTATAATCTCGTACACAACAGTCGCGAGAGTTAATGAAAAAGTTCAACTTAGCTGACTAATTTAGAGTAGCTATAATGAGAGCTGACAGTATATGCGAGTTCTCTGTTCAGGGAATTTACACGGCGAGAGCAGTTTTCAAGGCCGCTCTATTTAGACTCTCTATTTAGATATTAGAGTCGAGATACCTGCTCTCAAAACCGTTTACACGATGATACTCAGCTATAATCTCTAGCTCTCTTCTCTAAACTGTCGTCTTGTAAACGTAGCATTATGGCGGTCTCCAGCCAAACAATATGGTCTGTGGCTGATCTGTGCTTACGAAAACACATTGGATACTAGATAATCGGTTTTCCGATTCGAGTACCCACATCAGGCGTTTACTTATCATTTTTTCCATAACCTTACATATACAGCTGGTGAGAGAAATTGGTCTGTAGTTTCCAGACAAAGATCCTTTCCCGGTTTCTGAACTGGGATAACAATGGCGGAACATCAAGAAGATGGAAATATCCCCTCAGTCCAGATTCTGTTGTACATTGTCAACAGGAAGGATTTGCCAGCTGGTGGGAGATGGCAAAGCATGCTGTTATAGATGTTATCAGGACCAGGGGAGGTGTCAGGGGATGTGTCCAGTGCTGCCTCCAGCTCCTCGGATGTGAATGGTGTATTGTAATACTCTGTACTATCTGATATGAAACTGAGGCTTCGTTTTTCCGCAGCAGCTTTTATTTTTAGAAATTCTGGGTCATAATTTCTTGAGCTGCTTATCTGTGCAAATATGCCATAGAATATTTCAGTAATTTTTATGGGACTGGTGGTCGTTATGCCATTGTTCAGAAGACCCAGAATTACAGAACTACGATTCCCCATTATTCAACAGACTTTGTTCCATACATTGTTAGCTGGGATGTTCTGTTTAAACTGGACAAAATTGTCTTGGGTCGTGTGGCACTCAAATTGGCGGTCTCGGATTGCATCTCTGTAGGCATCCGTCCACCAGGGGACAGAGACGTCTTTTGGCCTGCAGGACGACCGGGGGATAGACAACTCTGCTAACTTAATCACCATATTAGAGAAATGTTCTACTAAGGAGTCCACACTTTCATGTCTGTTATCATTGAATGAAATGGACTCCTAGATTCCGACCCAGCCCACCTTTTTAATATACCAGTTTGGAGAACGAGATTCCGCAGGACGTAAAGTGGACATATGTATTCGGAAGGGGTAGTGGTCACTACCATGTAGGTCATGAACCACAGACCTCACGAAATACGTGGACAACACTGGGCTACAAATGGAGATATCTATCATAGAGTAAGTACCGTAAGCCAAGGATAGGTGTGTTGCTTCCCCTGAATTCAGAGTAATGAGCTTTAGATGGGTACATACCTCTGCTATTTTATTTCCTCTGTCATCATTGGAATTTGAGTCCCAAGACTGGTGGGATGCATTGAAATCCCCATTAACAAATACGGAGCAAGTTTCTGTGACAGAATATCTTCAATTTCGTGCACTGTGAAAGGAGTATCAGAAGGCATATACATATAAGCTGTGGTGAACTGAATGCTAGGCGGAATTATTTTAGCGCCTATACATTGATGTGGAGTGTTAATATTTATGACAGAGGAAAAGATACTTTTACGGAGTAGGATGACACATCCTCCATTGACCAAAATACTGACAAGATGATCGTACCGGTGAACATTGTATCTTGATATATTCAGGGAGTGTTCAGGTGTGAGGTGTGTCTCCTGAAGACATAAAATAGCAGGGTTCTCATGATAGATCAATTGTTGTAGTTCTGTATATCTGCTAAACATTCCACTGTACAATATCATTCATCGTGAGGAACTAAATCATCGGATCATGGGATTTTCTCTTCGTATCTTTTCTGTGATATGGAGTCTTCGCCTGTGACTGAGATTGCTTAGTTACCGACTGTGGTGACTCACTTTCAGTTCGTCCTAGCACGGGATCGAGAACGTGTTCTCGATTTCTCTCCCAAACGAGGAGTGCGACATCGTGACATTCTTTCAGGCCCAGAATCTGACCTTGTAGTCACAGCAACAATCTTTTTTGGTGTATAGGGTTTGATATCTAGGCCACAGCTGTCGTCTGATTCCTCAGTCTGAGTGCCAGCATCCACATAAGTCTGGGTTACGGTTTCAACTCGCTTCCCAGGTATACACTCGAGAGGTGGTATTTGCGTTGACCTTGTATTGCTTGTTGTAACACTGTGACATATGATTTTTCTCTCTGTTTTTTATTTAAATCAAAATAACGCTTATGTGCTTCGAAGAAAATAACATTTATCTCTGACTTGCAGCTCTTGTATTACCTTCTCTAACTGATATTTCGGAGAGTTCTTAGAATTTGCGGCATAGTCCGTTACACAATTCACACAGTGCGTGGTGTTGGGACATGAGGAGTGTCCATGGTCACCACTGCCGCACTTTGCACATGCGATTTCGTTCGTGCAACGTTTCTATGTATGTCCGAACCATTGGCACTTAAAGTACCGCATTGGGTTCGGCACATACACTCATACAGGGACACGCTCGTATCCGACATATGAGGCGTTCAGAGCTAAAGTGGATCAAGTCACAAATTGTTATAAATTGAGTTTAATTCATTTTCTAATTATATAAAGTTGGATCTTTTCCGAGCAGTAATGGATAAAGTCTCAATTCCAAGCATTCACCAGTAGGTGACGCCAGTCACTTTTGGCTCAGATTATTTGTTCACAATGTTCTGAGCCATAGTGCCGCATTGCATTAATTAATATCACAATTGTTTATATTTTATAAATCTAGAATTTGAGAATGGAGCAATAAAATTATTGCTAGTCAAATTAGATAATCCACTAGAGCAAGTTAACTTCAAGTCCTATTATCTCAAAACTAGGTCTCGTGGACTTGATCCAGTTCAGCTCTGAATGCCTCATATATGTACTCAGGTAGGAGAGATTTCTCGAAAAGAAGAAAAAAACGGTGCTCAATGGATAAGTCCGTCTGTCCCACTTACGCAACAAATGGTAGGCCTTGGACATGAACTGGTCTGCCAGCTCGAGCTGGCATATCTTCCAGAGCATCGGTATGAACCACTCCCTGCGTGGTGTTCAGCGAGGACTGCCATTCAACCTTTATAGAATATGACCCCACCCACTTAGCCTTCAGCAGCGTCTCACTTTGTTTGGGAGACAAAGTTTCGACAAGTAGGCTTCCATTGCGGAGTCTAGTGGCATTCTTGACTTTTCCGAGTCCATCAAGTGCACGTCTGACGTAAAACGGGCTGATGTCTTTCATCGTTTTTTCTGTGCCAGTTAATGTGATACTGATAAATCGTGGAGGGAGCATATATACTCTCATATTCTCGAGTAACATTTCAATAGCAAAGTTCGTTGTGAGACCACCAGTCGCTGTATCTTTTTGTTTCTTGTTTCTTTTGTTTTTTATGGGAAGGAGAAGAGGAATGCGAGGACATTTTGAACTGGCCTCTCCTATGGAACCGTCGGCGTCAGCCTGCCACTGGGGGGGGGGGGCGTAAGAAAAAGACACCTAAAAATCTTTCGTGGACCCCCCACAGCCCGATCCCAAGCAACCCACCTCACACAAAGTTACCCTTCAAACTGGGGATTACATACCTAATGGCAAGTCCTACACCAGAGGTGAGCTGCAATTTTATGCCCCTACCACGGGAATAACTGCCTGTGGCTCCCCACTCTACACTGAACAACTGTAGGACTACCTGCCTAACTCCGACCTCACCCACCGAAGCCGAATAATCCGAGACCGCACAGCTTCAGGAGACTTGTGGTTGATTACACTGCAACACTCATTATTCAGTGATAACACATCGGAGTGATATATCCTCCCTGGTGAGTAAAGTCAGTTACTGGAGTGTCTAAATCGTCCCGGGCCCCCATTGGGGCTCTACGTGAATGTACTTGACCTCTGGTCCAGGCTCGGCACCCAAACTTGCATATAGGGGCAATATGAAGGGTCCACTATTGCTTCATTGCTGGGCACTCTGTCAGGCCACAAAATTCGGAAATCGTGCTCGAAACCGTGCGACAGAATCACAGAGATAGGAAAGATCCCTGCTGGTGAGACGGGAGTTATAAGCCTACGAAACTTAACCTAAGAATGAATATAAAGAACTAGAAAAGGAAGAAAAATGTAGCCTCACCAAGCATTCTTAACAAATCCCGTCACGTAGGCAGTAGTGGCAAAAACAAAACAGCGGGGATGGAAAGGTGAAAATGGCTGTGATGATGTGATGGGTGTTCCACATTCAATGGTGGCCGGCAGAGAGAAATATAGTGATGAAAAGACGAGAGAACGAAAAGGGCTGGGTAGTGATAAGTCGATAAATGGGTGAAAAGAAGAGCACGAGGACCACCATTGCACCCCCCCCCCCAGTCACCATTTTTGGAGGAACCCATCTCGACTGGACTTACATTGATCTTGACTAATAATGTAGCCAAAATACCATTTTCCATCTCTTGACTGCTATAGTGTCGGTTTCATTTATTCCCTTAACACTTCTTCATTTGTCACTATATCTGTTCAGCAATTCTAAGCTGACACAGCAATCGACTTGAAAATATACGATATATTCTGTTGCTGTTGCTCATGATGATGCTGTTGCTGTTATTTTATTATTATTATTATTATTATTATCATCATCATCATCATCATTATCCTTGTCATTGTCACCATCACCATCCTTGCAATACATGGATAATTTTCTCTGTTGAATAAATGATATGTCGATTTTTTCTGTAATTACACAGTTCTCTCCAACCATGCATGGTTAGTTGTTTGAAATCATTCTCAATATTATCACTAGGAATATAATTTTTATTAATAATCAAGTATTATTGCTACTTTGTATATATTGAAACATTCCCTACATGTGTCTTATTTACTTATTTACTTACTTGCAAATGGCTTTTAGAAAAACCGGAGGGTCATTGTCATTCTCACAAGTCTGCCATTGGTCCCTATCTTGAACAAGATTAATCCAATCTCTACCATCATACCCCACCTCCCTCAAATCCATTTTAATATTATACTGCCATCTACGTCTTGGCTTCCCCAAAGATCTTTTTCCCTCTGGCCTCCCAACTAACACTCTATATGCATTTCTGGATTCGTCCATATGTGCTGCATGCCCTGCCTAACTCAAACGTCTGGATTTAATGTTTCTAATTATGTCAGATGAAGAATACAATGCATGCAGTTCTGCATTGTGTAATTTTCACCATTCTCCTATACCTTCATCGTTCTTAGCCCCAAATATTTTCCTAAGCACCTTATTCTCAAACACCCTGAACCTCTGTTCCTCTGTCAAAGTGAGAGTCCAAGTTTCACAACCATACAGAACACCCGGTAATTCAACTGTTTTATAAATTCTAACTTTCAGCTTTTTTTGAGAGCAGATTGGATGACAAAAGCTTCTCAACTGAGTAATAACAGGCATTTCCCATATTTATTCTGCATTTAATTTTCTCCCGAGTGTCACACCAGTGGTGTGGAAGAGAAGGCCTATGGCCTTAACTCCACCAAAGTAAATAAATAAATAAATTTATATCTGTAACTGTTGCTCCAATATATTTTAATTTTTCCACCTCTTCGAAGGATAAATTCTCAATTTTTATATTTACATTTCGTATTATGTACTGGTCACGAGACGTAATCATATACTTTGTCTTTTCGGGATTTACTTCCAAACCGATCTCTTTACTTGCTTCAAGTAAAATTTCCGTGTTTTCCCTAATAGTTTGTGGATTTTCTCCTAACATATTTACATCATCCACATAGACAAGCATTCAATTTCAAACCCTCTCTGTTATCCTGGACTTCTAATGGCATATTCTGGAGCAAAGTTAGAAAGGTCTAATATGATAAAATGAAATCAACTGTATTTGGGTTTAGGCATAGTGTAGTTTACATTACAGTTGAGAAAGCATAGTTTACAATGTTAGGAAGTTTAAATCATCCAGTCTTTATCTAATAATACCTGAAGATCCTAAGTAGTCACCTATTGAACTGCATGCCAAGTATATTACACGTGTAAGTTGCTGTTACATTGGTTATCAAGAGATGCTCCATTTACATTTGCTTTGTCTTCTTCAAACGCCTCTGTAAGTTTCAGTTGGTAGTATAAAATGTACTCAGACTTGTATAGGTGTTACATTGTAAGAATAAAAGCAACGACATCTCTAACAAACTAGCATTTGTAGTTATCTATTTCTGTACTGAAACTGTCAGAGTTGCCATTATTGTAATCTAATCCTTGACTCTCCTTCAATCAGGCCAAAGTTTGCATTGCTGGACGAATGTACAAGTGCAGTTAGTATTGACGTGGAAAGCAACATCTACCAGGAGGCTAAACTGGCTGGCATCACTCTTCTCACTATTACACATAGACCATCACTTTGGTAAGTATTTATCTTTCTTGGAAATTTCAGTTGATGTCTGTGTGCTAAACAACATAGTCCCATTTAATAAAATATAAGCTGTTGCATCATTAAAATTTGACGGAGACACTCTTGGTTATGAACCCATTGTAAGTTGAAAATAAGCCTGACATGATTATGATAGAAAAATAGCTAGACTAATGACAGGCAAAATATGAAATTTCATATTCTAAACCATTCCTACTAACAGTATGGGAACAAGGATTTCACGATTCACTACGTATAGAATGCATTTAACGCCAAAATCTTCATACTTTTTCATATTTTTCACGATTCTCTTCCCTGTCCTTCAGGGTAATATTTTTATAATTACCACCGAACTGGACTTTCGAGATATTAACAGGAGACAATATAGATGTTTTCCAGTAAACACTTGAAAAACCCAAGTCAACCATTTCACCAACATTCCGGGTTTCCCAAGGGCAAGTGAAATCTCGAAATTCCCCTTTAGTCATTGATAGCGTCAATGCATTCGAGGGGTCAAAACAAAATAAGTGGTTCCTATTCCACATACGCTCATTCTTCGAATTCAGTAAAAGTCTTTTTAGTGTTTCTCTTCAGTGTAAAAAAGTTGTTGTCTACTTTCAAATTTCATATTTTGCCAAGATAAATTTCATATTTTGACAAAATTTTATTCTTTATTACTGATACTGATTGAATAAATAAATAAATAAATAAATTACTATAACTAAGTACATATCAGGCAGCCATGTAGCTCAGTTGGTAGAGCAACTGGCTGCAGACTCGTAGGTCTCGGGTTCAATCCTGGGTGGCTGTGCAATTTTCTTCTTGCCAAAAGTTCCAGAACGGACGCAGAGTCGCAAATTGAGTACTGTCTCTTTTCTGCGGCTAAAAGATGGTCACATCATGGTGCCGATCACAGCAACTCATTCTAGTGCTGAGGTTATGAAAGCATGGAACTCTGCCTCTATTTCCTCCCCACGCAGCTTCATGTCATAAAGGGGATACATTTACCAAATAAATACAAACGATTGAGTAGTAAATGAATGAACATAAATTTATCCTCTCAATAGATATTATGTGTACTCTATTATGATATGAATGATATTGTTTATGATTTATTTTATTGAAGTGTCATTTAACAGACAAACAAAACAATTATTTAATATGAACCCAAGTAAGATGATCATTTTTGTTTTCTGGATTACATGTAAAGTTATTCTTCATAATTTCAAAAAAGTAAGATATTTAGTTGCCAAACACTCATTTTCTGCTGGTAATTACAATTTTTAATCACTTATTTAACGACTTTATATCAACTGCAAAGTTATCTAGTAACAGTGGAGTTTGTGATAACGAGATGATACTTTGGCTAGAGACAAAGGGTTCTACATGGATTATCTGACATTCGCCATACAATTGGGGAAAACCTCAAGAAAAAAATCATATAGGTAATCAGCCAAGCGGGATTCAAATTCATGTCTGAGTGCAGCCTCGGATTAGGAGACTTGTTCCTTACTTAATTTAAAAAGAGCTATGACATCATTCCTAAGATACTCGGTTATCAGAAAGGGGTTATTAAGTATAAATATTGATGTAATTAACATACGAATCAAATAGTAAACAATAGCAAGACATGCAAAGAAAAACAGAAAATATATAGCTCTAGAAACCCAAGAGCTGAACAAAAGTGACTGTGTGAATTCAAACTACAGCACAGTATCATTGCTTACTAATTGCCAAAAAAAAAAAAAAATGGTGTCATTAAATACCATGTGCATGAAACACTGAATACTGAAGTTGTTTTATTTCAGCTGGAATATAATCTGGATTTCAAATAACATGGTCTTGTTCGACTCTGGTGATGCAGTGTTGAACAATACTATCTCTCTACTCCCAGGCTTGTATATGTAGACTATGCTTGAAACATAAAGTGGATAATCACCTGCTTGCAATTACTCTGTCACTTTATACCAAAGCTATCAGACAGATAAATAATTTCTCTCACGTTTGTCTATATATATGCTCTACGTGCAGGAAGTTCCACACACATCTTCTGCAGTTTGATGGTGAAGGTGGCTGGAAGCTGGAATCACTGGATTCTACAACCCGTCTCACATTGAAAGAGGAGAAAGAGAAACTGGAAGCTCAGCTCGCCGGAGTTCCAGATGCTCAGGAGAGACTCAAGGTCAGTATGTCAGATACTATTATACAGCCAGAGTTGAAATTCTGTCTGTGAAGAGCTTGTCATGTATTAATACTGCAGTTTCATTAAACAACTTTACCCATTTCATATTAATTTCTTCACTTTTATATCATCATACCACAGTTGTAAACATACATAATGTGATAAGATTTATTTTCGTTTCATGAGAGTCTGCGCAGATTTAGTTACAGGTGAAATATATGAATTCCTCTATTTTAAAAAATTCGACAGATGCGCATAGCTTTACTATGCTGTATATATATCTTCGTAGAGCTACGTGTTCTCCTTGTATTCTGTTTGTCCTCCTTGCCTTCCCCATGTTGTCCTTGTACAGACCCAGAAACAAAATTTAGGCCACCTGAATTTTCCAAGTTCCAGGTATAACGCACAAATTTTGTTTCTACGTCTGTACATCCCTTTTTGTTCTTGTATTCCCCCTTTTTCCTTATTTAACCTTGTTCTTGTATTCTCCTTGCATTCCCCCTTCTCCTTGTCTTCCTCTTCTTTATTTTCCTTATTCTCCTCGTATTCCCCTTTTTCTCAACAACAAAAGGGAATTTCATTTTTATGTGACAGTCAATTAGCAAGACACTCCTCCCCATACCTAGTGAGGAGAAAGTGTACACCCCATTTCAGTTTGGTTGATAAGGCCTTCCCCTCTATTCACACTCCAGCATCAGTAAAGGGGAAGATGCTACTGTCCATCTTACAAACGTTCGACTAATTCACTCTCAACACAAAATGTCAAATTTTATTATTCAAAATTTGTACCACTAATCTATATTTCGAAAGTCTTTACTAAGCATTTGTACTTCATTTTATTTTTGTTTATATCAATTAGCACATTAAAGAGCTACTGAAAGCAGAAGATAAATGTTTTCCTCACTGCTAGTTCCCACACTACAACCAAGCTCCTACAGCCGAGGCAGCACAGAAGTTTAGAGTAGGGACAAATTGAAGCTTGCGACCACTGCCATATTTTGTGAGAAGCACCGGCTAGCAGATGGTTGTACTATGCAATGTTGAATGTTTAATGTATATGTATAGTGTATCTTATAAATCAATGTGAATGGATAAATGAAAGAAATTCTATTAACATTTAAAGCGACCACGTTATGGACATACTCAAGCTTAGTTACCGTTAGTTTGACATGAGACGAAAGAAGACTGGAACAATTTTATGCCGTAACCCTAGATCATATATACTAACAGATAACTCCTTTATATGGACTTTCGAGTTTGCAGTTGGAGGCCGGCTTGATGTAGTTCAATAATAGTTAACAGATGGCACAATGACCAACACCATCACGAGACATGAACTCTGAACCGGTCTGATCGGTCTAAATCGATTATTTCTTGCTTACGAGATAATCTCGTAAGCAACGGTATGTACTGTCGACAACTGATGACCATGGATAAATATTATTGGCCTATATGACCTTGGCAAGTTCGGAAAGAGTCAGCTAAATATAGTTGTCACGTGGGCGAAGCGAAGAGATAAGATAAAGTACGCCTTTGCATTGAATAGAATACAATACTGTCTCTCGGCACAAAGCCAATGTACCTATATAGAATATAGAAAATGTAGACCATGTTATAAAGTTATTGGTCGGCTAAATTATGATTCGTTATCTCTTCTGTTTTTATATATTTGTCGTGAATATTATTTATATTATCAACTGAGTGTATAACATAATTTATCCGTTAACTGATATTTTACTAATGATAAATCCAAAGAACAATGGGAAATAAGGGACCAAACACTGAAAAATAAATAAAATAAGAGAATTTGACGTTCATAATTATAATGTTGTCGGAGTTTCGTTATACTTTACTTTGAATTATTTTAACTTGAACCACAAAAACGTATGAAAATTAATGTTAACATTACCTATTTAGTTATGATAGTAGTATATTGGAAAATTTGTGCATATAGCCTGATTACAATATATAAGTAATACTATCCTAACCTAAGCAATAGTAGTCTTGTTTATTTCATACATGTTCGTATAATTATACAAAAACAAGAATAATCTAGTTTGCAGCCTGTGATGTCTCGTTTACAGTATTATATAATATACATATTACGATATTTACTAGGTACTTTAACAATATATAGTTAATAATATTATAAAATATACAGGCCTAATCCATTACCAAGAAATACCCCTTCCCTCACATTTTCAATACTGTTTACCTCAAAAGGCCTTCAAACCTTAAAAACTATTAGACACTGGATTAAAATAGTCATGTTAATGTAGGCCTACAACATTACATTTTTTTTGTCACTACTCCTGATCCCTTTGTAACAGTTTCAGGTTTTGTAATTTGTAACAATACTAACAATACTGATGGGTCATTCCATAGTGATACACATAACATTTTCGAAGTAACTATGATCTTCACAGGATATTTAATTAAATACTTAAGAGTTTATGAAAGAGACATCACTGTCTTTTAACGTAAGCATTCCAAAATATAAACAGAAAATCTTAATGAAAAGGAATAATTAATAATGTAAAAAATATGAAATATTATATGGTGTGACACATGAACATTTTCTTGCCACTTAATTTATTACCAAAATGGAAAATGTTCATATTATTGTGCCAAATGGCATAAATAGTTGTTTTCCAAAGAATTAAGACACTTGTATAGTACATGAAACTGCTGACATACTTTAATAAAAATAACAGTGCCATTAACAAATAAAATATTACGAATTATATTGTGACACACGAACATTTCTGCCAAGTTGATTACTATTTTTTTTTTCAGATGCATATCCAGATTTATACACAGTGCTTACAGTTCTTATTATACAAAGCAACACTTGATTACACTAAAATACACATTCAGATTTAAAATGTCCTTGGTTATTTACAACCATATGAAGGGTACACGGGAAAAACGAACAATGTCACAATGTTGTTAAGGGTGATGTCGTTATCTAATTCACTGTATTACTACAAACTTTACTGTTATTTTTACCAAAAGTGGTAAAGGAGAATTAAAACCACGGATACATTCAAAATTTCCTTCATTTCAAGTAGAAATACCAATAAATTTAGCAGTAATATACCGAAATAGATCGATATCTCAACCTTAATGGAAATGTGACATTGTTCGTTTTTCCCGTGTACCCTTCATATGTGGTGATATCTTCTGTGTAATATCATGTGATGAATACACCAATATAGGCTATCTACTTTTCCTCCCATTTGTAGTACTTTCCTTTCTTCAACATCATGGAAACTTTAAATTCTTCGCCACCACAAGCTTTTGTAACTTCCTCTGCTTATCTGACATATTTTTTTTAAATTGATTATTTAACGATGTTGTATCAACTACTAGGTTATTTAGCCTCGATGGGATTGGTGATAGTGAAATGATATTTGGCGAGATGAGGTTGAGGATTTGCCATAGATTACATGACATTCGCCTTACAATTGGGGAAAACCTCGGAAAAAACCTCAACCAGGTGACTTGCCCCAATCAGGATTTGAACCCGGGCCCACTCATTTCTCGGTCAGATGTGCCTACCATTACTCCACAGCAGTGGACCGAACATGGGTTATGTACATTAATTCTTTTGACTTTCGGTTAGCTTTCTTAAGAATACGCATAAAGAAATGTAAGTTAGTGCTTTCCAGGATATCCTTGTAATATTAGTGACTTATTTCAACCAGTTTGTTACTAAAATATATACAGTACCTAAGTGTTTACTTGTGGCACTGATGATCCATTTAATTGGTATATGAGACGAATTTAATTTTGTGTTTTACAGAAGGATACATATTGATTTACTTTTGCTCACATTGATTTTAATTTTATTTGTTGTAGTCCAGTTTTGAATAACGTCAAGCTAGTTTTACAAGGTGGTGATATGAGATTTATCACTAATTTTTTCTATATATTATACAGCCATCCATTAATAACCTTGCCTGAGAAGTGGCATTTCTATTCAAATCCTGCAATAATTTTCAGTAAATATTTTGCACCGAGAAGCTATTATACATTTAATTTTACTTCTGAGACCAGTGAAATATATGCCAATTTTATTAGAAAGGTGCATATATAATTATCCAATAGTATGATGTTATCTGCAACAAAAACTAAAGGGCATGAAAGAAAAGAAGAAAACATTAATGCTGTGGTTCTTAGAGTTCCATTAGAGTTACACGTTCATTGTCCACTGAAAGTTGTATTTCTCTATTGAAGTGTAAAAGAGAAACTCTCATAAATTATGTCAGAAACAAAGAAAGGCACCACCCAAACATGTGGGATAATTAATTTAATAATGTTATTACCGGGACTTGAAAAAAGCAATCATATGTAATGGGTGGGGAAAAAAATACTTTTTAATCGCGCTTCTATAGTTCGACAATGCTGACTATTCAGAGTTTTGCCTGACAGGTGAGCTACCATAAATTCCTTGAAGTCCTAGTTATTACTGAAGCCAAATGTGTGTCTATTGTCAAGAGTCCATTTTATTTATACTTGTTAAGACATCATTCATAGACTAGTTACCGCTTTCAGTTTTGATACTACATACATTGAAATTAATCTATTATTCGTCCTATTTATACATTTATATTGAATGATTCGGTCTATCTTCATAACACATCTCATCAACAATACTCGATAAAGAGTTGAATTAGCTTCCATGCTGCGTTGTATTTATTTTGTCATGTTCCTATAGCAGAAATATTAAGTAGGAATTCCTTAAAACAGATTTATATTCACTCCTATGCCTTTATATATAATACCAGTACATATATTGTATTTCTTAAGATTTGGTTACTTTATAAACAGTATGTTAGTGCAAGAACTCTTTTTTTCATATTTAATAATTCTGGCATGTGTCAATAAATATGCTTGAGACCTCTGTCTCTCTGAATTACTCTTTACTAACTGGAAACTTATTCCAAATTTATATTTTAAAAAAGTATTAAAATATCCTCACAATTTAGAGCATAACAATTCCCGAAATAATCATCCTACATTAAATTATTAAGATAAAAGTGATTCAATCTATCGCTTGTAACAATACCTTTATGGTCCTAATAAATTAAGAAATAATTTAGGTACATCCAACAGATTTATTTTAAAATGGCCTGCAGTTATTATTTTGAATTTTATTGTACCTTACAAATTTGAGTTAAGGTACAATAAAATTTCATCAAGCTTCAAACAAAGTAATTCCATCTTTCCAACAGGGGGACAATAAATACTTAAAGTAATGCTAAACTCGAAAAACTTATTGATGCAACTTAATTTCATATTCTATACCACTGGCACCAAAAAAAAAAAGTGTCCTATTCATACTGATTCAAGATGAATAGTTTCTTAGTGTTTGTCGATTCCACTTTTTTAATTGTCCTTCCCATTTCTATTCCTCTCATTTTTAGTAGGTACTTCACATGTAGTATATGTTTTACTTCAATACATATAATGACCATGAAGATATTTGGATATGTCTTACAAAATTCTTGCTGAAGACCATTGTGGTAACATTCTGCCACATCTGTAGTTTGTACATTTCGAAATTTTCGTGCTTCAGCCCAGAATTCTGGCGGGGGGAGGGGAGGTTGATGTGCCAATGTAGTTTTCCAGAATACAATAATATTCAAAACATTCTCTAATAGGAGGGGCCTCTGATATTAGCTCTGCAAAAAATCTGATACCGGTACTTCTGCTGCTGGTAAATAAGAAAGAACTAAATATAAAAATTTTTAACCACTTTCGAATTTCAGGTGCTTTGTGTCTCAGCTGCTGGTTTGATATACTGTTTGTTTCCTTCAATTTTCCAGAGCAAAACTGTCCTAAGCGAAATTTACACTCAGTAATTTTAACATTGGGAACATTTATTTTGGCAGCATTGTGTGATGCTATTACATAATATAACAAGAGCTTTGAAATGATTAACTGCTAACTACTTACCTGGGTGAAGGTAGCACTGAAGTGGTTCCTGTGATTTCTGAAGTGAAAACCGTTCAATTTATAAGGAATTTTTTTGTGGAGATGCAGTTGATTGTATATGCAAGCCTAGATCATATAGTATATATGATCTAGGATGCAAGGTGTAAAAGTGCCTAAACTAACTGACCCCAGTGCTGTCATGGAGGCCACACGAGTCCATATATCGTATGGAACCTACAATTTTTTTTTAATTAATCGTATGGGGAAATGAAAATTTTGTCTGTAAGGAGCCATACGGCATATGAGTGCCTAAGTTTTGTACTTGGAGATCTATACAGATCTTAGATCATCTCTTGCTGTTCCTACTGTACCTACCGGTATTTTGTTTGATGTTCATATACAAAAATTATCCACCTCTTCAGCACTGGAATCCAGAATTATATAACATAATGGTTGAAAAACAAGAAGTGCTGCAAATATACACTCCCAAGATTCATCGAGACAAGTGTGCATCAATGGTGGTGCTACATGTTGTATTCTTCAAATCAAACTTGTACAATTAAATTGTAAAGCAAAGCAATTTTACTTCTTCTTTAATATTAAAAAAATTATAATTAAATGACAATTGGAGAGAGAGAGAGAGGAGAGTAAAATATATTTCAAGGGAGAAAACAAGGAGTGGGGTGCATGGCCAAGAAAAAAATTACCATGACAGCACTGACCAAACCTAACCTGTTACAGGCTCATGTATGCCAGGTGAAGAAGCTGAGTATGAAGGAAACTACCTCAGCGCTAGTTTAACTCTTATAGATGAACTATATAAAGAACTTCAAGTGTCAATATTGTCTCAAAGGTTTCTGTGTAACAAACTTCATTTAGAAATGTCCATCTGCGACTATGTTAACTGCAGAAGAAGAAAGAAATATTGTCGTAATATGAAGTTACTCAAATTTCCAATTAAGGACAAGGAAAGGCTACAAAAATTATTTTTGATTTCATCCTTATAAATTGAACGATTTTCGCTTCAGAAATCACCGTAACTACTCAGCACTAGTTTAAGTAATTTAAGGACCAGTATAAATGAAATTTGATTAAAGTGAGAAAGAAATTCGTAAGGGAGGCGGTCAGGAGGGATTGAGGTTGTCTACTAATTCGTTACAAACAACTATTATAGACTATTTCATTTGACTAACGATGATTTGTAGAGAGCAAAATACCTACAGTAGGGTAAAGATTTGAAATCAGTATGTTTATGAGAACGGATATAAAAGTGTCAGAAAAATAACAGAATTACCGTATATTGCAATTAACTCTGCATTGGCAGAGAAACCGCACAGGGTATCGTAAATCTGCTGAAAATTAGAAAATTGTGTAAAAAAATGCATTCAGAGCGAATTTTCCAGCCTGATAATATCCCGCCCACGTTATGGTCATAATTCAATACCGTAAGACTGATATGAAACGAATACTAGAACAATTTGTTAACCAAAAACGATGTTCAGTAGTTATTTAACAACATACAGAGCAAATAAAAACACAAACGCATATTCTAGCAATAGTTCAGATGAAAAGAAAATGATTAGTACGACCGCTTATTCGTAAAAAGAACACTGCCAGCTGTGTAGCCTACATGAAGCAATATATCAGGCCTACGTTAAGAACACGTTGAATTTAATGTGGACGAGAAACGTACAGTTATTATTTATCTGCTTCCATATCGCATCATATAATACACCTGTAAAATGAAAACATGTAGGCCCAGCAAAAAGGAAACATGTTTGGGGGGAGGGAGTTGTAATTCTTCCCCTTTCGGATAAATTTCAGAAGAGGGATACCTGTTTTTCCTTCATATTCAAAAATTGTAATCTTGTGCACACAAAATAAATTAGTGCCTTTTCGTGAGCATCATGATGTGCCTTCAACAAACGCAGACAAATCTGCTCTTTTTTAGTATTTTGTGATAATTGTTGCTAGTGAGGTATTGTATACTGAAAATTAAAAACAATTAGATATCGTACATCAAATGATGACAGATTATATATTGAACGCAAACAACATTATATCAGCCATGTACCAAAATGTCATCTATGTGTGTTGATGAATTTGGGTAAAACAAGCTTCTGTACGCTACAATTTAGCAACACATCAAAATAACATAACCTCACATTACAATGAGAAAGAAATTTGGAGGTGGCATGACGTAACAAAGTCATCCCACAGTCGTATTACTCTATGTACTGTTCAGGTACTCTGCCATCTAGTGTTTGTTATCGCAAGCTCATTTCTCGACACTAGCGACGCATAGCGTCCGTTATTTTCCAGTTGCGTCCAAATTTAATATAAGCTTGGCTGATCTGTTTTATATATGATCTAGGCCGTAACCAAAGATGTTGTACAGTTATTTGACAACATATAGAGCGAACAGAAATACAAAATGCATATTGTAGTAATAGTTTGGATGAAAAGAAAATTATTAGTATTAACTAACAAAACACTGCCAGCTGCATAAGGCATTACATTAGGCCTATGTTCTAAACACATGGTTGCTTTTATGTGGACGTCAAATGTTTCAGTTTGAAATATAAGTAGGCCTACCATGCATTAGCTTTTTATCACAGCTATAGTATGAAATAAATGTTACATGCATGAATTATTCATATAATAGAACTCAGAACATCTTGCCTATTGATTAATTATTATTATTATTATTATTATTATTATTATTACTATTATTATTATTATTATTATTATTATTGTTATTATTATTGACTTCGTTAAATGTTGTCTTACAGCTTTTTTATGTAAAGTCGTGTTGTACCGATAACTTTAACTGTGTGGTGACAGCTGCTCTTTATGTACTACTTTCTTTTAGTTGATTATTTAATGACGCTGTATAAATTACTAGTTTATTTAGCTTCGATGGTATTGATGATAGTGAGATGGTATTTGACGAGATGAGGCCAAGGATTCGCAATAGATTAACTGACATTCACCTTACGGTTGGGGATATCCGAGAAAAACCCAACCAGGTAATCAGTCCAAGCGAGAATCGAACCCGCGCCCGAGCGCAACTGTGGATCAGCAGGCCTTAGTCGACTGAGCTACGCCGATAGCTCTTTATGTACTTCTATGGTCAGTTTAACAAGTTTAAAATGTGATTCTCAGGGGAATCTGGGGACTCATTCTCTAAAATATATTCCTATAATTGTAGAAAGATTGTACAGTATAAGCAGGACGAATAGAAGAAATATTGTACTTCCTTCTACACTTTCCCATTGTCGGTGGCGGGCCTGACAATTAGTGGCACTTCGATCGCTAGAATCTCGAAAATATATTTGTCACGCGTTTAATGATGAAAGTTGCTAGGGATTGTTAATATGCTTTGTTGTTCAGGGTCATGTAGATGTCTTCAATTTGTTGTGCTTTGAAGTAACCAGTGACAAAAGAATATTGTGTGGTGGTTTACGAAATAAATACAAAAATGCCGTACTGTTTTGTTCCGGGTTGTAGATCGGAATATAGTAAAAATAGTGTAACAAGACGTTTTTTTTTTATCTCCCAAAGAAAAAGATGAATTTGGGAAATGGGTCAGAGCGATTCCGCGGAAAAATAGGCAGCTTTCGGTAAATAACTGATCACACTATTTTAATATAAACAGAGTTGAAAATTACAACCAGGTGTTGTACCTCACATTTTCCCTAATTTACCGACATAATGAAATATATGAAAATAAACGTTGCGGTGTGGTAATATTTGATGATGTCAAACTCAGAGAAGAAATTCAATTTAATAATTATTCCCTTAAATTGGATGTATTTGTTGATTCCGGAGATCTCACGACTTATGTCTAAAAGAAAGAATTAGCAAATCATGCATTAGTATTTATGTTTATGCCATTTATGCAAGATTGGATTCAACCAATTACTATTTACACCAGCAGAAACGCAACTCCAGGTGATATTCTCGCTAAAATTCTTATACAAGTTATACTACAATTAGAAGCAGTTGGGACGAGAGTACCTAGTCGGTTTCACTTATGATGGCAGTCAAACATATAGAAAGGCCTGGAAGTCTTAGAAATCAATGTAAAAAAATTCCAGCATAATACTCTATTCCTAATCCGTTCGACGAAAAAAAGAAACATACGGGCATTCTCAGATTTTGTGCACATACTGCAATGCATAAGTATTTATTTCAAAGATAAAATCGAACTCTCTTGCAAGGAGAAAAATATCAATTTTAGTTTTTATAGGAGACTTTTTAAGGAAGACTTATCTGGATGTGCAGGTCTTTGGGTTTGTCCCAAGTTGACAAGAGCTCATTTAGATCTTTCGTCCTTTAAGAGAATGGATGCCAGACTCGCATTCCAACTCTTCAGCAACAGTGTCGCCAAAGGCCACAAATTTTATCGGGAAGTAGGATCATCGGGTTTCGAAGGCAATGAGGGCACTGAAGAATTTACAAACTGTATTGCCATCGCATTAAATTCACACATTTCTGCTAAGGCTCTTTATAAAGACTCTTATGATCACAAATTTCTTACTGATTTTCTTCAGTGTCTCACAACTACAACCAACACATTTGCATCTGCTACAACGTTTAGTCCACACCTGTGGAGTAACGGTCAGCGCGTCTGGCTGCGAAACCAGGTGGCCCGGGTTCGAATCCCGGTCGGGGCAAGTTACCTGGTTGAGGTTTTTTCCGGGGTTTTCCCTCAACCCAATACGAGCAAATGCTGGGTAACTTTCGGTGCTGGACCCCGGACTCATTTCACCGGCATTATCACCTTCATATCATTCAGACGCTAAATAACCTAGATGTTGATACAGCGTCGTAAAATAACCCAATAAAATAAAAATACAACGTTTAATAGTAACCCTGCAAAGTACCTTAGAAATGAGCAAATGGCTCTGGAGCAAAGGATACAAATATATCCTAACAGGGAAACTCGCCCAATACCCCTTGGGGAACATCACTTCGGAATTTTGTCTTCACTCAGTTCAGATGATCATCCTTCGATGATAGATTTCACCCATATGTATTTACTACGAAGTAGATCTTTAACATTGCTGGAAACTCTGAAACGAATAGTAATGATGAAGTACTTACATCGTTTGTGAACCAAATTGCGAAAATTAGCGCGAATTGTGAAATTACGCAACAAGACAAATAAGGAGACTGTAGAAACTTATATAAAATAAAAAAAAAAATGTTATTCATGAAAAAATACATGGTCAAGACTGTGAAAGTGCTGTGCCCGAGTTGGTAAATACCACTCCTGCTGCGTTGATTGACAGATGTTTAGTGTATCATGTGGCCGGTTATGTCGTAAATCATTCCTCTAAGTGTACCTTCTGTGCCCTTTGACAGGAATGTAATAGGTCTAAACATTGTGCAGCTCTCATCCAAATCAAAGGCTACCGATCAGGTAGGAACGACAGTTTTTTAACCCATCCTTCCCAAGCTGTGTATGACGTACTTATTCAAACAGAAATTAAAATTAAAGAAAAGATTAGCTCAGCAAGTGCAGTGTGGGATGACACCTTCTATCTTACCACCATTGACGCTCTTTCAATCCAGTCTTCGGGAGCAGGTTGTTGCAGAGAACACATCATGGATATTATTCCTAAATTAGTCTACCACTACTTAAAGTGCCGATTCTTCTTCAGGACAAAGTAAATCCGAAGATTTTTACAAGCTCGTAAATCCGTCAATTATTCATCTCTCAAACTCTCAAAGGTAGCAGGCAACTAATCATGGTGAGTAATTTAATTCATTTATAGACACGTAAAATATAATTCAACTCTATTTACTAACAGTTTGTAGGTTTTTTCTCTCCCTGAATTTGCAACTTATTACGAAAAGATTATTTAAATACTGAACTTATAATTGCTTTCACAATGTATCAGATCCCATTGTATTTTCTGTTACAAACAGTCATAATAGTATTGCCTGATAGATGACTATTAATTATGAATAAGGGACTGTAAAGGTATTTCTTAAGTTATAAATAGCCGGGTTAAATGGAAGAAATTTGCTTTTAAAAAGGACTACATTCAGCGTAACAAGTACCGTACTGTGAACTCCTTCATAGTCACGCTCATAGCAGTAACAGTGCCGTGTTGCGGCGGATCCGTGTAAACTCACAGAGTGTGTACACTATTTCTTCTATTCGTCCTGGTATAAGTGTTCTACTGTTAGATTACATTATTTTTCGCATGATGTAAGAGAGACCCTTGGGTGGTAATATGCTATTATTCTCTATCAACATCTGTATAATCGCTCTTTCACTTTAACGACATATTTCTACATTCTTAGATGATGGTATGACAAGACTCCCATTATTCTTCCGTTAAAAAAATAAATTGGGTCTTCAGATTTATTACACCATATTTTCTTAATGATTTAACACTAGGAGGACCGGACCCATCATTCTGTCGGGTACCGCAGGTTTAAATAATTAGTAGTTGAAAGCTTTTCATCCTATGACTCTCATGATTTACGACTTTTATTTTATCTTTATGATGTATAATTCCTGAAAATATTGGACTTTTATGATCTTTCCGAAGGATGTTACAAGCAATTACTACTAGAGACACCATCGCTCATCATTTTGACGAGTGCCAAGTTTCAGAATGGCCATGCCTACACACCAAAAGTCTTTCAAATTTATATTGTTGCAGCAAGGTTTAGAGTTCATTTCGACCTCTACGAGGATTTATGTGTCTTTGGCAGGTCCTTTGTCGGTATCTAAAAATAAAATATTACTTTCTGAGTGTGTTGATTTGACACGTGTGCGCTGTGTTTTTCGGCAAAAATTCATTTTCACAATGACAGCCTCTGGAGACAAACGTTATTTGACAAAATAAGAAATTGACTAGCCTATTTGATGAATATGTCTGGTAACGAATCAGAAGGTGAAGATCCCCGTGATCTGGTCTGTACGACCACGCTGATAAGGACTCAGATTATGTTCTGAGTAGAGATGAAATTAGTGACTTTTCAGATGCTGATTTGTCGCATAATGTGAGGCAAGATAACGAGCAACCAAAACAGTCAGCTAATACTTCATCTACAGGAGGTAGGCTACATAATTTATTATTAGGTATTTGTTGTTATTATTATTATTATTATTATTATTATTCCTTTAATTATTTATTATTCTTGTTCTTATTCTTGTTATTTACAGCACGATATTTTTTTGCAAATAGTAAGTTATTCAATTCGAATTATCACAGCAGCAATATTAAAATTTCACTGTGCTAGACCTTGCCACAATCAAAATATGGATTCTATGCAAGAAGGTAATGGGTGACAAAGTTTCTTGGTGCCAGTTCATTTTCAAATTGGGAGAAGAACTAGCAGTTAGATATGTAACCACTAGACCATCAGACCCTCTTCCTGAAAGAATTCCTCAGAAGAGCAGCGTTTGCAAGACATGTCAGATTGGAGGATGTAGAAAGAAGAATGGAAGTAAAAATCAGTGTGCAGTGTGCTTCAAGTACGTATGTGGACCGTGTTTAGCAAGTTTCGAGTGTACCTGTAAGGTGTTTTGATGCAGTCTGTGGCTTTGAAATCATGAAAGGATTCCAATTTTTGTGTGTTTTGTTGATACCAATACTTTTATTCTTGTTTACAGTGTAACGCATAGTGTTTAAATGTGAAAATTATTCCCTTCATTTATACTTAGATTTCTTAAGATGAACTCAATAGTTATTAAAGTTGAAAGAATCTCATATCCTAGAGATAAATGATACATATTCCGTGAAAATACTAAAAAATGATCTAAACAAACATTGCTGTTCAAAAGTGTTAAATATTTGGAAAGAAAACCTAATAAACCTGCACCCGTCAAAATGACAGGTGCAGTCCTTGTAGGTAGGCAGTAACTCTGGCCCTCCTAGTGTTAACAACAAAGCCAGCAATGCATATAATCACATTTTCATAATATTCTGTCATTGAGAATGGTGTAAGAATAAGGGAACTGTAATGAATATCTGCAGTTGAGAGTTCTAAAGAGTCTATCGCATCTGATTCTCAAAACACTGAGGATTATTATTACAATGCATTAGGTGTTTGGAAAATATCACTGGGTATATAGGCATCTTTTTGCGGACATCTCCCTCTTTGCAATGTAACTTAAATAAGTATTTACGTATTTGCTAACGTATATAAAATAACATAAATAAAAATGTTCCATGTATTCAGTCATTGGAAATATAAATAAACTAATAAGTATATTTATGAGCAGTATAAACATTTATATTTGAAGCAATGCTTAGTTACAGTATTCAGATTTACTTATTGTACGTTAGAAAATACGTAAATAAGTTCAGTTATATTACAGTGAAGGGGAATGTCCGCTAAGAAAACGTCTATATACCCAATGGTATTTTCTAAACTCCATATGCTTTATAGAAACAATAAATTGTGCTTCCATAACATAGTGTCGCGCATACCTGCACGAGAGGTTTCAAATTTGTACACAACACCAATGGTCATTGTCTGTCTAGATATATAACTACAACGTCTTTGACTACAACATACACAAAGGGATAATCTGCACTGTGTCGCTACCCCTGACTTCTTATTACAAACCAACATTCCTTAATTTAATTAGTAATTAGTTGAAAATATTGTAACAACATTAGAATATACTGAAGTTTCTCAAACATCTGTGTGACTGTATTTTATATTCCCTTATGTACTTTATTTGCTATATTTTCTTTTGTGTACATCTTGGGAGTGAAGGTATAAGAGATAACAGCTAACACTCAGTTGCTGACAGACTGAGGACACGAAGAAGAGGGGGGGAAAAAAAAAATGTCATCGCATCCTCTTAACTTGTGTGACATGTTCTACATCAAAACCATGTCAAAGAACTTTCTGTGTTTCTAAATTAATGCGTAGTACTGTTATCCATACATTGTTATCTTCATTCGTGTTGTTTCTATAATCATCATTTTCAGTCTCCACTACCAAAACCACTACCACTACCACTGCTACTGTAACTTCAGGTAATGGGAGAATTTGCTGTTTGAATAGTATTCATTCTATTGAAGTGATTCCTTCATAGGATCGTGCGTATTTTTTATGTAATATTTTTTTTTAATTCTAATGTATTTCTTTGTTTTTAATTTTAAATTATTAACAAAATTTCCGAAATGTTTTATTTCTTAATGTCAACTCTGAATGATGCTTCACATAATGTCATTTCATAAGAGGTATTTTGAAGCATTTTGAATAGCTTGCTGGGACTACCTGATTTATTGCGAGGGGAGTAATATAACATAAAATCGCAATTTCATTGTTCTTATTGCATATGCAACCACTTTTGTGGGGATTTTTGTGTAGCCAGTCAGAGTTTTCTCTTTTCTGAGAAGTGCAGTATTTAATGATTCAGCTTTCGATTCTGTTTGTTCCATAGTATGTATTTTACCCAGTAATGTCATGGTTTCGTACATCTGGGATATGAATGAATGAACCTGCTGTGTTCCATAAAGAGCTAGGGTCTCCTAAGAAAGGGAAAACCTCACTTATATAACTCATGTGAAATGGGCCTCATGGACAAGACACATTACCAGATTTTCTCAGGCATATAAACAGTTTACAACCCCAGATCCATTTCACTATGGAGGTTGAAACGGACTGTAAACTCCCATTTCTGGACATCCTTATCTCCAGAAATAACAACAGATCTCTTGGCCATGCGGTATACTGTAAACCCACACCCACCAACTTGTATCTGAATGCGAATAGTTTCCATCACAAACCTCAGTGGATGGGTATACTAAACACACTGGCCCATAGAGCAGTCTCTATATCAGACCCGGAGCAATTGGACACCGAATTTCAACACTTGAAACTCACCCTCCAGCAGAATGGATATTTAGCTAAAGACATTATGGCCTCTTTGAATAGAGCAAGACACAAGAAGAAGCAGCAGCAGCCCATCACGGACTCACAAGAAGCGGAAAAACCAGCCATAGCCTGTCTACCATTCACAGGGAAGTTGTCGGGAAAGATAAGCAGACTGCTCTACAAGCATGGAATAAAAACAATCCACAAACCTCCGCCAAAAATTAGGAACAAGGTCAGATCAGTAAAAGACGATCTAGGCCTCAGAGTACCAGGGATCTGCTGCATTCCGTGTGAATGTGAGGCTGCTTACATTGGACAGATGGGACGCACAATAACTACGCATCTTTCGGAACATCAAAGAAGCATCAGATTAATGCAGCCCGAAAAATCCGGATTGGCTGAACACTGTATTGAAAAAACCCATAGGGCTAATTTTAATAACACCGAGGTCCTGGCGAAGTGTTCGGGCTACTGGGATAGAAGAGTAAAGGAAATCCTGGCCATAGCAGCAGAACGCGGTAACCTGAATCGGGACTCGGGTCTCCAACTAAGCATTGCGTGGGCACCGGCTATTAAATTTCTCAACTCCCAGATGACGGGCCGTCATCAGCAGAGGACACATAAGAACTTGTCTGCCGAGTCCATCGTGAGACCTGCAGTCAATCAGCTGAACAGCACAAAACAAGACGACACATCGGCCGTGTTCATGTCCCGGTCTGCACTAATAAGAGCCAATCAGTGCACAGCTCCTCGGCTGACTACTCCCTCTGAGACTATAAATTAAGGAGCTGGGTACCCTTAGTTATCACTTAACCCTGAAGATGAGGAAGATGAACATCCTCGAAATGTCAGTGGATCACCAACTTATGACCTGGCTGGAAGCCCGAGAAAATTTTGAGTTATCTCGTTGCCGGGAAAGCTTCAGTAATGTTTTTATAACTTTACACAGTAGAACATTTATGAGCCTGAACAGACTTCCAAGGGAACTGTTAATGACCAGATGTTGAAACTTCTCCTCATACTGCTCAGTTAGTTCTTCACAGTACATAGACAAATAGTAGATACAGTAGTTGAGATTCCATTCTCTTGTCACATGACATGAGGAATAACCTTGTGCATGCTTCAACAACTGAGGTTACTGGAGCTACTCAATATGTTCAATACTCTTTCATTCAAACTTTAATTTTTTACTCTAATATTTTATTTTTTTATAATTATGTATCCTCTATGAGATGTAATAATGTTTGCAATTTTAGGCTGGTATCAATGTGAACTCATCGATTTTCTCATTAATTACACCATTCTGTTCAATAAAAAGTTTTGGTTATTGATTAGTTGGTGAACTTCTGACTTGAGACGGTTTTTCATCTTCTAAATATGATGTCTGTATACTGCCAATCGAAAAATGAATATGACAGTATAAAGCAGCGGTTAAATTAATATGAGAATATAGTATACTTACTGTATTTTCTCAAATACCCTGCACCCTCGAATAAGCACACTTCCCAATTTTGAAAGGCGCCAAAAAAATTTCACCAAATGTATTCACGACCAATTAAAAACAATTAAATAAATTAAACACAAATACAGTCCAGTTAAGAATAAAGTTTATCCTGAAACAGGAAACATTTAAAACCCATCCTATGGGTACACAATATATGCATGTCAGTTGTCTTGCTTAATCAGCCATTACATGATATCCTGCAACAATAATGTCACGCATTAGTAAATCACCTACCTTTATTTTGTATGATACTACGTAGTTTGTTATAATGAATAGCTCCTATCACTATTAACGTCTTCGTTCTGCGCTGTTTTTGTTATCACCATCGTCATTGCTTGAACACTCGTCTTCACTCTCACTTCTCCTTAACAATCGCCCTCTGTTCCGTCCAGCTGATTGGAGATGCTACACTTTCATGTGTGCCCATGCATCATGGATCCATGAAAATATAAGATGCACAAACTATACACTTATCATATTTGAACCTGATTCTGACACATGTATGCTATTCCAAATGCCATTCAACAATGTTAACTACTGAATACTGGCAGGGGAAGATAATGGGATGTGTCACCACCTTAGGAGTTGTGTGGAAGGAAAATTGGGCAATGTTGCCAACTTCATTTCGAATAAGCTATGCACCCATATTTTTACTTGTATATTTCGGAAAAAAAAAATGCGTGGAGTATTCGAGAAAATACAGCATGTATAAGCTTCTGTAACTATTCAAGAAAAAGTTTTGGTAACCCATGTAAATTAATATGGCTGAAGTAATGAATTTTAGTGACTTGGTTGAAATAATTTACCTATGATCATCAGTGTATAGATCTTGTTCCAGCACACGTACAATGTCCATTGTGCAATGCACTTTTCTCTACCACAGCTCATTTCACTCTGAATAACCCATTTGTTTGTATTCAGTGACATTTTACAGCACCCAAGCTCCTTCTCTGTTTTGGTTTCGATTTTTTTTTTTTTTTGTGTTGGAGCAAAACTTCCATTGAAGCAGATATTAACACTAATTTGTGATAGGAAGTCAGATTTTCCTACAATTAATTGCGGCATAACACCCCTCCTACCCATGATAGTTCACATTCATACTAGTGCTTTTAATTTCTAACTGTTGACAGTATTTAATTACCCAGTATGCAATTAAGCATGGCCACAGATGATTTTTTGCTGGAAAGCATTAATTACTTTAGAAACTACTTTTTATAATACTTAACCTTTTTATCATCAACCTTAGGTTCTTCTTAAATAACAAACTACAGTCATTAGAGGAATTATATAAGCCATACTTTCAACACAATTTTGGAGAAAATTCAAAACAAAATTTCAAGATAACATTGTTCTAATCTTCGTTTCGAAGAATTGAGTTAGTGTATTAAGAAGTTCATACTAGTGAGTTCTTTCATTTCTTAATCAATTTTTTATTTTTTTATTTTTACAGGTACTTATCTGAACCCTAGTAATGTTTCACAAATTATAATTATAAACTACTTCTGAACAAGGAAAGTGACCAAATTCAATAAATTTTACACTTTGGCAGGTCATTGATAATTTCTTACAGGTACTTATCTGAATGTAGTAATGTTCACAAATTATAATTATAAACACTTCTGAATGAGGAAAATGACCAAATTCAATAAATTTTACACTTCGGCAGGTTATTTAATAGGTTAGACCACTATTGCAGCTTATCACTATCGATGATTCTTCTTGGCATTGTACTAGAAAACAAATTTTGTAGTTCAAACTGGAACATTTATGGATAATAATACATAGATTTTGTTAAGTAACTTGTGAGCATTACGTTGTTTAGCAACATAGGGACAAAGATGAGTGGTATTTAGTTTTCAGGAATGCAGTGAACATCACACAGATTATAAATGTAATATGTTAAATAAAAGAATGCTTAAATATGATCAGGAATTTTAGTGCAGTCATATTCATCCTTCACCTTTATAAAGCATGGTAGTTAGGTGATACATATTTGAGAAGTTCTTTTAAATTTTTCATTTATTTGGTTTCATATTAGTACATCCCCCCCATATCTTTATATCATACATACTGATAATACTAACATTCATTTTGTTTCTTTGAATACATGACAAAATATAAAACTGCTAATTGGCAACAATGTCTTAGACTGTGGTTGCATAGTACTTTGTCATTTTAAGGATAAGGACAGAAATAAAATGTTCTGTAACTCTCAAAAACATTTTTTTTTTCAGTAAATTTCTATTCTACTAACAGGGAACTATTAATGATGTCATGTCGAAACCTCCACTCAAACTGTGCATGCTAATTGTAATGGCATGGAAACTTAATTGGAATATTGCATTAAGAAACAACGGCATGTATTTAGAGAGACTATTTGAGTTGCCCTCCATGAATACCTACAATGTCATGTGCACTCATTGCACTTCACCACCTAAGTGAGCATTATCTACTCATGGCTGGGAGCTACTCAGTTTTTCGATATTGATGCTTTATTTTTGCAAACGTACATTGAATATAGTGAACTAATTGGATACTATTCTGCACAACGTAGACACAGGTGCTGATAACTAATTAACGGGATCCGAGGACTGTGACAAGGTTAGAGTGGATGAGGTAAGGGGATAGCTAAGTGGCAGGAAGCTGAGGACTATGACAAATTTTAAGTGGGTTCGATGAGAGAATAGCTGACAGGAGGTCGAGAACTCTGACATGGTTAGAGTGGGTTAGTTAAGTGATATAAAGTTTATATTTGCATCGTCAATTTTTACTGTTTTTGAACTATTCTAGTAAATAAAAAAAAATCTTTATATTTCACAAACCCTGGTATTTTAAACATCATACTATTAAAAAATCATGCCTTCTAGGCAATTTTTCCATCCAAAAATATTATGTGCCCATTCTGTATAGAATCCCCAACTAATTCTTTATAAATGATTTCTATCTACTGTAGAAGTCTTATCCGTGTTCGCACTTTTTGAGAGAAGGTTTCAACAAGAGCTCATTAGCAGTTCTCTTGTAAGTAGTTTACAAATATTAACAACAGAAGACACTATTATCTCATTTTCGTCATCTGAGAGGATTAGGCTACTTTTACGAGGCACGTCCAGAAAGTAAGTTTCCCTGGGCCGTTTACAGAAAGAAAAACAATTTCATGGAAAGATTTATTAGAACAGATACAGTAATTTTTTAGCTATTTTTCAACATATTTTCCACCAGAAATGAGACATTTGTCATACCATGGGATCAACAGAGAGGTGCAGATGGCTGTCACACACTGGTTCCAATCCCAGGCTGCAGACTTATATGACACAGGAATACAAAAGTTGATCCCACATTATGACAATTGACTCAGTTCCGGTGGGTAATAAGTTTAAAAATAACTTAACAATTGCTGTATCTGTTTCCAATTAATCTTTCCATGAAATTGTATTTTCTTTCTGCAAATGGCACAAGGAAAACTTACTTTCTGGGCTGCGCTCATACATTCAGTTTCCTAAATGTATTTTACAATTTATTTGTGTTATGTATATTACTCTTTCATTTATATTGATGCACTTCAGCCAAATAACTGTAACATCAACTTTCCCTTCTGTGAGCTGTGAGACCATGTGAATTTCGTGTTGAACAAAAATGGCATTGTTTACAAATTTTCTATATGTAATTTTGTTTCACTTGCCATGGTTTAATCATTTGTCCATAATGAACAATTACTGATTCAGGACTATATATATACAGTGAAACCTGTTTAAGACGGAAGTGACATGGTCCTAATTTTTTTTCCGTTGTGGACAGGTTTCCGTATTATTCAGGTGTGACATTAAAATGGAATATTTTGTCATTCATATACATGAAAAACAAAATGGCATGCCGCAAACTGCAAGAAGTACAAAATATTCCATTTAACACTCATCACATTAAATCAGCTATCTGTCGCTTATTACGTTGGTGAATCATCTTGATTAAAATCTCATTTTCTGTAGAAATATTATCGTAACTCACTCATTAGTCACTAAACATTACTAAATTTACTAATCTCATTCTATTTAATATCTAACACTATACTTTAATACTGTACTGCATATCACTGCACATTATTAATTAATTGGACTAGAAGCCTTGAATTCTGGTTTATTTAATTTCTTTCCCAGTTCAATAGCTTGCTTTGCAGAACAGATCCAGAAATTGGCTTGTTCTTTGAAAGGTCATGAAGAACCTACTCCCACAACAGTTCATTTATTTTCACATAAACAGTTGCTTTCTGGTTCCTTTTGTGTCACCAATATTGGCCTCACGCCACTCACTCATTATGATCTTTATTTTTTAAAGTGTCACACTTGAGTTTTCCACAACTGTACTTCAATATTAATTCACATAGACTTTATTTCTAATTTTCCTTTATCTCGATAACTTTTACTTCAATGTTAATGCCACATTTTATGCAACTTTTTTTTTTATCTGGAAATCACTACAATTGCGCTCTGTTTAGCTACGACAGCATATGGGTGTGAAGCATTGAAAATCTTTGAAGGGACTCGTCTGCCTAGTCAACAGGGTAATAAAATTTATGACTGACAGGCCAACACACCCTCGTACCCTCTAGAATTTTGCAAAAAAAACTTGTTTTTATCTTAGTGACCTACATATTTCGTATATTCCTTGAAATTACACGCTGTTTCAAAATATAGTTACAAAATATAATATGTGTCCAAAATATTGTTTCCGTTTTGAACAGTAGCAGACAGTTTCCTTTTCCGCGTTGGACAGTTTCCGTTTTATTCAGGAAAAATTACACATAAAACATACAAATTTCGCCGGGACCAATAAATTGTTCCGAAATAGACAGGATTCCGGATTATTCAGGTTCCGATTTGAACAGGTTTCACTGTGTGTGTGTGTATATATATATATATATATATATATATATATATATATATATATATATATAAAATATCATAAATCAACCATGGAAATCCATAGATTTGGCAACAATGTTTGAGTATTAGGGTATGGCGCCATTCAAAGGTAGTATATGAAATTTTCATTTTGATTTCAGGAACTATGCAAGGTGTTGGGTGAGGATACGTCTTCCGTTCCAGTGGAAACTACAACTACAGACTGAGCCCCAATCCAGCATCCTTGTGTTATAAGATCAACAAATCTCTATCTTTCTGTACCTTACAACTGACAGGAATGATACAAAATTCTCTATAAGTAAATCAACTACGAAAACCTTTAATTAAAAAGTTTTTTTTTATCTATGTCTTTTCTCTTTCGATCTTCGAACTTCTTGATATCTTTAAAATTGAGTAGAATTTTCTTATGGATTGTACTGAATTATCACTGTTGTTGGCTTTGTATCATCAGGTGAAGAGTATAAGGCACGCTTAATCAAAGTTCAAAATATACTTACTCTTTAACTACTATTATGATAGAAGTTTGTACACTGAAAATATATCTTAGAATTATTTTAAATTTAATGCCGAGTAGAGCATTAATTAAGAATATAATAACTTCCCTCGAATATTAAATACTGCAGGGTTTCGATCAGTAAATTTTCTTTCATACAACTGATACGAGAATTTGATGCTTTCATATTTCATATTTGTATACAGGTGCAACCTTTATTACTTTACTCTGTTCTGGAAGTAGTACTGTTCCTGTACAGTGCTTTTATATTATTAAAATATCCATTCTAATTTTCTGTATTATGTTTACAAGTTGGTGCATTTGGTACTTAATTTTAAGAAATGAAAATAATAAGAGTATCCATAAAAGTAGCGGTGTCTGATTTAAAGAACTTTTTTTTCTTTTGAATATATGTAACTCTTCTATTCAAATAAGGGTAAATAAAATCAAAAACTCTTTCTAGCATTAAACATAAAATATAATGTTATTCTAAAATAAGTTCTCAGTTTTAAATGGCCATTAATTTGGCAATTTTTTAGATTCTACAAAAAATAAAAGCACCAATTTTTTCGTAAAAAAAATGGGAGTTTATTATAACAAGACGAAACAAGAAAAAAAAAATTAAATATGACCACCACCATGTTGTTCAATAAGAAATAGTTCTTCTATGTTATAAATGGCATTAGTAAGTGTATTCCTTAACTAAAACTATTATCAATCAACTACAAGTTTTTATTAATAGATGTTTGGGAAACATATTAAAAATATTTTGGCCGGTCCAGATATCCAACGAAAACCTATGGTTAAAAACTAAACAAAAACCAGTTGAATTTGAAATTCGGCATAGGAAGTGGGGATGGCTGGGACATACACTTTGCCGACCTCTAGATGACCCCACCAGGAAGGCACTGGATTGGAATCCGCAGGGCAGCAGGGGAATTGGCAGACCCAAGATAACATGGAAACGAACTGTTCTCTCAGAAGCAAAAACGATGGGGAAGCCATGGAGTGAGATTAAGGCATTGGCCAGGAATAGAGTCAGATGGAGAAGCTTTCTGAGAGCCCTATGTTCCACCTAGGAATGATGGGAATATTGATTGAAGTGTATTCCTAGGGATGTTTTCAATGACACCCAATATCTGTTGTTTCAGTTACTCTAATTTCAGTCTACCCAATCGCTTTTTATCGGTAACTGCACCAGTTTCCTCAAATTTGTTCACCAGCTTACGAAATATTTTACAAGCAGGGTCCATTTCTAATCCATGTAACATTCAAAACCTTCTCAATGCATTAGGATATTGTCTTGTTACAGTTGTAATGGCACTGAATGAAGCTGATACGAACTTGTAAAGGCAAAACCATTGTAAAAATTATTGCTGTCTGTATTCTTAGCCACAATTGTTTATACAAGCGTGACAGTTAACATAGCATATTGAAAATAAAATTCCAATCCCTATAAAGCATAATGATACCTACTGTATATAGAACTAAACTGTTAATATGTATAGAAGATACAGCAATTTCAAACTGGAAACTTATTTTAGAATAACCATATATATATATATATATATATATATATATATGTAACATTAAAATAGAATTTATGAATTGTATTCTGCCTTTGAGATAACATTGCTCATTGAATTCAATATATTTGATGTTAACCCATTTATGCCCGTAACTTTATTTTTGTCCAATTGTTGTGAATGTCACATATAGTTTTCCTTTTCATTCATTTTTAATTGTAAATGAGCGAACATAGATGAATCTTTACATTTAGGCCCTTTTTCAGGGTGGGTCGTTAACGACCCAGTGGGAAAATCTGATATACATTTTTACTCTCTTTTTATTTATATCTAATTTACTACATGTAACGACAATAATTGTGAATATTGTTTCTTTGTGTTATTGGAGCCACATTATTATTGATGTTTTACATATAATATTTACAATTTTACAGTGCACAAGTAAATATTCACATAAAGTTTAGTCATAAAAATACGTATACTAAAATCTGAATGACTCAATATTATCCAAACACATAATTTCCATCTTATGTATGAAACTCTCTGAAGCATTTGTCATGAAGGGGAGCCAGGCATGAAGGTTTGGAACAGCCTTTAGTACTCTTGTTTTTGCAGACAGCGCATCAGTGACGAGGCTGACCAACCACCAGCAAGTGTCCAACATTGCGATGAGCTGGACCTGTGACCATATTTCCCACATTCAGATTCTTTCTGGGCCCCGGTGAAGATATTGGTGTTCCATATTTCTGCATCATAGCAATTACAGTTGTCTGTCTGAAGGACAAATTATCCGAGGAAATTCCTTTTGACCTTGCTGTTAATCATGCATTATTCATGGCGACATCAAACATCCACAAAAGAATTGGAACATACCATTTTTTCCCTCTTATTCAAATTCTGTATGCTGCTATGTTTTGATCTATCTGATCCCATAAAACTATTGTATTTCTTGATGAGGTGGGCTTGTAGAATGGATATCCTCTTCTTTTCTTTGGCTGATTACCGATCTGCTGTTCCTATAGGGTGCACGCCAGACTCATTTGAAACGTCTGTCACTGTGCTGTTATCATTCCATTGCACAGCAATGATGTTATTCTTCTCGTCAACAACAGAATGATATGTGCCTCTGCACTCTTTCTTCATACTCTTTGTACTTGGCAACGTACAGTTTGGGAGACGATTTTCTCTTATTGTTCCCGTTCCTTTCAGTTGATTTTGAGACAAAAGTACTAATAGTATAGGAGAAGAGAAAAAGTTGTCAAAATACAACGAGAAGTTGGTATTCGGATATTCCGTTTGACTTAGGTTCATTAGATTCATAACAACACTCTTCCCCAAATTCAAACCACTTCTATATTAGTCTGATCGACCCTGATACAAATCAAACTGCAAACAGTAGCCGTCCTTAGTGCAAGCAACCCATGCTTTGAAGCCAAAACGAATGGGTTTCTCTCATATAAACTGTTTGCAGCCGTGCCTACCAAAATACGGAATCATGGATTCATCCACAGATATCTGTTCTTGTATTGGAGCATGTTGTATGAATGCTTCATTGAGGTTATTTATTAGTGGTCGTAATTTTCCATACTTGTCACCCTTTGGCAGATTTTGATTGTCAGCGACATGCAAATATTTAAAAATATTCTCGAACTTATTTCTTCTCATGGTTTCAGAAACCATGATGTTGTGTGTATCCTCACTTTGTTCCCATAACATACGTCGCCATGGTACTGGTACGTATCCACTTAGAAACAAAATAGAGACAAATGCATACATTTCATCGAGGGATAGTTGAAATGTTGGGTCATTTTTCTGAATAGCAAACATTACCATGGATTTAACAATGTGAGTCATAATATCGTTGTTCATAAATACTTCAAAGTATTCAGCAGGATGACTATCTTTAGAACGTTATAATGGATTACTCGACTGGACAGGATTATAAACTGGTGGCACCTTCTTCCACTGAGAATTATATTTTGTATTCAGTACAGATCTTGGATCATAGTTTTTATCCCCTCTTGTTTTAGCTGTAGTCTCTACCTCAGCTTCTGCTTCCAACAATGTCCTCGTCAAGCGGTCTGGATTATTACACTCCTTATCTCCAGAATCCCCATCGCTTTCTCCATGTACAGGTGGTGCAATATAAACATCAATTTCTCCAGGTATCCTCCTCATGTCTGTTGCTTCAAGTTCAGACAGTATTTCATGAGTTTTCAGTCCCTTCCTAGTAATATCAAAACAAAAACAAACCATAACTAACGAAAAAGAATCACATATACAGAAATATTACTAAGCGACAATATGGTACCTCTCATTTTCCCACTGGGTCGTTAACGACCACTCTAAAAAGCTATTGTCATAGTTGCCATATTATTATTACTGTTACAATGCTATCAGGATATATTGATTTACTTACATTTTAATGTTTTAGTTTCGTATTCAGAAGTTTGACAATGAGCCACACTCCATGCCAACAAACAGAAATTATTAGCTGTGTGCTACAGAATCCTAGTCAGTTACGCAAGCTGAGAAATAGTTTCAAATAAAATGTGAATGGTGCAGCACTAATGAAACACAGATGTTTATAATTCAAGAGAACACCCTCAGTTACCAACATAATTTATAGAAGTCACAATATAACACTACAGGGATGTTTTATACAAATTATAATAACTGGGTCGTTAACGACCCAGTGGGAATAAATGGGTTAAGGTCTTCTAAACTAATTGAGATTCCACAATATTATGTACACATAGGAAACAGTTTTTAGAGACAGTAGGTAATAGAATAGATAGATAGGGTCAGATCCAGTTATCAAATTTAATAGTGAAAGTAAAATTGGATGCCTATCTATGTGGTGGTATGAAGAAAGTGATATAATTCAAAATAAATATTAAAAGTTTTCAGTACCATACTTAAGGCATTATTAGTTTTTAGAGTGATGCTCATTCAGCATCAATATGTATCATATCAGAAAATAAAAGTATGATCATGAATGTTAAGCATGACTTGTAAATGCACATAATGAAACACGAAAAAATTGCGATTTCTTTGATCAAATTAACAGATTACTAGTTACAAAGTAGGAGGGCATTCCATGTTTATACTATATTCTTTCCTAACTTGTTTCCTGTCATGAAAAAACAACTTACATAATCCTGCTTAGAAGATTGAAGCAATAAGTTATGAGAAATGTTTTTCTTTCTTAAGAATATGCAAATGCTCGATACATTTGAGTAAACAGTTACTGGTGATCTGCTTGGTTGGTAATGCTGAGCCATGTGCAGTTTCTTCATTTAACATCCTGCATCCCAGATACAATTAATTAGTCCATTGTCCACCAGTAATGTGAACGATTTTTGTCTTTACTGGCAGTTTGTTCATTGATGTAATCAGTATTGTACTAAAATGGAAGAAGTAGAGTGATTTTGCAGTTCATCCACAAACGCAGATAGAACTTTCACTGAAATTGTGGTGTCAGAATGGGTACAGTTACTCTTTTAAAGTTAAATTAACACCTTATTTAACGAAAAGAATATGTTTTGTATCATTGTGATATGACTGTATTCCCGAGTGCTGTTTGCTCTGCACTGTTGATACTTACTTTTCTTTGATTTTATTGTGAGGGTAAGTGTAACTTTGTTTTTGCTGTGAACTTGTTCCTAGTTTACATTTGCTGAGAATTTCTGGCAATAGATGTTAGGGTGTTTTTATTTCATTTCGTTATGGACAGTGTTCGGAAAATGGCGTCTGACAAGGTACATTCGCGAAGTGCCTGATTGATAATGGTGTAAAATCAGGGGCGTATTTAGATCTAGGCAGACTAGGCAGCTGCTGAGGGTGGCGGATTTGAGGGGGTGGTTTTTGAGCTATTACTGTTAATTTTTTTTATATATTTTAAATTTTATTCATAACTCTTTAAAAGAGTACATGGACTTAAACACACAATGAAATGGATATGAATAACATTGACAACAATCAGTTCAAATTTAATCAACAGTCTGCCAACGGAAAAAGGACAGTTTTTTAATAATAGTGTCACAATGCGATCATAGCATTTTTTTTTTCTTCAATGTTATGCCCCCTCACCCTGAGTCTCGCGTGATAACATTAAAGAACATACAGGTATTATATTATGATACGTTAGGAAGGCAAATTTCGTTGCTCGCTATTATAAACTTTGTGATGAGAGATGCCGCTAACTCTATCATAAGAGTAGTCCATATCAACACTCAATAATGTCCATTCAGACTTCAATTCAAAGAAAATATCGCCAGCCATTGTAGCAGCCAGATGCGTGGCAGTTCAGTTTAATTTGAAACGGTAAAGAGTGCAGTTGTTTTGTACCTAGGTGATTTATACAATTTTAATATTCATTATAATGAGTGACAGTCGGAAAAGGATAATTGGTTCTCAATATCAGAAACCCTTCTGACTGAGGTTCTGGCTGATATGTACATCTATTATCAGACAGTACATCTCACTTGACAATAGGTGTCAGAGGAATAATTGCATCTGAAATCTGATTAGTGTAATATGTAGCTAGTCAGCGATGCAATGGAGGGGGAAAGGGACTTGTCACTCTACCCCATTATCTCTTGGCCTAATTGCCTTATGAGTGATGCCTTGATGGTGTCACTTGTGGGGTCCAGACCTGTCTTCGGACAGTTGACTAAACAACAATACTGGAAACTTGCGAAACATAAGGCAATAAAAAAAGAGCAAATTGTGAGAAGAAGTGCAAAAATAGATGTGCTATTTAAAAAACAAACACAGCCAGCTTGTTCCAGTTCGAGTCCAGATATATCAGAGTGTAATAATGTAGCGAACAGTAGGTACCGAAAATAGTGGAGTGTGTGGTTTATCTGAGTCAGGTGTTTCCGATATTAGAAACAATAATAATGACGCGGAATCAATTATTTCAGTTGATCCAAATGACTCGTATAGTAGGGCGAAGTAAGGGGCGGAAATATTTTTCTCTGCCTAGAGGCGCCAAGTAGCTAGATTCACCCCTGTGAAAAATCAAATACGATGGAAAGTTGAGCTGTAATCAATGCTTATGGTACCACTTGAAGCTGCCCATAATGATAATTATATGAGGGGCAGTCAAATGAAAATGGATTAGATGCCAAAAAGTGTAATAGAACATTTATTACCTCAAAAGTAATCTCCAAAACTGTTTATATATTTATCCCATTGCGAGATAAGATGATCAATCCGATTCTTGAGAAAGCTTGTAAGCTATCTACCAAACCAGTTCTTTAGCCAGTCATACACGTCTTCTTCCGATGCAAAACGAAGTACAAGAATGTCTTTCTTCAACTCTCCAAAAATGTGAAAAACATGTGTGGAGAGATCTGGGCTGTAGGGGGGGATGTTGAAGTGTTTCCCAATCAAATTTCTCAATCGTATTCCCCACCGAGTTCGTAGTAGCCTATGTGGGCGGACATTATCATAAAGAAGGATAATACCGTTCGATAGCATTCCAGGGAATTTTGACTTAATGGCGCGTCTCAGTTCCTGTAAAGTTCCTTCATAATGCTGTGCATTGATTGTGGCCCCATGCTCGAGAAATTCAACAAGCAGAGGACCCCTAGAATCAATGGCGCTTCTCAGTTCCTGTAAAGTTCCTTCATAACGCTGTGCATTGATTGTGGCCCCATGCTCGAGAAATTCAACAAGCAGAGGACCCCTAGAATCAAAGAAGTCCATACCTGTGGAGTAACTGTCAGTGCGTCTGGCCGCGAAACCAGGTGGCCCGGGGTTCGAATCCCGGTCGGGGCAAGTTACCTGGTTCAGGTTTTTTCCGGAGTTTTCCCTCAACCCAATACGAGCAAATGCTGGGTAACTTTCGGTGCTGGACCCTGGACTCATTTCACCGGCATTATCACCTTCATTTCATTCAGATGCTAAATAACCTAGTTGTTGATACAGCATCGTAAAATAACCCAAAGAAGAATGTCAACATGACTTTACCTAAACTTGTGTATATTACTTTGGACTTTTTCGGTGGGGGAAAATCCATGTGTTTCCATTGTTGGCTCTGCTGTTTGCTGTCCGGTTCAAAATGGTGACATCACGATTCGTCCCCAGTGACAATATGGGACAGAAATGCATACTCTTCCTCGTGGTATCATTGCAAGTGACCCAATGAAGCAGCCATTCTGTTTGTTTTTTGTTCCTTCATCAACTAATGTGGAACCCATTGCGTGCAGATTTTTTGGTAATGAAGGTGCTTCATCGCAGTGACATGTACGGAACCGTGACTTATTCCCACCAAACAACGAAGTTCGTCCACAGTGAACCGTCGATTTCCCCATATAAGACCATTAACCTCAGTAATAACAGCAGGAGTAATGGCACGATGAGCCTGTTCTGGGCAAACATCGTTGTGCAGTGTCATTCGTCCCTCTCGGAATCCCTTCTGCCATTCCAGTACATGCGAACATCCATAATCAGTTCAGTGCCCCCATATTTACTAACATGATTAAGCATACCTGGAAGAAAGCTATTTTTTCCAGTTGAATGTGATGCTTTGAAGCTCCTGCCAATGTTATCTGGGACTCTGAAGATTAGAGTTGCTCAACTCCCAACTGCAGAAATGGATCATTCATCCAATGTGCTTATTGTTGTTTACATTTGTGCTTAACGGATTTTTTCATTAAACCCACAAACATTTAAGTACATGTATATGTAGGAACAGCCAAAATTAGTAGAATAATCATTATTTATAGCTGAGTTTCCTTCCGTATTCATTATTATACCAATATCTATCTAAGGTCATAAACATTGTATAATTACCACTATGGACAGTTAGAATTGGTACCGGTACCATAAACATTGATTACAACTGAACTTTCTATCATATTTGATTTTATACTATTATCAGTCAGGCACTTCGCAATTGCACCTTGTGAGAGCAGTATTGCGTGATACAGATCATAAAACCGATTAATTTAAGTATAGGAATCAACTTTCCATATTCACTCTTTATAGACTCACCGTGGTTTGTATCTGTCAAATGGCACATATTTTCAAAATATGTAAAATGGGTTACTTCTTTATCGAGCAAAGGCAGACACCAAAACTGACCAAGTAATGGGAGAGATGGTAGTGGCATGCTGGTTTTGGTAAGGGAAATGATATGTACGCAAGATTAGTAAATTTTACTGTTCCTGTAATATAGTATGTGGGCTACTAGGTACCTGCTATTTATGTAACTTCTAAATAATCACTTCTAACATCACAGAAACAGTTTCGGCAGTGGTGTAGTCCTAAAAATAAGTGACAGGGCTATACCTGAACAAAAAATCTACAACACGACTTATGACATTTTATTCGTATTTTATATTATTATTATTATTATTATTATTATTATTATTATTATTATCATTATCATCATTATTATTATTATTATTATTATTATTATTATTATTATTATTACAGTGAAATCTCTTTAACTTGGACATGTATGGTTCAATAAAGAATTGTCCAAGGTAGAGGGAAGTAGAAATTTTTTGACATGCAATGGAAAGGAAATTACTGTACATAATGTTAAGGAACTACAGTATTCAAACATTTTGTCATTTAGTTTGTCATCAACAATTTTGCGAACTCTCTTTCTTTCCCCACTGCAATTTTGTTCCCATGTATTTAATATTTGAGGTACTATTGTTGCTAATGTTTGAAAATGCTGATTTAATTCCAAACTCTTCTGGAATTTTCCTATAACTAACACCTATCACAAATGATCAATAACTTCTTTCTTCCTTTCAGTGCTTAATTCCACCAACATATGCTTACTCATAAACTTCGAGAGAGACTGATTTCTACACTGCAGACCTACTGAAATAATTTCGCATCATAAAGTTTAATGTTATGAAAAATAATGCCCCTTCACATCATACTAAAATTTAGCCACAGTACAGTTACAAAAAGGTCAAAGTGGATAATTCCAGGAATGTAGAAAGAGGTTCACAGTTGCTGTACTGTATAAGAAAAACCTCCTCTCATTCCACTGTGCTAATGGTCCTTGTAAAACATAAGGGTTTAATGAAACTCAACTCTACTGTAAACAGGTAGCAGAAATACACAATAGAATAAGATAATTGTCCAAGATAGACCTATAAGGGGTGTACATCATAGAAAATATATTGGACATGTAAAAGCATAGAAATTTGTCCAGTTCCAAGAACATATGTTCAATATAATACGGTGTCTAACATACAGGGGTGTCCAAATACAGAGGTTTCACTGTATTATTATTATTATTATTATTATTATTATTATTATTATATATTAAATATTACAACATGATATTATTTAACTTTTTCACGGTATTTTTTTCCCCTGCAACCTGCATACATGGTTCTTTAGGTGCTACAGCCTACATGTTAATTCACCCATGTATAAAATTTATAAATAACAAACACTACATTAATATTATTAATATTTATTATTTACCTTGTCAAAATAGCTTCCAAATTTCCCTGCTTTTGCTGTCTTTGTTCTCTGATACATATTGCGATTGTTGATCTTCAACTGAGCAGAGGTGCACTAACCAGGACTGGACATACTGTAAGGTAGAGCATTCCATGTGGAAATTGGTGGTCCATTAAGTTTGAGAAACATTGCAGAAAAATATTTTTTATTAACAGTTTTGTACGTAACTTCGTAATTATAAGTTCGCACTGTAACAGGAATGAAGAGTTACTCCAACATCGAGTCCATTTTTCTTTTAAAATTGAATTAAATGTTCATGGTCAGAGATGTTCGATCTTGTTTAACAAAGTAATAAGCAGTGTTAAAAATGTTTTCTGTCGCATTAATATAATGCTCTTTTTGCTGCAGTTAAGCTTTCTAACTGTGATTTCTTAGACTCTATTAAAATTGACTCGCATTTGTTGTGTGCTATAGATGCCTGATGGGCAAAAATTGTTGTTCTTAAAGATTTCAATTGCTGTTTTTTTTTTCTGTGCCATTAAATATAATTGTGCAATTCACCCATTCATTACTAAGAGATAATCCTTGAGTTTTGTGAAGTTCTAGGTGTCCTACTGATGTACAAACATTACAACCTAAATAACCATTCTTCACTATAAGCCAATGCTTGTTCATGCATTCAAGCCACTGTTGATTTGACCATATAGTCTGATAATCTACACTGTTTATATATTAATTGCTTTACCTGCATCTGCATGTTCTTGTTGTTCTGCGGGAACTACAGATGCACTCACAACATTGCATATATCATCTATCATTTCCGATTTTTTTTTAACATGACAGAGAAGGAACACACACTCATTTTTCTTATTCGGCAGCAGAAATGTTGCATCACCTTCCGAAGTCGTACTAGGATTTTCACACTTTTAAAATTTTGAGAAATAAATTTATTTTTACTAGTTCTCTTCATTTCGTATTGGTAATTAAATACAGTACTTCACTTGACCTTTCCCATAAAAATGTTTTCACTGACACCGACACAGTTTCACAGAGCACATGTCGTGACGCATCTAACGTCTTACTAATACTGTAACCATTAGAAATACGAAATAATTCCTGTCCTGATCCTTCAAAACCACTGGCCATCACTGTCTCGCCTATTGGCATTGATGGCTTAACGGTACCACACCCAACCTTACTTGCTTTTCTTGAAAGCGTGTGAACAGTAGGATTGTAAATTCTTTCAAGCTGCAAGTGAGAAATTCTCACGTAGACGCTGGTCATTGCCTTCTCCATTCCAGACGATAATAACAAGTGGCAAGCTGCTATTTTTTACTTTAAACTGGTCATTACAGTTCTCACAAATATAAACTTTATTTTTATTTTTATGGCTTAAAAAGAAGTACCAGGGCGACGCCCTGACCTGACTACACCAATGAGTTTCGGAAATTATTTAAAATGATAGATAAACTCAAGCTCAATTAAGAATATGTTATTTTAACATAACACAGGGATGTCAAGGTCAGAGCACATGAAAGACTCTTACGTGCTATCAAGCGCTCACTGGTTCCAATGAATCTATTCTACAGGCAGTAGTGGTGAAAAAGAAGGGGTAAGCAAAATGAACTTTATTGGCCTACAACTACAAAATGAATTAAATTGCTCTTCAGTAATAGATAATGTGTTACACACATACAAGGAAACAAGAAATAAAGGCATGTTTTGCAGCATGTACCTCTATAATTGCAATTAATTATAAAATAGTAGGATACAACAAATAATAAACATAGCTTCTCTTTAACTTAAGTAGTTATACACAATGGGCCTATAATTAGCCTAATTATTGTTATTTAACTGTTACATAATCATGTATCTACTACTAATATGAGGATCATCACACTTCTAGAAACAAATTTAAATTCCTGACTCCTCGCATTATTCAGAAGTGCTTTTTCTTCTTTTTGCCGACCCCAGCTTTCTTATGTCCGGTGAAATTTTGTTTCCTGCAGCAAAATAATTTCTAATGGAAGACCTGAACTGGCTAACATTCCAAGTCCATTGAAGTAAATTTTTCAGGACCGCAAAGAAACTGCGTGCATTATGAGTATTGAAATAAATATTTCTATGAACCAAAAACACAGGCTTAGAGACGGACTTAGGATATTCTTTTTTTACAGAATGATAGCATATGTAAAACATAAGTTGTTAGCAGGCACGGCTCGTCTTTAGGTTCACTGGTTCACTGAACCCCCTGTCTCTTGAAGCCACTCATTCTCTTCATAATTAAGAATACTAGTAACTATAGAAAGAAACTGCTGGATGTTCGGCTTCTTTTGGTTAGACCGTTAGAGCATAAGTGAGTTATAGCCAGTAAAGTCGGGCAAAATAGTTGCATCTGGGGGTTCATGCTCAGATGTGAACCAGCTAGAGCTTTTAAAACAGCCTGCGGCAGTGGGAACACGCTAAGAAGTAGAAGAAAAGTGTGTTAAAAAAATGCTGTTGTCGCCAACGAAATCTGTGGCTCCAACTCTGTCCTTCTCTGTCACTCACACTACCCTCGTCTGTCATTCACATTTCTCTCTCTAAAGCAAGAGGGCTATCCAGCTTGCTTCAAAGCTGCCTAAATAGAACAGGTTTCTCTTCTGTTAACACTTTAGAAGGGATGAGTGTGGGAGAGGACTAGCTCATGAATTTGTAAGAAATGTTTTTAGCGAAGCAGTTATACAACATTGTGTTCCCATGGCACGAACTTCTGTATAAGTACCTACCAATACTAATAGTGAAACTAATGTTATTGTAAATACGTTTTACGTAAGAAAGCGTGTTTCTAGCAATAATAAAACGTGTGATTTGTAATGGTGGAAAATAGCATTATACGTTTTACGTAAGGATGTTGTGCGTTTTTAACTAGGCCTATAATAAAACTTGTGATTTGTAATGGCGGAAAATAGTGTTAATGTTCTCCAGGCAACCAACTTTCCAACTCTTCCATTAGAAAACAAACTTGAAATAAAGGCTCTGGGAGGACCACTTCCACTTTTATCAATTTCTTAGGATCGATCATGTAAGGGGCAAATCATTTCGTAGTGTGTTCAGGCCTCAAATTTATGAACGAAATAACTGGATCTGTGGATGTGAAGTCACAAACAAATTGTTCTGTTTCCCGTGTTTGCTCTTTGCTAAAGAAAGTGATGCTAGTTGGGTTAAAACAGGAGTGTGTGATTTAAGTCATCTGACTCAAAAAATTAAAAAACACGAAGAATACGTGGTTCATAAGAATGCAACATTGGATCTGTCAATGCTTGGAAAAACAGATATCAGGGAACAACTCGACACTGCGTTCAGGAGAAATATTGAAAGACATAATGACGTGGTGAGAAAAAATCGGTATGTGTTATCGAAAATTATCGATTGTTTCATTTTTGTGGTGAATTTGAATTAGCACTGCGAAGACATGATGAAAAAACATCATCATCAAACCCGGGAATCTTTAGAGGTTTAATCAATTTCACATCTGTGTTACAAATCACATGTTGGCAGCAAATCTTTTCGACTCGAATCACTTTCCGAATTATAACAAAATGTTCCCCGAGAAAAATCTGAAATCTGTAATAGAAACATATCCATTTCTTAAATTATAACAACTGAAATCTGAGTTACAAGTGATCTACGTGAGAAATAAATTCAGAAATGTGTCTGGTGTCGATCTTTTGGAATTCCTCATCGAAAATAATGTGGTAGTGTCATTCAGTGAAGTGTTGAAGCGCCTGAATATAATAGCAACATTACCTTTGTCTACTTCGGAAGCAGAAAGATGTTTTTCCACATTAAAGCAGGTGAAAACGTTCCTTCGAAATATGATGGAGGAAGAACGTCTAACGGCCTTAGCAATGCTATCCATTGAAAAATCCATGATTACGGAATGTGTGGATTTCAACGAGAGAATGATCAACATATTTTCAACAAACGTTCAACAACAACACCATCCTCTTCCGAATTACTGGGTTAGGTGAGTATTTTATTCTTACAGTTTGATTTTATGTTTATTTTTTCTGAAAACGAGTACATGTACACGAAAACAGTAATGCTATAAATTAATGTCGTAACTTATTTATGATCACAGATATTCAATATGTGAACCCCCAACATCAAATCTCACGAGCCACTACTGGTTGTTAGGTAAAAAGTCGAATTCGTTAAATTTTGGACTTAGAATGTTTGTTAATTCAGGTATTCACTTGTAACTGTGTTGGTATATCTTCTGGGATTGATGAGTAAGGGTCACAAAACAAATCCAACTTGGGCTGGAGCAGGTCAGTATCTTTAAATTGCCTATGGAACTCTTCCCAGAGATTCTTTTAAACATTGCAGTATTTTACACTGTTGAACAGGAGTTCAATGACTGAAGGTGTTGAAATTATAAAAATTGTGCTGTGAGATCTGTGACATCCACAATGTAATCTTCATCTGAAAGCTTTTAACAACATCTATCGACACAAATTAATTGATTCTTTCCTTGTGATCTCAAATTCAAAACGTTCAGATGCTCGAAATATCCTTGAGAAAGTTAAGTTCCTCGATCCATGTAGAGTCAACTAGTTCTGATACTGGTATGTCTCTATTTTTCTATTATGAATTCTGATAAATATTTACGGAATTGAAAATACATGGACAGAACTTTTTCTTGGCTTAACCAAAGGACATCACAATGGTAAGAAACATTGTCAAACTGAGAATTAATGTACGAAAATCTGGACAATTTATAGACACAACTCGTAACTGACATGTAATGAGTCTGTGCCATTAGCAGCACACAGTTTTGTTTGTACTTTATTCTGTAAACATAAATACAATGCTGTGAGGAAGAAGCTCTACAATACATCTTCGAGGACATTTACTACTATTTAATGTCAATAAAAACAAACTTATTTGAATATATCATTCTGTAAATGAATTAATAATTTCAGACTTTCGACGCTGCTTCTCTTTGTAACTAGATAATTTCCACAAACCAAACAAAGGGTATCACCTCATTATATAAGAAGCCAAGAGTCCAGTCAGCCTGAAACTTAATTGCAGACTTCTACCTCAACATTTAATGTACAACCCTTGTGTTCACCAGTGACTTGTACTGGTACCTGCATGCCGTACGTGCTCTGAACAGTGCATACTGGCTGTGATGCATGTGTGCACTCTAATTGATATCGCTGACATAACATTCTGCATTATTTAGGCAGTAGCACATTTGCCTACAGATCTGAGACTGTATGGTGGATGGGTTCGATTTCCTCTGGGACTAATTAACTGGTTGGGATTTTAACAATGTTTTCCCCAACTTTAAGACAAGTGTCAGGTAATCCCCTGGTGAATCCTCGAACTCATCTAACACAAATTCCATTAATGATAGATAACTTCGCAATTAACACAGTGTCATTGAATAATGGATGGATTAAAAAGAAATGTGCAATAATATATGCCCCCTTTGATTTCTAGGTAAAATTACGAGTTAAGTGGGTAAGTTCCTATCTTGATTTTATATGACTTGTTCCCTTCTATTACGTCTTATTTCTCATGGGTGGCATTTTCCAAATGCACTGTATTACAACTCAAAATACTTTTTCACTCAATGCTACTCTAAAATATTTTTTTCTATTTATCTGTTAAATTTCTTCTAGTGGAAATGTTTACTTAATAAAGTTGAATAATTTGAGACAATTCAGAAATTTACAAAATTAGGGCGTGAAGCTTGTAGAAGTGTTTATAGACACAACACTATGGAAGAATGAAACTGTAATGAATGATTAACCCATTTTAACCTAGCGTTACCATATGGTAACGCAGTGCAGAAAGCAATATAACTTGCTTCATACACATCCTTAATTAATAAGACTGGAATTTTTCTTTATGAATCCAAGCTGCATGATTGGTTCTTTCTTATTACATTATGAAATTACAAATTTATTATACCAGTTGGGCAAGAGCAGCTGCGTGATTTAGATGTTGCTTTCTCAGCAGCAATTTTGGAGAGCAACAAGAAGTAAGATAATTTATTTGTTACTTTGATTAATTTGATTGCAATGTTTGTTGTGGTATTTTACTTAGTGTTGATTGAGTATTCATGTACGTCAAGCACAAGTTTACAATCTGTAACATTGTTGTGGATATAATACATTGTTTCATACATTACCATATGGTAACACTAGGCTAATATGTTGTCACTCATTCTTTGTGCTCTCTTGCTACTAACAGTAAGATGGAGGAGTTGCAAGAAAGTACAAGTAACAAAATGTATGTTACAAACAGTGCGTGAAAGTGCATGAAATACTTTTGGAATTAGAAAACGAAAAACTAGAGCATTCTACATAGATCCACCAAAGCCCAACTTTGTATCTGACGCGAACTCTGCAGATGTAGAGGGTGGCATGTTCGACAACCTAAGTGGAAGGAAACTGAGTACTGAAGCTGGGGTTATTTTTGTTAATAGCGACAGAATAGGTGGACCAGATGATATTCCTTTTATAGAAGAAGAGGGAGTTGAAGAGTCATCTGTGATAGAAAGAGAATGATACTGTCAACATTGCAATGTGTGGAAATGGTGCCATCAGGGAAACGTAAGTGGATAAAACAGTGTGTTATAACAGTTCAATCGATTTCTCTAGAGAGTGACTTTTAAAGACAGAGATGTGACAAATGTTGTTTTCATTATAAAAATTCGCTTTATCTATGTAAAAACTGTTTTAGCTCATGTTCACATGGTTGTTAGATGTAGCTATACAAAATGCTTGGCAGCCAAGTAGAAGATCTGGCTCACCATTTAATGATTTACAATTTAAATGGGAGATTTGAAGAAGTCGGGGAGCATCCCAAAAGGCAAGGGGTGACCGTCCACTTCCAAATACAGCGATATTGGAGCTACGAGACGTGTCCAAAAAGTAAGTTTCCCTGGGGCAATTTGCAGAAATAACACACAATTTTATGGAAAGATTTATTCGAACAGATACAGGAATTGTTGAGCTATTTTTTCAACATATCTCCACCTGAATTGAGACTTTTTGTTACTATGGTATCAACAGAGAGGTAAAAACGGCTGTCTCACACTGGTTCCGATTCCAGACGGGAGACTTCTACGTGGGACAAAAGTTGTTCCCACGGTGTGACAGATCTCTGAGTACCAGTGGGAAATATGGCGAAAAATAGTTCAACAATTGCTATATCTGTTCCAATAAATCTTTTCATGAAATTGTGTTTTCTTTCTGTAAACGACTCCGGGTAAACTTACTTTCTGGACGTCACTAACGCAGAACATCTGATTATATAAGATATGATGGAATGGAACTTAAGTGATTCCGATACCCGGAAACAAAAGACAGCGATGTGCTAGTGAGAATGCTCTTCCGACATACAGCTTCCTCAAAATTTGATATAGCTCATGTTTTTTTGTCATATCATAAGAAATGTTTTACCTTACCACGGAAATATGTGAAAATCACACAAAAAATTTATGTAAAACGTTATGTTACGAAAATGTGTTTTGTTCATACGAGTATTTTGTGACAATAATTTTATTATGTATATTTGTTCAGGTATTGTGAAAGTAATTTTCTTATTTTTGTATTATTTGTATGGAGTGTGGTATTGTGTGGGGCAGAAACGTGGACATTACGACGAATGAAGAGAAACGAATAGATGCATTTGAAATGTGAATAAGGAGAAGAATGCAACGTGTTAAGTGGACAGACAATAAGAATTGAAGCTGTGTTGGAAAGAGTGGGTGAAGAAAGAATGATGCTGAAACTGATTAGGAAGAGGAAAAGGAATTGGTTGGGTCACTGGCTGAGAACATACTGCCTACTGAAGGATGCACTGGAAGGAATGGTGAACGGGAGTGAATGGTAAAGAATTCGGAGCAGAAGAAGATATCAGATGATAGACGACATGAAGATATATGGATCATACGAGAAGACAAACAGGAAGGCAGAAGATAGGAAACATTGGAGAATGCTGGGTTTGCAGTGAAAGATCTGACCTTGGGCAGAACACTGAATGAGTGATGAATATATTATTTGTATGCTAAAGTTCAGTTAAGTTCAATAAATTGCTTGAAAGATGTCATTATAAGGCAACAACTCATTCTTTAAGATTTGACAACATAATGACCTAGCGTTACCATATGGTAACGCCCTGTAATTCCACATATTCGCTTCAACAATTGAAAACAAAAGCATTGTTGTGTTCAATTACATCCATTTAATTAGTCTATAACGAAATAAACGAAGAACTCGGCGAAAAATAATTCAGGCTTTTAAGGGTTAACAACAGAAACAGAACTTATTTGATAATATTGCAGACATGTGTGGCACGTGAAAATATAATAAAGTGTAAGAAATAAGTAGCTATATAAAATATGTTGAACATGAATTGTGCCCCCAGTAAATCATCAAAATGAATGCCTGATAGTGTCAACATTACTAATACGTAACATTTAAAAGGTCGGAAATAGATCTGTTAATTCATGTTGATGGTATCTACTCTCTTGCACTTAGTAGAAATTACAAATCTATAACAATACATGCGCAATCACCTGCAGACAGGTATCACAGCGCCTCTTTCCCCGCGCTTAATAGGGTGACTATTAAATTTCAGTTGTAGAGCAGTTGTGACTGTATAAAGAGCCGTAATTATTATGTTCTTTACCTCGAAGTAACAATTCTGTTGTACGAGTTCTCGCCATTACTCCCCTCACGAAACTGCCTCCATGCATCCATGTATCTCAATGTTGTCTGAATTCTTCTGCCTCGAACTTGCCTTCCGTTCACTATACCTTCCAGTGCATCCTGTTTCCAGTTTCTTCTTAGTGACCCAGCCAATTTCTCTTTTTCTTCCTGATCAGTTTCGGCATTATTCTTTCATCACTCAGTCTTTTTAGCTCAGCTTCAATTATTATTCCGTCTGTCCTTTTCACTCGCTCCATTGTTCTCTATATCCGTATTACAAATGCTCCTAGACTCTTCTCTTCGTCCTTATGTCCATGTTTCTGCCTCATAAAATGCCACGCTCCACACATAGCACTTCACTGCTCTCTTCCTTAGTCCTTAGTTCTTTTGTCCAGAGTTACGCAGCTAATTATAGCTTTTATTAGCTTCTTTTGCCATTACTAATCCTCCTCTTGACATGCTGACAACAGCTCATCTTACTGCTTATAGCGTCTCGTTCGCGCAGTCGATGGCATTTAAGTGTGCTTAAATGCGACTCGCTCATGTCAGTAGATATGTTGGCTTGTAAAAGAACTCCTGCGGGACAAACTTCCGGCACACCGGCAACGCTGATATAACCTCGGCAGTTGCGAGCAATCGAACTCGGCCGGGATAGAACTCGCAACCTCAAGCACACAAGGCCAGTGCTATCTATAACGACTACGGTACCCAGGCCGATCTCACTTAAAACAAAAGGCATAGCTAAGACAGAGTTATCACTAGCTCTTTCATTATTTCGTCCATAGTAGACTCCCACTGTTACACTGGCAGGTGGCAAGTTTGAAGTTACTCACACCCTCAACCATTTCTCGGTGGTGGTCACCAATACTTGAGCCGCCTTTATAAATGAGAAGCCCTGCAACAAGAAATCGAGTTTCGAAACGTATATCTTTTATTATAAGCCTTTCGGACTTGTATCCTTCTAGCATCTCTTCCTTTCTGCCACCATTTTCGGAAAACCTAATCGGAGTCTATTGAAGACCCATATAGATAATTTGCCTTTGCTCCACTCTGAAGCTTTTATCTTTTGTGATATTCCTGCTACGCCAACCACGTAATGTTCATTCGTTCTCGAATGACTCTTCGATACTGTAATTCATTGGTCTTCAGCATGCCCTGAAATGGGTAAAGGGTAAATTGTGTCTCGGAATGCGCACCGTCGCGTGAAGTAGGGAGGGAGGGACTGAGACACGCACAGACGGAGAGAGTGGGAGAGAGAGAGAGAGGGAGGGAGAGTGAGAGAGAACATAACTGCCAGCAACCTCGGGTGCACTATAGTGATTTGTCTTATTCGCGAGTAAGTGACGCTAGCTCGAGGGTGCACTGTGCTGATGACCGCTGCTGTAATACCTTCCGCAGAGGTGTCATGCTTTGTTGTATAGTAATAAAAACATTACTGTTGCACAGAGGCAGAGATTTAATAAAAGTTGTGTACAGACTATGAGGCAGTAATGTTTTTGAACGGATGATACTGCATGTTAGCTCAGGTCGGCATATCGGAAGCATAGGTCGCGACGTTACCTTCCCCTATCCCCACTTCTCCGCTCGCTTGATTTCTTTATTTTCGTAACCTCTCAACGCTTACGACCTCTTTGGGGGTTGGTTGACATGAGGGGTGGGCACTGCAAACACTTTGATTTTTGCATTAAGGCTGCGCCCCCCATTCCCGCCAGGAAACCGCTCATCAAGTTGCACTTCAAATTGAGAAAATCCGCCCTATGTACAGTCGTAGTCAACTTAACATTTCCTTTATTCGTGTCGAGATTTTTTAAATTTTATTTTAGTAGGTTATTATACAATGCTTTATCAACACTTTACCTTATTTAGCGTCTGAATGAGGCGTCCATGACCTCCGTAACCGAATTTCGCTCCACTTAGTGGCTTGCGCATCTGCGCTCGCGCGCTCTCTCTCTCACATACACACACAGCACGAAATTGTATATTAGAATTTGTGTGCTACTGATACTATCGAGTTGGCTCTCATTCGTCTTATAGTGTATTGTGTATTACCCTTATTATATATACAGAGTGGTTAGGCAGTCTCTGGTCTCAAGAGGAATGGCCCCTTTGGAGCCAACCACTATCGGCAGTACCTTGGCGATTCGAGCCTGACCACCGGCCAGATTTTCAGCAAGTTCACGATACTTGCTGATCTTTTAAGAGAGTCATAGTTACTCCCTCCGTTTACCCGCGCTTGCTTGAATTTCTTCACGTTGACATTCAGAGCTCTGGGCAGAAATCACATTGCGTCAGCACCCGCTAGGGCCCTCGCAATTCTTTGTTTTAATTAGACAGTCGGATTCCCCAAGTCCGTGCCAGTTCTGAGTCGACCGTTGAGTGCGGCCGAAGAGTGCACCGCGGGCGAGCGCGGTCCCTCGCAGCGTGGAAGATCCGCGGGAGGCCAAGGCACGGGACCGAACTCGGATCCGACGCACCGGGGAAACCACCCGCCGCCACCCCCGCGGGGAGGGGGGAGGGGACCCGGCACTTTGGCGCAGACCCGCTTCCCGACGCGCCCCGGTCCTCAGAGCCAATCCTTATCCCGAAGTTACGGATCCAATTTGCTGACTTCCCTTACCTACATTAGTCTATCGACTAGAGGATCTTCACCTTGGAGACCTGCTGCGTATATGGGTACGAGCCGGCGCGACACCTCCGCGTAGCCCTCTGCCGAATTTTCTAGGTCCGAGGGAACAACACGGACACCGCCGCAACTGCGGTACTCTTCGCGTTCCAAACCCTTTCTCCCTGCTAGAGGATTCCAGGGAACTCGAACGCTTATGCAGAACAGAAAACTCTGCCCGGGTCTCCCGACGGCGTCTCCGGGTCCTATTGGGTTACCCCGACGAGCTTCTCTTGCGAGGGCCCGACGAGTCGGTTCCGCTGCCGGGTTCCGGAATAGGAACCGGATTCCCTTTCGCTCGAAGGGGGCGTCATTGCTCTCACAATGCCCCTGATCAACATCGGATTGCCCCTAGAGCTTAGGATCGACTGACTCGTGTGCAACGACTGTTCACACGAAACCCTTCTTCACATTAGCCCTCAAGACCCTCGCTTGAGTATTTGCTACTACCACCAAGATCTGCATCGGCGGCGGCTCCAGGCAGGCTCGCGCCCAGACCCTTCCGCGCTCACCGCCGCGCCCTTCTACTCACCGGGCGACCGCCCAAGGGCGGCCGCCCTTGCCTGCCGGCAGCCGGGTATAGGCACGGAGCTTTAGCGCCATCCATTTTCAGGGCTAGTTGCTTCGGCAGGTGAGTTGTTACACACTCCTTAGCGGCTTCCGACTTCCATGACCATCGTCCTGCTGCCTTAAGCAACCAACGCCTTTCATGGTTTCCCGTGAGCTCCGGTTTAGGCGCCTTAACCTGGCGTTTGGCTCATCCCACAGCTCCGGTTCTGCTTACCAAAAATGGCCCACTTGGCACCCTGAGCCAGACCTCGCGGCTTCAGCCAAACAAGCCGGAGATCTCACCCAGTTAATGTTTGAGAATAGGTTGAGGTCGTTTCGGCCCCAAGGCCTCTAATCATTCGCTTTACCGGATGAGACTCGTCCCGGTCGAAATGGACGCCAGCTATCCTGAGGGAAACTTCGGAGGGAACCAGCTACTAGATGGTTCGATTAGTCTTTCGCCCATATACCCAGCTCTGACGATCGATTTGCACGTCAGAATCGCTGCGGACCTCCACCAGGTTTTCCCTGACTTCGTCCTGATCAGGCATAGTTCACCATCTTTCGGGTTCCAACGTGTACGCTCAGGGTGCGCCTGCGGCCGGAGGCCGAGGCGCCCCGGGAGTTTGGGCGCCGTTTGACCCGACGCCGTCCTCTGCGGGCGACCGCAAAGGGTGCGCCCCGCTTTCACTTCGCCTCTGGATTTTCTCCGAGATCCCAGTGACTTGCGCACATGTTAGACTCCTTGGTCCGTGTTTCAAGACGGGTCGGGAGAGCACCCGAAGCGTGAGCGCCGCTAGCGGGAGACGGGCTACTATCCGAGGACTCTGGGGGCCAGCAGCCGACGGGGGCCGGGGACGTGGCTGAGTCCACGGCACCTCGAACACCGCCAAAGAGCTTCCCCTCCGGGCCGGACTCTCGCTACTGTAGGGTTAGCAGGTCTGCTCCGCGAGATTTACCACCGGACGCCGGCCGGGCGACCTGGGTTCTGGGGAACCGTGGACCCGCGTTTCCGCGGCGGTTCCCTCGGGCTCCACCCCGAGTGCCTTAGACCGGCTCAGTAGTGTACCCGGCGGGTCGCGACGTCCTACTCGAGGAGAGGTGCATCCCGCCGAGGCCGGGAGTGAACCCGGATCGTGACCTGCGCGCGCCGTAGGGCGCGGTGGGCGACCGGGAACATCCGTGGCCGCCGAGGACCGAACACGCGGGCGGGATTGAGTCTCCCCCTTCGTTCTTTCGGGTCTCTCCCGTTTACCCCTGAACGGTTTCACGTACTATTGAACTCTCTCTTCAAAGTTCTTTTCAACTTTCCCTCACGGTACTTGTTCGCTATCGGTCTCGTGGTCGTATTTAGCCTTGGATCGAGTTTACAACCCTCTTAGTGCTCCACTCTCAAGGAACACGACTCTGAGGAGAGCTCCACCCGGAAGCGGCAGCGGTCTCTACGGGCCTAGCACCCTCTGCGGGCTGTGACCTCGTTCAAGGGAGACTTGGACTTTCTGCCGACCCCCGGGACGACGGAACCTCCCTCACATGACAACTCCCTGCGCGTTGCCACGCGGGATTCCGTGCTGGGCTTCTCCCTGTTTGCTCGCCGCTACTTGGGGAATCCTCGTTAGTTTCTTTTCCTCCGCCTATTAATATGCTTAAATTCAGCGGGTAGTCTCGCCTGATCTGAGGTCGGGTTTTAGAAAACAGTTGGCAAAGAGGTCGCTAGTGGGACGAGACACGCCGGGCGGGGGCCGCATAGTTACTGCGTCTCTCAAGCCCAGCCGTTCTCCTTCTGCAGAGACAACCTCATGAGGACTGAAAGCCATTCGGGAGCTGACCCACCCCCTCTCTTCAAGAGGCGAGATTGAGGGGGTCCCCCAACCTCGGGCCCGACCAGCGTCGTCTGATGACGAGACACACGGGCCCAGTATTTGAGTGTGGCCGACCCTCAGCCAGGCGTGGTCCGGGATTGGAAATCCAAGGACCACAATGTGCGTTCGAAATGTCGATGTTCATGTGTCCTGCAGTTCACATGTCGGCGCGCAATTTGCTGCGTTCTTCATCGACCCACGAGCCAAGTGATCCACTGTTCAGTGTTATGTACTTTTAGTTTTCAGAATACCGTACCGGTCTCAGCATTGCCATCACAATAGTTCTTATTGTGTACATGGCACATCCGCGCCCCCGCACGCGGGGCAGGAATGCAGTTCTTGATTCCCGCGCGGAACTGGAGGCGGGATTTCAGTACCCCTGTGCGAGTGGCCGGGAGAGTTCAGGTGAATTTAAACCGTTAATGCACAGTACCCGGCGTCGCTTTTCTCTCGTTCAACCTGTGGGACTCCGACGCACTCCCCGCTCAGTGGAGGGGAAGCGTACCGCTCGTGGCGAGGGTGTGACCCCCCACCACTTGCGGGTTCGGCCCGTCTTTCGTGTATTCTCATTGCGAGATTTATTCTTTTTTTAGAGTGATTCAAAACACACGTTAATGATCCGCACCTGCATTAGAGAAAATACCCATAAATTTAATTTCTACAAGAAATTGTACAATGTGTAAAGAAAAATATGTAACATATTTCCTTCTGTTAAATAGTCTGTATTAAACTTATAAATATTTTCCAATAATTTTTTCAATTACTGTGTTACCTTTGAGGGAAAATGTCCTTTCTATGCAAACCTTTACTGCCCTGATTAACCTTAAAATGTTATGTCAGGAATGAACGAGAAAAAATTTTGTTAGTTGAGATATTTTATTGCTGACTGATGAGGTTATCCAGGACAAAACATGTCGAAAATTTGTATGTTTTGATTCCACACACAGTAATTGTTACTGTATTAAATAAATGAATTATAAAGAATAAAATTCCAAATAATATTTCTTCCATAATGTTTTGGTTACTGTACAAATTTAGAGGTTTCATTTTGATTTCCAGCAAGGAAGTCTAGAAGTATTTCACCCTCTCCCTAAAGGTAACTTGTGTTACCTTCTATGATGGTCTAGAGGTTCAGCTTTAACCCTAGCACTACAATTTTCCATATCAGGAACATTCTAAAAGACACAAATATAAGAGTTTATGAAAATAGTCCTATAAAAACGTGTATTTCTCATATAGGATAATGCTTTGTAAGTTTTAGATTCCTATTACTAGATTCTTCATTAGTATGGTGCACAATAATGTTCATTATTTCAGGAGTTATAAACTTTTCGAAAGATTCTGATGCATTAGAGGTCAAACCTTCATGAAAACTCATTATATTCTGTACTGATCGGACTTGCCTTGGAGGTACATTCCCTACCGCTTTTTGCTATAACAGCGATTTAAAAATAGACATGTGCTGCGAACTTCAGTCATTTTCAATTTCTCTGTGATATTCAGTGTCACTGTCGTATGTTACAACTTTATCATCTTCTTCTGGATCACTTGCATCATCTACTCTATCTTCATTTACCATAGCTGTCACTTCTATTTCTGTGAGAAAACTCTGAGACATTTTGACACTGATTATTACGAGACATTTTACACAACTAGTTTCTAACTGTTCCAGTTTGAATAACAAGACAGTTATTATTTTAAAAGCAACAATGAAAACATAATTAGAATTAAATTTTTATACCTAGCGATACCAACAATCAAACAATGTATCTTAATCTGATTATTGAGAAATACTTTTAGATAGAAAAGTTGTCACACCCATGTCTGGGGGGTGGGGGGACAAAAATTGCCCACACTATAAATAAAGATTATAGACAGATTTAAATAATTCATAAAAATTATAAATCCATGTTATTATGTACTTGAGATATTAATTTACAACTACCTAAAATCTTCCTTCTTCAGTTCAATAATTACATAACTTATATTACACAAATAAAACCAATATTGCAGACAGTTTTTGTCCTCCCCCCCTCCTTAGCAGTGCTAGGGTTAATGAAATTCCAGCATTGATTTGCTACTCAAACATTAAGAACATAGGGCTTTCTTTTTAAACAAGTGAAAATAAATTAATTTTACTCTCCTCCCATGCTCACATTCCACTTGTGAGAAATGTTATCAAGTTTAGAAGAGTCATTAATGATAAATTCAGCACACATAGTGGTGGAAAAATGTGTTGCAACACATTAAATATTTATTGATATTGTATTTCACTGTATGAAATGGAAATTACTTTCTGATAATTACTTGATATCGTTAATAAACAAAGATACTATATGGTATATAAAACTTTTTAAAGTATATTTTGAAATAAATTGTTCTTTGTTCTAGTAGCTAGATCAATTTATTTCTTTTTATTTTAATTACATGTTTAATAGTGTTTGAAATACTTGTAACTGATTATAAGTTTGGTTTAAAATTAATTCAGGTAATGTCTCTTATTTATGCTATTATAAGGAATAAATAATATAAAATATATACGTAAAAGGCAGGATGAAGGAACACCATTAATATTTATTTAGACCTTTCAATGGTCAAATCATGGTTTTTTCATCATATTGGAGTAGAAAATATTACATTTTGCACCTATTATACACTGATTTCTTCATGTCATATCCTTCTGATAGTTTCTCAAAGCTCAGAAATGCTGAAGGGTTTCTGCTGTGATACAGGACTTTTAATTATTTTCAAAAAATTCTCTATTGGATTAAGATCGAGTTGTTTCCTGACTGTTTCAATACACATACTGTATATAGTGTGTTAGGGGATTGAATGTACAAATTTCCTATAATGACAGATTACTGTACGGCAAATTAAAAATTACATGTAAACTTTCGGCAATATTCAACGGTTAATGTCCAAATGCAATGTTTATTAATCTAACCGTCGTGCAATCCAGCAACAGTGTACATTCACAGCCTTGTTTACAGATGGTACTTACCACTGGGGTACTGAACTGAAATCAAACACAACGAAGTAGAGATGCAGTGTCTGTTTAGAATCGAGTTGAATGATGGAACAAGTGACATTGTAAACTTGACGGAGTTCTTATATTCGTTTCAGAACAAAGTAACAAAATTACAGATGTACTAAGATCGTGCACGTTTCGTGTTAAGTGCAATTATATCTCTATCAAATATGGAGGTATTTCATGAATTTAATCATTAGACTGATACTTACAAGTTTACAGTACATGTTGAAACTGTCCACCATTGGCATGTATGCAGGGTTCACATCTTTTTAACCAATTCTCACTCACTATTGTCAGGAGTTCTTCATTCTGCTGAATCTCTTTCGCTGCAGCAAATACATATCCTTAAGAAGTTGAAGATCAGTGATTTCCTCACGTTACACTATCGCCTTCGTATGGCCCCATAAATAAAAATCTAACGGATTAACGTCAGGCGATCTTGCCGATCAGTTTATTGGTCCAAATCGACTTATCCACTGATGACGAAATGTACGGTTAAAATATTGCACACTTACTGTTTGTGAGTAGACACCCCGTCATGCAAGAACCACATGTTACATCTTTTTTGAAGAGGCACGTCATCCAAAAGATCAGGCAAGAAGTTTAGCAAAAAGTGCCTGTACCGGATTCCCATCAACTGTGGAGGTAATATGAATGGTCATATTAATTTGTTTCCTGTAATTCTAGCCAGACATTAAGCAATAATTTGTGTTGAAAGTGGTGTTGTTCCACAGTATGCGGATTTCCGTCAGTCTAAGTATGATTGTTATGGAAGTTAATAATACCTTCACATGTAAAATATGACTCATCAGTAACTAATACCTGTGATGTAAACTGAGGATTAAATTAGCACTGTTGCAATAACCAGTTACAAAACGCAACTCTTGGTTGATAATCGTTTAAGCCAAGGTACTGAACACGTTGGAAATGGTATGGACGAAGTATCTACTCCTGCAAGGTCCTATGAACTGTCCAATTTGACACTCCAATACCACGTGCAATACCTTGTATGCTTGCACTCAGATCCTCATCCACTATTCGCAAAATAGCTTCTGCCTCCAAAACTTCATCTGATCACTGTGGTCCCCGGTTTTCTAGCCTTGAAACTACACTTCCTGTATCTCGTACCCTCTGAGCCACCGTGGTAAAAGATCTCGGGTTTGGAACATGTCTGTCTTATACAAATGTGTTTTTCGCAACTGCAATCAGCTATCCCATATCAAAGTAACATATTAAGATACTTTTGATGTTGAAAAAGCCATAATCTGAACCACTGATTATAATCTGCAATAGTTATTACCATCTCGTACTTGCACTTCTCTTGTTGTTAGTTACATGGAACATACAGATAATAAGATCTGAACATTAACTTGAGAATAAATGGTTCACTTTATGCAAGAGACAGACATAAATAGTTCATATTTTTAATATCTATCGCGACATTCATAGTGAACCTTAAATTTTTATAGAGATATGAAAACATCGGCAACAAAACTTGCCACACAATTTACTTTTTATTGGTTGAACTATGCGTTGTGGAAAAATATTTCATTGATTCTACTTCATACAAAGAACCTCCTGTTAAAATGTTTGCACTCATGCCGCTAACACCCTGTATATTTTGATTTAAACATTACTCCACCTGAATATAAAGGTAACTTACGTAATATTTCTTGGAAATTAATATAAATATACAGTATAAAACCTTCGTATTCAGCACGCAAATAACAGGCAATACCAAAACAACGGCACTTTTGGCTACGCCAAAAAAAAAGTTATTCATGCAAAAGGGAAGGGCCGGACGAAGATGTGAGTGGTTTTCGTGGATCGCACATGTTGCATATTGTGTTTACTCTTTACATTGTTCACGCGTGAAAACATAGACAGAAACCCCCATTATGTCTTTACATTTTCATGCATGAAAACATAGATAGAAAATCCCATTGTCTCCCTGGGGTAGATCGGGTAGTGTCGGTAAATTGCCGTTTGGATCTTGCAAACAATGCACACTTTAAATCTACCACTTGAACTGGCACGTTTCGAGGGGGCGTTGGATGATTCTAAATAGGAAAGTGTGGTATTCTTTGTGCCTCCAGTGCATGAGGAACATCCTCACACTGAAGCAAAAGCTTGGAATTATTCGAGAAAATGGACGGAGGAGTTAGTAGATCCAAATTCATGAACGAATATAAAGTTGGAAGTTCAACTTTGTACGATATAAAGAAACAAGGCAGTCAACTCCGACGATTCATTCATAAGTAACACTGTATCTACGAAAGTTACAGAAAATCTGAAAAATTTACATCAGTCCCACTATGAAGAAATAGATCGTTTTCTGTACGAATGATTCGCAATTAAAAGATCTGAGAGACTGTGCATTTCTGGGTTGATGATACAAGAAAAAAAACAAGGAATTGCACCATAAAATGAAACTGCAAGGTTAATGTGAATTTTCCGTTGAATGGCTTAACACATTCAAAGAGAGACATGAAATCCGAAAACTAGACGTGTCTGGTGAACAAAGAAATGCCAACGAAGTGTCCACGGATCAGTTTATTAATCAGTTCCAGAAAATTGTGTCTGAGAGTAATGTTAGTGCGGAACAAATATATAATGCAGACGAGACTGGTTGGAGGTGTCTTCCTACAAGAACACTGGTGTGTGTAACGAAAACCTCGCCTAAGGGCTTCAAACAAAACAAAAATCGTTCAGTGAATATTTGAACCGAAAATTAGTGTACTTTTGTGTTAAGTGATGTGTTTTAATAAAGAAAATCCACACTTTTTTTGTTATTTATTTATGATAAAATGGCTGAGAAATAAGCATCATATGGCTGCAGTTTCAATGGGTTGGAATTATAAAATACGGACAGGTAATTTGTTAAAATACTTATTCAATTATCCGGCAAAATCTCGTAACTGGAACTTGCCTGGTCTATTGGTGCTGGTTAAGAGTGATTCTACTGTACATGAAAATAAATACTAAATTCTTACCTCTTTTGACTGTGGCATGATAGAGTAATCTTCGTTGTCTTGGCACTTACCATGCTGGTCATTGGATCTAAGGTTCACAGGTTCCAACTCCTTTGATGGATTTCGAAGGACGATTAAACTTTTAGACTGACTTCCTTCAGGAGGCATGCAAAGCTGGAAGGACTGTGTCATACATTCGTGGCTATAAGGAAAAACAAATTCAGTCAAAATTCAAATTCATTGGTGATTTCTCACACGAATATCTGTGCTGAATAGCCACAGCAGACGAAAGTGTCAGTACATACAATAATACAACCATTACTGCTACCACATGTTACAGGGTTATTTTCAGAACTGCTGTTCTTGGTATCTCTATTCCCATTGTTTCATAGAATCTTAATATGTACATCTGCATGAACTGTTACCTCCAGGAGACTTAACTGTCTCATGCCGGCATTTCTGATACACCTCCACTCCATTTGAGCTTGAGGATGCTTCACAGTCTTACAAAAGTTTTTCCTTCGGATATGTGGGGCTGAATTTGGATTCATCTGAGGTCATAGTATTCCATATAATATCTGTCTATGTGATATGTTCATTAGTCTATTCTAAAATAGCTACGGAACAACTGTGGTTTCAAGATGACGGCCGGTAAAAGCGCATGTTTCTGTTGCTGAGGGGAAAACAGTTATATTTTGTCAAAAAACGCGAATCAGTGTAAAACTTGTGCGGAGTATCAACGAGAAATTGAAAGAATATCTTCAGAACTAAAATCAGCATGGAAAATTGTGCATATACTGCAAGAAAGTGCAAAAGAAAGTACCGGTCATTACGCAACTGTAGCCACGCCTATGCCTAGGCCTAATTTTGCTGAATCATGGTATCCAGTAAAGATACGCCGTGGGAATACACCTCGTAAAATTGTTCAACAGAACTTCACCGCTAGAAACAGATATTCTCCTCTGCTTTTTCAAGAAGATACAAGAGGGAAGAAAGAAGATATCATCAGAGCGCCAATGGAAGTTAATCACTCTAAAAAGAACAATAGGCCTAAGAGTACAAATACGAATGTGACACGAAAACCCCACAAAATCCTCGTTATCGGAGACAGTCATGCTAGAGGATGTGCTTTAAACTTATCCACGCATATCAAGAAAGAAGATACTGAAGTGTCCGGAATTGTTAAGCCTGGAATGGGTCTGGAAACCATTACCGTAAAATGAGGTGAAGTTGACCACAGGGGTGAAGTTGACCAAAACTCCCGAATAAGTTTCAGAGGCCATTAATGCCCAGAAGTAAAATTTCTAATTTTTTCAAAAAATGGTATTTTATATGTTGTACTTCTCTTTTCATATTTGACACATTGACAAAATTTAAAAATATGTTTCGTTTCAACTAGAATATTTTATTTAAGTCTACAATATTTAACATTTTTTATACATGGGATAAACTTTAAAGCTGCAGGTGACTCCAAAGAGGATATTATCACACAACCATTGATTTCAGCATCTTTGAGCATCTCTGAACACACACATAATTTGGTTTCCTATCCTGAATTACTTAGTAGTCTACTGGAGGGAAAAATAAAAAAAAAGGGAAATTTACATGTTTCTTGGGGTGAAGTTGACCACACTGTAGGAATTCACTGCATTTGTTATAGTACTGAGTATAGATACAATTTTGAGGTTAGAAAGTTATTTTTTTGCCCTTTTTTGTAGTCTCAAGACAGTGTTAGTTGGAAATGCCTAGAAAGTATGTATCAGTTGGTAAACAGAACTGCCAATATAGTAAACAAGATTTAGAAGATGCTCTAAAAGACTATTTAGATGGGAAATTGAGCATGAAACGGGCATGTGAGAAGTACCATATTCCAAAGGGAACACTTTTCAATAGGGTGCATGGATTGAAAGGAAAATCGTATGGTGGTCCAACGGTTTTTTCAGCTGGTGAGGAAAATATAATGGTAAACTGCTTGCTGGCATGCGCATCTTGGGGTTTTCCCTTAAATACCCTTGATGTGAGGTTGTTTGCCAAGGAATATCTAGACAGAATAGGTAGGGAAGAAAAGAAATTTGTAAACAACATGCCTGGTGTTGAATGGGCTAAAAGCTTTTTGCAGCGACATTCTGAAAAATTGTCAGAGCGCCTGGCAAACAACATTAAAAGAGCAAGAGCAAACGTCAGTGAAGATGTAATTAGGGATTATCATGTAAATCTTTCTGACACAATAGAAGGGTTACCAGCAGAAAATGTTTTCAACTACGATGAAAGCAACTTGTCAGACGACCCAGGAAGAAGCAAGATGATTTTCAAGAGGGGTGTTAAGTATCCTGACAATGTTATAAATCATTCTAAGAGCTCCGTATCATTTATGATGTGTGTGTCAGCTGATGGAACTGCTCTTCCGCCATACGTGGTGTACAAATCAGCTCATTTATATGACACCTGGAGGGAAGGAGGACCAAAGGGAGCTCCATTTTGTACAAAACCATGCTGCAGTAGAGGGACACGTTACAATAGAACTTCGCATGGGTGGTTTGATACAATCACGTTTACAGATTGGTTCAAATCAATGTTCCTCCCACATGCTAGTCGTCTCCCTGGAAAGAAAGCCCTCATAGGTGATAATTTATCATCACACTTTAATGAGGAAGTGCTTCAGCTGTGTGAAAAGAACAATATTTTTTTTGTATGTCTTCCAGCCAATGCTACTCATCTATGCCAACCTCTAGATATCAGCTTTTTTGGACCATTAAAGAAAGCATGGAGGAAAATCCTAAACAGCTGGAAGAAATGTCACTCCAAGCACTCTGCTGTGGAAAAGAGCTTGTTTCCAAAGTTGTTTAAACAGTTGTTCAATGAAGTGCCAAATATGCACCAGAATATTATCAGTGGCTTTGAAGCCACAGGAATCCATCCTCTGAACTTAGATAAGCTCTTAAAAAGAATTCCCAGGAAAGAAACACTCACACCTTCGAAACACCCTGACACTCCTATGATGATAACAGAAACACTTGTAGAGTTTTTGAGCCAGCAGCGACATCCAGTGCAGACTTCATCAGGTTGTAATACAGAGAAGAAAGCCAGAAGACGACTGACATTGACTCCTGGTCAATCAGTTGCATCAGAGGACTCTCCTCTGAAGAATAATAGTGCCACTTCAATACCAGTATCCAAGCAATCAGGATCAGCTAGAAAGTTATTTGTTTCTCCTGGAAAGTCATTGACACTGACTTCCAACACAAGAAGAGCTGCCAAAACTGTTCAAAAAGAACCTCCACATTCTGCAACAGTGCCGAAAGAAAATGACTTTGTGTTGGTGAAATTCAAACAAACAAAAAGTGTCCTTTATTATGTGGGTCAAGTCATGGGGAAGATGAATGAAAGTGGTGACCTGGAAGTCAAATTCATGCGCCGTAGTAATAAGATTCCAGGTTCATTTCATTTCCCAAATGTGGAAGATATTTCTTTCGTAAAATTTGATGATGTAGTGAGAGTATTAAGTGAGGTTTCTGCTCCTAAAAGGCTAACCTCACGACAGAAATCATATTTTAATTTTGTGTTAGATGAGGACAATGTTCACTGAAATGTAAAAGTGGAACTGGCTTCGTAACACCTACTCACACACGGTACCGGTATTTTATTGTAATTATAAATTTGTTTAAAATTTTCTAATGTTTTTAATGTGTTTGAAGTCAATTATGGCACTTTTCTTAGAAATTGCTCTGTTAAAATTCAAATTTCAATAAAAATTACGTTTGATAAGGTATTATGTGTTGTGTATAGGTACTGGGTACTCTTTTCTTGGTGTTTTAATCACTGTGGTATAAAAGCAATGGTTAACCTTCATTTTCATAAGGTCACCTTCATCCCATGCCTTAAAGAACTTATTTCTACATGAAATACTTGTGTGTGGTCACCTTCACCCCAAGCGGGGAGAAGGTGACCAAATAATGTTTTTTTAAAATTAAGACTACTTGTAATAGCGAAAGTATGTTTGCTCTGATTAAATTCTATTCTTCAGATACGCACCTTTCTTTATATGCTTTTACAAAAAAAAATTAAAAAATAATCCTGAACGCCACAGTTATGCAAAGTTCAGAATTGGTCACCTTCACCCCGTTTTACGGTACTGCATCATTGAAAAGTGAAGTAGAACAAATGTCAAAGAAAGATGTCATAGTGATCTGGGGTGGAACTAATGACATTAGCAAGAACAGTACTGATAATGGACAAAGACATCTACTAGCCTTTGTAGAAAATAACAAACAAACCAATATCATCATAATGTCTGCCCCTCACAAGTATGATCTCAACGAAGCTTCATGTGTAAATAACGAAGTGACAAATTTCAACAGGAAACTTAAAAAGTGGGTGAAAATGTACGATCATGTTAACATTATACAGCCGGATTTAATTAGAGATCATTTTACAAGACATGATTTACATATGAACCACAATGGGAAAGAAGCTGCAGCGAAGGAAATAGCAATGGTCATTAAGGAGAAACTGAGTCAACAAAGAAACTGCATCACTCTCCCTTGAAAATGCAGTGAATCTCCACAAGAAAAGGAACTTAAGCAGAGACAACCACGTGATGCGTCATCAGAGAGAACTTCACGAGTGATTAAAGCACCAAGTCATCTCCAAGATTTTTTATGCATCAGCGGCACTCGAAGAAGAAAGCACAGGAACCTATCAGGGTAAGTAACTCTAGAACAATTACATCCAATATGAATAAGTCCCATAGTAAAGCAAATAAAGTTAATTCACTGTCAATAATGCATCAGAATTTTCAATGTCTTAGAAATAAAATTTATGAACTAGAAATATTCCTTAGTAATGAATTGCAGGAATTTGATATTTTGGCCTGCACAGAACATTGGTTAAGTCAAGAAGAAATAAATTCCCCTCATATCCAAAAATGTTAATCTTTCAGCTCATTTCTGTTGCACAACCTATAAAAAGGGAGGTACAGCGATGTTTGTAAAGAATCACCTATTACATAAAGAAAAAACTCAGACATATTATCTAAACCAAGAAAAATATTTCGAACATGTTGTATCTGTAATAAAAGGTAAAAATTTTAGCTTTACAGTAGTTTGTATCTATAGGTCACCAGATGGTTGCCTGAAAACATTCTTTGAAAACCTTGAAATAACACCTTGAAAAATAAAAACAAACCAATAATTGTGTGCGGTGATTTCAATGTAAACTTTTTACCTATTGACAAAACAGTATCTGAACTTAAATCACTAATAAACTCATATGATTTAATTGAGACTATAGATACACCAACTCGCATAACTCCTACATCCAAAACGTGTTTGGATCAAATAATTATTAAAAGAGACCGCTTTCCGTACACAGCAGAGAACTTAAACATAGGGATCTCAGACCACAATGCTGTCTTACTTCATATACAAGTAGATGTAAATCCGGAATTTAAAAGTAATAAAATGGTAAGCTATAAAAGGACATTTAATGAGGAGAATATAGATTATTTTAAACGAATGCTCGAGAAGGAAAACTGGTTTGATGTAATCAATAAATCAGATATTGACGTGAAATCTGCAGAATTCATATCCACCATAACACATTATTTCAACATAGCATTTCCAGTCAAAAAAATTTCCACTGTATACAGTAAACCCAAACAATGGATAACAAAATTAATCGTTATATCTTGCAAAAGGAAAAGGGAACTGTATAGACTTTGTCAAACTTCAAGCAATGATAACATAAAGCAATACTACAAATCATATACCAATATACTAAAGAATGTTATCTATGAAGCAAAGTTAAAATTCATTAGGGACTCTGTTGCAAATGCCCAAAACAAGGGGAAGCTATTTGGGAAGTGGTACAAAGAGAGACAGGGAGAAACTTAGACAACAAAAACAATCAAATTACATTACTACACAATGATCAGACAATTAAAGATCCCTACGATGTTGCTGAATTATTCAACACATATTTTGCAGACTTAGCAAAAACAGAAACATCACATAGACACAGTCACAATCGACAATCACCACCAAACCATTTAAGAAACAATAATACTATCTTTCTAACTCCAGTACCTCAGGAGGAAATACTCAAAATAATGAAGAGTCTGAAAAATAGTCTGGCTTGTGGAATTGATGAATTACCAGATGTTATCATAAAAAGTTGTGCCTCTCTCTTGATAACTCCATTGGTTGATATATGTAACTCATCTTTGACTTCAGGTAAATTTCCTGAAAATGTTAAAGTAGCAAAAGTCCACCCAGTCTTCAAAAGGGTAAAAAACAATGCATTGAAAACTACAGACCTATTGCTCTGTTATCGGTATTTTCCAAAATCCTTGAAAAAAATGATGTACAACAGATTAGTACCCTTCCTGGAACGTAGTAACTTATTTTGTGCTTCACAATTTGGCTTCCATAAAGGTAAAGGAATTATTAATGTCATTCAGAACTTTACAGAATCCATTCTAAATGCTAGAGACAACAAAGAGCAAGTAGTAGGGCTTTTCTTGGATCTTAGTAAAGCGTTTGATATGGTTAATCAAAAAATACTAATTAGGAAACTACAGAATTTTGGTGTAAGGGGATTGGCAGGGGAATGGTTTACATCATACCCAAGTAACAGGAAGCAAATTGTAGAAATAGAATCAGTCAAATCAGGCATTACTTCAATAGAACATGGTGTACCTCAAGGATCGATTCTTGGTCCAATATTATTTCTTCTGTACATAAAAGTCCACACTTGTGGAGTAACGGTCAGTGCGTCTGGCTGCGAAACCAGGTGGCCCGGTCGGGGCAAGTTGCCTGGTTGAGGTTTTTTCCGGGATTTTCCCTCAACCCAATACGAGCAAATGCTAGGTAACTTTCGGTGCTGGACCCCGGACTCATTTCACCAGCTTCATCACTTTCATTTCATTCAGACGCTAAATAACCTAGATGTTGATACAGCGTCGTAAAATAACTCAATAAAATAAATAAAAAATTCTGTACATAAACGACCTTCCATTAACCATATGCCCAGCCAAAATAGTATTAATAATTGATTAAATGGCAATCTTACTCGTGTTAATTGTGTAAGCATATGCGGCTTACAGCTGTTTCAGTGCTTCTTCACACCATCCTCAAAGCCTACTAGATCTCGGCGTCATATCGAACTTCGCTGCCTGTTGTGTGGGTGCGTTCGATTGTTGAAAAGTGTTGAAATGTGGTGTCAAATAGTGTGTGTTCTGAAATTGATCTGTGTCTTGAGCAACATGGATTATCAAGACAACTCTACAAGTCAACTGGTACACAAATACAGGTCAGCGCGCATCAAGACTATCAAAGCCTCACACATCAGATTCAACCACGCATGTTTAAACCAACAGATCACACCAAAATACGCACAAATACACATAAAAAACACCTCACACATAGCTAAAAAAACCAAAACCCAAGCACAGAAATTACACATACCGGTACGTAACAACATCAAACACCTACATTACATGAAAAACAAACATAACACAAACGCATACAAAACATATCTACATCTAGCACACATCACTCACCATACAGAACTAGAAGAAATTATAACACGCACCAACGAAATAAAATCCAACATCAGCCACAAAATAAAGAAACGACACAATACCAAAATAGCAAAACTAAAAACACAACAAACAAAAACACACAAATCAGAACACAAATTCTACCCAAAAATACACAACACAACAAACATAAACTTCAACCACAACGAAACCATTCTATTGGAAAAAGGATTAAAACATAACATACCACACACTAACACAGGACCAAAACAAAAGACACAAACAATCATCAACACGGAAACAGCAATACAAAACACAAAAATAGAACACCAAGAATACATCAGACAAGACATCATAAGACACATAAACAAAATACACGAACCCAACACAAACAAAAGAGAATATATAACAATAAAACACTAAAAGCAAAACAACAACATAACCTCATTTTCACCAAAGCAGACAAAGGCAATTGTACAGTAATACTACACAAACAAGACCTACACAACAAAATAGAAACATACATTAAACAAAACAACATCACAGAACTTGAAAATGATCCCACCACACAATACCATAACACACTAAAAAACACAATCAACAAAAGCAAACACGTAATACCGCACAACATGAAACAACAACTCAAACCTATCAAACCAGCAGCACATAAACTCAATGCACTACCCAAGATACATGAAGAAAACATACCAATCAGACCTCTAATAAACTACAAACAGGCACCAGCACACAAACTAGCCACACACATGGACAAAATCATCAGAAACAACATAAAATTCAGAAAATAGACAACAATAAAAAACACTATAGACCTAGTAAACAAAAAAAAAACAAAACAACAACACATTCCACACAGTGCAACACTAGCATCATTCGATATCACTAACTTATACACTAACATACCGATACAAGACACATTACAGATACTAAAACAAATGCTCATAGACAAAAACACACCACAAGAACACATCGAAGAAATCATCCAAATCACAGACATCATAACAAAGCAAAATTATTTCACACACAACAACAAATACTACACCCAAACAGAAGGATTGCCAATGGGATCACCCATATCTAGCATACTAGCAGAGATATTTTTATACAACCTAGAACAAACATACATATTCAACAATGAACACAACAAATATGCAGACAACAGAATATACTGGCACAGATACGTAGATGACATACTCATACTATACAAAGGAAACAAACGACAAATACACAAACTACACCAATACATAAACAAAATACACCCAAAACTCCAATACACACTGGAACTCGAAAACATTAACGCCATAAATTTCCTAGACATCACCATAGCAAAAGTTGACAACAAACACACCTTCAAAATATACAGAAAACCAACCACCACCACCACACACATACACAACACATCTAATCACCCCACATAACACAAACATGCTGCATTCAGGATAATGGTAGACAGATTACTCAACATACCCATGACCCAACAACACTACAATGAAGAAGTGAACACAATCAAATACATAGCACAACCCAAACATAATAGACAACTTCATAAGGAAGACAAAACAAAAAATCAACAAACACAAGAACACAAGAAATACATCACACTAACATACGAAAACAAAAACACACACAAGATCGCATCCTCATTCAGAAAACAAAAATACAACAGAACAGAAAACACACTACAAAGACATCTCAACACACAAACAACACAAACAAATAAATACAACCACACAGGCGTATACAAACTCATATGCAATAGTTGCGACAGTTTCTACATTGGACAGACAGGCAGATCATTCCAAACTCGATACAAAGAACACATTAAAGCAATAACCAGAGGACACAATACATCACCATGTGCCGAACATATTACTAATGCTAACCACACATACAATAACATAAATACAGACATGGAAATCCTACACATACAACCCAAAAACCAAAAACTCAACACACTAGAACAATATGAAATATACAGACACATTAAAACACACCCTGATCAAATTCTCAACACAGAGATAAATTTCAGAACACACACACTATTTGACACCATATTTCAACACTTTTCAACAATCGAACGCACCCACACAACAGGCAGCAAAGTTCGAGATGACCCCGAGATCTAGTAGGCTCTGAGGATGGTGTGAAGAAGCACCGAAACAGCTGTAAGCCGCACATGCTTACAAAATTAACACGAGTAAGATCGCCATTTAATCAATTTATATTCAAGTGTTAAAAGTAGTGTACGGAAGATTCAACATGGAAAACAGTATTATTTGCAGATGACACAAACATTGTACTACATGACTACAGGAATACTGACTTGCAACAAAAAATTAACGAAACTTCCAAAACACTTGAGCAATGGTTAACAGATAATAAGCTCAGATGAAATGCAAATAAAACAGTATTTATGAATTTCAATCAACAACGGTTGCAAGACCCTGTACAGATTACACTTAACAGCACCATAATTAAAGAAGTTAAAAATACAAAATTTCTAGGTATCTGGGTTGATACAGACCTGACATGGGAAAGCCACATTCAGTTCTTAACAGAAAAAATATGAATACGTCATCCAACATCGTAAGATGAAGTTTACAGAAAAAATATCTCGACTATGCTATGTATTCCTAGTCCTTTAAAAAATATCACCCATTGAGCTACTATTGTCCGTTTCTTTTGGCTATGTAGGTACATTCAGTCATATCATATGGTATCATATTCTGGGGATCATCATCAAAATCTTCTCTTATACTTAAACTACAAAAACGAATAATTAAAATTATGAAGCAAGTATCCATTCGCACAGAAAGTAAAGGACTTTTCAAGGAACTGAAATTTTTATCGGTACCCTGTGTTTATATCCTAGAAACGGTATGCTTTATTCATAAAAATTTTAATTCCTTTAAAACAAACTCAGAATATCACGAGCACAATACTAGGGCACCCAATAATATACATTTGAATTATCACAGACTTGCAAAAACTCTCAATACCCCTACACATACTGGCAGTAATTAGATAATAAATTTCCCCATCATGCCAAGGCACATAACAATAGTATGTTTAAGAAATCTGTCAAAAATGTATTACTGACACACAGCCAATGTGCACAAAGGAATATTTAAATATAAAGTTTTAAATTTTAACCATTTATTCTTGTGAGTACTACCCTTCTGTTCTCTCTTGTTTCATGTGCCTGGAGACACTACTGGAAGAGACGCAGCATCAAGACTCAGAAGAAAGAAAATCAATTGCCTGCTAGTGTGTGATTACAAAATAATTAATTGTTCATCTCTTAAAATAAACTAAGCATCTTATTTACAAGTAACTATTCTAGTGTGTTATGCATTACTGACTGAATTAGTAGTATTAGTAGTACGTTATTTGCTTAGTGATTAAATACATTATATTCTAAGTAACTGGTAGGCTATTCTATTAAATAACCATGTGACATGTTACCATAGATTAAGATGACTGTAAAATTATTGTATCATTGTTAGATTAATGTACACTGATGATACCATGAATAATTGTATTCCAACATTTAATAAAATATCTATCTATGTATATTGATCTATCTGTCTGTCTATTACGCACGGTAGAGCAATGTCGATAGTCGACGTTACTCGCTGGCCACTAGCAAGACCGACTCCAATACTCAGACCAGAGCCATGGATAAATATATAATATATTTATCCATGCCAGAGCATTTAGAATAGAAAGTGTGGTAACTCGGCAAGGATCTAATGGGACTTTTAAACACCCTACTGTCGCCACGGCAACTGAGCGAAACATTGGCGTGGCGATCGTTCTAAAATTGCAGTTTTCCTCTTAATAGTATGGACAGAGCAGGTAGAACTCGTTCTGCTGTGGAATTAAGAAGATATTTCTTGTGGTGTTCGGGTGATTTTTATTGTGCCATTATGTGAGCGAGTAGTAATAAGCCTAATTGTTTTGTTCTTGATGTAAATCCAATTATACTGTATAATTTGTAAGGAAGAGACGTTTCTATTATCCATCCATAGACTAGACTATTTTTCAGAAGTAATGTAGAGCAATTCCACGAACACAGAAAACTGTATGCTCGTTCTTATATATGTGATATCCATTTTTCTGCGGTTTTGATTGTTTTTTTTTTAATTATGATTTATTTAACGACGCTTGCAACTGCAGAGGTTATATCAGCTTCGCTGGTGTGTCGGAATTTTGTCCCACAGGAGTTTTTTTTACACGCCAGTAAATCTACTGACATGAGCCTGTCGCATTTAAACACACTTGAATGCCATCGATCTCGGCCGGGATCGAACCCGCAACCTCGAGCATATAAAGCCAGCGCTAAACCAACTGCGCTACCGAGGGCGACTTTCGATTGTAAGAGCCGATAAATTTATTATTGCCACTGAAGATGTAGGACTTCCACGCAAGAACTGGCGACCAAAACCGAATGTCATAACACATATTTTCCCAAACTTGCCTCGATATCTTAAAAAAAAGAAATGAAGAGAAAATATCCAGCGAAGAGGACATCAATCCTTTCTAATAACAATGTACCCTTACCAAATACCATCTGGCTATGACCAATTCCATTGACGCTAAATAACCCAGCAGTTGATACAGCATCGTTAAATCTGCGGTGCTTGGGAAAAGTGACATAAGTCAGTTTTCATAAACCTTTTTTTGATAATTTATTGACAACTTACACTGGTTTATGTCGATTTGATTTTTTTTCTGTATGAATTATTGTAATGGAAGGAATACCTATATATTTTTTTTTCCAAGCGAACAGATGTTCCGTAAGTTGTCAATAAATTATGAAAAAAGGTTTGTGGAAACTGACTTCTGTCACTTTTCCCGAACACTACAGAAATATCCGAGTAAAAAATAATTGGATGTGACACGCGAAAATCAGAAGAACACCTTATCTAATCATGCGCTTATATGCATTTATGTGCCATTACTCCACACCTGAATGCCCAAAATTATGTCTAGTTACATTGACCGCAATTCCTTCCAGTGAATGAACTCCAGACCAGCATTTCAGCTGTTTAGTGTGAGTTTTTCAAAATCGATACATTTTTTAGAGTCATAAACTATGGTGGGTTCGGGGAAAGTGAAAATACAAAAGAATTCAAAGGTGAATGAACGACCTTGCAGATACGCTGAACTCAAAGACTCCCTCGTCTGCCCTGTACAAAGGATTCTAGCATTACACGAGTTTAGAAAATATATGACATGTAATTGACAATACTAAGAACACGCTTGCCTAAGAAAGAACCCTTGAATTATTTAGAGACAATTCAGAGCACTAGAAAAATATATTAATTCTTGTGGGATAGCAAATTTAAATATATTCTGACAGAAAAAAAAATTAACTAGGATCCTCTAGAGCGACATTTTGGAATTAGAAAATGATTATCATGTGATGATTACCATAGACTTTCTACATCTGAACATTTTTCAATCTATGTGCCGGTTAAAAAATGTGCTGTATTAAAGTGCTAATTGTGAACTCCTAATTAAATCTAAGCACCTAGCTTCTACTTCATTAAATATGCATGTTTAATTATTAATTATTTTATTTTTAATAATAGCACTTTTGTCGTAATTAACGTAAAAGTTAGTTCGGCAACAAAAGTGCTGTATAATTCTACTTTTCATCTAGGCTAGAACTTAACCCTTAAAAGCCTGAATTTTTTTCGTCAAGTTTTTCGTTTATTTCGTTATAGATTAATTAAATGGATGAAATTGAACACAACATTGCTTTTGTTTTCTATTGTTGAAGTAAGCATGTGGAATTACAGGATGTTACCATATGGTAACGCTAGGTCATTATGTTGTCAAATCTTAAAGAATGAGTTGTTGCCTTATAACGACATCTTTCAAGCAATGTATTAAACTTAACTGAACTTTAGCATACAAATAATATATTCATCACTCATTCAGTGTTCTGCCCAAGGTCAGATCTTTCACTACAAACCCAGCATTCTCCAATGTTTCCTATCGTCTGCCTTCCTGTTTGTCTTTTCATATGATCCATATATCTTCATGTCGTCTATCATCTGATATCTTCTTCTGCTCCGAATTCTTCACCATTCACACTCCCATTCACCATTCCTTCCAGTGCATCCTTCAGTAGGCAGTATGTTCTCAGCCAGTGACCCAACCAATTCCTTTTCCTCTTCCTAATCAGTTTCAGCATCATTCTTTCTTCACCCACTCTTTCCAACATGGCTTCATTTCTTATTATCTGTCCACTTAACACGTTCCATTCTTCTCCTTATTCACATTTCAAATGCATCTATTCGTTTCTCTTCACTTCGTCGTAATGTCCACGTTTCTGCCCCACACAATACCACACTCCATACAAATAATACAGAAAATACAAAAATAAGAAAATTACTTTCACAATACCTGAACAAATATACATAATAGAATTGTATTATTGTCGCAATATACTGGTATGAACAAAACACATTTTCGTAACATAACGTTTTACATTAATTTTTGTGTGTGATTTTCACATATTTCGGCAGTAAGGTAAAACATTTCTTATATGTCAAAAAACATGGGCTGCAGAGACCTACATCAAATTTTGAGAAAGCTGTATGCCAGAAGAGCATTTTCATTAGCACATCCGTGTATCAGAATCACTAATGTTCCATTCCATCGTATCTTATATAATCAAATGTTCTGCGAGTAACGTCCAGAAAGTAAACTGCATACCCTATACATTGAACCATTAAGATCCCTCATAATCCGGAATAAGTGTTCACAGCCACATGCTTGAACCCATATTTTACATCTGAAATTAAATTGAGTATGTATCAGAATTTTTTTTTTTTTTTTTTTTGAGTGAAGAAGAAGTTCGTAATTTTTTTAAGATATGTGATCATCTCATTGTACTTACCTATCTCTGTCTTTTGGAAAATGAAATAAGCTTATATTTTGACTTATGTTCCTTTTATTATTGCAACAAAATTTCACAGCGCAAATACCACCTCGTGTTGTTGTTTTCTGAGTATCCATTTTCTTTGAGATTGCTGCCACTGAATACCTGTGATCAGAGATAATCGGGAAATAATGTAGCTTAGGTTAATTTCGTTTCATTATTAGACAGCAGTGAGTAAGAATACAAAGGTTGTATGTCAATGAAAAACAAATGTTGTGAAGTGGCGAAATGGGTTTTATCTTGTCACAATGCTCTGTAGTTTTTATGAAGAGTGTTTTTGTAGTTATTTAACGACGCTGTTTCAACTACTAGGTTTTTTTTAGCATCGATGGGATTGGTGATAGCGAGGTGGCATTTGACAAGACGAGGACAAGAATTCGCCATTTATTACCTGAATTCGCGTTGCAGTACGGAAACCTCAGAAAAAACCCAACAAGGTAATCAGTCCAAGCGGGGATCGAACCCACGCCCAAGCGCAACTCCGAATTTAACGGTTTCAGTTTGCGATGAAGAGTAAGTTACACCAAGACAAATCAGGCCGTACCAATAACACACACTTTTTTTACATTCTTTTTGTACATACAATCTTTGTGCTCTTAGCCATTATCATTATCTATCATTAATATTATGTCGCTAGGAAGTCAAAATACTTATTGTTGACGTTCATGTTCGCACTTCACCGTAACGGACGCCATGATGTACTACGTTGTACTTGGATCAATTCTACCAACATAAGCCTCAAACAGTGACTTGAACGTTAGCGTCAATTAGTGAATATTTTCATGATGATTGCATACGGAAGTAATTATTATTATGGTTATATTGCCATTCCTTTGCCTTATGTCTTTCAAATTGCTAAAAGATGAGTAATGTAATGTTTTCAGTTAATATTAAATTATGCCAGCACTGTCGTACATGCAGATCCATCTGTGGAGGTTTCAGATAATACACCCGGTTTTGTGACATGCGCACTCAGAATTTGTTCCCACGAAATAGCTTATGTGTCCTTACTGTATGTTCTCTATACTGTGCACAGTCTAATATATACAGTCGCGCAACTTCAACACTTTTTTTGCCAACATTCACGACACTAGCGCTCAAGCGGCAGGCAAGGCACTGGTCATAGGGTTGATACAGCCAGCACGTGCTTTAAAGGTATGCGAGATGTTATAATAACGTTTTAATCATGCGTCGGAATAAAGGCAATGTGTGCAATGACGAAAATTGCAGTAACAACAAGTTTAAATCTCCGAATTTGTTGTTCTTCAGATTCCCTAAAGACCAAGAGAAAATCATAACTCAGTCATAACCTATAATCCACGCTGTAGGTAGCCTACGTATTGTGTTCTATAAAACATTTATTAGTTATCAGTTACCTATTTGTATGTCAGGAAGGAGAGTTTAAATAAAAACAAACTAAATACCTGTTACAGTATATTATTGTTTTGCAGAGATCATATGTAAATGTGTAACCATTCCGATTTTGGATAATGTATGCAAGTAATTCCATAATTTTTGTATTCGTGTTTTTTTCTTTATATTTTTCAAAAGTTGAATATCATATTGCATTCAAGTAGGGATTATGGTGTTATTTTTTTCAAGAATTCATGGCGTATTATAATCCTTATGCAAAACATTCACTTCTTGAATAAATCCAGATTGTGTCGATAAATTTCTGATGTGTTGGTGTAGATTCGTGTGGCAGACGTATTATGTTCTCAAGAAATAAAAGGGCCTTTTTAAATTTAATATAAAAAGCAATCTTTCTGTAATAATTTGCATGACTGTTATTGGTGTTGATTTTACATTACCAGTGATTATTTGAGCCGTTCAGAGCAGAAGTGGTATAAGTCAAAATTAGGTAATGAGGTTTAAAGTAAAAATTCTGTGAAATACAGCGCAAAGTAGCAATTAATATATCCTTCGTGCTATTCACTGACTACTAATAGTTTAAATAAATTCAATATTAACTGCTACTTTGCGCTGTATTTTACAGAATGTTTACTTTAACCCTCATTAACCATTTTTTACTTACACCACTTCTGCTCTGAAAATAAAATTAGGCCTACATTTTCTGAGTTAATTGAAGTTACAATTTTTTTCGACAAAGTTGTGTATTCATTTGTTCTCACCTACGTCATAATAACAGTAAGTGCATGTAAATTACGTATTATATAGGTAGGGTAAGTTAAAATTAAGCTTATTTGTGAAAACTGTAAATATAATGTAAAATGCGGTAAACTTTCCATAAAAATTTAAACCATAATATCAGCACTAATAGCGACTCAAAATAATAATAACAAAATGAAAAAATAATTAACTTCATAAATCAATGTCTGTCAAATTAAGGTTTAAATCTTCCCCTTTTTTATTTTTAAGTTTTCCTCAGCGGCCGAGTTTACCCCAATTTGCGGTATGGAAAATAGTTAATTTCTCAGGAAATAGGGAGAGGAGTTCACCACGCGATGTACCCTACGAGATATGCCCTACAATTTTGACTCTTCTCACAGGAAATATAGAGTTCCAATGGTTTATAAATATATTTAGGAATGAATTGAATTAACCGTCCACGTACAAACAATTATATTATTTCAAACCATGATACGTGATCAGGGCCATGATTCAGTTGTAAGGAGCAGAAAGAATTACGTTTATTCCCAGCTTCTGAAACTTGTAGATTAACTGCGTGTGAAATTCTTTCAGGATTCTAAGGTAGAATTAGTAAGAACCATATACACTTACTGTATAGCATAAAAATATAAAATAAATTACACAACACCCGTTTTCTGATGTGTAATCATATGTCCTGTGCACACTTTTAACTTGCCTGCCGCTAGAGGGCTACTGTCGCGCCAGCTGTCAAATGTTGGCATATTTTATAATAAGAAAGAAGTGCGCACAAACGTGCAATTTAGTTTGGTATGATTACTTCTCTTTACTATATTCCACCAGTGACTTCGTTCTATTCACACATTTACTAAAATGATATTTTGGACACACTTCGTTGCACAGTTTGCACACGCATTCGGGGGAAGGTTCGTGGTACTCTGATCTTCTGCACAGTTTGTGGTGAAAACCGTGAACTGCTAGCCTTGTTATGGCGCTTCGTAATTTGTTGTTCGGCCCTGTCCAGTTGCGGTTGATCATCGCGTCCGTTCCATAGAATTCACTTTCTATTTCCGCCTTCTTCTCTTGCATGACCGTGCGTAGTCGAAGTTCTGCTGCGGTATTTTATACGTATGAGTTGCGTGACTGTATCTATTAGACTGTGATACTGTGCTCAGACCAACGAGTTAGATACTATAGAGAGGCTGAAGACGTCTGATAAGCGCTCCCTGCGGAGGCCAACAGTACTATGGATCGTTCCCTAAAAAACATGGCGGTCTATAGCACCGCCAGCCTCCGCAAGGAGTGCTTATCAAAGGTACACTGCAACGAGTTGGTATATGTATTATATTTTTCAGATACATCAATATTTAATTTAAACATTTCGCTATAGGTTTTGTAAAAAGCTGATTTATAAATGAAAAAGTAATAATTAAGACTTAAAAATTTCCAAAAATGTCTCATTCCCTCGGATTTAAATGAAATGTATCGTAAATCATAATATTCGTTGCTGGATAATTAAACCCTCTCAATACAGGTACCATTGCCGCAGAGAATTATAAGATAAGACGGACTGAGCATAAGCGAAATATCTGTATTAATAAGTTTGTACTATCAAGAGTTTAGTATTTATTGTGTTTATAGGGACTAATCCAATTTTCTTTTTATTAATGCGTAGGGCTCTTTTTGTTAACAAAGAGGAAAGTTAGCACTTGCATCACACACAATTTGTCATTATTGTTCAAAATAATGTAAGAACAGTTTTATCCTGCAAAAACCTCAGCTTAGTTGCGAGACACGTGTGAGATCAATGTTTGTTTCAAATTATATTAGAGTACACGATGTCTCCATCACGCGACAATATTTGTTTCAAATTATATTAGAGAACACGATGTCTCCAACACGCGAAAAGAAGTGTAGCTACTGTAGCTGTGGCTCCTTTTGTTTCTGATAACAATGTTAATCGTAAGTATCTTAACCTTTCAATAAATGTGGTGAGTTATGATCATGAGTAACTTTCTATTAGTGTTATTATTTAATTATTATGTTGCATGCTAAGAGGTTATTTGTAGTTTTAATAATTGCAGTTTTCAAAAGCTCTCTGTGTTAATTCCAATTTCAAACGAATTTTTCTCAATAACTTAATTACTGCATTTTTTTTTTTTTAATTTTCGCCGCTACCTTTCCTATATTTTACTACTATTAGTTACATACGTCGTCTCTCTTGAAATCACCTGGTGAGCACTGAATTACATGATTTCATATTAGGTTAGATTAGCTGTAAGGTAATTAAATTTGTGACGAAGTTAAAAAATTATTTATTTTTCTTCTGCCGAATACATTCATCCGTCTTTAGGTGCTTTGCTTTGGTTGCATCGAGTATAGCTTGTCATTTAATATCTGGGCTATATTTAGTGAAACTAATAAAAACAGGCCTACAGCTGTTATAAAACGTGAAGTTTTGTGTGTATTTTACTTTTTACTTATTAACATAGTCTTAATATGTAACTCAATTCACAATAATACTAACTTCATCACAGTCATTTCCTACACAACATCCGAGCCACGCCCCTTTGTTTTGACTAACCGAAACGTGGCGGACCAATGTTCAATTGTCTTCAACTTTCTGAGGTCTTTGGCCTCTCTATAGTATCTAGCTCGTTGGCTCAGACCTTAGTGCAAGTATCGATAGTGGCCAAAATGGCGCCGCTAGAGATCCATGCATCTTTAACACGTGGATTTGTTATGGATGGATGGATAGATAGATGGATGGATGGATGGACGGACGGACGGACGGACAGAGAGATAGATAGATAGAGTTATTTGTTCCATAATATTCTTACATTTGCTTTATAGCATATAATAAAGAACATGTCCAATTCTTACGTTTAACAATAAAATGCAATACATATAAAATGCAAATATGAAATATGTACAGAATTAATACCTTGATAACAATAATATTTTATACAATGTAATATGTTTACCATTTAATATTATTATAATATTTACACAGTACTGTGAAATGTCAAGAATTCATCTACAGAATAGAAAGTGTGAGATATTAAGTAATTTTTTAGTTTTGTCTTAAATAATGCAGGGTTTTGGCTATGATTCTTGATGTCTTCAGGAAGACTATTGAACAATTTTATCGCCATGTAACGTACTCCCCTTTGAAAGCATGATAAATTTGATGACGGCGTATGAAAATCATTCCTTCTGCGGGTATTTATAGTATGTATGGCTGAGTTAGTTGGAAAATTTTCTTTATTACATAAGAGGAAATTTATTGTAGAGTATATGTATTGATTTGTTAAGGTTAGAATCTTTAATTTTTTAAAAAATAATCTACATGATTCTCTAGCCTTTGCTCCAACTATTATTCTAATGGCTCTTTTTTGTAATAAGAATATATTTTTACTATCTACAGAATTTCCCCAAAATATTATTCCGTAGGACATAATGGAATGAAAATAGGCAAAATATATTGTCTTTAAGATAATGCTGTTTAGAAATTGTTGTAACGACCAAATTGCGAAGCATGCTGAGCTAAGTTTGGGGGTTATTTCTTTGATATGATTTTTCCAATTTATTGTATTATTAATATGCAAACCAAGAAATTTGGTTGTTGATGTTTCTAGTAGAGGTATATTGTTGATAGTTGTGTCCAATGTTTCAGAGATTAAATTTGAAGTGGCTTTAAATTGAATTATGTTAGTTTTATTAATGTTTAATGCTAGTTTATTGGTTGTAAACCAGTCATAAATTTTAAGCAGAATTGTTTCTGTTTTATATTTGAATGTGGCAAAGTTATTGTCTGTAATTATGATACTTGTGTCATCTGCAAATAGTATAGGATAATCTATTCCTTTTATTATGGGGCCAAGGTCATTTATAAAAATTAAAAAAAGAAGAGGCCCTAATATAGATCCCTGTGGGACCCCTGTATGAACATTTCCCCATGTTGAAGTAGATTTAAAGGAGTTATTAAATGCGTTGATTTCTACTTTTTGTTTTTTGTTCAGGAGATATGACTCAAACCACTGATATGCTATGCCTTTAATACCATAGTATTCTAATTTTTGTAGTAGAATTTTATGGTTAATACCATCAAAAGTTTTGGAGAGGTCACAGAATGTCCCTCCTACTTGTAATTTTTTTATTAATAGCTTCCAGAATTTTATCAGTTAAATTAAACGTCGCTTGCTCAGTTGATTTATTCTTTCTGAATCCAAATTGTTCCGGAATGAGAATGTTGTATCTATCAAGATGATGATATACTCTTTTATATATAACTTTTTCGAAGACCTTTGAGAAGACTGGTAGAAGGGATATGGGCCTGTAGTTTTCGGGCGAGGTTCTGTCCCCTTTCTTGAATAAAGGAATAACAACTGAATATTTCAGTCGCTCTGGAAATACACCATTAAACATTGAAAAGTTACATAAATAAGACAGGGGCTTGGCTATTATTTGTGAACTGGCTTTTAATATTTTACTAGTAATTTCATCATATCCCGAGGAATTTTTAGACTTTAATTGCTTTAGAATTGTAATTATTTCTCGTGAATTTGTTTGAAAAATTTGAATATTTGGGAAAGTTACAGGAATAGATATTTTCAAACAATCGATGGCATTATTATTATTATTATTATTATTATTATTATTATTATTATTATTATTCTGTGGGATGTTTAGGTTATCAGTTATTGAGAGAAAATTATTGTTGAATATGTTCGCAACTTCTGTTGCATCTGATGTTTTTCTATTATCTGTTACAAGAGTGTAACCTTGTTCTTTACTTCTACACTTTCCACTTTCTTTTTTTATTATGTTCCAAGTTGTTTTGATTTTATTATTCGAGTTCAGAATAATTCCGTTATAGTAAAGTTCTTTGGCTTTTAAGATTACTTTGTGTAATATTTTAGAGTACTTTTTAAAGTGAGCTATTAATTTGGGGTCATTACTATTTCTACTTTGAATATAGAGAGACCTCTTAGTTTTACAAGAGATTTTTATGCCTTGTGTAATCGAATTGTTTTTTAGATGTTTGAGAATTTTTGTACTTTACAGGAAAACTGGATTCAAAGATATTTAAGAATGTATTATGAAACACATTGAATTTACTATTCATATCACCATTTTCATATACCGATTCCCATGTTTCATTTTTTACTTTAGCTTCGAAGTCTTTTAAAGATTCTTCATTTATGACGCTTAACCTAAATTTATTCGGGTGTTTTGATGCAGGAATGCTATCATTTCTTCTTATTAGTTGAGCATCGTGGTCTGAAAGACCATTTATAATGGGAACATGTCCAATTCTTACGTTTAACAATAAAATGCAATACATATAAAATGCAAATATGAAATATGTACAGTATTAATACCTTAATAACAATAATATTTGATACAATGTAATATGTTTACCATTTAATATTATTATAATATTTACACAGTACTGTGAAATGTCAAGAATTCATCTACAGGTGTTTTTTTGTGTTAGTTACTTAGTGAAATGGGTTGTTCGTGTTGTGTACCGGGTTGCAATTCGAATTATGGATCTGTATCAGACATTTCAGCGTTTAAATTCTCGAAAGATGCAACTTTACGAGACAAATGGTTAAGGTGTATACATCGTGACAATTTCTGTGTTAAGGAAACTACATTTTTATGCATCAAACATTTCGAATCTAGATTTATTATAAGGGAAGATATTTTTCCTGTCGTAACTGATGATCCTATTCGTGTTCCCCGTATATTTCCGAAACTTAACAATGATGCATATCCAACAATATTTCCCAACCAACCGTCATTCCATACTATTAGAGAGAAGAACAGTTTTTCAGGGAATGGTGTGAAAAGGACGTTATTAGCACTTTTGATCAGTTTAAGAGGGAGGTTCAGGAAAGAAGTGTAGATCCATTTATAACTGTTGTCAAAGTTGACTATGTTGTTTTCTTGAAAATAAAAGATGGCGGTGTAGAAGAAATTCCAATATTATCTGTAACTTTTCAAATAACTAGTACTTTAGATGTTATGGTAGTCTATGGAAATGTGTGTCTTCCAACGGAGCAGTTTGTTGAGATCCTGGCACCTGAAGGGCAGGATCTAAAATGTGATACATGGACTAAATTCGGTAATTTAGTGAATCACCTCAGTAGCTACACAGATATGGTAATTGCAGTAAATGAAAGGATTAAAATATTAACAAACAATATCAGAGACACTTTTGGTACCAGTACTGATGACGATGTTGATCTAGGTGAAGATAAGTTAGGCAAAGTAAATTTTTCTGTGGAACAATTAGACTTATGCAAATCAAGATTTCAGGTATAACTCCCTGTAAAGTTGATTTGAATAATTTCGAGGGAAAAATTGTTCCGGAGCCGGGTATCGAACCCGGGACCTTTGGTTTAACGTACCAACGCTCTACCACTGAGCTACCCGGGAACTCTAACCGACACCGATCCAATTTTTCCCTCTATATCCACAGACCTCAAAGTGGGCTGACAACCGTCAAGCAACCAACTTCGAGAGCACACTAACTCCGTGTGACTTAAATTGTGGTTTTTCTGTTAACGAACAGTGACGTGTATTATGCAAATCAAGATTTCAGGTATAACTCCCTGTAAAGTTGATTTGAATAATTTCGAGGGAAAAATTGTTCTGGAGCCGGGTATTGGTAGTATTGGGAACGATTTCATGTAGTGTGTTTAGTGTCAGACAATCACACTGTAAATAGAAAAATGTTTGAACTTCTGTGTTGTGGTGCTCTGAAACCTTGCATTCCAAATCCAGTAAATCCTAGTAAACAGTTATTCCTCCTTTTTGATATGGTACATTTACTAAAATGTATCCGCAACAATTGGTTGAGTAGACCTAATGAGACATTCATAATACCAAGTGTTGAAGAGGTTTTCCCTATCATTGAGGGTGCTGTTACTATATGTCAATATACAAGTGTAGAAGCAAACTTTTCTGACATGAAAAATGTGTTTAATTCAGAAAAAAAATATGATACTAAAGTTAGCTCCTAATTTGTCTAGAAAAGCACTTTATCCTACGTCAATTGAGAGACAGAATGTCTCATTAGCAATCCGTATATTTTATTTGAAGAATATATGCACGTATTACACATACGAACAACGTAATTTTCACACAAAAAATAATATTGCACCTTAACTCGCAAGTGAATTATGTCTGAAGTGTCTCATAATCATTGTTTTAAATTGTATTAATGGAATTACACTTCATTTTATAGAAACATATATTACTGTTTATGCATTCCAACTAATTTATACGGTTGAAACGCCCCCCTTCGTGATCGGGTTAAGCGAGTTACATGGTCTGCCTTAGGCTGTTTACACACTATACCGAGAAATGTGTAATGTGAAATGTGCGCCGAGAAATACGTCAGATCGAAAGCAAAGTCATGTAAACACATTTCTCTCTCTGATCGCTAGCCCAGTGAATTTTTCAAGACACATTCGACCTCTGTCAACGATTACACATAGATTATTGGGAAAACATTTTTCAGCTGTATTAAATGCAGAAAACTTAGCAAAATTGTTCTAATATGTCAGATCGGCTATTTAAATTTTTTGATGTCATACAAATAAGTATGATACACGAGACGATAACTATAATAACACAGTCTAATACTTAATCTTAATCTTCGTATAGCTCTGTTTGTGATCTGTGGTATAGCTAGTGTTTAACATGGCGCACCACATGAGAAATGTTGCATTTGATAGCGATTCTGAAGACGAAGAGTTTGTTATGAATGAAATACGTCGACGAAGAGTGAGAGAAAGTGAGTGTAGTGATAGTAATTTTGATTTATATGAAATACGTCGCCCAAGGTTGGTGAATGAGAGAAATGACTGGTTTGAAGAATATGACGAAACATATTTCGTCACTCATTTCAGATTATCAAAAGAATCGGCACTTATTGTTCTTCAACAAATTGAACATAATTTGGAGTATCCAACCGATAAGTAAGTTCAGAAAATTTAAATGTATGTAATTTGTGCAGGTAACATTAGTGTGGAATGAGATAGGCCTATTCCATAACCTCACTTCGAGCTAGGTACAGCATTCTTTGCTAATCTAACCTGTTTTTCCGACTATTAATGTTATAATAATAATAATAATAATAATAATAATAATAACAATAATAATAATAATTATTATTATTATTATTACTATTATTATTATTATTATTATTATTATTATTATTATTATTACTATTGGGGAATAATTCTCCAGAGAAACTACACTGAAGAAGACACAATTTTCTTTTGATACACTGGCTTCTGTGAAATGTATATAAGTTATAAACACAGGGGTTTTAATTTGCAGCCACAGATACTTTCAACATAAAAATCGTACGATACTTATAATATTGAAGTAAGAAAACAATGTGCCTCATACAGAATAGCTTTTCTGCAGATAAGCTTATATTAATTTATTTTGCTTCTGAAACATCACTGTAATTTCGTACCATTAATAAATTTTCAGATTTAATTCCTTCGTGTATACTTCATGTAAAATATCTTAAACATAACCTTAAACTCTGTACCAAAATATTCACATACATTAGACCTGCATATCTTATCTCATTTAAGTCAACATTATTGTAGCCTATACATGGCATGTCTGCGACTTAAGGTTGAACGAGGATTGAGCGTATTCTCTTCCTGCACTTTCAGCCATCTTACATGTCATACCAACATAACTTAAGAGGCATTACGAACGTTCCCCGCTAGTTTGCAATGTTCCAGCTGGATGGTTGAGCGGGTATTTGAAATGTATATATTCATAGCACCGCCGTCTGGATTGTAATATACTGCCTGCTCTATGACGTCCATTTTGCGTATACAGTCTGCTGAAAAATCTCCGCTAGATGGCAGGTCATACAACACCATACGTAACATTAGTTATAATGGAAATTTAAACGCACTCTGCTTAATAAACACAATTATTCTCAAGTTTTCCTTTAATTAAACTAGATAATATGTGTAAATGTATACCAGAGATAAAAGCTTACCTGGCAAAAATGATGTCCATCCCTTGAAGTCACAACTTCAGAATTTTCCTGGACTGAGGCTTTGAATAGCACACCGGTCGAAATGCACGCTGTGTTTCTTTCCTTCCAATATTTGCTAGTAGTGGTCGTACAAACTTTGTTATTATAATGTGGCTAACCATCTGTTGATGATTTGGCATACTGCAATTCAATAATGCGCATTCTGAAAGAGGAGAATGCGCAAATGTGCGAATTGTTTTTGTTAATTGAGAAGACTTAGTACAATATGGTACTGCGGCTTCAACGAACTCCTGCAAATGTTTTATTAAGGCAACAAAAGTCGATTTTGGGTATCTAAGCCCTCCTCTGTCTTGGTGATGGATAATTTCATTTAATGGCGTCGACGTTTTAGGCATAGATATATTCCTAATACAACAATCACAACTTACTTTCTCCTCAATTACGCGTATTAAATATCCGCAAATCAAAGCTTGGGAGACAGTTTCTAAATTAATGTCTACTCTGTCATTTGGTACTGTAAGTTTGTCCAAAAGAATCAAAACATGATCAGGAAGAACAAGGTCATTTTCGGTACCGGTATCAGTGATACTATTGCCACCAGTTAGAAAAGGTTTCTCCACAATATGCATTATCTCCAGTGACATTGGCTGCTTTGGAAGGTATCATAAGACCAGACTTCAATATTCTTTTGATAGCATATGCCGCTGTACGTGCATCTGTTATATCGTTACTACCACCTCCCATCCTAACGGTGCTAAAAAGAGCCTCTACTGGATCTCCAGAAAATCTTCTTGTGAGGACGTAGAAAAATCCATTTTTCAAAAGATGTATAATACAATGAACTGTAGAGTTCACAGTGAACAGAAGTGCCTCTGTCGTCTCTTTGGTTAGCCCTTTCAATTTAGCCCGTTTCGATTCAGCCTGAATCCTTGTTATATATCCAACGAAGTATTCCTGTAGCCACTGCAGCTTTCATCAGCTACAGAATAAAACTGCATGGAATTCGGGTTGCATTGCCTCATATGCTGTGTTCTGTCACTTACGTCATGCACAGTGAAAAATTTATATATACACTTCATGAAATGTACAGATGGGCCAGCTTCTGAGAAGTCTACACTGATATTGATACGGACATTGTTACTCTTCATGAATTCAACTGTGGCAGTGACTGCCAGGGGGGTTTAACTCAAATGAGAGAAGTTGGATGCTCATAGATGTTCCTTAGTTTGCCGCATGTGGTCAGGACAGCGCTAGCTGTATTTCAATCACAGAATTTGTATGATCTAGGGTAACACAAAGTCTTTGGTTTCGAAAGTTCTTTGGTTATAAGTTTTGCCAATATGACAGTTTTTTAACAGATATCCATTATTTACAGGATGTGTCAGGTTTATAACACGGAAAATATTATTGTTATTATTTTTATATTATATAATTTTTGTATAGCCGATTTTCATCTTTCGTCGGAGACAAAGCAGCGATAAATTCGATATTTCTATTTCTAATATAGTCATATTTGTTCGGTTGATCAATGTGTGGATGTTGGCAGCTCTGTTTCGTGTGGATCTGGAAAAAAAGGACGACATTTTGAACGACTGTTGTTATCATAGACAAATAAATAGAGTTGTTATATCGAAGTGAGTTCGAAGCAAAGATTTAAAATAAAATTAAGTATTTAAAAAATTTCTACGTGGACCCAGGTTCACGAGTGGGTTTTGCAGTGACCAAAGTTTTTTTTATAGGGAGAAACTTTAGACCATTTCCCACTGACATCCGCCATGTTGCCTTCCCTTGCGTTACCAACAGAAGCAACATAAAGACACTATGCAATAATCAGGTTATGATACGGGATGAAACACGTGAAAGAATGGAGAGACAATGAACATAACAGGAAAAGGCATGCCCAGAAAAGAACAGTAAATAGGAATAATGTTATGGAGCCACCTACTGCAATGTCGTGTCCGCAATTAATTATGTTCTGCAAATGAGGAACGTAGTGCTAAAAGGGTTTATGTGCACTTGCCATGGCTCACTGCCTTCCTCTATAGCCCAGTTGCGCCCTTACTTATCTATGACGCGACATCGACAGCTTGGAGACTAGATCATCTATGGCCCGGTTGCTCCCCTACTTATCTGTGGCTGGAGTAAGCGCAGTGTTTACATGTAAGCAACGGTTTACATAGTGGGACGTGAAATGAGAGTTTAGCAAAGGCAGAACATACTTAATGAAACGTAATTGCTAATTACTGAAGGGCAAAGGTACAAACGACAATAAGACAAGAGTCCACACCTGTGGAGTAACGGTCAGCGCGTCTGGCTGCGAAACCAGTTGGCCCGGGTTCGAATCCCGGTCGGGACAAGTTACCTGGTTGAGGTTTCTTCCGGGGTTTTTCCTCAACCCAATACGAGCAAATGCTGGGTAACTTTCGGTGCTGGACCCCGGACTCATTTCACCGGCATTATCACCTTCATTTCATTTAGACGCTAAATAACCTAGATGTTGATACAGCGTCATAAAATAACAAAAATACAACGACAATAAGACAAGCATAGAATGGGGTTATCTTTTACAATAAGGATCATTATGGCGAACGTGCGCAAAGCTACTATGTGAAACAAATTATGCTTGGTGCCAGAGTCGCATAAATAGGATGTGTCTGATACACACAGAAATTATTGAAGTTTAAGGCCCGTGAAAAAGTAATTCTTTAGAAGAAATATCGGTGCGAAATAATTGCAAGATAAACGTCAAAACAGTCGGTTAAATCGCTTCCCTTCCGGTTTGAAGTTGAGCTCGGGCGCGGGTTCCATCCCCGCTTGGGCTCTTTATCTGATTGGGTTTTTCCTGAAAGTACAGATATTGGACTGAGAGGACAGAAAGTGGACTGTGAGCACGTAGAGTGGACTGAGAGGACAGAGAGTGGACTAAGAGTAAAGAGAGTGCACATACAGTGAACTAAGAGCACATAGAGTGGACTGAAAGGACAGAGTAGAGAGAGTGCACATAGAGTAGACTGAGAGTACAGAGATTGAACTGAGAGGACAGAGAGTGGACTGAGAGCACATAGAATTGGTCTGAGAGTAAAGAGAGTGCACAGACAGTAGACTGAGAGGACTGAGAGTAGAGAGAGTGCACATAGAGAAGACTGAGAGTACAGAGATTGGACTGAGAGTAAAGACAGTGTACATAGAGTAGACTGAGAGTACAGAGATTGGACTGAGAGAGTTCACATAGAGTAGACTGAGAGTACAGAGATTGGACAGAGAGTGGACTGAGAGCACATAGAGTGGACTGAGAGCATATAGAGTGGACTGAGAGCACATACAGTGGACTGAGAGGACTGAGAGTGGACTGAGAGGACAGAGAGTGGACTCAGAGTAGAGAGAGTTCACATAGAGTAGACTGAGAGTACAGAGATTGCTCTAAGAGTAAAGATAGTGCACGTACAGTGGACTGAGAGTACATAGAGTGGACTGAGAGGACTGTGAGTAGAGAGAGTGCACATAGAGTAGACTGAGAGTACAGAGATTGGACTGAGAGGACAAAGTGGACTGAGAGTATGAAGAGGACAGATAGAAACGCTTTACTATCAGTACAGAAATGGTTGTTAGATGTTTGTGAATTTTTTTATATCATTGTTAAAGAAACGAATTTACCTACAGAGACTACAAGGTTAGGTATGCATATAGTGTTCGTTGTTGAAAGAGAGTACGCGTAATTAGCTTTTCAGGTGCATGGGTACCTGTTACGGAACTCGTCTGTGGTATAAGGAGGGTGAGGTTGTAGCTTTATGTGGTTAACCAGTCAATGAATCGCAGTGCAATGTAAATCCAATTGCCAGAACACACCCTGAACCCTACTCACGCGAAACATATCCATATTCAATTGCTGCGATACAAAACACATTTCAGTTGCAACCTGGCCATACCATAGGCTCCATGTCATTCAATTGACTATTTCTGATTGGCTTATAATACGAGTATTGAAGATTTCTAACGGAAAGAAATTTTGATTTCAATATTTTTTGGTTATAAAGAGAATAAATTGCCCGTCAAAATGTTTTATAATCAAGATTATTGTAAAAATTATTCAATTTTGTTATATTATATCTTATTTATGACTGTAATGTGAGTGAAGTAATTACATTCAATTTCATAACCTCTTATTATTTGTGGGTATTCAATTTTCATCAGGGACGTCATTGATGATCTTCAGCAACTAATGACGTTCTTTCAACTATCTTACGGTTTGTTTGCAGTTTTTTTTATTGGCATTGTAAATAACCTCTCAATTTACGTGACTAATTTTATGACTTTAAAATAATGAAAAGTAATAACCCGGTTAACCGATAACCTGTTATTTTCGAATAATCTCCCATCCCTAGTCCTCAGGTTGCGGATAGAGGAGACAGCCTCCAGATATGGAGGTTAGCGGCGAATAATATTGAATAAGTAGTCGCGGACAGCTAGGTTTGCGAACTATTTTTCTAGAAAATACGCGAGATAAAGTAATCTAAAAAAGTTTATACAACAAATCAACAAGTAATGACATTTGATTTATTAAAAGAAAGCCTAATTCTAACAAAGTCAAACCTCATTGTATTTTGTTACAGATTTGGCTTCATGAAGTTTTACATCATTTTTTGTCAATTGTAAAAATTCTCTGCAGGAATACTTGAAGTTGACTGCAACTTGTGTATCTGCTTCTATTTCGAATATCTGTCCATTTATTGTTCATGAGAGAAAATACTCTCTGTATATGCGTATTACTATCGGGTATGCTTAGAACAAAACCCACTAATTTAGAACACTGATATATTTAAGTGGTAAACACTGACATCTATTTCTGGTTAGCATTACCTTCTATAGACACTGCACATTTCAATGAATCCCTAGAACAACCAAGGAGAATAGATATCTTCAGAAACCATTCCTTTTGCTTTCTTTACATTGTATTTCAAATTAATATAATAGAGTAGTAAAATTGAAAGTTTGAAACTAAGGTTGGGTGATGGGCTAACAAAGCCATCACCGTAAAAAGAGCTTGTTACGAAACCGCAACAAAAGTCTCCGAATAGGACTGATTCTATGGCACGACCAATCTTGCTCAGGATAGGTTCCAATGGCGGACTTACATGAGGGTGGCAATTAACCTCTGGGTTCTCTAAAAGCAATTTGTAACATGGGTAAGAATAAATTCGTGAAAAAATTTCAAACTTGTATACGGTACACAGTAAATCTCTTCCGTTATATATCAGTCTGTAGTCTGAATCCAGTGAGGTTATTATATCCTGAGTTTGAGCCCCGTGAAATAATTAATTGATATTGGTATGGAAAAACTGCTGAAAAAATCTAAACTTTTGTATATACTGTGAAATCAACCTCTTCCGTTTAATCTCAGTTCTCCCTGTGTTCTCTCTCATTATTTTGCTCTCAATTCTCTTTTCTTCCATGTACTCCCTGTCCGGTCTGTACTCTCTATCCTTTCTATATCCTGGCTATTTTCTCTTTCCTCCCTATTATCTTTTTTTACACTACGTTATCTCTGTTCTCCCTGTCCTTTTTGTCCCACTGTTTTTCTTGTCTTACCTGTTCTCTCAGTCCTCACTGTTCTCTCCCTCTCCTCTCTGTCCCCCTTTTCCTTTTTGTTTCCCTTTGTTCTCACTTAGTCGCCTCTGTCCTCTCTTAACTCTCACCGCCCTCACTCTGTTCTAGCTGACCTCCCTCTTCTCACTCTCCTCCCTTTTCTCATCATTCTATTTTTGTCCTCTTTGTTGCATCTGTCCTTTACCTGTCCTCTCCCATCACGAGTCTGTTCTCTCTTTCTCCTATGTTTCTTCCATTCCCTCTTCTTCCGCTGTGTCCTATCTGTCCTCTCTCTGCTCCCTCTCCTCCTTCTCCTCACTTATCCCCCTATAATCTCCCAGTACTTCCCGTCTTCTCTCTATTTTACTTCCTCCCCTCCATGTTTTCTGAAGTCTCTGTCCTCTGTCCATAATCTCACTTCTCTTTTCTCTCTCTGTCCCCTATGTCCTCCCTCTTCTCTCTATCTTCCTGACCTCTCTCTCCTCTCTGTTATTTTACCTGGTATCGTTCTGTAGATAAAGGGGAAAAAGGATCTATGAAATAAAAATAATATTCATACATTTATATTTTATTTATACGCTTCAAACATCAAACTAGATACCGGTATATAATTATACCAAAAAAATCAATATATATATATATATATATATATATATATATATATATATATATATATATATATCGTTATGTACACGAATTATTGTATTATAATTATCTTGTCACATTGCCATGGCACTGAACCTTGTGGAGAAGCAAAATAAGATGTGAAAATTGGCGAACATATCGCACCCCCACTATACTTGTTTTTTTTAAAGATGGGACATGGTAGTTAAGCGGCCGAACTTGAAACTACAGTGCCATGTTGCCAATATGGATTACCACACTGCCATTTGATGGAAGCTAGCAATTGTCGTTAAGATGGCTGATGTTAAAACATTAATTGACAACTGACGCAAAGGTAAGAAAACAGTACAAAAATGGACACGGAATCAAAGACGAAATGTACTAATGCTAACATTGTGTGCACAATAAATGTCGCCAAGAGAACTATTAAGCACTTGCCACGTGGGAACTGTAAGTTTGGCAACTCAACTGTTGTTACCATAGCAACAGGCCGACTACACTATGTGATATTCAGTTGTTTTTCCGATCCCAAGCTCCTGTCATGTCCCATCTTAAAAAAAAATTGTAGAAGAGTATTACAGCTATGAAATTGTCGATTTTGAGATAACATCATTTTCATATGCAGACAAACGTATTCTACCATATAAATTAAAGTTGTAACTTTAGTTCGTCAAATAAGCGCTATAATGCTCATGTAACGCTCTTCGGTTTTGTATTGGGGAATTGATAGAAAGGCAACTAGTGTTACATTTCGGAATAACTCAGTGCTTTGCTTCTTTGCCACTTTTCATGGTTGTGAGGTGGTTAATAGCAAAATGAATGATGAAAACAAAAATGAGGAGCCAAAAGTTTGTCGCTGAAGTATATTGGGAATCACCAGGGTGCAAATTAATGGGGGAGGGAGGATGGGGGATTCCCCCCAGTTGGAAAATTATCCCTCCTCTCATAAAATGTAATATTTTTAATACGAATATACTTCATAAAGTATAAAGTAAGCAAAGAAAATAATATTGATGTATTATCATCACAAGCAAGCTGACAACAATCAATAACTTAGGAATGACACATCTTATCTTAAGGTATATGTACACGTACAAAACCCAAAAAATGATTAAAAATTAGATTTTTCAAAATGTAACTATTGCAATAGATAATTTTCTTCCCTTTCATATGGTATAAAAATTTTCCATTTATGCCTTATGGTTTCTTCAGATGTCCTATTTTCCAAGATGCTCCGTCATCAACCACGCCCACTTGTGGCTGTCAATCCCCTCGTCCAGCATTCCTTGTAAAATAAGCTTCTTTCTAGTCCAAAATCGATGCCTAGATGTCAGGGTATGATCGCTAGATGGTGAGACACTCTGGTGAAGTAGAAATTAAATATAAAAAAAATCATCTGTTTGCAACTTCCTGTATTTTTCCTCCATGCTTTCTGTTCTTTCATTCTTGTGAGTTGAAACTAGATTGAAGCAACATTGTTACATATTGAAGTTATTTACAATCTTCTACCATTAGTTGTGTTTATTATTGTGATTTAGTATAAATAGTGTGTACAATTTTAAATAATGGGCAATAAGAGAAATGTGAGAAAATTAGAAAGCCACCTACATTTTTTTGGTAAACATTTAAGGAATTCACCACCACCACAACCAAGTGTAGAAACTGGAGACCCATTCATGCAGATTGATTCAGAAGGCCCAATGACTGAAAGTTTTTGTGAATCTATTCTTTTAGATTTTAGGTGCCTTAGCAAATTATTTTGCAGCTGGCTTGCCTAGACTGTTGCACTGTAGGCTCAATTTCTATTCTACTAGAAAATATCAAGAGATGTGGCTTGGCTGTTTGTCTCAATCTAGAGTGTAGTAGTTATTGATTTATATCAGATGATTATTTTTCAAACCTCAAGTGTCGAATGTATAAAAAAATATTATGAGGTGAATAGGCTGTTTGCTTAAGCAACGCCTGAAGTGGGTTGTGGGTATAGTGAGACACGTAAGCTGTGTTATCTCCTACGACTGCCAAAACTGCCTGCCCCTAAAGCTTACCAGGCACATATGAAGAGGATAAATAATGTGGTAACACAACTTGCAGAAGAGACAATGAAGGAAGCTGCAAGTGACATTATTAGGGAAACTGGTAGTAATGAGTGTGCAGTTTCAGTAGATGGGAGTTTGCAGCAATAGGTTTTTCTTTCTTGTTTTGGTGTTTTCACTGTCACATCTGTAAAAACAGGGAAGGTTTTAGATGTGGAAGTCTTTTCAAAAGACTGCATGTCCTGCAGGAAACATGTCTGCGATGATGAAGAGTCTCCAACATTTCAGACATGGCTAGCTGATCACAAGCATGCATGTGGTAGGAATTATAAAGGGTCCTCGCCCAGCATGGAACCCGTAGGAACTGTTCGAATTGTTCTTCGATCAGTTAAGAATAGAGGTTTGGTGTATACACAATATTTAGGCGACAGAGATTCTAAAAGTTTCAAAACGGTGTGTGAACTGGACCCATATAATGGAAAGACTATTATGAAATTGAAATGTGTGGGACACTAAAAAACGTGTTGGAAATGCTCCAGAACTACTTTGGCATTGCATTGAGGGCCAATACTGGCACTGTAGAAGATATGCGTAGAGCAATCTGGGCTTTCTTGTTCCATATCGCAGAGATGATAAACCTCTCCATGCTAAGTGTCCAGTGGGTGAAGGGAGTTGGTGTCCTTACCAAGTAGCAAAAGCCAAAGGAGAAACATACAAACGCAAAGGACCTGGCATGAAAATAGATATCATAAGAGTGATTAAACCTGTATATGAGAGGTTGACTGACCTAAAGTTGTTGGCAAGGTGCTTACATGGAAAAACCCAAAATGTAAATGAGGCGTTCAATGGAACAATATGGAACAGATGCCCCAAGGAAGTTTATACAGGTAATGAAACTGTAAATTTGTGTGTCAGTGATGCTGTGTGTCATTTTAATAAGGGTCCAGAAGTAGAAATTGAAATTCTAAGGAGGATGGGTGTAAACCCTGGAACAAACACCATTGCTGGAGTTGTCTCATCAATGGAGAATAAGGAGAAAAGTACCAAAAAACATTCAACACCTGAAGTTAAAACAAGGAGGAGGTATCTGAGAGGCAGTAAGAAGCTGAAACTGGACCTACATGAAGCTGCTGAAAGGATGAAATATGATGCTGGAGGCTTCTAGGCTCTGAAAGTTTGTGGCTCATTTCCTGTAAGTAGCAATTTTAGAATAGAATATTTCATTTTTTGAGACACGAATCTCAGCCGAATATGGTGATACGAAGAAGATATTGGTGTCATTTTGAAGCTTGAAATGTCCCCCAGTGCCTGACAATGAATAAAATAACATTAATATAGTTAATAATTATCTATGGATTTTTTTCATAATTATGCAACATAAAACATTAGCATATTTTACATATATGGTAATATTTAATTAATGTAAATAAAAATAAAAACAGCTCTATGTCAGGCACTAAACAATAGTTTTAGCTAACTTATAAAACAGTGGGTCTATCTTAAAAACTGCATGTGATGTCATGTTCCAATTTTTAAGTCAAAGTTATAAACAAATTAAATTTTATAAACAATTTCAAGGGATCTGTTCAGTTCATTCTCTTTCTGGTACCATACTCAATTGTATACAAATTTTGCAGGGCAATATTATGCAAAACAAATTTTTTTTATATGTAAAGGTGTACATATACCTTAAGCCTGCTCATGGATATAATTATTACATGGTCAACATGCAACACAAGCAACTCAGTGCGACCAACCATTGAGCCATTTCGAATGAGGATAATAATAATGTTATGTGTGGTATTCTTTGTCTAGCATTCTATCCCCCTCTCATCAGAAATCTTGATTTGCATCCTGTGAACCACTGCCTTTCGAATATGACTCTTATTTCCCATTTGTTGATAACTACGGTATATTTTGAAAGACTTATATTGAATAATTTTTCTTCTTTAGAGTTCCTAGATAAAAAGAGCTATTCAGAGTGGCTTTCCAGCAAGGAAGATCACCCCTGTAGAATCTTTCCAAAAGCTAGGCCTACTCAAAATCAATAGTTCGATTTCATTTCTGTTCGAAAGAAGCAAGATTTAAATCTTTTTTGAGTTGTGAAAGCATTCCACAGGTTTATTACATTTTTTCCGCCTCTTTGTAATGCAGTGTCACCTAGACTGAAATAATATTTGTTTAATTTTCTTAATTTATGTTAATATAGTCAATTGCTCAAGTAAAAACATCAGTACCGGTATGTATATAATTTGTAACGAACCATGGTATCTCGGGGACTATGAACATGAAGAATGACATTAAGTTGATGATAAATAATCTGATATAATAGGCTAATTATTGGAATGAATGACTTTTATTATAAATAATTTTAATGTATAACTGTAATAAATTCCATTTCGGATGATAAATAAGTGTAATAGATCTACCTAAATAACTACACACTCTTCGTGCTTCCTTTTTCTGAGAAAATAACTCAAAGTTCATAGAAAAAGTTTGCTTTCCATTATTATTTTCTTTAGTAATTCCTTAAATCACTATAAAGAAAGAAATATTTTCAATAAAAACAAATTGAAAATAATTATTTCAAAATACTATTAATGGTATTAGCATTACATCTGACGAAAATGCGAAGAAAGGCTTTCTCGCATATGGTTACATTGTGTGAAATTACATTAAAAAATGTTTAAAATCACAATTCCTTCAGAAAAGTCGATTACTGTTATGATTGAACTCCCATGTCGTGTGAAAGTTACAAATCACTGTCCACAGTAGTCACTAGCATGATTCCAAAACTGACTAAATTTCAATCTCCATTTCCCGAAAGTAAGATATTTTGAGATATAACACTCTTCTAGAGGGGGTGCGATATACTCCACTCGTGAGATGTCTTCCTCTTTACTCCTCAATATTAGTACAATTTTGGAATTCATTTTCTATAAAGCATATTACTGTATGTATACTGCTACCTAAACATAGTAATAAGAAACAACAGAAAATATAAACTTACAGTTCTATTGCCTTTACATGGATATGTGGTAGATTCTAATTTCTTCTAAAGAAGGGCATGCCTGTTTTAGAGATGACCAGTTATTTAGTGAAATTGATATGTTTGATTCCTGTAGTGAACAATATATTGACATCTGTGGCATTCAAGTTGCTGGGCAGATGTCAAAATTAAATACCTTATATGTTTGCAGGAACCAGTAAGAGATTAAAAAAATACATCCAACCCATACTTTTTAATGAAAAGACTTTGGAAACCACATAGGCTAATGGGATTTGAGAGTTGTAGTGACATAAACATAGATTATTTATCTCTGGGAACAATTCCGCAAAAATAAATTAAACTCACATTTTGAAACTTATAACCTTAGTCATATCTACAGTAAGTTTCTCAACCAGAATACAAGCTTGAAGTAATTTAGCCATTAATAAGCCTAATAATTGTAAAGATAAAAGTAGGCGCTACATTGAATTCTTATTCCACACAACTTTAACCAGTAGCCTTTGTAATTATGATGCACAAATCGCATTTACAGTGTCACTGACAAATAAAGAAAGACATCAGTTTAAAAACACAAAGAAGATAATACATTTTAAATTCATTAATCATTTAAATTTTATTCATGTTTACCAAATGAATCTTGGAAAAATGTAAATGGGCCTACTACCAGTATCATAGATATTAATAGGAAACTTAATGTGTTTTGATCTACATATAGGAATTATTTCAATGAATGGCTTCCAGCCTAGGTTGTGAAAAAATCCAAATCCTGATAGTAAAAATATGAATCTGTATGTAATGAGTAAGAACAGTAATGATTCTCATAATATTCCTCACTATGGTAGGCCTACCGTAACAGCTACTTAATTGTTTTGAAAACCTATAAAAGATGCAAGAAGATACCTATATCTGAATAAATCAATTCAAATAACATTAAATCTACCGGTATTAGCGAAATTATAAAAAATTAACCTGATCAACAACCAAAGATTAAACCATTTCTTTTATTGAAATTAATGACTGTCAAGTAGGAGACCCAAATTCTATTGTAAATTCGTTTAATGAATTGTATATAAATATCACTCACACCTTAAAATTAAGTCTTATTAATTGTGCAGAAGATGCTGCTCCTGCAATTCATTATTTAGTAGATACATTCAGCACTGAATTTGCAGGTCTCAAATGTATTCTCACTATTGCAGAAGAAATTATGTAGTTTATGATATGAAACATATTTGAAAAACAAAATGTTCCAATGGATATGATTAAATAACACGTACAGTTCTGAAAGCCTGTTGCGAAATAATTTTTCCTCCTTTTGCCCTTCATGCAGTTAATGCAGTGTGCTATTTCTCAGGGAGACTCAAATACCGACACTCAAAAGTAGAATCAATGTAAGAAAATTGAAACAAAGCTATTAGCCTATTGCTAATTGCAGACCAGTATCAGTATTAACATTTTCATAACATTAAAAAGCAGGACAAATGCACACACAGTAAATAGTATACTACATACTACTATTGCGGATTTGACCCTTATTAGTATTAACAACATTTTCAAAATAACATTCAAAAGCAAAACAAATGCACACACAGTAAAATAGTACATTGCTGATTGTAGACCCATATCATTTTTAAGGACATTTTCATAACATCTTAAAGCAGAAGAAATGAACACACAGTAATTAGTATACTAGCTAGGTCTACTCGTTATAGACTTGTATCACTATCAACAATTTCAAAATAAAACTGTGCATGCAACAGAGAAAATGCACACACAATAAACAGTAAAGTTGATGAAAGAACATGATGGTCTTCCCCTCATACCACTCCATTTACACCCACATCGATAATTTACTAGGTACTTACTTCGACATACAGTGTATAAGTGCTATAAGAAAGGACTTATCCCACAGTGGAAATGCTGAGGCCTACTGAGTTCAAAAATAATGCAGGGGTTGTAGGCCTATTTATGATTGGGGTCTTTTGGCCCTGTCAGTTATGTCCTGGACGACAGTAGGTCCGGTCAATAAAGTCCTTTTCTGAATGTCCTGTTAGACATTAGGTACTTTCAATCACAATAATAGCCACTTAAAAATTGATGTTTACTACTTATTTGTATTCTTAATATTGTTGCTTGGCAATAAACATTTATTATTCAAAATTTCTTATTTGTAATTTATGCAGTCTAAATTTACAGTGTAAAATGGCACAAATCACATACCGTATTCATGGAAAGGAAAACCGATACTTAGTTATAACACCACCACTCTTTCAACAAGGACAGAACCAAACGTTACTGGAGGTGTGAAGAACGACAAGTGTGCAATGCAAGGTCCCATTCTAGTTCGAATTTAGAAAATGTAACGATTTTAATGGATGGGAGAAATGATCACCAACACAATCCCAATGCATCTGGGAAGTACGTACAACTGTACATGGATTGAAAAGCCGCGCCGAAGAACCTACAGCAACGCTGGCTCAGGTTTAAGAATAGTACTCAGGGACGTACATGAGCAAGATATTTTAAAAATGTTACCTCGGAGAAACAACTTGAAAAGGCAAATAAATCGTGTACAGAACAGAAGTCGTCAAGAAACCCAGCTTCTATCCATGATTTTGAAGTTCCTCCCGAATTACAGGTAACTAAACGTGGTGATAGTTTTCTAATGTACGACTCCTGGCCCCAAAATGACGAAAGAATGCTCATATGCACAAATTAAAACCTGAGACACCTGAGCACAAGGTCTACAATATTCTCCGATGGAACACTTAAAACTCCCCCACACAATTCTTACAGCTGTTTACCTTACATGGACTACTCATGGGGCATGCAATACCACTTGTATATGCCTTTACAAGCAGGAGGCGTGAGGAAGCATACAGATGTTTGTACAGGAAGATATCGGAATTGGCGCAAGAAAGACATCTCACCATCGAACCTTCAGTCTGTGTAATGGACTTCGAAATTGCAAACATTAATGCAGTTCGAGAGTTGTTTCCAGGCGCTCGTGTACGTGACTGCATGTTTCATTTTTCACAATTCCTCTGGAGAATAATAGCCACTAGGTCTCACTTCAGAGTATGTCACATTAGGTAGCGAAACTCACAGCAGTGTATTAATGTTTTTTGGGTTGCCTTTGGTGCCAGCCTATGATGTTTTTGAGACTTTTGATTGCATTGCGAAAGGATGCCCTGAAAATCTGGATGATTTTATTGCATACATTGAAAGGACGTATGTTAGGGGCAGACGTGGACGTGGTAGGGGAAGACCAGAGGCCCCTAGGTTCCCACCATCAACCTGAAATATTTATAATGCTGTCACAAATGGAGAACACAAATAATGTGGTAGAAGCATTGCACAGCAAATTAAAAAAGTTAATGATAGCTCATCATCCTTCTATTTGAAAGTTTGTTAAAGTTCTGAAAGACGAACAGGGAAGCAATGAGCAAGTTATAACGCAGTTTTAGGGGTCACACTCAAGTTACATCCACAAAATATATGCATAATAAACAATTCGTTGCAGAAATTGTGTCCCAGTATGAAAGAAAAACAGGAATAACATCAGCAAATAGCCTACCTGAGAGCGGTTGCATACAGACTCAAGTGCAATACTGCTGATATTCCGGAAGATGAAGATTCAGAATGATATATATATATATATATATATATTCATACTATTATTTACAATGTTTTACATTTTTTAACTGTTTAATTACATTGATATACTGTATACTTTTATTAAATTTTTTAAACATCTTTTTTGTGCCTATCAATTAGGTACACCAGACCAGCGGACCAAAATGCAAGGACTTAACAGACAGGACGAAACATACTACCAGACCAAATATCAAGGACCTTACAGAAATGCCTAAATGTCTGACCAGACCTTATGTACCAGACCAAATGTCCTGGAAGGGTATTTATAACATTCCTTCCAGGACATTTAGACAATACTATGCATACACAATAAACATCACACAGGACGACTACACACTGCATAACACTGTTATGCACACACAGTGAACCTTACATAGAAATACTATACATTACATAACACTGTGAAACAAGACATGCACAAGAAACATTTTTTATAAACATTAGGCACTACATAACACTGTGACACAAGACATACAAAATAAACATTACACAGGAACATGACACACTGCATAACACTGTGAAACAAGGCATTCATAATAAATAGTAGCTATATAGGAACACTACAACATTGTGAAATAAGACATACAGAATAAACATTAGCTACATAGGAACACAAGATATCGAGGCAGATAGTTGGACCAGTTAATGAAAATGGACAATGGAGGATAAGGTATAACCAGGAAGTAATGGAACAATATCGAGATAAGGATGTAGTGACACACATCAAACTCCGAAGGTTGGAATGAGCTGGGCATATCAACAGAATGGAGAACCAGAGGATACCTAGGAAAGTAATGGAGGGAAGGATATATGGTAAAAAACCAATAGGCAGACCGAAGGATAGATGGGCTGATGGAGTGAGAGACGATGCTAGACAAGTTTTGGGAGTAACGGCATGGAAGAGAACATCACTGGACAGATCTGATTGGAAGAGGAGAATAGAGGAGGTCAAGGCCAGGAATCCGTGTTCTGAAATTTATCCTCATGGCCTTCCACCAGGATATAATGCTCTAATGTCCTCGATCAGGGCAGGGAAGGGATGTCTAGCCAGTCTCGTGCAGTCCTGTCTCCACAAATACTCACATAAATGCATCGCCATGTCGTTGTGGTGGACACCTCCACGAGACAGTCTCTTCCTCAGTGGTCGCCAGGCAGATTCAATGTTATTGGTGTGTACACCCGTAACAGGGTCGACGAAGTTGAGGCTGTGATTAACAGACAGATGTTGAAATTGATGCTGGTTGAGGCTGTCGTAACCCCGCCAGCAGTCTGTATAGATCGTTGTATTTGGCTGGACGTGTTTCCTGATTAGACGTAGGAGCGTCTGCGCATCCCGACGATTGTCAGGGCACACCTCCAGCCGAATTTCTCTGGTCTGCCTGTCAATCAAGCCTAGGACCCACATGCCTTCTACCAGGCGACCAACGTGGAACTTCCGTCTTCCTATCTTGCACTCGTCCACTTCGACGATATGCCCTTGACCGCCAATTAGAGGTTGATTGGCATATCGGCGATCAAGGCTGTCCATACACACCTCGCGGCAGTATGATGTCCAATCTGCGATGGTGGCATCTGATATGTCAGGCTCTCCGGCAGTGTGACATTCCTTCCTTATCCTGTCATATGAATCACCCATGGCGAAACAATACAAGAACACTAACACCTTTTTTAACGGCAATCTAATGTCGTAAAAAAAGGTGTTAGTCGTGGCAGCTTGTTCAAATTGCCCTCGTTGACCATGATTTCTTCGGCACCTAAATCTACCAAATACTTGTCTTGCATTTACCCCAGGGCGTACCGCAAGACGAGTATTACAGAAAGGGCAATCCATTTCTGTGGGCACAAGCCTCTGGTCTCGTATCCACTGAATAGTGCTTTCTTCAGTCGATATGTGAGGCGCCAGATCAGTGAAATTACAGACTTCCATTCTCGTAGATGACCACAACGGCAATGAAAGGACAATACTATATTGGCGGGAGGGTGACAAGTGCCGGGAAAATGACAAGTGCAAGAAAAGTGTATTACTAAATTACAAGAAAATAATATATATGAACACCCAGAAATAAATAAATAGAAATATGTATAATGTCATATATGTCTATTTACAATATTTAAATATATTTTAACAATAAAACTAGAGAACATGCCGAACTATAGCGAGTGGTTACGACAAGGGCAATAAAAGACGAAAGGAAGACACGGCGAGAACGTGTATACGACAAGGAAATGACAAGTGCAAGAAAAGTGTATTACTAAATTACAAGAAAAAAATATATACGGACATCCAGAAATAAATAAATATAAATCTGTATAATGTCATATATGTCTATTTACAATATTTAAATATATTTTAACAATAAAACTATGAGAACATGCCGAACTATAACGACTGGTTACGACAAGGGCAATAAAAGACGAAAGGAAGACATGGCGAGAACATGTAGACGACAAGTGCATTGCTTATACAAAGTTCAACGAGTTAGAAAGAGAAGGCTATCTTTCTCTTTCTAACTCGTTGTACAAAGTTCTATGCAAAAATGGCATAAAGGCTTGGATAGTCTAGTTAATTTTGTGTTTCTATATTGGCGACATTGATTGCATCAACTTTGTGCAAAACCGGCATATGTACAGTAGTGGGAAATGGTCTAAAGAATACCCTTTTATAGTGGTTTTTGCAAGAAGGAGTAATTCGCAACGGCAAAGGTAAGAAAGAATTAGGTTTGAGTTTACTAGAATTACCTATCTAATTTTTAAATGTTCATCATTTCTTAAACATGTGATATACTGAGATCGTTTAATTGTTTTAAAAAATGTAATGTACTTTTTCAGATATTAATGCGTGACACTACCCTTCCTCTTTATTTCAGTTCACCTAGGCCACGTGGTGAATGAACTGCTTCACGTGTGCCGAATTTCAAGATTCTGTAGGCCTAAATACAATATCACGAAGAGCCTGAGAGGTAAGCCAATCGAGTTAATACACATCCTGAGTTGAAGGAATATCTAATTTTTTTTATATACAGTTGGGTTAGGTTGTTCAGACGTCTTAAAATTCTTGAGATAGAATCTGAATTGAATGAATATATTATTCCCGGAAACCAGATATTTACAAAATTTGAATTTACAGTTTGCAGTAATACCGTTACTTAAATAATTTGATAAAAAAAAGTTTCGTGTTACCAGTGGTAATTAGCATACAGGTAGTTCTGGTGATTTTGAAAGCGAAAAACATTGAATTAATAAGGAATTTTTTGTGAGGATGGAGTTGATCTATATACAATACATAACAATAGCCTCAACTAACCAGACCTAACCTGTCAGAGATTCGTATATGCAAGGTGTATAAGCGGAGGACGAAGGGAACTACCTCTGCGCTAGTTTAGCCAATTTCCTGTAATTATTGTTTTATGAAATGTATCATTAATGCATTAAATTATACTAGTCTACTTCTTGTTTGTTTCAGTTAATTGAAAGCAGATGGCAGACCTTTTACGCCGTAAATGTGCTGCAGTGTATTGCCAGAAATCTGGCAGTGATGGGAAGACACGGCTATTCCGATTTCCAGTGCCAAGTAATGCAGCACAGCGTAAAAGGTAAGGAAATAGAAGTAATAATGGCGTTAATAATAATAATAATAATAATAATAATAATAATACTTTTTATTGACGTTAAGACATAAGCTTCAATCATTTATAGCCTTTGGGCCTATTTGTGTTCAATAAATAATCAGAGTTGGTAAACTGTAGTGATTCTTATATTTAAATGAGATTTTCCGTTGAAATCAGATTTGTTTCTTTAAATTACTTTTTGCCTCCCAATGTAATTAATTTGAAGTACATTTATGCATTAATTCTTTCATGCTCTTATGTTTCTGAATATGCTATTTTAAGTACTAATAACATTATATTAAAATCTGTCTTTGTTATGTTAACACATAGGCTTAATTTAAAATACACAAACAGTTACATCACTAATAATTTACACTTAATTATATTAGCTTAGACTTGGGTAAGATATCATTCGAAGTTAAATTGTTATTCTATAGAAAAGTATTAATATCCAATTTACATGAACTAATGTTATTGCAATAAATTTATGAGAAGAGCTTTTCAATGTGTTTTTTTTTTTTTAATAAATACATAACCAATATAGCATTTGTGTAACTGTTACTTTGAATATTGTTAAGAGCTACAGCTATTCGTTTCAGCCCCCAGCATTATACCATACTTGAATTTGGTTGTAATTCCGAAAGTAGATCCTACTTGACTACTTGCGCCATGTGTTCTGTTGTCTCTCTTAGGAATAGATTTAAGAAGTGAGCAGAATAGCCAGCCATATGTAAAGACGTTTATATTTTCTTCTTTAAAAAGTTGTTCTCATCTCAACCATGTTAGCTGCATATAATTTGAACCTGTGATTTAAGTAATGCAATTATATGATGGAAATAATGGAAATTATTTCATTTACGTCATGATTAATTCAATGACTTAAATTAGTACCAACTCTGGTTTGCGTTATTTTTCGAAACTAATAACAGAACCTTGATTGTTACAGGTACCAGATATGGGCTGATGTGGCCGAAAACCAGTTCCCTAAAAAAAGGGCCTATCTTTGTGAGAAACATTTCCACAAAAATCAGTTCAAGGATCCCTTCAGGTACAGCTTACTAAGAGGGGCCATTCCATCAAGAGACGCTTGGTATCTCTACTCGGGAACTACAGACATCACACCATCCTTTGAACTACCATCCAGTCCTACATCACCAGTCCTACCTACTTTGTCCACTTCACCACCTAACCTAACCGCTTCATTCATTTCACCATCTGATCTACCTCCTCCATCCCCTTCCCCACCAGATCCCGCTCTACCTGCTACCTCAACTCCAAAACCATTCCAACCTATCCAGTTGTTTGCACCCAGTCCTGATGTCAGTCATTTTTCTGAATCAAACTCTGATTGTTTGGCTACCCCGCTGGAGAGTTATGGTTCCATGAGTGACAGTGTTGTTGCAGATATTGCAGTTGACAGTTTTGCAACAACACCTATAGCTAAGAGAAAGCGAAGGAGTTTGGTACTTTCCAAAATTAATGTATCAAGGATAAGTCAGTTGACACCCAGAAAGAAATTCCTTTTCGGCCGTTTGAAAGATAAAGTGGTAGACTTACAAAGACTACAAAAGAAGTATAGAAAAAAGACATTGGCTTTGAAACGCTTAAGTAATGATATGAAAAATGGGCACAGTTCTGTTGTTGGGGCACTTTCAAAGTCAATGTCTTTGACAGCCGCTAAGCTCTTAGCTTCACAAGTGGGCCATTCACAACGGGCGCCAAAGGGTCATAGATGGTCGACTGAAGAAAAATGCATGGCATTATCCATCTATAAACGATCCCCAAAATGTTATACCTTCCTCAGATCCATATTCACCCTTCCCTGCAAGAGTACCCTCATGAATCTGCTGAACCGTGTTCCATTTGCAACTGGAATTAACAGTCAGATTTTTGAGTCTCTTGCAAAGTCTGTTTCAGAACTTGCGCCGCCTGATCGTATATGTTCTCTCATGTTCGATGATATGGCCATTATGGAACATACACAATATGACCCCCGATCAGACAGAATCCTTGGTTATGAAGACCTGGGTGGTTGTGCACAACCCAGTAAGAAAGTAGCCAACCAAGTCTTGGTGTTCATGGCCAAGGGTCTGCGGCGAAAGTGGAAACAGCCTGTGGGATATTACTTCCATCGTGGTGGGATGTGTGGGAGTTCCTTGGCGATGCTCTTGAGAGAAGTTCTCCAAGCCTGTAGGGAAGCTGGGTTGATTATTGTTACCACTGTTTGTGACATGGGTGGCAATAATGTAAGAGCCCTACAGGATATGGGGGCTTCTTTTGAGAAACCATTCTTTACATTTAATAATCAAGAAGTGGTGACTATCTATGATCCACCCCACCTCTTGAAGTGCACTCGTAACATGCTTTACAAGCATGATGTGCAGTTAAATGTAAAGAATAGTAATGGGACACTGCGTGTCTTGACAGCTTCTTGGGATCATATCCGGGAAGCTGTCAAGCTTGATAGGAAAGAACCTTACCAGGCATTGTACAAAATAACGAACGACCATCTGGACCCTAACGCTTTCAAGAAAATGAAAGTATCCCTTGCTGCCCAAGTGATGAGCAACAAAATGGCAGCAAACCTTCATGCACAGGCTGTTAAAGGTGAGTATCATATTCAATTTCAAATTAACAAAATATAATTACGTTTCAATGTTATTTATTACTTGCTGTCGTATTGCATATGAGAACATTTTATTAGACGAATACTGAAATCTAATTGTAACTTAAATCTTATGCTCATGTAAGTTCTTATCCTACTTCTGTCATAGTTAATAGCATGTTATAATAGAAAATCCATTTAATTTAAATTTTTAATTTTATTTAAATTCAAATATACAGAATAAAGAAATATGATTACAAAACAAACAAAGAGAAATACAAATAAAATAATACAAGCAATATAAAATGAAGATACAGTAGTATTAACAAAATTTGAGACCGAATGAGCAGCGCTCGTGCTCGGTCGCAGTTCAGATATAATATTAAAATAAAAAAAAATAATATAAATAAATAAGTAAAATAAAATAGGAATTAAAATATAATTACAGCGGCAAGGGAATTATATAATATAATATTAACACTATAGAAGAATAATATCGCACGTGAAAAGTAGGACTAATAATATGACTTACAATTACAATTACAATTATAATTACAATATGACTTTAATAGATCAATGTTTGCCTTAGTTACTTAGACATATGTTCTTTGTTTTCAGGTTTAATACCCGGAGCAGAGGCAACAGCTCATATGGTATCTTACATAGATAAGTTATTTGATAGCCTTAATGCCTCATCAGCCTGTGAGCAGGGTCCAGATGGATTGAAACGTTATATACATGCCAAGAAAGAGAACCGCCATCTTGCTTTTTGGGATTGTGCCATTAAAGAAGTAGATAGTTGGCAGTTTCTGAAGAAGTCTTCGGTTGTGAGAAGTGAAACTACTTCTCCAACAACCAAATCTAAGATTCTTCGACCACGTTCACAGGATGGCTGGCTTGCCTCTGTACGTGGTGTGAAGCATCTTTGGTTTAGTTTAAAGGAGAAGGGATTCAGATACCTGCAGACAAGGTCACTCAATCAAGATCCGCTGGAACACTTGTTTGGTTGTATTAGAGCTAATTGCGGTTCTAATAATAACCCAACAGTGGTTCAGTTTCAGGCTGCCTTGAAAACAGCCATTGTTAATGGCCTCGCTTTCAAGGCGCTGAAAGGTGGTAATTGTGAGCAGGAGGATGAACCTGGCGACTGGCTGAACAAGCTGCGTTGTTTTCTAGATGCAGAGCCAGAACCTCCTAGTGGTCAGGAACCCAGCTCTACCATTGAGGAGGTGCCTCCTACTCACGATGTCCCGTATGAGGGGGTAATATCTGACTCTGTTGCCTATGTCTCTGGGTATATAGCCAGAAGATTTCTTAACGGTAACACCTGCATTCACTGTAAAGCTTGCCTCACAACAGAATCAGTGCAGTACTTTCATTCAGGAATTTCTCTTCAAGAGCATTCAGATACCAACCGCCTTTCATACCCCACTGAAGAATTATGTAAGGCAGTTGGAGCTGGAGCAACTCTTTTAGAAAATTCGATGCCAGAAATTGCTCACTATCCTGGGGTGTGTAAGCGTGTTGCAGGTGCTATCAAGGAAAATGTTGATTTTACTTGGATTAGGGGAAAATTAGGGGAAAATGTGTGGATCATGAAGTACCCATAATCAATGGCATTATTAAGGGCATATGTGCCATTTCAATCCCTTGGTGGTGTCGAAGGTTCAATAGGAACAATAGGCACCTCCGAACTAAAAGGCAGGATAAGAGTAAGGTTAAAATTTGGCAACATGTGTAAGCTGTACCTGATTCTGAACTGTGTATGAATTGAACAACGCTGTAACTTCTATTTGATCGGGGTGTGTTTTAGTGTGTTTGTATATTTCGTATTGTTCTAGTGTGTTTAGTTTTTGGTTCTTGGGTTGTATGTGTAGGATTTCCATGTCTGTATTTATGTTATTGTATGTATGGTTAGCATTGGTTATGTGATCGGCATATGTAGATGTATTGTGTCCTCTGGTTATTGCTTTAATGTGTTCTTAATTATATCCAAGTGTTAAAAGTAATGTACGCAAGATTCAACATGGAATACCTCGAAATATTGTATAATTTGCATAAAATTTTTGTTGCATTTGTGATTAGTTAACTTTGAATTTTACTACACTAGTTAAAAGGAATCACAAATCAGAAGATTACAGAGAACTTGTCAGTGAACTGATTGAAAAACATAACGTGATGGGATGTCATATCTCTCAAAATAACATTGATTCTCATCAATTTTTTTCTTTCCTCAAAATCTTTGCGTTGTTGACGACGAACTGGGGAGCATTTTCACCAGATTTGGGTGCATTATGTAGAATTTTTAGAGAGTAGATATGTTGTTTTCTAATGCCAGGCATTTGACAATAAAGTCATTTCAACTCTTGCACTCCAATATTTTTCAAAATTATTGTCATGGTCAGCCACTGAAGCACAGATTTTGAGGTGTTCCAAATCCATTTCTTGGTTTGAGTTGCACACTGGACAGTTAGGGGACTGATATATTCCAATTCTATGCAGCAAAATAGTCCCTCAGTCGGATCTCCGGCCCGGGACTACTTTAATGGTACAGAAGCAACTAAACTTCTTATAATGGAATGCTGGTTGTATAACATCAGCTAAGAAAAGAGTAAATATGGTACAATATTTTGAGGAACGGGGCCACAACCAAATCAAACACTCTCAGTATCAAAGCTCAAAATTAGGAAATGTTGCGAAGTATCGACTTATCGCTAATAAATTGTATTGCACTTTTTCTAATATGTTCAATGTTTTGAATCAACTATACATCAGGGAATGAAAAAAAAAATTATTTGTATCTCTTAATGGTGTTATTATTGAAAGTCTAAGTTGATTTTATGTCTATTGTAGATAAATAGTTTTCTTTGTATTCTTTATCAATGGTGATTATTGATTATTGATTACTTAGATTTTTAATATCCATATATTAAACTAATGGCAGTTTTAAAAATAGATGTTCAGCTCTGACGGTGTAAAACAAATAAAGTGGTGTTTTATAAATGTTTATGAACGTGCGTTGTACTATGTCACAGCAAAACATCTTATGACTATTTTCAAGCTAATGTTTGACATAAAAAAATTAAGAGCGAATTATAATTATATAACTGACCAATAATAACTTCGAAGTCAATATTCCATACTCAATCTTTGTTTTTATCTTCCAATACATGATGCATAACATTATTTAAAAATAGTGCTTAAGGTGTTTTGGAGAGAAGTATCCTATCCTATTCGCATCCAGTATCTCAATTACATATTTTATCTAGAAGATGCAAAAACTTTTATTAGTCAACTTTGATAAATTAATTTAATAAAAGGGTTAAATGACGGTGTTAAAAGAGGGAGTGTGTTAATGGTTTTTCAGTTTCATGTTCAACCATTATATTTATATTCACATGTTAAAACAATAATGTGATATAAATATTGTGGTTAAACATGTTATTTAAACTGATAAACCATTACACACTCCTTTGGCGATATGAAAAATACTAGTATGTGTTGGTATAATAGGTATCTGCAGTACCGATCGGGCTCTAATGTTGGCGTAACGGACACCTGTAATACCGATCGGGACGTGTAACATGGGATGTTAGTTCGGCATTCTGCCGCTATGTGTAACGAGATGTAGTTCCGATGTTTTGCCGCTAAGTGTCTCGACGTCGCGTCAATAGCGTGTCGAAGGTAATGCATTGAGTTGGGAGTCTTTCTATTTATTTGTCTATGGTTCATATTAGTGGTTCTTCTGGAAACGATTCCGGTTCTTCTAGTTTAGATCCTAGCACATTTGAACATGATTTTCATACTATGGTTGATCAAATGGAAACTGTGAGTAGCGATATAAATATTAATAATTTTGGAAATGACACAGGTTCTGTAAACATTTCCTTGGTGCCTAGTTACAAACAAAAGAAGATAAAAAAAAACAATACTTATGCAGCTACCTAAAAAATCACTGAAACCTCTTTCTGCTAAGCATGTTAAGTTGACTCCTCTTGGAAGTAAAAATGTTACTATTTTAAATACTGCGAACAAGAATGCTTCTCCAGTACCTAATCTGAATACAACCCTTTCTAATATGCAAATTAATAAGCGGCCGTGCACAAGCTCAAATACAGAAATAGCACAGAATATGACGTGTTACACCAACATTCCAACTTAAAACAGATTTCAGCATTTAGCTACGGAAGACAGCATGGACAAATCTTCTGATGCTTCTACACTTCAAAAGGAAAAGTTTCCACCTATCTGCTTAAAGAACATTGAGAACTATCAGCTCTTATTACAAAGCATACAGAATTATGTACAATCAGAATTTCATACAGAGTTGAAAGCTTCAATCATAAAAGTATACGCATCAACATCCCATTATTTTCGATCACTTACTACTTATTTTGACTCAATTCGTCAGCAATACTATACTTATAAAAATCCCTCTGAAAAGAAATTTTCTGCTGTTATTCGAAATGTACCCTACTCTCTCAGTGATCAAAAGATAAAAGTCGCCCTTGAAGAACTTAACTATCCAGTTCATAAAGTAACGAGACTCCTAGGAAAGAACTAACAGCCCACTCCACTTTGTGCAATAGAACTAGACAACAATCACCAAGGTAAATCAATACTAAATCTCAGTCACCTATTTTACAGTGTAGTTAAAGTCGAAATCCGACGCCAATCCAAAGACATTCCTCAGTGTACAAGGTGCCAAAATTTTGGTCATACTAAGAACTACTGCCAACTCGAACCGCGCTGCGTACGATATCTAGAGGCTCATCATTTCTCTCAATGCCCAAATCCTAAAACAATACCGCCTAAGTGCGTGAACTGTCAACAACAACATCCGGCTAACTACAGAGGCTGTGAACACTATTTACAATTGAAGGAAAAACTCTCACGTGGTGTTTAGTTAAGATAAGAAAAACGGACTCATGTTCCAGAATCTTCGCAACCATTACTTCAACGCACAGAAGATTCTCAACATCAAGTAAATCCTTCAATGTCTCAACCATCTACGTCAAAATTTCAAGCAAATTCTAGATCTAACACGTATGCAAATGCAGTGAAAGGATCCTTTGATCAGAGTCACCGTCGCCCTATAAGTCAACCTGCTCCAGAATCTTCCACTTCATCTCTCTTAACTGATCTACTCTCTAAGGTTATTCCGCACATTATCACTTTATTGACTCCTTTCTTGTCAGAAATTAAAGATTACTTTATCTCTTCTCTGTCATCTTACTTCCAGAATGGCAGAAAATAATAAAATTTCTATTCATCAACTCACTATAATCAATTGGAATGCTGATGGTATTAGAATGAAACGATCTTCTCTGATTGCCTTTTTGTCAACACATAATATTATGAAAGCCTGCATCACAGAAACTCACCTTCTTCCAAACGAAGTCTTCACTGTTCCAGGATATGAAATATATAGAAATGATAGGAATGCCTCAACTGCATCTGGTGGCGTTGCCATTATAATTAATCGAAATATTACACATCATCAAATCCATCTTCCTTATACGTCTGATATAGAAACAGTCGGAATCAAAATTAAGTGTCAAAATAACCATGATTTTGTTTCATTTTGTGCTTATAAGCCCCCAAAATATCTGCTAAATACTGCATACCTTGCTCTTTTATTTCCCTCAGTCGGTTCAACACTTCTTGTGGGCGATCTAAACTGTAAACACACATCATTGGGATGCAGAGTAACGAACCCAAATGGACATCGTCTTTACAACTGAATTAACAACCTTGGTCTCCATATTCTCGCACCAACTGAACCAACACACTACGCATATAATCCCGCCAATCTTCCCGAAATTCTTGACATCAGAATTCAAAAGAATATGCATTTACCAACTTATATTACATCATTAACACCACTTGATTCAGATCATTGTCCAGTGTTGATTACTTTCCACTTGTCTCCTAATGTAACACCTAAAGTGCAACGCCTTATTAATGGTTTTGTTGATTGGGATAAATTTCAGTTGACTCTAGACTCAATATTAGGCACAGAATATCATCCATAACAGCAACAGATATTGATAATGATGTTCAACATTTTACGGACACACTATGCTCATGTGTAAATTATTCTACAATGTACTCTAAGCGGTCATTAACGCTCTACTACTTACCATCTTCGATACTCCAATTAATTAAGGAAAAACATCGTATTCGTAGACAATGGCAACGACAGAGGCAACCATGACAGAAGAAAGAAGCAAAATTATCTCATACGATTAGTCAAGACAAATCTTGAACAACATCGCCTGCAGTCATATCAGTCTTACTTATCATCTCTTTCTGAAGCTGATAATACTCTTTGGTACGCTACAAAGCGTATTCTACGCGAGCCAACAGTCATCCCGATACTTCGTTTAGACTCTCAAATAGCGGCGGACACAGTGTCGAAATGTAACTTGCTTGTATCTCATTATCAACATGTATTCACCCCAAACGAGAATAATAATGAACAGACTACCTCTGAATTTGAAGAAGAAATTATAGAAAATATTAATAAACCGACTGCCCCAGAAAAAATTTCCTATACTACTCCACAAGAATTGTCTCACTTCATTCAAAGGCTTCCAAATAAAAAATCTCCAGACCATGATCTTATACCCAACATTGTACTAAAGAAGCTCACCAACAAAGCTCTTATTTACTTGACGATAATTTTCAATGCTGCCCTTTTAATTGGGTACTTTCCTCGAGCCTGGAAGCTTGCTGAAATCATTGTTTTTCATAAGCCTAACAAACCTAAGCACTTACCATCAAGTTATCGACCTATTAGCTTACTGCCCACGCTATCGAAATTGTTTGAGAAGGTTATTCATCATCGCATTTGTAAATTTACGTTCCAAAACAAGATAATACCAGATTTTCAGTTTGGCTTTCGTCCGAAACATTCTACAACACACCAACTGCAAAGAGTCACTGAATCCATTATAAAAGGCTTTGAAGAAAAACAGTATACCGCCACTGTGTTTCTGCATATTGCCCAAGCATTTGATACTGTTTGGCATGATGGTTTAATGCTAAAATTATATAGAATTGGTTTTCCTGACTATCTCACACGCATTGTAAAAAGTTTTTATCTGAGCGTCAGTTCTCAGTACGTATAGATGGCATTAAATCAACGCTTCGTCCAGTTTTAGCCGGAGTACCACAAGGATCTATACTGTCACCACTTCTCTTCAATATCTTCACATGACATTCAATGTTTACAACCGTCACACATAGCTATGTATGCTGACGATACAGTTCTCTTTTATTCTCATAGTAACCTAAATACTGCAATAAGCACTCTTCAGACATCCTTACAGGAGCTGTCTAAATGGTTCTCTGACTGGAGATTACTACTCAACATTACCAAGACAGGAGCTAAAATCTTCTCTTTAAGGCCTATTCATAATCCACATCCTTTGGTTCTTCTAAATGAACAAGTTACATGGCTCTCTAGTCAAGAAGCTGTCAAATATTTGGGAATATTATTAGCCACGAAACTTACATGGAATGCCCATATAACTCGCATTGTTACACTAACCTCTTCTAGAATTCGAAAATTATACCCTTTGGTTAATAGACGTTCACAAATTGGATTGGACTGTTCAATGCTACTCTACACCTCGCTTGTACGACCTCTTTTAACTTATGCAGCGCCAGTGTGGGGGACTGCAAATAAGACACACATGCATCGCCTACAAGTTCTCCAGAACAAGTTCCTGCGTACTGCAACAAATGCCCCCTGGTTTGTAAGAAATCAACAACTGCATCAAGCATAATTGAGAATTCTTCCACTAGAACAGTACATCAATTCAATGTCAAAAATCTTTCTTCAACGAACTTCCTGGTGTTCCTGCAGCTTTGACATGTGACATTGGAGCAAGAGCTTGTCAGCCATCTCGACTTAAAAGGAAACTCCCTCAAGACATCCTTCTTAGTGATACTGACAACTCTTCATAATTTAACAAAGAAAATCATCATATTTTTGTTCACATAATTCCCAAAAATGTTTATTTAACTAATTTAAATTAATTAGAAGAGCCTTTAGAGCCAACCTCAGCATGATATTCTGCATGTGATATTCCATAATTTAACAGTGGCCTGTATAGCAAATTTGCTGGTCGACCAATATTAAACACAAAAAAATTGTCCTGGTGAATCTCAAAACCACTACCCTTGGGTTAAAACAGAGAGTAATACTTACTCACGTTCAACTAATCTCGGTAAAGAGAGATTTGGTGAAACCGGCCCATAATGTGTTTTATACTAATTTTGCACTATCATATCTAATGATGAAGAAATGAAAAATATGTTTTGAGGGTTTTTAGACGTATTACATTACATTATAATAATTTAAATGCGGGAAAATAAAGTAAAATAATTGTTTCCAAATTTAAATGTTTTGATTTCACGGCACTAAAATGATTTAGGATTTCGTTGAGCGTACTATCATCTATTTTTAGAAAATTTCTAAATGACCGATAATCTTCCAATGTCATCTGTCTGAGGAGGAATAAAAAAATATATTACCAAAAGTAATGATCTTTTATTTTCATTTCACTGTTTTCAATTATTTATAATTATGTGCTGGGATGGTAATTCATGTTATGAGGGATTCTCTGAATATACATTTCTTAGGTAATTAATCTTTTCAGATATCTTTAGCGTCTTGTTTCTGATGCACTTATGTTATTTTCTACGCGGACTTTACTTTCTCACCCACACTCCTTTATTTTTTCTATGTGTTCTCTCCTCCAGAGCTATAAGTTCCTTGACAACATTTTCAACCGCAAGCACTACATCTAAGACTGTCTAGATAGATAGATAGATAGATAGAAGATAGATAGATTTATTCGTTCCATAATATTCTTACATTTGCTTTATAGCATAGAATAAAGAACATGTCCAATTCTTACGTTTAACAATAAAATGCAATACATATAAAATGCAAATATGAACTATATACAGATTTAATACCTTAATAATAGTAATATTTTATACAATGTAATATATTTACCATTTAATATTATTATAATATTTACACAGTACTGTGAAATGTCAATAATTCATCTACAGAATAGAAAGTGTGAGATATTAAGTAATTTATTTAGTTTTATCTTAAATAATGCAGGGTTTTGGCTATGATTCTTAATGTCTTCAGGAAGACTATTGAAAATTTTTATCGCCATGTAACGTACTCCCATTTGAAAGCATGATAAATTTGATGATGGCGTATGAAAGCCATTCTTTCTTCGGGTATTTACACTATGTATGGCTAAGTCAGTTGGAAAATTTTCTTTATTACATAAGAGGAAATTTATTGTAGAGTATATGTATTGATTTGTTAAGGTTAGAATCTCTAATTTTTTTAAATAATCTACATGATTCTCTAGCCTTTGCTCCAACTATTATTCTAATGTCTCTTTTTGAATTTTTACTATCTGCAGAATTTCCCCAAAATATTATTCCGTAGGACATAATGGAATAAAAATAGGGAAAATATATTGTCTTTAAGATACTGCTGTTTAGAAATTGTTGTAACCACCTAATTGCGAAGCATGCTGAGCTAAGTTTGGAAGTTATTTCTTTGATATGATTTTTCCAATTTATTGTATTATTAATATGCAAACCAAGAAATTTGGTTGTTGATGTTTCTAGTAGAGGTATATTGTTGATAGTTGTGTCCAATGTTTCAGAGATTAAGTTTGAAGTGGCTTTAAATTTAATTATGTTAGTTTTATTAATGTTTAATGATAGTTTATTGATTGTAAACCAGTCATAAATTTTTAAGGAGAATTATTTCTGTTTTATATTTGAATCTGGCAAAGTTCTTGTCTGTAATTATGATACTTGTGTCATCTGCAAATAGTATAGGATAACCTATTCCTTTTATTATGGGGCCAAGGTCATTTATAAAAATTAGAAAAAGAGGAGGCCCTAATATAGATCCTTGTGGGACCCCTGTATGAACATTTCCCCATGTTGAAGTAGATTTAAAGGAGTTATTAAATGCGTTGATTTCCACTTTTTGTTTTCTGTTTAGGAGATATGACTCAAACCACTGATATGCTATGCCTTTAATACCATAGTATTCTAATTTTTGTAGTAGAATTGTATGGTTAATACAATCAAAAGCTTTGGAGAGATCACAGAATATCCCTCCTACTTGTAATGTTTTATTAATAGCTTCCAGAATTTTATCAGTTAAATTAAACGTCGCTTGCTCAGTTGATTTATTCTTTCTTAATCCAAATTGTTCCGGAATGAGAATGTTGTATCTATCAAGATGATATACTCTCTTATATATAACTTTTTCGAAGACCTTTGAGAAGACTGGTAGAAGGGACATGGGCCTGTAGTTTTTCGGGCGAGGTTCTATCTCCTTTCTTGAATAAAGGAATAACAACTAAATATTTCAGTCGCTCTGGAAATACACCATTAAACATTGAAAAGTTACATAAATAAGATAGGAGCTTGGCAATTAGGGTAAACATTGGTAATTTCGTGATAATTTCATTAAAACTAATTTAAAATGCAAATGTGTAAATATATACTTATTCCGATTTTTTTCATCTAAAAGACGATAACTTGCTGTACAAATCTGGAGACAGAAAAGATTGGATACGTTCTTGAATATGTACCAAAAACCACTTTTACAACTTAAGCTTTCAGGTTGGTTATTTCGTGATAACCTTGGTAATTTCGTGATATTGCATTGATAATTTCGTGAGAGGTAGAAGAATTTTCGAAAAATTCATTAAAGTAAAATGTAATTCTCTTTTATTGTTACAAGACTTCAAACATAGTAATTCCGTCTAATATAGTAGCAAGAAAACATAGAAATACATATCAACACATAATAAGACTGAAATCAAAGTAAAAATTGAAATTGAAAAGGGATCTTCTTTGCCCTGAAAGGGTGAACACATTTATTACGGACTTTACTATAGCCTATATATATTACTAGGATCACTCCAAAAGTAATGCATAACGTTTGTTTAAAAATTATATTTATATTGTAGATGCATCCTTAAGGAACAAAATGTCACTTTTCCACATAATCCCTGTCCCTTTCAACTGCCTTACGTAACCTAGGAACGAGGGCCTGTAGACCAGCACGGTAAAAGTTCTTTATGTTTAATATTGGCCGACCGGCAAACTTGCTATACAGGCCACTGTTAAATTATGGAATATCATATGCAGAATATCATGCTGAGGTTGGCTCTAAAGGCTCCTCTAATTAATTAATTAATTAATTGAACATTGTTGTGAATTATGTGAAAAAAATATGATGATTTTCTGTGTTAAATTATCAAGAGTCGTCAGTATCACTAAGAAGGATGTCTTGAGGGAGTTTCCTTTTAAGTCGAGATGGCTGACAAGATCTTGCTCCAATGTTATATGTCACACCTGTAGGAACACCAGGAAGTTTGTTGAAGAAAGATTTTGACATTGAATGGATGTACTGTTCTAATGGAACAATTCCCAATTATTCTTGATGCAGTTGTTGATTTCTTACAAACCAGGGGGCATTTGTTGCAGTACGCAGGAACTTGTTCTGGAGAACTTGTAGGCGATGAATGTGTGTCTTATTTGCAGTCCCCCACACTGGCGCTGCATAAGTTAAAGAGGTCGTACAAGCGAGGTGTAGAGTAGCATTGAACAGTCCAATCCAATTTGTGAACGTCTATTAACCAAAGGGTATAATTTTCGAATTCTAGAAGAGGTTAGTGTAACAATGCGAGTTATATGGGCATTCCATGTAAGTTTCGTGGCTAATAATATTCCCAAATATTTGACAGCTTCTTGACTAGAGAGTCATGTAACTTGTTCATTTAGAAGAACCAAAGGATGTGGATTATGAATAGGCCTTAAAGAGAAGATTTTAGCTCCTGTCTCGGTAATGTTGAGTAGTAATCTCCAGTCAGAGAACCATTTAGACAGCTCCTGTAAGGATGTCTGAAGAATGCTTATTGCAGTATTTAGGTTACTATGAGAATAAAAGAGAACTGTATCGTCAGCATACATAGCTATGTGTGACGGTTGTAAACATGGAATGTCATATGTGAAGATATTGAAGAGAAGTGGTGACAGTATGGATCCTTGTGGTACTCCGGCTAAAACTGGACGAAGCGTTGATTTAATGCCATCTATACGTACTGAGAACTGACGCTCAGATAAAAACTTTTTACAATGCGTGTGAGATAGTCAGGAAAACCAATTCTATATAATTTTAGCATTAAACCATCATGCCAAACAGTATCAAATGCTTGGGCAATATGCAGAAACACAGTGGCGGTATACTGTTTTTCTTCAAAGCCTTTTATAATGGATTCAGTGACTCTTTGCAGTTGGTGTGTTGTAGAATGTTTCGGACGAAAGCCAAACTGAAAATCTGGTATTATCTTGTTTTGGAAGGTAAATTTACAAATGCGATGATGAATAACCTTCTCAAACAATTTCGATAGCGTGGGCAGTAAGCTAATAGGTCGATAACTTGATGGTAAGTGCTTAGGTTTGTTAGGCTTATGAAAAACAATGATTTCAGCAAGCTTCCAGGCTCGAGGAAAGTACCCAATTAAAAGGGCAGCATTGAAAATTATCGTCAAGTAAATAAGAGCTTTGTTGGTGAGCTTCTTTAGTACAATGTTGGGTATAAGATCATGGCCTGGAGATTTTTTATTTGGAAGCCTTTGAATGAAGTGAGACAATTCTTGTGGAGTAGTATAGGAAATTTTTTCTGGGGCAGTCGGTTTATTAATATTTTTTATAAGTTCTTTTTCTAATTCAGAGGTAGTCTGTTCATTTTTATTCTCGTTTGGGGTGAATACATGTTGATAATGACATGCAAGCAAATTACATTTCGACTCTGTGTCTGTGTTAAAAGTCTGGACCAAAACGTCTGAGCCACTCTTTAGCAACGTGCACAAGGAAGTCATCTTCTATCCTCGTTCCGCGAAGAGATCCTTCAGTTTACCAGAGAGATGGTAATCGCACGGTGCCAGTTCAGGACTGTAAGGCGGATGTTTCAGTGTTGTCTATCCGAATTTTCTGATCTGGTCTGTGGTCTTGTGACTGACATATGGCTGTGCGTTGTCGTGCAATAGCAGAACATCCTCCTTCTCCCGATGTCGTCGAACACGACTCAGTCGAACTTGAAATTTCTTGAGAGTTGCAACATACCCGTCAGTATTAATGGTGGTTCCGTGTGGCATGATGTCCACAAGCAAGATTCCTTCTGAATCGAAAAACACAGTAGCCATAACGTTTCCTGCCGAAGGTGTACTTTTGAATTTCTATTTATTTGGTGAATTTGCATGATGCCACTCCAGTGTCTGTCTCTGTCTCCGGTCCAAAATGGTGGAGCCATGTTCCATCTTCTGTCACAATTTTTGCAAGTCATCTAGCACTTATCTTTGACGCTTAGCATGATAACAAATCAAACAGAAGCTACACTGAACCAATTGCGTCTCCGTTTTCTTTGTTGTTATCACATCTCGTCTTCAGATTTCTAAAATTCCTATTGTAATACATTTTATACTATGTTAAAAGTTGTAACACTTAATGCTCAACAAAATTTCTCCTCAAAGAGCTAAGATTTCTATCTGTAAAGCTAAGCCTATATGGAGACTACAGATGTATCTAAAATCCCAAAAACATTTCCTAAAATTTGATGAAGATACAATAAATCTTTGTACCAAATATCATATGCTTACCTTTAGTAATAAACCTGTAATGTAACTACAAACATCCACAAAATTTGTATGCCTGAGAAGTCGACGCAAACTTGCTCTCTCCGAACATAAAAGCTCACTGAAGCAACTACAATAGTCACACAAAGCTTAGCTGTATGTTTCTGGAAACTGGACAACATATGCAATCCCTTGGCGGAAATTTGGATCTCGTAACACCATTGGTTAGTTCACAAAAGAGCAAAGAAAAGTATCACGAAATAACCACTGCCACGAAATTACCAATTTTTACCCTATTTGTGAACTGGCTTTTAATATTTTGCTAGTAATTTCATCATATCCCGAGGAATTTTTAGACTTCAATTGCTTTAGAATTGTAATTATTTCTCGTGAATTTGTTGGGAAAATTTGAAAATTTGAGAAAGTTACAGGAATAGATATTTTCAAACAATCGATGGCATTATTATTATTATTATTATTATTATTATTATTATTATTATTATTATTATTATTATTATTATTATTATTATTCTGTGGGATGTTTAGGTTATCAGTTATTCAGAGAAAATGATTGTTGAATATGTTCGCAACTTCTGTTGTATCTGATGTTTTTCTATTACCTGTTACAAGAGTGTAACCTTGTTCTTTACTTCTACATTTTCCACTTTCTTTTTTTATTATGTTCCAAGTTGTTTTTATTTTATTATTCGAGTTTAAAATAATTCCGTTATAGTAAAGTTATTTGGCATTTAAAATTACTTTGTGTAATATTTTAGAGTACTTTTTAAAGTGAGCTATTAATTTGGGGTCATTACTATTTCTAGTTTGAATATAGAGAGACCTCTTAGTTTTACAAGAGATTTTTATGCCTTGTGTAATCCAATTGTTTTTAGATGTTTGAGAATTTTTGTACTTTACAGGAAAACTGGATTCAAAGATATTTAAGAATGTATTATGAAACACATTGAATTTACTATTCATATTACCATTATTATATACTGATTCTCATGTTTCATTTTTTACTTTAGCTTCGAAGTCCTTTAAAGATTCTTCATTTATGACCCTTAACCTAAATTTATTCGGGTGCTTTGATGCAGGAATGCTATCGTTTATTCTTATTAGTTGAGCTTTATGGTCTGAAAGACCATTTATAATGGGAACTGTCCGGTAACTATCTAATCTATCTTTCCTTATAATTATATTATCAATTGCAGAAATCGATCCTTTTTGTATTCTAGTTGGAATATTGACTGTATGTGCTAGATTGAAGGTTGCTAATAATGTGTTAAATTCTTTTTTAGTGTTCTCAGTGAGATAGTCAATATTTAAATCTCAGCAAAACATGTATTCGTGTTTTTTTCATGTATGTGTTGTAATGTATTTTCTAGTAGATGAAAAAAATGTTTGAAATTTCCAGAGGGCGACCTGTATATACTTATAACTATAAGATTACCAGATTTTAATTCTAATTATACCGCGCACAGCTCTAAATCTTTTTCTCTGCTAAATTTTGAAAGGCTGATATTTTTAAAATTTTTATCGTTTCTAACAAATATGCACACACCTCCTTTCTGTAGATTCTGTCTACAATAGCTATCTCCTACTTTGTATCCTTCAAGTGAAAGTGCCAATAATTCCTGTTGTTTCATATGATGTTCAGTGACGCATATTATATATGGGTTTATTTGTTCTATTTCTAAGAATGTTAATAATTCTGGTAACTTGTTTCTAAGGCTTTGTATGTTTTGATGAAATAAACTAAACTGACTTCCGGTATCTTTTGTTTTTGAATTTGAATTAACCCTACAAAATTTATGATTTGTATTTACTTCTCTGTTCTGATTACCTCTAGGCCAATTTTCTTTTTCTAATTTATATTTTACCCTAAAAAAGGAGATGCCCTATGATGAACAGCAGGAATTATATTGGTAATCACTGGAATCCTACCCTTTATTCTATTAGCGATGAGATGCGAAAGCTTCTTCTTGCCTCTAGAATTCAAGTGTAGGCCATGAGATGTATAATCATCTCTCTTAATGCTACATACCTCTGTCACACCAATATGAGTGGCATTGGGTCTGATCAAGGCACGTCCAAGTCGTGCATTCATACTCCTCACCCTGCTATGAAGCCACGGCTTGTCATACCTGTCAAAAAGCTCCACTACCTCCACATTTGTGTGGCTGCTGTCCTTAATTATGTTCTCTAGATCTTTCTCAACAGAGTAACTAACATCTCTACCCAGGCTGTTCCCTGGCCCACCCACTATTACAATATGATCCCCCTTGGTAAAACCAGAAGATAGTTTTACCAGATCTTCTGTAACATGAGTAAGTCCAGCACTAGGTTTTACTATGCTACAAATCTCATAGTTAGTCCCTAATTCCTCCTTTAACAGGTTTGCTATTCCCCTCCCGTGACTGCTTCCCAGTAACAATACTTTACTTTTTCTGCCATCATCTTCAGCAGAAGCCTGTTGTGGAGGATTTAGGGATGGTTGATCAACTTCCATTGTTTCTAAAACATTGAATCTGTTGGTCAACTTTACTTCACTAACATCCTCAGCAGAGAAACTTCTCCTCCTACGATTTCGTCTGGATACAACCTTAAAATCAAACAAATCTGAATTGAAAGTTGAAGCAACATTTCTACTGCCCAATTGAATTTTGAAAAGTTCCAGCTCATATCGTAGTTTGGCGATGGTTTCCTCCTGTTTTACAACGAATGTTTTATAGTGACAGAGTTCACATGACCAGTTATCGCATAGACTAACCTCATCACTAGTAGTGTTACTACATCCGTAATGAAACCACATTCTACAACTGTCACAAAATACTCCCTGTCTAACTTTCCTACGACACGCACCACAATATCCACTCAAATCACACGCCTTAGCACTCATGTCACTGGCACAATAAATCACGAAAACAATTAGGCCTACACTTCACACTTCCTAGTATTACACACTTATTGTTAGCAGTTTATATCCCTCGTGCATTATCAGTAGCACTAAAATCACTTCTTATATACAATGAAATGCAATATTACAATAATTAATCTAAACTGTAACCCAGACTATAAAAACTAATTAAAAATACATTACCTAGGCTTAATCCAAAATCACAGCGATTAAATTAATAATATATGTAATTAAGCTAAAATGTAAAATACTTAAGAAATGCAGAAATAATATAAATTGCTCTATTAAAATATATACAAAATATGTACAATTCAATGAAAAGTCATACAAATAATTGGCCAACACTATACTTTATCACTTCACTATACCACACTTGCCGTTAAACTACACGACACGTCACTGCACTTATATTTCAGTCTAGAAGAAACTTCACTATTTATGTTTTAAATTATTTTACTTTGAAGTATCACCACACTACAATATTTCAATGGACCGACACTACACTTTATTACTTCACTATACCGGTACCACACTTGTCGATGTTAATCTACACGATACGTTTTTTATTGGGTTATTTTACGACGCTGTATCAACATCTAGGTTTTTTAGCTTCTGAATGATATGAAGGTGATAATGCCGGTGAAATGAGTCCGGGGTCCAGCACCGAAAGTTACCCAGCATTTGCTCGTATTGGGTTGAGGGAAAACCCCGGAAAAAACCTCAACCATGTAACTTGCCCCGACAGGGAATCGAACCCGGGCCACCTGGTTTCGCAGCCAGACGCGCTGACCGTTACTCCACAGGTGTGGACTACACGATACGTCACTTTTCAGTCTTGATGCAACTTCACTATTTATGTTATTTGACACACGCCATTTCTTAACCAACAATAGTATTTATATTGAAATGTGCTATTAATGATTTAGCCTAGTCCTTCTTAAACTATGTAAACACGTTCTATATTAGGTGTTACAATTAAGCCTACTTATGTATCAATTAAATATTTCATCTTTTCAAATAACAAAAAGCCTTAAAATTAGTCAACTTATGAGTTAAGAATTACTCAAGTATACTAGGTATCATCGTTCGCTATTTTGATTTTTTCTTTTAATAATGTGATTAAATGTATTCTAGTATTTCAGTTACATTTATTTTAACATTTTAATTACATTTATTTTAACATTGTGATTACATTTATTTTAATATTTAATTGCATTATTTATATTTTAATTAGATTTATTTCAGTATTTATTATTAAGTTACATTTCAAAACACATAATTAAAATAATTTAAGCGATAAAGCATTTTGTAAGCGGATTTGAAATCAGAGCGAAGATTACTGTATTAACAGACAAGAGTTTTGGCTTGAGTTCTTCGTCAAGTGAAAATATTATTTTCTTTAACTCTGCGTAACTTGAAAACCAGTAAAGATTTTGAATAGCGACAACTTTTAAAAGTAATTTCCATTCTTTCTCAACATTTCACTCGCTTTGACCCCCATCTAACGTGAAAAATAAAAAAGTGTGCCTCTAACCACTTTTGAAGGTGTAAATGTCTATTTTGAGCAGAACACTTCGAAGTCAGTATTTTTTTTTCCTCCGCGTTTTAAAAACAATTTTGATATCAAAATTTGTTCTATGCTTTCCTCAGACATTGACCTGCCAATCATAAAAATAACAGTGCGATTGACTGACTATCATAGGAGCTACGACATGATATTCCATTGCATACGAGGAAATTTGGTCTCCGCCATCGCTGCGAATACTTCGCGTTGGTGTGGGGAAACGTGCGAATTTCGTTGCCGCTGTAGACGCGAAATATTCGTTGTCGCCAAAGATGTTTTATAGTTTTACCTAGACTCACTACGAGCGCTGCTCCTCGAACCAAAATTGAACAATTTCGCGCATCGCCATCTTGAGGTCAAGAGATATATGACTGCTGCATGTTTACATCACGATCCCGTCGATTTAAAATAACATAGAATGCTACTTAATGACATTTAATATTATTTAATGTGTACTAATTTAATCAATAGAGCGTGTGTATACTGTGTTTATATAGTTTATTGTAATCGTTGTTTTGTGATATATATAAATTTGTGGTGTACTCTTGTGCTGTATATAACCGTATAAATACTGTTAATATGCGATAGTTTATTTTAATCAGACTTCTATACTAAAGTGAAACCATCGTGTGCTCTTATGCTGCAGATAACTGTACAAAAAGTGTTTATATAGTTAATTTTAATTGTACTTCGGTGGATTACATGAAATCATGTTATATTCTATTGCTGCATAGGCTTACAACTAGACGAATAGTGTTTATTTAATTTATTTCATTTGTACTACTGTGTAGAACTCCGTAAGTGGAATCATGTTGCATTCTTGTGCTGCATATAACTGTAGGCTACGAATCGACGTAAGAAGGATTCGGAAATATCTTTTCACAAGTAAGTTGATTACATACGGTACATTGTATTAAGATATTGTAAAATGACTGAAAACCATTTGTACATTTTTATTGTGATAATAAAAGGGAGTGTTTTGTAGGAATAAGCGCAAACTTGGAATTTATTTTTATATTTCCACTGAAAAATCCTGAGCTTCTCACTAAATGGTTATCTACTGTTAAACGCGACAAATTCATACCATAGGCGTTGTTCTTTTCATTTCATATAATCGTGTTTCTGCAATTCTAATTGTAAAAAGTTACTGAAAAGCTGACTCAGTTTCATCAGTTTTTAATTTTCCAGCCCATCTCATAAAGGTAATCATAAAACATGATCTAAAATGTCATTGGCCTACTATAATTAGAATTTCAACACTTTGAAATAATTATATATTCTATATTTATTTATTCATATATATTAGAAGTACGGTATTGAAAGTCATTTATAACATATATATTTTGAAATTCGTCATAACTAAAATGTTCATAAGTTAATGTTTTTGTACGCGATGAAATCTATATCCAAATTCAGCATTCTTACGACTTTTAATTGCATATTAATATGATACAAGGTTGGGAAGTGCTTTTTACAAAATCGAGGAATAGTTTGAAAAACAAACTGAGCGAGTTTTTCAATTTCAGAAATTTTGTAATGGATTTCACAAACGTGTATTGTATAACATTTTTTGCACGATCGTATTTTTAAAACTGCGAAAATTTAGAGCAATATTATTCTAAAGTCTTTGCAAACTGCATGTAATTGTAACTAAGTAACAATAAGTGCACTGTAATGTGTCTATTGTAGTACAGTTCTGTGTTATGAAAACTGGCTTCCCTATCAACAAGTTTATGTGGAATTCTCACTTTCAAGACCTAACGACAATAGCTGTAAATACAACAAAAAACACGATCGTGCAAAAATATTGTTTCAAATTGAGCCACCACCCTGCAGATTATTAAAGATATCATTGGAATCGGATAATCATGAAACAAAAAATAACAGTTGTACTATATTAATAAATACTATAGGCCTATACCCTTAGTCCTAATTCGTAAAGATGACGACGATTCCTGACAGTTTCAGGATAACATCTTTAATTATTTGCGGTATACTAGAGGAATTCAGGTGATTTCGTTTCACTATTTTTATTTGTTTTTATCCTCGTTATCCTTTTAGCTCATGTTTGGTTGTTTTTATGATTTATAGTCAGGGTGCGAACTAACATTTCTGATTGGGGGTAGGGTAGAATCCTTGATAGAAAATACCATGTATCAAATTATTATCATTATTATTATTGCTGTTATTACTGTGATGAAATGTAAACATTGGAAGTAAGAATAAAAAAGTAATAATTATATTAATTTCTGAGGGGAATAGAAGGTATCCTTGGCAGGGATGTTAATATGAATCTATGATAAGGGGGATAACTTTCCAACAGGGGGGAAATCCTCCCCCTGATAATTCGCACCGTGTTTATAGTAATAAATCCTAGTATGTTTTGTGATTGCGTTCTATCAGCAATGCTTTTCGTCAGCTACTGTCACGATCGCAAGATGCACACAATGTGCAATATTAAGTTAAAGTTCTCACTCGGTTATTGAAATATTTCAGGATGTACGGATGATGAATTGAAGACTCGAAATAAAAAAGGCTCTAAGTGCCATAATAAGGAATTTTGAAATTGTGTGCAAAATGGGATCTATATGCCAAGCCCTATAATGTATAAAAGGATCGAACTACCACGAATGAAAATATAGTACGAAGTGCAATCGACAGGTAACATGCGGTTTAACTGCCGCTGCTGTTAACATATGAAAGGCTCTATGTCCCGCGCGCTTCCTCCCCATAGATTAAATGGTGGATGCGGCAGATATTTATAAGAGTTTGAGTGGAAAGAAACGACGAATTAAAGGAGAAGGTACTGCGGCTGCAATGAAAAAAAAAGCTGATGAATGGAGGAAATGAATACATAAGTTCAAATAATAAATATGTTTCTGCAAAAGCTCGTCCAGCACAGGAGGCTAGTCTCATTACTGATCGCTAACTTACACCATACCTGGACAGACTGTTTATTCTTGTTCTTTTTGCATGAAAGCAACATAAGGTCTAACTAAATTATGTTGGTTGTGACAACGGAAAAAAAAAACTAGTAGACCTAATGAAATATAGTGCACAGGATTCTCCATCTTGCTTTAAGAGTCGGTATGCATGCAAGTGTAAATGCAAGAACCTCAGCTATGACCACAAGATCGGGCTGTTTGAAGATTTTTATGACCTGAAAGATATTGAAAAGCGAGGGAGTTACTTGATGGGGTGATGCAAGTATCACATGTTAAAAGAAGACGTCATGGTACCTACGATGACCCTTCACAGAGCAGGAGACTAGCAACTATTCATTACTCTGTTCCAGATAAGCAAGGTGACTTAGTACAAGTTTGCAGAGGAACATTTTCTGAAATATTTTAGTTAACTTAGAAGGAAATCCAGGTATTAACCGAAAAGAAGAAGAATTTGACTGAAATGATATAGTAACTGATAAAAATGATGACCACAAATAGATTTCCAGAAGCATTATAGAATAAACTTTTATTTTATGAACAAAAAACCATTTTTGTTTCATTCGTTTGTCCTCTTCACAATCTTTTTCCTGATTCTGAACTATGGAACTTAGAGACTTTCATTAAATTTCCACTTCCAGTACATTTTTCATACTATTGCAATATTACGTTCGTAAGTTCCTTCGGACACTACCTCCATACTATGCTTATCTTTCAATTAAAACACATTAATATTGAAATTATGACCGATAATTACCTAGTACACTTAAAACTCATTTTCCTCAAATTTATGATTATGGCCCTTAGAGCTTTTTTTATTCAAGTCTTCAATTATGCACACACAGTATGAATAGGCCTAATATACGTGTATATGTCACAAAGCTCAAAGCCGACGCCATTCAGCTTCCCTGGAGTTCTATCTGGAACTTACGCACCGTAGATGAAAAAAATCGACATTTTCAATTCTTTAGTATTGCAGTTGTATGATAAACACGCACCTACAAAAACAAAGCGTCCGAAGCGCTGTCATGCACCATGGCTCACAGAATCAATTCGTGATCACATGAGTAGAAGAGATGAAGCCTTTCGTAAATTTAAACGCAATAAAACTGATGAAAACTGGCAAATATACAAGCAATTTAGAAAACAAACCACACAAATTATACGTAACTCCAAACTCCGACACACCCATAGCATAATCGAGCCGTCCACAAATGCACGTGAACTATGGAACAACTTACGACAAATGGGAATAGGACAGAATAGGACGCCAACGGATCCCATCAACATTCCCCTAGATGTACTTAATGACCATTTTACATCCGCTTCCACTTCACATCCCAATATTGACCTGAAACAACAAGTCATCGATGAACGTTCAACCTCTGCTATCCCAGACTGCGACAAATTTTACTTCACTAATGTCACTGATCTAGACGTAAAAATAGCACTATAAAGGATTAAAACTAAAGCTCAAGGCACAGATCGCATTAATATTTTGATGTTAAATTTGATTTTACATATAATTCTCCCTACCTTGTCTCACATTTTCAACGCTTCCCTCATCACCTCTACCTACCCACAACAATGGAAATACGCCCTCGTTCATTCACTTCCTAAAACCGCCAAACCAATAACTGCAAATGACTATAGACCAATCAGCATTCTTCCCACACTCTCGAAGGCCCTAGAACGCATTGTTTACAAACAGCTGACTGCTTACCTTGGTACACACAATCTATTGGACACCTGTCAATCAGGTTTTAGAAATCAACATAGTACGACTACTGCTCTACTCAAGATCTCTGAAGACATTCGTGAAGCTATAGACAGACGTGAAATTACTATAATTGACTCTAATTGACTTCAGCCGAGCTTTTGACACTGTCGACATTGACATATTGATTTCAAAGCTAAGACAGATGCATCTTTCTGAGAGTGCAGTCACATGGATTGACTCCTACCTTCGCGACCGCCAGCAATGTGTATATCATGATAAACGTTCTTCTTCTTGGCGGCACGTGAGAGCTGGTGTCCCTGAGGGGTCTGTACTAGGTCCTCTGCTTTCACTCTATATATTAATGACATTTCTTCAGTTCTGGAGCACTGCCGATATTATTTGTATGCGGACACCTTTCAAGTATATATACACTCAGCCTGATACTGTTAATGAACTTTTGTCGAGCCTCAATGACGATCTTTTGTCAATTAATAATTGGAAAAGGAAATTTGGGCTAAATATCAATCCAGAAAAAACCCAAGTCATTCTCTTGGGGCAGCAAAGGCTTTTATCCTCCATTAATATTGTAAGTTTATTTCAACTCAACAATGTAATTTTATTATCTCAACAATAATTATCACTCTCTACAATTTAATTTCACTCCCTTCAACAATGGGATTTGCTCTCCACACAGTAACACAGTATTCGTTAGTGCACTCCACAAACGACAATGACAATTTACTTCGACTATTACGACAAAACAATGAACTGTTAATCTTAACTAATATTTACAAAGCACTATTTACAACACAGAACTGTCAGCTCAGTTCACAGCTTGTTTGTCTTGGCTAGTTCTTCTAGCTCAGTCACTCGCGTTCAAAGAATCTCGAACCCCAGACCTTCAGAGACGATCCGCTGAACTTCGAACTCTGGTCCCCCAACTGCGGTCCACTGCACTCGAACTCCGGGCTTCAGGTTCCACAGTTACGGACACAACTCAAGTCGCGCTCTGGTCTCGAAGCTGGCTTCACTGCTACACAAGACTGGCTTACTGACTGACTGACTCCTCTGGAAGACTGGTTTCCTTTTATTTGCTAGGCAACACTTCGCGAACCTTCGATCTCTGGTCGTTTCCGTCACTCGATGATTCGGCTTCCAGAATAATCTGTCACGCTGCTGCTCCCCTCGCTACTCTCCCGCCGTCGCTCTTTCCCCTTTTTCCCCTCTACTCCCTAAGCCACAGCACATGCCACAGGAAGCAGATGCGCGCGGAACCTCCACGCCGGCCGACCTTGCACTTCCTTCTGCTGGTCGTGAGTTCGAATCTCACGTCGCTGTCACATTGCTCCCTCCTTAGAACTGGCCGCCCCGGACAGTCTCTTGGTAGGCCGCTAGTCGGTCCAACGTTTGGAGTCCTCCGGCTGCTCCCTCCTTATTGTGGTGCCACCCCATCCTGGACTTGGCTGGGCAGCGATACTCGTACTGCGTGGGCGCCGTCTTGCTTTTCCACTTGGCCCTCCAAGGAGAGCTCGCTGGCCACAGGTTGGTCTTCGGCGTCCATCTGGAACACTTCATCCCGACGAAGACGGAGTATACGGCGCCGGACGTCCACCGTCGCATCGAGTAACCGCATGGCGTCGAGTCCGAGGACGACGTCCTCGGTGATGTTGGCGACGAACACCCACATCTCCAGTTTCCTCTTCCCCAAGGTCAGGTTCAGGAAGAACTTTCTCTGGATGGGTAGCTCGTATTGGCGCAGCGGCGTCCTCTCAGGTAGGCCACGCACCACGTCTGGTCTGGCGATAGTGAGCATCGCCCCGGTGTCCACCAGTACTCTGCAAGGACGGCCTCTTATCCGTCCTTCAGCAATAAGCCCATCGTCGCATCGACGTCCACCGTCGCATCGAGTAACCGCATGGCGTCGAGTCCGAGGACGACGTCCTCGGTGATGTTGGCGACGAACACCCACATCTCCAGTTTCCTCTTCCCCAAGGTCAGGTTCAGGAAGACCTTTCTCTGGATGGGCAAGCTCTCGCCTGGAGCAGTCCGTAGCTCGTATTGGCGCAGCGGCGTCCTCTAAGGTAGGCCACGCACCACGTCTGGTCTGGCGATAGTGAGCATCGCCCCGGTGTCCACCAGTACTCTGCATGGACGGCCTCTTATCCGTCCTTCAGCAATAAGCCCATCGTCGCATCTTCTGTTGACCGGTTTCAGGACGAGCCGAGGAGACGGTGATGACGGCGCCGACGTGCTCCTCCGAGAATCGGCCCCCTCTCTCTCACCTGACTGCAGCCTGGTCGGTCGCAACTCCTCCGGAAGTGTCCAGATTCACCGCGGGACCAGCAGGTGGGCACACGTCGTCCCCGTTGCTCCGGCGACTGTTGGCTCCTCTCGGTGTCAGCCACCTCTCTCTCCTGCCGGTGGCCAGAGCGGTCGCAGTCCCTTCTCAAGTGTCCCGGTCTGACGCAGGACCAGCAGGTGGGCGCCCGTTGTCTCCGCCGCTCCGTTGACTGCTGGCGCTCCTCGACGTCGGCCACCTCTCTCTCCTGCCTGTGGCCAGAGCGGTCGCAGTCCCTCCTCAAGTGTCCCGGTCTACCGCAGGACCAGCAGGTGGGCGCCCGTCGTCTCCGCCGCTCCGTCGACTGTTGGCGCTCCTCGACGTCGGCCACCTCTCTCTCCTGCCTGTGGCCAGACCGGTCGCAGTCCCTTCTCAAGTGTCCAGGTTCGCCGCAGGACCAGCAGGTGGGCACTCCTCTTTTTCGGCGCTCGGATGATTTCGGCTGACATTCCTCGACGTCGGCCGCCGCCACGCTCCTAATCCGGTGCGACGTCGAGATGTTCGCCGTCGACTTTGCTGCCTCCATCCTGAGGGCCGCCGCCAGAGCTGCGTTGATGGTGCGATGCTCTGCCAAGAGTAGCTGTTTTCTGATTTCGGGGTCTCGAACTCCGCTGCCGAAGGTGTAGGCCGCCTCTCCAGCGATGAAGTCAGTAGGTTGGCTCCTGAGGGCCTTATGGGCCAGTTGTTCCACCGCCATTGCAAATTCTTGGAGGGACTCGCCTGACTGTTGGACCCTCGTTTTCAGTTGGGTTCTGAATGCTGCCGCAAGTTGATGGTCACCATAACGTCCCTCCAAGACCTCCATTATCTTAGCGGCTGTCCCATCTTCTGGAACACTATGAAGAATCTCCGATGCCTGTCCCTGAAGCGCGGCCAGCAGCTGAGTAGTTTTCTCTGCCGACGTCCACCCATTGTGCTCTGCGATGGCCTCGAACTGGCGACGGAATATCGCCCAAGACGTCGTACCGTCGAACTTCGTCGTCTTGACGTTTGAATGTCTGGCTGAGGGCGATGTTTCCGGAGGGCCACTACATGAGGTCCTCCAGTCTGTCGCCGATCTTCCCACGGCCCGTTGAACTTCCTCTGCAATTATCTGTTTCTGTTCTCTAGCCTGGCGATCCACCAACGCGAGAATGTGCTTGTTTTCTTCAGCATGTCGGTCCATTAACGTGAGTATGTGTTTGTTTTCCTCGGCGTGTTTGTCCATCACCTAACTCGTCTTGTCCAGCAACTCGCTCGTCTGCTCTTGATGACGCTCGAGATCGCGGATTTTACCGTCGAAATGGTCTACCTCCTGTCTCAATTCGGCTACTGTCTCGTTTATAGTTGTAAAATTCTTGTTTAGGTTGTCAAAATCGGCTTTGAGTTCGTCTTTCACGATGGCGACAATTCCATCTACGTGGGCCGAAACGCTTTTAATTTGCGTAGGGAAGTCATCTTTCACTCCACTTATGTCGCCTTTCACTTCACTTATGTCACTTTTCATCTCCGTTTTCACTTCACTTATGTCGTTCTTAACCTCACTAATGTGCTTGTTCATATCTGCTTTTGCTTCACTTATGTCGTTCTTTACCTTCCTGATGTGTTTGTTCATTTCCTTGATGGCTTCCAGAATCTGCTGTAGATTCTCCATTGTTGAAAATATCCCGATTCTGACACCAGTGTAAATTTTTATACTGAACAACAATGTAAATTTTATTATCTCAACAATAATTATCTCTCTCTACAATTTAATTTCACTCCCTTCAACAATGGGATTTGCTCTCCACACAGTAACACAGTATTCGTTAGTGCACTCCACTGAAGACAATGACAATTTACTTCGACTATTACGACAAAACAATGAACTGTTAATCTTAACTAATATTTACAAAGCACTATTTACAACACAGAACTGTCAGTTCTCAGTTCACAGCTCGTTTGTCTTGGCTAGTTCTTCTAGCTTAGTCACTCGCGTTCACAGAATCTCGAACCCCAGACCTTCAGAGACGATCCGCTGAACTTCGAACTCTGGTCCCCCAACTGCGGTCCACTGCACTCGAACTACGGGCTTCAGGCTCCACAGTTACGGACACAACTCAAGTCGCGCTCTGGTCTCGAAGCTGGCTTCACTGCTACACAAGACTGGCTTACTGACTGACTGACTCCTCTCGAAGGCTGGTTTCCTTTTATTTGCTAGGCAACACTTCGCGAACCTTCGATCTCTGGTCGTTTCCGTCACTCGATGATTCGGCTTCCAGAATCTGTCACGCTGCTGCTCCCCTCGCTACTCTCCCGCGGTCGCTCTTTCCCCATTCTCCCCTCTGCTCCCTAAGCCACAGCACATGCCACAGGAAGCAGATGCGCGCGCAACCTCCGCGCCGGCCGATCTTGCACTTCCTTCTGCTGGTCGTGAGTTCGAATCTCACGTCGCTGTCACAATATGAACACCCTTCAGCCTGTCTCTCTCAACAACAAATTAATTCCTTTCAGTGCTACTGTAAAAACTTCGGCATCTATTTCGACTCTAATATGAACTGGAATACGTAAATCAAATATATCTGTAGAAAAGTTTTCTCTATCATGCATTCTTTGAAACGCCTGAAAAATTTCCTTCCTACTAAACTCAAACAAATTCTAGTACAGACTCTTGACTATTGTGATGTTTTATATAGGGACCTAAGTGCTGAACTTTCTCAAAAACTTCAACGTGTACATAATGTCTGCGTCCGATTTATTTTCAATATCCGCCGACATGATCATATATCGGAATATTTTCTACGACTTTCCTGGCTCCGCTTGCAAGATAGACGTTTAGTACATTCTCTTTGCCTGCTATATCGAATTATACATGATTCCACACCCAACTACCTTCCCTCTCGGTTTACTCTCCTAGCTTCACATCATAATCAAAATACACGTTCAAAGTACAATCTGTTGTTATCAATACCACGTCATCAGACATCTCTGTACTCAAGTTCTTTCTCAATAGCCATGGCCCGCTCATGGAATTCGCTGCCGCTAGAGATCAGGGTAGTCTTAGTCCTCAGTTGTTTAGAATTAGGTTGTTTAGATATATTTTAAATGCAAAGAATTAGTTTTTAGGTATAATTTTTATTTATTATTATTATTATTATTATTATTATTATTATTATTATTATTTTACACAGTCATTACTTTATTTTTCCATTAAAACTTATATCTAGGTAATTGTCGTTGTCTCAATGTAAGACGTGCTGTGCTGATCATACTAATTCTACTATTCCTTTAGTTGTGAAATTATATTCATATGTATTAATTCTTTGTTTTTTTTTAGTTATTACTGTATACTAGATGTATTTTCCTGTTTGTGATTACGTATTCAGTCTCTTTCTTTTATTATATCATTATTATCACCTTCATCTCTTTCAGACGCTAAAGAACCTAAGCTGTTGATAAAGCGTTTTAAAATAACCTACTAAAATACGTCAGTGCTGTGTATATGTATTCAATCTCTTTTTTACTTAATTATGTTTATTATTATATTTAAGTTAATATTTATATTCCGGTATGTATTTTTTATGTGATTTGATCCTGGTTGAGTGGAAGAGAAGGCCTTATGGCCTTAACTCTGCCAGGGAAAATAAATAAAACTATTATTAAAATAAAACTATTATTAATTAACAAAATTGATGAGGATTGCTGACTGATAGTTTCGGCATAATATTTCTAATTATTTACAGGAATGCTGGTGTATTTACCTATTATTTTCTCGTCATTCTTTAGCTTATGTTTGGTTATTAATTAATATTTGGTTAATGTTTGGTTGTTTTTATGATACACAGTAATAAATCCTGGTGTGTTTTACGATTGCGTTCTATCAGGATTGCTTTTCGTCCGCTATCATTATGACCTCAAGATGGCAGCGAGCGACGGCTTCTATTTGGGTCCAGTCATATCTTCTGCGCAGCTGGCACTTTGGGGACTTGGTCGCCGTAACAGCTGCGAATATTTCGCGTTGGTGTGGGGAGGCCTTTAGTTCACGATGGCTGTGGCACAGTCTATTGTTCCTAGTACTCACAGTGCTCCAAGCGGCTAGCAACTATCCCGAGAATTGCAAAAAATCATCCCAAGCTTCGTGACTGTATATACTAAACTGTTTTTTTTTATGTTTAATATTGGTCGACCAGCAAACTTGCTATACAGTCCACTGGTATGGAATATCACATGCAGAATATCATGCTGAGGTTGGCTCTAAAGGCTCCTCTAACTACTAAACTGTGATTATAGGTAATTTCTTTTATCGTTTACCGTTGCTCCAATGTGTACGTACCCTAACTCGTTGGTATCAAAGAGTTTGTAATATATAACTAGAGACACCAACGGCGCTAGTTTCGCGTACAAAATTGAACCGCTGTTCGTCCGCCATTAAAGGGAGTTGATGCTTCACCGGGAGTGCAAGCAGTTCATGATTATTGAGGAGTACGAATAAATATAAGTACACTTGAAGGGAAGTAATAAGAAAATGGTGAAATACTACGCCGCAAATATTGTAGGATGCCCAGGAAAACATGCATATCTTAATATTTGGAAGAATGTTCCAAATGCAGTTCCTCCTTTGAATGTGGTTACAGAATGTCGGAATATTTCTTTGATAAGTTTTTCCAGAAATACATTAATCAGGTATATAAGGTTGATTTCAACAATGTATGTAAGGGTTAGGTGCCATCACATTACAGTGGATTATAATAGCAGAGTGCATAAGAAAATCCGCAGACTATATCTGTCTAAAACTGTTTTGTTTCACAATAAATGAATTAATCATATAATTTCCGTTTTGTACAGCATGTACTTCTAGTTTTTGGTTGTATTAAATGCACAGAAATTAGTGAAAATATAGCTGATGGCCTAGCTAGGCCTATTATTATCACTGCAACTAGGTGTACTATGACCACTACTACTAGACCTACTATTACCACTACTACTAGGTCTATTATTACCACTACCACTGACTAGGTCTCATTACTACTAGGCCTACTAATACCACCAAAACTAGGCCTATTATTACCACTATTATTAGGCCTACTATTACCACTAATACTAGGCCTATTATTACCACTACTACTAGGTTTATTATTACCATTACTACTAGGCCTACTATTACCACAAAACTGGGCCTACTACCACTAATACTAGGCCTACTATTACCACTACTACTAGACCTATTATTACCACTATTACTAGGTCTACTATTACCACTACTACCAGGCTTACTATTTCCACAAAAACTAGACCTACTACTACCACTACTACTAAACCTACTATTACCACTACTACTACACCTACTATTACCACTACTACTAGGCCTACTATTGCCACTACTAATAGACCTGCTATTACCACTACTACTACTACGACTACTATTAGGCCTATTATTACCGCTACTACTAGGTCTATTATTACTGCTACTGCTAGACTTATTATTACCACTACTACTAGGTCTATTATTACCACTACTACTAGGTCTATTATTACTGCTACTGCTAGACTTATTATTACCACTACTACTAGGCCTACTATTACCACTACTCCTAGGCCTACTATTACCGCTACTAATTGTATTAAAAAGTCTGTACTGACCTCTAACTTGGTGGTCATCAACTACACAATGAATAGATTGTTTTATGATAAAATTTATTCTCATTATATTTTAAATCAGTTTCCAGAATTTTTATGATCTCATATTTCACCACTAATTATTTTCTAAGCACCATATATCTTCCTCTTTCTTTGCATGAAAGGACTGAAATATAGATCATTTTAAATATTACAGTAAATATCCATTATTATGTCTTTAAAACAATACTAGTAATACTGAAAATTAATGTTGACATTGCCATTATTCAATATTTCACATACTTATCCCGAGTGTATATGGTGATTTAATTTATTTTTTAGAATATCGCCAAAGATGAATCATTATAATACTTTAATAAATATAGCGCTCCTCTGCCATTCATGTTTATTTCATCACGACTTATCCTTTGTAAAATATGTTTAAAACAGTGTCTATCACCAGGCTACAAAAATGTATTGTGATACTGTTATCGAATTTCGCGCCGCAAACACTCCCTTTAATGGCGGATGCTAGCCGATTCAATTTGTGACATTTTTCTTGCTTGCCACACAAAGGTATGTGTCTCTAGTAAGTATTACAAACTCTTTGGTTGGTATAAACTGTATTCTGTGCTTAATTGTGTAAACAACGATACGAACTAGTGGTAGTGTTCGATCGATGGAACGAAACACAAATAGTACCTAATATTACCAATAGAGCGCACTTATTACTTATGAGTGCGCATGCGTAATTAATGTGGTATACAGGACTGTAATTTGTCTATTGTACCCTTCGAACATAGAAATTCATTCTGTTTAAGTACTTTGCGTGAGAAAGGTCGCTTTTAAATAGAGAGTGTGCGAGTGAATATTTTCGTTTGCATTTTTATTTGTGACTTCTTTTGTGAATCTCAGTGTTTTTTTGTTTTGTTGTGCATGTAATCAATTATTAGTAATAGGATAAGAAAGACATTTTTTTTTTCTCCTCCCGGCGAGGTTTCTCCGGGGAGTAACAGACATTCAGTTCGTGTGTGTGTGTGTGTGTGTGGTTTTTTTTTTGTGGAATAAATAAAATGGCGGCGAGGACACAAAGTCAACGAAATGAAAGTGAAAACATGGTGACTGATGATAGTATATCGCAACAAAATGAAATAAAATATGTATATCAGATAATGACTTTAATATGAATGAATTACTTTTTAGTAGCGACAATACTAACATTCCAGTTGCACAGACCATTGAAATTTCGACAGCAATAGAAATGAATTTGCCTAATGAGACACAATTAGCCAGATCTTCAGCAATCACAAAAGAACATGAGGATACTTATCCAATTAGGAAAGATAACATTAACATGAATAATACTTCGGAAACAGCAAAGACAACAAACTACCTATATAACATTTTGGATTCAGGGCCATATATAGTGATCCTACAAGCCAAAGATCGAGCATCACAACCAATGCATCCCCTCAAATTAGGGAAAATACTGTATGAATACTACCAAGACACAAGTATTACTAAACTCAAACGAGCAGGTAAACATAGATATGAAGTGACATTCAGTTCCTATAGAACTGCAAACAAATTTCTAAGGTCCGAGTTTTTGAATAAGTATAAGTTTGAAGCATTTATCCCATTCTCTCACATTCATTCAAAAGGTATTATCAAAAATGTAGATACCGAGATTTCGGAGGAAGAGATCAGGAATTATGGCCAGACAGATGAACGATATTCAATCACAAATGTGTATCGTTTCAGGAAAACTATTACAACAGAAACGGGGGAAGTTCAACTGATACCAACGCGTACATGTTTAATTACATTCAGATCGCAATTCCTGCCCCAAAAACTAAAACTATTCTATAGCAGTATACCGATAATCCAATATGAAGAACGGATTTTACAATGCAAAAATTGTGCAAAATACGGGCATTCAACAAAGATATACCGAAATCAGACTATTTGCTTCCAATGTGCAGGGCACCATAATATCAAAGAATGCAAATCCGATGTGATAAAATGTGTCAATTGTACATGTACTCATAAAGCGGACAACCCTATTTGTACAATTTTCAAAAAAGAAGACAACAAAATGAAGAAAGTGAATGAATTGAAAATATCGCGTTACGAAGCCATTCAGATCCTTAACGGTTCGGAATTTTACACGGCAAAAGTCCTGAAACTGACGCAAGACGTTACACACACCCCTTGTTACATTCATCTCCAAAGCACTTACACAACAATGAATTCCAAGACAATAGTCAACAGACACAACAGTTTCCTCATTTACAAAAACCACAAGAAGATTCATTAACTGGTAGTCAGAAACGGAAAATAAGGTCAGGAACTTCCCAGAAGAAGGATCGAGAAGCAAAAAAACCGTCCACACAAACAACGAAGTGGCCAAACCAAATGAGAGAAAAACAGATACATTCTGGACCTGCTTACACACATTCTTCAGCAGTAACAAAATCCCAAACAAATCTTAATGCCCACGTGCATCAACGTCGGTTAGTGTAACCACTAGTTAAAATTGTCACCTAACCCCTGGTTAAGCATTTTTATGGTGGATCGACCTCGGTTACGACTTAAATAGAAGGTTAACCAAAGTAATCTCTAACCGGCCATATCCGAGCGGTTAAAGGAGATAACCAGTGATTAGTAGAGGAAGTAAAGCAAAATGGCGGCCAGAGCCACAGATGTTTATTTCGAAGACGATTATTGTTGTACAGTACTTGAATTACTTGGATAGGCCTAGAGCGTGAGTGTGAAGTTTCTATAGTGGAAAGAGAGAATTCTTACGAGACAGAAAATTTCAGGAGGATGTCGTTTAACAAAATCTACAAATGGCTCACTTGAAATAACACAAAAACAATCATATTTCTTCTATTGATCGGTTGCTTATGTTACGATTCTATTGGCGAAGTGCATCAACATTGATTAAAAACGCAGTAATCATAGATTACGAAACGATGGTTAAACAGTAGCAGTGGTTAAAATATAATTTATGTGCACCATTCATAATCACCGATTACTAAAACATGGCTAGCTGACACTTCATTTAACCAGAGTAAAGTCTATGATGGTACATTGTTTCTACAAATTGACTAAAGGAAAGCATCCATATCGCTGCAAGATAATAGTCAACGTCTAAAAACGACTGCGCTCACTATGTTCTACATCGAAATGAACGTATCCTACATTTTCGCGTTGCATTTGTTTGCCTTTGGGCGCTGTTATATTTGTGAGTTCCATTTCTTTGTTTTTCAGTACTTTTAGGTTAAAATCGTACAAAATGGAAAATTGAATCCAAAAATGATTATATCCCAATGTTAGGTTGAAGTATCGATAGACTTAATTACTAGATTTAAATGTAGGCCTATTATATAAAAAAGATGGAATATCCATAAAGGAAAAGGATGCAGAAAATTGGTAGGAATGTGTGTACGATCTTGGACTACACCAGGGAATTATGCATTATCCTAAGATCCATCCATAACCTCTCTTTGTTCAGCCAGTGACATAGAGAAAGAGATACTGGTATTCGAGTATTCCCTCTTAAAATACAGAAAATAATAGTTACATAGAATCGTAATATAAGCAGCCGATCCGTAGGAGAAATATGATTGTTCTAGTGTTATTTCAATTGATCCATTTGTAGATTTTGATAAACGAAATCCCTCCTGAAATTTTCTGTCACCTAATTGCTCGCAAGAATTCTCTCTTTCCACTAAATAACCTTCACGCTCATGCTCTATCCAAGTAATTCAAGTACTGCACAATAATAATCGTCTTCGAAATAATCACCTGTGGTTATGGCCGTCATTTTGCTTTACTTGCTCTACTAATCGCTGGTTATCTCCTTTAACCGCTCATATTTGGCCGGTTAGAGATTACTGTGGTTAACTTCCTATTTAAGTCGTAACCGAGGTCGATCCACCGTAAAAATGCTTAATCGGGGATTAGGTCACAATTTTAACCGATGGTTACACTAACAGACGTTGATGCACGTGGGCATATGTAACTTATTTTCTATATTTTAAGAGGGAATACTTGAATATCTCTTTCTCTATGTCACTGGCTGAACAAAGAGAAGTTATGGATGGATCTTAGGATAATGAACAGTAACCTGGTGTAAATGAGGTCCTGGATCGTACACACATTCCTACTAATCTTCTCCATCCTTTTCCTTTATGGATATTCCTTCTTTTTTATGTAATATATTTAAATATAGTAAGTAAGTCTATCGATACTTTAACCTCATATTGGAATATAATCGTTTTTGGATTCAATTTTCTATTTTGTACGATTTTAACCTAACAGCACTGAAAAACAAAGAAATGCAACTCGCAAATATAACATCGCCCAAAGGCAAACAAATGCAACGCGAAAATGTAGGACATGTTCATTTCGATGTAGAACGGAGTGAGCGCAGTCGTTTTTAAACGTTGACTATTATCTTTGCAGCGGTATGGATGCTTTCCTTTTGTCATTTTGTAGAAACAGTGTACCATCATAGACTTTACTCTGGTTAAATGAGGTGTCAGTTAACCAAAGTTTAGTAATCGGTGATTATGAATGATGCACAGAAATTACATTTTAACCACCGTTACTGTTTAACCGTCGTTTCGTAATCTATGATTACTGCGTTTTTAACCGATGTTGATGCACTTCGCCATAAATCTAATAATGACAATAAACGAGAACTACCACAATATTTGATGGTTGAACTACCGCAATACAAAAAATAATTACTAACCTACAACAACATTTACCCCATACATCAAAGAAAACATACGCACTTTTGGAAACACAGATTAAAATGTTACAGAAATCATTATCAGCAGAATGATACCTAAACTGAATAAATTACAATGGGGCCCGTTTCACAATCCTTACAAACTACAAATTAACAATTTACAAATAACAAGTAAAAGGTTACAAATGCTTGTAAATTGTGTTTCACAATGCTATTTTATTAGTTTGTAAAGTCTGATGAACTCTACAAAATCAGCTAAAGAAATTTACAAATACGCATTATTGGTTACGCAATATCGCCAACGACAGTTCACAAAAATCTCTAAGGAGCAGAGCTGAAGTCGCTGTATTTTTACTATTATCGATACATATGTTTATATTTTTTACTAAAATAGATTATTCTAAGCTTGCTTTTTCATATTTCACCAACAGAAAATATAAAGTATTGTTAAAAATAATTAAAAGTATTAAATTTTCATATATTGGCGAAATGGAGTTTCATGTGATGTGATTGGTCGAGTACACAAATACGTCTGTTACTTAAATGATCAAAGCAAAGAGTTTGTAATACTTACTAGAGACACATACCCGTGAGCATAGACAAATAAATAGAAAGACCCCCAACTCAATGCATTACCTTCGACACGCTATTGACGCGACGTCGAGACACTTGGCGGCAAAGCATCGGAACTACATCTCGTTACACATAGCGGCAGAATGCGGAACTACATCCCTTGTTACACGGCCCGATCGGTATTACAGGTATCCGTTATGCCAACATTAGAGCACGATCGGTACTGCAGATACCTATTATACCAACACATACTGGTATTTTTCATATCGCCAAAGGAGTGTGTAATGGTTTATCAGTTTAAATAACATGTTTAACCACAATATTTATATCACATTTTTGTTTTAACATGTGAATATAAATATAATGGTTGAACATGAAACTGAAAACCATTAACACACTCCCTCTTTTAACACCGTCATTTAACCCTTTTATTAAATTAATTTATCAAATTTGACAAATAAAAGTTTTTGCATCTTCTAGATCAAATATGTAATTGAGATACAGGATGCGAATAGGATAGGATACTTCTCTCCAAAACACCTTAAGCACTATTTTTAAATAATATTATGAATCGTGTATTGGAAGATAAAAACAAAGATTGACTTTGGAATATTGACTTCGAAGTTATTATTGGTCAGTTATATAATTATAATTCGCTCTTAATTTTTTATGTCAAACATTAGCTTGAAAATAGTCATAAGATGTTTTGCTGTAACATAGTACAATGCACGTTCATAAACATTTATAAAACACCACTTTATTTGTTTTACACCGTCAGAGCTGAACATCTATTTTTAAAAATAACTGCCATTAGTTTAATATATGGATATTAAAAATCTAAGTAATCAATAATCACCACTGATAAAGAATACAAACAAAACTATTTGTCTACAACAGACATAAAATTAACTTAGACTTTTAATAAAAACACCATTAAGAAATACAAGTAAAAAAATTATTTTTCATTCTCTGATGTATAGTTGGTTCAAAACACTGAACATATTAGAAAAAGTGCAATACAATTTATTAGAGATAAGTCTATACTTCGCAACATTTCCTAATTTTGAGCTTTGATACTGAGTGTTTGATTTGGTTGTGGCCCCATTGCTCAAAATATGTTGTTGTTGTATTCTAATGCTAGGGGTTTGACAAAGTCATTTGACATCTTGCACTCCAATATTTTTCGAAGATATTATCATGACCAGCCACTGAACCACAGATTTTGAGGTGTTCCGAATCCATTTCTTGGTTTGAGTTGCACAATGGGCAGTTAGGGGACTGATATATTCCAATTCTATGCAGGTGTTTGGCCAAACAATCATGGCCTGTTGCCAATCTAAATGCAGCTACAGACGATTTTCGTGGTAAATCGGGAATTAACTGTGGATTTTGATGCAGGGAGTTCCATTTTTTCCCTTGGGATTGAGTTATCAAATTTTGTTTGTTGAAGTCTAAGTATGTAGATTTAATCAATCTCTTCACAGAGTAATACGTAGATTTAGTAACAGGTCTGTAAGTAGCAGTGCTGCCCTTCTTTGCTAAAGCATCCGCATTCTCGTTTCCCAGGATTCCACAATGGGATGGTATCCATTGGAATACAATTCTTTTATTGAGTGATATTAATTGAGAGAGCATTTTAGTTATTTCTGCTGTTTTAGATGAAAGTATGTATTTAGAGACTATTGATAGAATAGCTGCTTTGGAGTCTGACAATATAACTGCATTCCTAAATTTATTGATGTGGCATAGAAGATTCCTGAGACTTTCACTTATTGCAATGATTTCACCATCAAAACTTGTTGTTCCATATCCAAGAGATCTATAAAGTGAGAAGAGACAAAATATTGTACCATATTTACTCTCTTCTTAGCTGCTGTTATACAAGCATTCCATTATAAAAAAATTTAGTTGCTTCTGTACTATTAAAGTAGTCCCGCCCAGAAATCCGATTGGGGGACTATTTTGCTGCATAGAATTGGATTATATCAGTCTCCTAACTGTCCATTGTGCTACTCAAACCAAGAAATGGATTCGGAACACCTCAAAATCTGTGCTTCAGTGGCTGACCATGACAATAATTTTGAAAAATACTGGAGTGCAAGAGGTCAAATGACTTCATTGTCAAATGCCTGGCATTAGAAAACATCAACATATTTACTCTGGTCATGATAATATCTTTGAAAAATATTGGAGTGCAAGAGGTCAAATGACTTTATTGTCAAACGCCTGACATTAGAAAACAACAACATATTTACTCTCTAAACATTCTAAATAATGCACCCAAATCTCACCAGTTGCAGAAGCTGCAGATTCGTATCGCTACCACTGGACTCCCTCCTATGCCCTATAGATGACACAACTGAAATGCTCATTGTACTAGTAATTATTATTTGTATTTATATTACTATGTAATGTTAACTTAGGGTCTTAAAGATCGTTAGATTTATCATTGCCCTATATATTACAAAAATTATATTGCTCATCATGTAGAAGTCAAGTACTCTACTTTTTTTTAAAACGAATGAATGAATTCCCCTTATTTTCCTTCAATTAACTGAAGAAATCAACACATTAAACGAAATGAGATAATAATAATAATAATAATAATAATAATAATAATAATAATAATTCATTCTAGTACCGAGGTCATGGAAAGCATGAGGCTCTACCTCCATGCCCCCCAAATGCCTTCTTGGCATTCATTCATTCATTCATTCATTCATTCATTCATTCATTCATTCATTTATTTTATTCCATAGATCTTACATGAGCAATGAAGCTTTAAGATGTGGAACATGTGAACATTTTACAATTACAATTTTTAAAAATTTTTATAGTTTTACAATTTAGTAATTTTCTACAATTTTTACAATTTTGTACAATTTTTTTTTCCCCCATTTTGGCGAGATGTAGTGAGATGAGATGAGGTCCGAGGATTCGCCAAAATATTACCCGGCATTTGCCTTTTCGGTGGGGGAAACCTCGGAAAAACCCAACCAGGTAATCAAATCAAAGGGGGTAATCAAATCAAAGGGGTTGATGCCAAGGACTCGCCATAGACCATCCGGCTTCAGTCCCATGGCTGGGGAAAACCTCCGAAGAAACCAAAGTCCAAAGGGGGATCCAACCCAAGCCCGAACGCAGCTCCGGATCAGCAGCCCAGCCAGTCTGCCGACTGAGCTACATCGATGGCTCTACTAAAAGTATACAATACATAGCCAATCAGATTATTAAATTTACAAACGTAAACGATCATTCATAAGTTGAGCTATATTATAATACAAAACAATTTAATTAAATTTAAGGCATAAACAATTCACCCAGTTGTGATATACAGAAATTGATAATACATATCATGCAAACTACTTCAAATTACAAACACAAACAATTTATCAGTAGAGCTATATAGATTACTATTCAATTTAAAGCATATACAATTCTTCGGCCAAAACTATACAAATATATACAATACAAAGTAGCATACTTTCATTAAGCTATACAAATTTGTGCAATTAATATCAAGTAGATTAATTCAATTTATAATCATAAACAATTCATCAGTTGAGCTATACATATTACCATTCAATTTACAGTAGGTCTATATACAATTCATCAGTAGAGCTACACAGACTAGTAATCATTTTAAGAACATATACATTTCATCAGCCAAACTATACAAATATATACAATCAAAATAGTTCAATTTACAGACTTATTTTCATTAAGCTATACAATTCATATGAAGTAGATTAATTCAATTTATAAGCTTAAACAATTCATCAGTTGACCTGTACAGTATACTATTCAATTTACAGTACATACAATTCATCAGTTATGCTAAACAAAAAATACAATACATAGTAAACAGATTAAGTCAATATAAAAACATATTTTAGCTGAGCTATATAAAATTGTACATGTCATTTAAGTAGAATAATTCAATTCACAAGCATAAACAATTCATCAATTGTGTAGAAGGTATGAGTATGTAGAAATTTGGTTAATTCTTTTCTGAACCTTTTCTCGTTGTTCTTCAAATCTTTAAGATAATTAGGCAGTGCATTGAAGACTGTTATACATGAATAGCGAACTCCTTTTTTAAAACAGCTTAGACTAACAGAGGGTAGATGAAGATCTGATTTATGTCTTGTATTAAAATGATGAATGTCTTGATTAGTACTGAATTTATCTTGGTTCTTAATATACAGCATCATTAGGGAAAGAATGTATTCACAAGGTAAAGTCAAGATTTCTAAGTTTCGGAAAATATTTTTATATGAGGTCCTTTTATGCACACCGGCCATTATTCTTATAGCTTTCTTTTGTAAAACAAAAACGTGTTTAGCTTCAGACGAGTTACCCCAGAATATTAATCCATATTTCATTACAGAGTGAAAATATGCAAAGTATGACATTTTAAGTAAGTTTATATCACCAATAGTAGATAAGGATCTTAATGCATAACAGGCAGAGCTCAATTTACGAGTAATACATTCTATATGCGTTTTCCAGTTCAAGTGATTATCCAATTCTAAACCAAGAAACTTTGTGCTTATAGATTCTTTGAGATGAGTTCCATTTAATCGAATACTGTAGGAAACCTGAGCACTATTGTGTGTACTAAATTTGACTGCACTGGTTTTATCAACATTAAGTGCTAGTTTATTTGCATGGAACCATTCATTCATTAGATTCAGCACTGTATTATAGTGAGGATCACGTAAGTTCAGTTCCCAAACAGCAAATATTTCCGCCTTGTCAGTGTTGCCAACTGTTACCAGATATCACCACATGTAGTAAAATCCTATGTACTGAATGACTTCTTTACTCACCGTACTTTACCTTAATGTTGGAAGGTTATTCTAAATAGTTTCAATAATAATGAGAAATGTATTGCTATGTTCTATTCTTTTATTTCTTTACATTATTATTAGTATTAGCATTAATAGGTTACTAGACGTAAATATACAACAAAGTATAGTATATAATATTCAAGAATCAAATCTGTTCCAAGACCAATTAAATTATTGTCACTTCACTTCAAAGATTCCAGCGTACATATACTGTACTTCCTAAAGGTAGATAAATTAATAACCAATTGACTTTTGGTTGGAATTCGAATGAACTTCTGATTATCTTTTGAAATTAGTAAGGAAATGGATAATACAACTAGGCTAAAACTGAAATAATAATAAATCAACTTACAAAAATAATTTTGGTCCTTAAAAGCCATAAGTAATTTCACTTCTAGATACCTTTTTAAAGATTTCATTTGTTTGTAAATTGCTTAATAATGTTACACTTACACTTATTATTTCTGGAACTCCACGTCTGTCATTGAAAAAATGTATGATACATAACTGTGAAGTCTCTTTTTGGCTCTTGTGTCCTAAATTTAAATAAGAAAAAACAAATGATTCAAGAAATGTGAGCTGGTGAAAATTAAATACTCAATTAATAAAATAATTACTACCAAAAGAGTATTTTATTAATTCTATACAAAAGATGGATTACACAGAACAGATGGCCAGAAATCATAGATTTATACACAACATACAGCATGAAACGATCATCAAAAAATGCTTTTTGTACACAATAACATCTTTCAAACGAAGTGAAATAGCCAATAAGTTCAATAAATATTATGCTAATAAGTAATAACTATAATTAATAATTATCTACAAGCTGTAAAAGGGAATAAAATAGTATATTGTTGAAATTAGGGGGTATGGTTTATTACGTGTATTTATAATTTTAATTACTTTTTCTACATTTAATTATATTTTAATTTCTATTAGATTAGTTGGTGGTGTGGGTGTTAGTTTTATCTGTGTACGTCAGACTATTAAGGAAAAACTGAAAGAAATATTAAATCTACAATCTACTTTATATAACAATATTTAATCAAGAACTGAATATTACTATTCATTTAATAACATAAGACCCAAAACATCTCCAAGTCCAGACAATACACATGCTGATTTTCTTAAATATGTTGGCAAACAAGCAAACTCACTACTTTTATCTTGTAATCTCAACTAAAATACAATATCTGTCTGGAGAAAATCTATCATAACATCAATTTTGAAAAGCAATTATTCAACTAATATCTTTTCGAGTTATCGACAGATACCACTTACCAGTATGACAGCCAAAATTATGGAAGAGATGATTTCATAGATTGAATTGGTTCCTGGAATCTAGTAACTAACTTTCATCTTATTGAGTTGACTTTAGAAAATTACATTCAACAAATGGACAGATTTTAAATTTTAGTCAAGATATTAAAGATATTTTAAACAGAAAACAAAACACCTTAGCAATTTTAATTTATTTTCAAGGATCATATGGCTCTGTAGATATAAATCACTTAAGAAATTGCAAACTTAGGGTGTCCATGATAAAGTGTTACATTGGGTCAGTGACTTGATTATTTGATTCATTGTCACAAATATGTAAATAGAGACAGATTCATCTGGGCTTCCCACATTGTTGTTTTCAGGAATACATTTTCCAATATTAATGTCGATGGTCTAACTAAAGAAATAGGTCTTATGATAATCTCATCATTTGCAGATAATATGGTTGTCTAGAACAAAAAATCACAGTCCACAAATATTAATAAACTGAGCCAAAATCCCAACAGACTTTTTGACTCTACTTGGAGAACTCAAACTTGCTCAATCAAGGGAAACTTTACTAATAAAACACAATCCCAAGTTATTTCAAAATGAATAGTATATAAGTTAACTTTAACAGATGATGTTAAGAAATGTGATACTTCTCCAGACATTTTAAAAAATCATTAGAAACGATAAATGATCTGGTCAGTGAGTGACTACATACAGTATTTTTTATAGATGGATCCTGTTTACCAAGCCATAGATGTAGTGGTGTTGTAGTACAATACCAGTATATTCCCTTTTACAGGGAATTATATTCAAACACTTGTTTGCCCCATTTTAACCGTGACAATGCTTTTTAGTTTTTTAAACTTTCTGGTTATTGTATTGTGTTTGTGTTTAGTGAAAGATTTTAGATAAGGGTGCAAATAGCCATAGTAGCTGACGCGCCCTTTTTAAACACCACTAACTAACTAACTTCAAACACTGACTAATTTTGATAGTGAAAATTTAGATACACTTTTAAGCTAACAAAATCTCCAGTATCAACTTCATAAATCTGAGAAGGCTGTCATACTATCAGACTCAAAATCAGATATTCTTGCTGCAGTATTGGACGTAACAGCATGAAATCTCAATATTTTACAGTGTTTTAATATTTTAAGCAAAATGGTCGAATTACATCGATGACTGGTACTTCTGTGGATCCATGAACTTTATGGAGTGGGAGGTAATGAGGTAGTTGAAAGGTAGCAAAATTACTGTAAGGTTATCTATACCTGCATCTTACCACACTGTTAAAAGAATAACAAGATCAGAACATGACAATGTGGTAACAAAAATCGGAATGATTCTAAAGCAAATGAAAAAATTGCAATAGGCCATCCGGCATCCGCTCCACGATGGAGGAAAATCCTCAGAAGAAACCAACTAATCAGACCAAATGGGGGATCCAAACTACCCTCGAGTGCAGCTCTGAATTTGCAGGCCAACGAGTCTACCGACTAAGCTACATTGGTGGCTCCACTAAAAATATGAAGTACATGGCACTCAGATTATTAAATTGACAAATCTAAACAATTATTCATCAGTTAAGCTATAAAATATAATACATAGCAAGCAAGTTAATTCAATTTAAAAGTATAAACAATTCAATCAGTTGAAATATACAGAAATTGATAATAAATATCATGCAAATTACTTCACATTACAAGCATAAACAATTCATCACTTGTGGTATACAGCCTACTATTTAATTTATAGCACATACAATTCATCAGTTAAGCTATAGGCCTACAGTCTACTATTGAATTTACAGCATATATAATTAATCAATTAAGCGAAACAAAAATATAGTACAATACATAGTAAAAATAATACACCTAATTTAATAACTGAACTTCTATGAAAATCTACAGTGGCAGTACTCATATTATCACAGGCCATGATTGTCTCAAATATTTACAAAGAACTGATATTTCAGAATCTCCCCATGCCATTTCTGAAATCTCAATGAAGATATGGATCATTGTCTTGACTGTTTAACTTTACACAGCTTTCAATCATCTGGTTAAATATTGGAGTACAAGATAACAAATGACATCAACTGCTGAACACTTGGTATCAATCAACCAACAACTTCATTAGATTAAAGGGGGAAAAAAAAAAACTGAAAGAATTAATTGTATATAGACACAACACATAAGACAAGGCCGCTTCAGAACAGTAATTGGCAAGGCTCTGTTGTTTTAGGATTCTTATGTAGATTCAATTTCACCTGAAAGAAAAAAGTAGCATCTATAAGTATGCCTAATTATGAGAAATAAGAGAAACGGTTGCAATAGTAGTAGTAGTAGTAGTAGTAGTAGTAGTAGTAGTAGTAGTAGTAGTAGTAGTAGTAGTAGTAATGATAATAATAATAATAATAATAATAATAATAATAATAATAATAATAATAATAATAACTGCAAAGTATGGAAATTAATATTGAAATATAATATCAAAAGGTGATTTTACACCATCAACTCTTATCATTTAGTACAACAAATCTATTATATTCAGTTGCAATCACCAGTAGCTGTTCTTTCCTCCATTTTGTTGTTGGCTGATTTTTCACAAGTCTGCTATGATATGCAGCACTATCCATGACAATAACGCATTGCCCTAATGTTCTCAGGTCAACAACTGTGTTTGCACCCACTTCTCAACTACAGGGCTATTCATAGCACTATGGTAGTCCTGACTTTTCTTTCAATTGCATGAAAAAATTAAATCAGCACCTGCAATAAAAATTATACCTGGGCATATAATTACGTCACATGAATTCACAGCATTTAAATAAAGAAAATAAAACATAACATAACATAACATGACACGAGATCCTCTTTGGTGAAAGGCTTTCCCACGTTTTTATTTAGTCACCAATTTTTATATTTTTGTACCCTGATTTAAAAAATTACTCTTGCCAAATTTATGTAAAATATAAATCAATATAACTTACCGAGTATAAATCCACCTTTCGTTCCGGCATCTAATCTTCCACCCTCATTTGTTGGTCTATGAATAACACTATTCATGTCACTGGAAACTTCACCTGGTTTATTTCATGAATAAGTGGGTGATCCTACTTAAAAAAACAGAGAGAGACAAGCAAATCACATTGACACTCTAAGAGACACAAAAATTTTAAAGACAGGAAAACCGTTCAAGAATTTTATAACTAACCTCTAGTTATAATATGAAACTATTAATTGCAAAACATGTTGTTCCCACTTGAATTCATTACTAGTAGCCTATATTAATTGCAATTTCATATTCCACATAAGTGTTAACCTATTTGTTAGTAAAAAATTCAATCACTCAATGTCTCACAATACATTGAAATTTACCATTCATAAAAATCCAAGTCTCATCCAAGAATACTACGGGTTTAGGGTTCTCACGCTCCACATTTCTTATATATTCTCTTAAAAACGAATAACATCACTTTCTCGTACATGTGTATAAGGATCCCCTTTGCTCCATAGAAATTTCATCTCTTTCAAAATTTTTTTCACCGATGATAAGGATACTCTAAATAAATATGTTTCATAATCATCATTCATATGTTCCAGAACTTTTGCTGCTGTTAGTACTTCTCCTGTAACAGTAAATGAAAATTATGCCATATTTTTATACATATGACTAATATCAGAATTACATTGCATAAATCAACACAATAATTCCTGTAACTTCCCTACCTTTATGTAACTTGTCATAAATAAATCTCGCAATTGCATCTTTCGTAAAATCATCAGCATCAGTCACTGGATGTTTACGTAGTCTATGTTTTCCTGGTGTCACAAGTGGGGTCCCCTTCTGTGAATTTCTCACATTCGTGGCTGTAGTAAAGCCAAGCTGTAATAACAAACAATAACATAACACTTCTAAAAATTGTTATATCATAAAATTCATGCATGATACCAACATTTGCAGCTATATGAATAGAAAATGATCAATATGTTAGGTTGGGTCTACGATAGGTTTAAGTAGGCTAATATTTAGGTAATTCTCCAGAAAAGCTACATCAAAGAAGGCATAATTTTATTTTGTTTAATTGATTTCTGTGATATTTACATAGTGATGAACACGTGGTTTTAGTGCACAGCCACAAATACTTTCAGCACAAAAATCCTTTGACACTTACCTGTATATTCTAATGCATTGTTACTAATTACCAATACAAATTAATAACTTGTTACTAATTACCAATATAACATGCGAGAGGTCCATGACGAAGAGAAATGGTTAGTTTCCCAGTAGTGCGTCGTCGTCCTCTCGAGTGTTATATCTTAACAAGTACTTTGGGTGGGGTAGCTTTTCTGAAGAAACACCATATTTAATATTACTTAGACCAGTCATGAATAAATTATTCAGCCAGAGTCAACGTTCCTATGCTTTATAGAGTATGTTATATAGTTATTATATAAAACTGAATTATTTTTAAGCACCATAACAGGCCAACATTCATGTAATATTTGCTGCAATATCAAGTTAATAATTACAATATGACTTGTATTTTCTTCGGCCGATGTGGCATGTAAATTGTGATCTGAACGGTTAATTTAATACTAAAAGAGAAAACTGGAAATTTACTTTCGTGCTGTTTGATTATTTGTTCGTCTAATTTGTAAATGTATTTAAGCTATCACCTACTGCAGTATTACAGTATCTTAAATGTATTTAGTTTGGCAATATGAAAATCACTGACTTGATTAAACATCTAGGCCTAACTTAAAAATTTGTTTTGTTTGACCACAATCATGAAATTATTAGTGCAAACTCCTAAAACTGAATACCACTTTGAAATGTATGCTTAAGAATACTTACTCCTAATAATTTTCCTATTCTGGTTGTAATTGCTGTCTCCGTTAGCATAATTCCTTCTTCATTATCTTCTTTCTTCAACTCATTATAAACGTGAACTACAGATTTCTGAAGCGTACTCTGAATGCCACACATTTTCTTCCTTGGAGGAGTCACTGCAACACTATTTCATTTTTTTGACATAGTAATAAAAATCTAAACACGAAAGAAATTCATTAAAATTTGAAATAATATTTCTATCCATTACCCACGTGCATTATCACGCCCAAGTATATTATATTTATTCGTACTTATCTGACTATTCTTGAATTATAACCACAACGCAACACATAAAATAACTATTATGTATTAATATTAATACTAATATTAATTAATTATTAATAAGTTCGAATTTCACTATCTTCCAGTAACCGGCTGAGAAATCTAGTACAATTTTAATTTCATGGAACTCCAGTACCGGCAAATATTGTCGATATTTGCCTCAGCTGCCAACATACCAGTTACAAAATCACTACCATTTATAGTATTTGTCAGTATCGAAATTCGAAACGAAGTTGGCAAAAGAAAATTCAACCTTCAAACTAGAAAATCACCATAATCCACTAGCATTTGTAGTAATGGGGGAAAAATGGTTAGGTTTCACCCTTAGGGTATCAAGTTACCTGGTCTTCCCTATAGAAGTGTTTATAAAATGATCGTATTGTTTGCTTGAAATAATTACACTTGTATCATCTGCAAATAAAATTACATGGGATGAATTGTTTATGGTCAAGGCTAAATCATTAATATAAACTAGAAACAACAATGGACCTAAAATTGACCCCTGCGGAACACCATGTTTAATACTTCTAAATTCTGAATAAGTAACTTTATGACTATTTGGTACATTTATTTCTACTTTTTGTTTTCTATTTGATAAGTACGATATAAACCAACCCAACATCTCATCTTTAATACCATAAAACTTCAATTTTTTTACTAATATACTATGGTCTACACAATCAAATGCTTTAGCCAAGTCACAAAAAATCCCACCTACATGTAGCTTCGAATTTAATGAATTTAGTATTTCATCCACCAAACTAAAAGCAGCATTCTCTGTCGATTTTTGTTTGCTAAATCCAAACTGTTCTAAAACTAATATATTGTTGGACTCCAAGTAATGATATAATCTATTATACATAACTTTCTCAAACACTTTTGAAAATGTTCTTAATAATGATATGGGTCTGTAATTAGCAATAGTACATTTATCTCCCTTTTTGTATATTGGTTTTACTATTGAATATTTGAGTCTTTCTGGAAAAATACCACATTGCATTGACAAATTGCATAGCTAGCGTAACGGAGGGGATAATATTTCAGAACAAGCTTTCAGAACTTTACTTGGAATTTCATCATATCCAGAGGAATATTTTGTTTTTAGTTGTTTTATCACATGCATGATTTCTGCTGCGGTAGTGGGAATAAATTTGAGACCTAAAAACTCAGTGTTAAATGCGTCAGTTAGGTAACCAAGTGCAGCATCTTCTGCACAATTTTGAATGTTTAAGTTCTGAATAATATTTATATAGAAGTCGTTAAAATGATTGCAATTGATTTTGGGTTATCTATTTTACTATCATTGATTTTAATGCAAGTAATATTTTCACTCTTTGAATATCGATTAGTTTCATTTTTAATAATATCCCAAATAGTTTTAATTTTATTATCTGAATTTTGTATTTTTTCATTCAGATACATTTTCTTTGCATCTTTTATAACTTTTGTCAAAGTTTTACAGTAATTCTTGTAGTAATTAAGAACATGAGGATCATCACTATTCCTACTCATTAAATATAGATTTCTTTTTCTAGCACATGATATTTTAATTCCCTGAGTTATCCACATGTTTTTACTTTTACATTTTTTCACCACCTTGACTGGAAAACATTCATTGAAATAATTCGTAAATGTAGTGAAAAATGCATTAAATTTAGTATTAATATCAATGGTATCGTTACTATATACATTTTCCCAAGATTCATTTTGTAGACATGTATTTAAATGATGAAGAGATTCAGCATTTATAATCCTTTTTTTTTATTTTTAGATTAACACTTTGGAATTTTTCACTCATATTGAAAACACTTAGAATTTGTGCATCGTGGTCAGACAGGCCATTGACTAATGGTACTGTTGAATAGGAATTCAATCTACTTTTATCTATAAATATATTATCAATTGCAGTACTACTTCCAGCTTATGTTCTGGTTGGAAAACTTACTGTGTGACTAAGATTATAAGTTTCAAGAAGTGAGTTTAATTTTCTTTTACGTGAGCTTTCTGATAGATAATCTATGTTTATGTCACCACAGATTACAAATTCGGTATGTGGTTTATAAAGTCTTTTCAGTAATAAATCTAAGTTAGTTGTAAATTTCTTATAATCTCCCATTGGCGCCCTATAAACACATAAGATAATTAAATTTGATATCTCATAACCAATTTTTATTCCACAGATTTCAATATCTTGTTCAAGGCAAAAATCAGATATATCAATTTTACTAAATAATAGATCCTCTCTGATAAAGATACAGGCACTCCCTTTTTGGAAGACATGTCTACAGAAATGAGAACCTAATACATATTCATGTAAAGACAGTTGTAGTATTTCCTGTTGCTTCATATGATGTTCAGTTATACATAATATCTGAGGTTTATGCTTTTGAGTTGCTAAAGAAGTGATCAATTCATCAGTTTTTTGTTTTAATCCTCTAATATTTTGTAGAAAAATAGTGAAGTTACTGTGTTCATTACTAGAAACATCAGAGCATTTACAATTTAGTTGAACTTGTTTCAAACACCTTACTGGTGGGAGGTTTAACCTAAAAAAAGGAGAAGCCCTAGCATTAACTAACACAGGAATATTACAGCTCTGCTTTTTAAAATGGCTGCCTCTGATGCTATTAGCAATAAGAACCGAAAGGTGCTCCTTGCCTCTACCATTCAGATGCAGGCCATGTGACGTATATTCATACCTTCTTATAGGGCTTACATCTATCAAACCAATGTGTGATGCCCCAGGTCTCATCAGAGCCCGCTCAAGCCGCATATTCACATTCCGCACCCTCCTGTGAAGATACGGCTTGTCGTAACTGCTGAAAAGACTGAGAAATCCCACATTGGTATGGCTGCTTATCTCAATTATGTTGTTGACATCTTTCTCAATAGAATAGTTACAATCGTTATCAATACTATTACCTGGCCCACCCACTATAACTACATGATCCCTCTTAGAAAAATCTGAACTCAATTTCATCATATCCTCAACAACATTCTTGAGAGGAGCATTAGGCTTACATACACTAGATACTTCAAACTCATCGCCCAGTTTCGACTTCAAAAGTGAGGAAATACCTCTTGCATGGCTGCTTCCTAAAATCAATACTTTACAACTACAATCATTAACCTTATCTGTTTTCTGACTTACCTTTACTAGTGTCGATACTGGGTCTGAGTTCTCCTGATCAACATTCATTGCTTGAAGAGCACTGAATTTCTTGGTCAGTTTGATTGATGCAGCATCATCCGCAGAGAAACGTCTACTCCTAGATTTGGAATTCTTCGGTTTCATCCAAGTGTGAGATCTCCCTTTATTCGAAACACTAATGCTATCCTTCAAAGCTCTCAATTTATTAATTTCACATTTTGCCTCATCTAATTCCAATTCTAGGGCTCTGATTCTCTCCAGTTGATCGCGCATCTTTCTATCATATATACAATCACTACATTCCCAACTACCTTTGTCAACAAAATTATCAGGATCTATATCTATATATTTCCAATGAAAACAGAAATTACAATTATTACATACCAATCCTTTCACTACAATCCTTCTACAACTACGACAGTTTCCAGACAGAGCAGCCATAGCACACATTATGTATATACTTTACCTTATTTACAAATTCAATTTCACTCACTTTTCAATTTAATGTACTTACGTATATTAGTTTCAGGTTATTTCTACCCTTTAGTATCACCACACTATAATATTTCAATAGGCCAACACTACACTTTATCACTTCACTATACCACACTTTTCGACGTTGAAACTACACGACACGTCACTGCACTTATATTTCGGTCTAGATGAAACTTCACTATTTATGTTTTAAATTATTTCTACTTTGAAGTATCACCACACTACAATATTTCAATGGACCAACACTACACTTTATCACTTCACTATACCGGTACAACACTTGTCGACGTTAGTCTACACGATACGTCACTTCACTGCACTTATATTTCAGTCTTGATGCAACTTCACTATTTATGTTATTTAACCCTTCAGTACTCGCGTGGATTACAATAGTAATCCATTGATATTTAATCCTTTATTACGTCACCACCTGCAGCACTGCGTATTTGTGCGTCAATGCAATTTCTCCTCACAGTCTAAGTGAGGCATTACTGGTGTTTAGACGTATTTGTCGCAACGCTTTGCAAAGTTATACGGAGTTTTATCAAGTGATACACAATTTTTCCGAATGGATTACCATTGTAATCCACGCGAGTACTGGCGTTATCAGATAAGTGAAATTGTTTTTATATGGTTTGAGTGATGCAATGCAATAACTTCATGAAAAAAATGTGTGATATCGTTCCATCGTCTTTGTAGTTGGCTGCAATGGGTACGGAAAATACAAGTAATTTTTCAAGTGGCTAGATGAAGATCTGGATGATGGCTTTGAAAATGAAAGTATGATGAAAGCAACAGAGAAGATCTTTTGAACAAAGTTGTGGGTAGATGTCGTTATTGAGGTCCCACGTTGGACGCCATTTGTGGGTGGTGTCGTTATTGTGACTACACGTTGGGCGCCATTTGAGGGTGGGTGCGTCTCGGTGTTGCGTGAGATTCACTCAGGGTAGCCGAGGTACGGTTGTGGTGTAGGTTGATGTCGGGAATAATCCCAAGCCGGCTACTTATATAAAAGGCAGTGTAAATTCCAAAACTATAAGTTTATTGTCGTATTCACTTGGTAAACCCTAGAGTATGTATTTCCGGCTGACTTATAATTCAATCGTTGGTCGCAATTCTGTATCGACTCTGTTGCAGCTCTGAATAAGCTCTATCCGATACTATAAATTCAATACTCTGTCCCGTACACTACGATCGAAGCTCCTAAACGTTGGCGAGTAGTCTCGCCGATGACAAAGTTCAATCTATCGAGTCTTCGCCTGAAGAAAGACTATTAAGTTGGGCCGCCGACACCAAAAAAAACTCAGTGTGTCGTGCCGTCGACACGAAAAGAAGTCGTCGTCCTGTCGACACCAAACGAAGTAGTTATTGTGCCCTGTATGTAGGGCCGCCGACACGATGTGAAGTTGTTTTTTTGATCTCCGCTCCCCGTCACCCTTATTTATAAAAACCTATCCTACGCTAAAACTAACTATCCTATTGGCTAAAAACTACGTCACTAACTGGCCTAAAATATATTCCCTATTGGTCCAAAGTGACCTCATAAGCTGGACCAAGATCTCTTCTTATTGGGCGCGAAATATGTCATCTCTAAATTTAGACTTTGGATTTCCCATAACCTCAAATTAGTTTGTATATCTCACAAGAATACCCGTTCTTTGGAAAACCCAAGCTTGGCAGTATCTTTCCCACGGGTCTAGTCCGACTTTAGGATTTTATGCTTCATCGAGTCTATACGAAACCCCGCTCAAGGTGGCCCTAAATCTGTCCGATGCTGACAAGTGACGAAACACCTGTGTGGGAAGCTAATTCTAACGAAGTCGCCAGAACATCCCCGCGAATACATGTAATAGAAATATGGAGATATCACTTCGCTAATAAATCGGTCTCTCCCTCTCCTAATTACTGCTTCAAAGTTCACGATTCTAATTCAGAACAAGGCAATGAGGAGGAGGATGATGATAATGGTGATGATGATGAAAGACTAATGTCTATAAATGATTAAAACTGCTATAAGGGGAGAGACAACACGACAATTTGGCAGAAAGAACCAGTAGCTCAACGAGGGAGAAGAAGAGCACAAAATATAGTGATTCATTTACCGGGCCCTAAAAGAGCTGCAAAAAATGCGCGGACACACACAGAATGTTTTGACTGCTTTATTGATCAGACAATAATCAATGTAATAGTAAGGTGTACTAATATTTATATTGAAAAAGTGAAGCGTAATTACGGACGTGACAGAGATTGCAAATTGACAAATGACGTTGAAATTCGAGCACTCTTAGGTATTTTGTATCTTGCTGGTACTTTGAAATCGGGAAGACTGAACGTAAGAGAACTATGGGATAAAAATGGCACAGGTATAGAGTCAATTTACCTGACTATGACCTACAATAGATTCCAATTTTTGTTACGATGTCTAGGCTTTGATAACATTCATAACAGGCAGGAAAGGAAAGAAATTGATAAACTGCCTGCTGTACGTGAAGTGTTCGAGTTATTTGTTCAGAATTCACAAAGGTGCTACATTCCAAGCGAATATGTAACTACAGACGAACAGTTGGTTGCATTGAGAGGACGATGTCCCATGAAAGTGTATATACCTACTAAACCAGCAAAATATGGGATCAAAATTTTTGCTATGGTGGATGTGAAAACATATTACACTCATAACTTGGAAATTTATGCTGGTATTCAATCAGATTGTCCATTTCACCAAAGTAACAGTGCACATGCAGTGGTAAAGAGGCTGGTTCATTCCATCAGAGGAACAGAAAGAAATGTGACCACCGATAACTGGTTCACGAGCATACCTCTGTGTTTAGATCTTCTAGAAAATGATAAACTTACACTTGTAGGAACCTTGGGGGGGGGGGGAAAAAAAAAAAAAAAAAAGAGAGAGAGAGAGAAATCCCTCCCCATTTCACAACTAGTCAAGACAGGCAAGTTAACAGTACATTGTTTGGATTCAATGAAAGCTGCACAATTAATTCGTATGTACCAAAGAAAAACAAAACAGTGTTAGCATTATCAACCATGCATTATGATAAGGAAATGGATGAGGAAACGGGAGGAAGCCAGAAACCTGAAACAATATCATTCTATAATAGAACTAATTGTGCTGTGGATGTCCTGAAACAGTTATGCTCAGCCTATGATGTAAGCAGAAATTCACCCCGCTGGCCTCTTGACTATTTTCTTTGACTTACGAAACATAGCAGGTGTCAATGCTCTTGTTGTTTATTCTGCAAACAAAAAAAAAAAGAAAAAAAAAAGATTCTACGGAAAAACTTCCTAAAAACGCTTTCTCTGGACCTAATGAAGCCACTAATTTTCGAGCGTATCACCCAACAGATAATTTCAAGAGAAATAAAGAGAAGAGGAGAGCAACTTTTAGGCATTCCACAAACAAGTCAAGAAGAAGGAACACGGCCAGAAGGTTTTGGTAGGTGCTACATGTGTGGTAGAACAAGAAACAAGAGCACAAGACAATCTTGTTTCCAGTGCTTGAAGAGAATTTGTCCTACTCATTCAGATGTAATTTGTTTGAACTGTGTAGAAGAAATGCATAGGTCTACTCAGATAATTGAATCAGATGTAGATTAGACTCACGTGTGTAAAGTGTGAACAGCAAACATAAAAATAAGTGCATCAATATCCTTCTTACAACACACAAAAACTTCTGTAAAATATTACAAGTGAAATGAGAATTATTGTTACATCCCTGAATTTTGTCATTGCTACACCCCTGAGTGAGGTATTTAGTTATCAAATATGACGTAAGAAAGGTCAGCAATAGTGAACTTGCGTTTCCTGTGGAAGAGATTACATAAAGAGTTCACGTGACCTTCAAACATCGAGTGAGCAACAATGCTAGATATCCTACATAATTATATGATAGTGAACTAACTCATAACTATGGTGCAACAATAAATTATGACTCAGAGACACGTCCAGTGTGGAAATATTATGCAAACATGTCACTTGAATGCAATTTGTGTACTATAATATATTTCATTATTAATATTTATATTTAATACGTTCCATTATGCGTAACATATCCATTCTCATTACTGTAATAACTGAAAACAATATATTTCTTAACATTTAAATCTATTTGCAATGTTTAAACCTTGTCTGTAAACAAAAACAAATGTGGATTACCATTGTAATCCAGGTGAGTACTGGCGTTACGAAATTTAACGCGAGTAACGAAGGGTTAACACACGCAATTTCTTAACCAACAATAGTATTTATATTGAAATGTGCTATTAATAATTTAGCCTAGTCCTTGTTAAAATATGTAAACACGTTCTATATTAGGTGTTAAAATTAAGCCTACTTATGTATCAATTAAATATTTCAACTTTACAAATAACAAAGAGCCTTAAAATTAGTCAACTTATGAGTTAAGAATTACTCAAGTTAAAAGAAGAAAAGGTCGGGAATAGTGACCAAAGTGTTGATTTGAGGTTAACTGTTTACAATATGGCGATTTATGTTGTGTATGAAATGCGAAGTATATTATTACAAAATTGCGTGGAAAATGGATGTTATGAATTTATGATTTATATATCAAATGATTAGTGTGTATTTTAAGTATCTTTAAATATGATGCTATGAATATATATATGAGAATTGTGTTAAATATGAGTATGAAAACACAGAGCTGCTTTATGGCAATCTTATCTCCTCAGTCACTACTACCAACGGGGATACCTTTACCTTTTACCTTTAATAGTAATAATAATAATAATAATAATAATAATAATAATAATAATAATAATAATAATAATAATAATAATAATAATAATAATGAATGAAGTCCATTACCATCCACTTGTCAACAAAATTAAACACAATTTTGTTAAAAGATAAAGACAATGAATGAATCACTCAATGAAAGAGAATACAGGTTCAAATTGATGCCACAGTGAAGTGCAATGAATGAAGCAATTATGTTAGGTGGTGAAAAAGGTTAATGTAAGTAGGCTGGTGATGAAGTGGGTCGTAGTTCTTGAGCGGGATACCAAGCATCCCTTGATGGAATGGCCCCTCTTAGTAAGTTATATCTGAAGTCACCGTTGTACTGATTACTGCGAAAATGGCTTGCACATATATAGGCCCTTCTGTAAGGATGAGGATTTTCTGCCACAGCTGCCCACATGTGGTACCTATTACAATCAAAATTCTATTATTATCTTAAAAAAATACACAAACCAGGGTTGGTATTAAATTAAATTAATGATTTAATCATGATGTAAATAAAATAATTTTCATTTTAATTACATCAAATAATTGTTACTACTTAAATCACAGATTAAAATTATATGCACCTAACATGATTAAGATGAGAAATTAACTTCCTGAAAAAAAAAAAATAAATAAACGTTTTTACATATGACTGTTCTGCTGCTTCTTAAAATTATTAGCAATATATATGAGTAGCAAACTTGCATCTCTGCAATGAACAAAATATTTTCTATGGTGAAATATATTTTTCTTGTTATAAATTCATATAAAATTTCACCACAGAAAAATCTTTGTTTATTACAGACATAATTCTAGCATTTTCTGAAGAAATGGACAGGTTTTGAAAGTTTGCTTCTCATATGTCTTTTCCCAACTCCTAATTAAGGAGCAACAGAACACATGGTACAGGTAGTCAAGTAGAGCTTACTTTCGGAATCACCACCTAATTAAAGCACAGTATGATGTTGAGGATTGAAATGAATAGTTGTAGCTCATAACAATATTCAAAGTAAAAGTTGCACAATGCCAAATGGACTACGTATTTGTGGAGTGTCGTTTCAAAACGTATTAAATACATCCTCGGTCGAAATTTAGTTTAAAGCGATTTCGCATAGCTGAGACTGTATTCTTTATGACCCTGATCTCAGATTGGAGCAATTCGTATTCTTTCCCGCCTTTTTTCTATGATGAAAATTGTGTGTTGGATCAAATCGTATTATGTACAACTTCTATGATGTGTCGGATCAAATCGTATTAAGTGCAACTTCCATTAGTTAAAATCTTAAATGGACAGCGTTGGCCAGCGTGCTGTATCTTCCCACCATTATTGAGTTTCCCGCTGCTTTACAACATTGTGATTAACAAGGTATCTACAATAGCAAAATCTATTAAGAGCAGTAAGGGAACCAGAGAGACGAGAGGTAGTGCCCGAAAGACAGCACTATATGTAGCTAAGAAGAGGGAAGTAGTGTAATTTATCTCTAAATTAAGAGCAAGTGGTCCACACCTGTGGAGTAACGGTGAGCACGTCTGGCCGAGAAACCAGGTGGCCCAGGTTTGATTCCCGTTCGGGGCAAGTTACCTAGTTGAGGTTTTTTCCGGGGTTTTCCCTCAACCCTATATGAGCAAATGCTAGATAACTATCGGTGCTGGACCCCGGACTCATTTCACCGGTATTATCACCTTTACTTCATTCAGGCGCTAAATAACCTCAGATGTTGATAGAGCATCGTAAAATAACCTACTATAAGAAAGAGCAAGGGAATCATATTACAATAGGAGTAAAAGTCAGAGACTTTATTTGGCTTCCGATTTAAATATTACAAAGCTCTTCAAAATGTACAATTAAAGTGTTAATACCCGACTTAAGAGTAAAAAGATTCCCCCCTCCCCCAAATGTTTCTCGGACAGAATTCAATAGGCTATAGGATTTTGTACACCGGCCAATGATGAATGCTGTTCCCAATAAGAAACTGCGATGATACACCGAAAAAGACAAGGCTCTAAGTCGATTTAGGCGCACATAAGCTTCGTGCCAATATGTTCCATAAAATTATGAGAACAGAACCTAATGAGATACAGTCATTTTGTATCGACTTACAGCAACTGCAACCGCTCTCGAAACTCAGCATAGGTGAAGTATATTATTCAAGACAATTAGCTTTCTATACTCTCTGTGTAACTGATAAAGCTTCACAGAAGCCAAATTTCTTTACATGAAATGAAGCACAGGCTGGGCGGGCGCTATTGAAGTGGCATCTTGTGTCACTACATTTATCAGTGAATTTAATTTCGACAGTTCATCAAATGTATTAGGCTGTTCGCCGATGAATGATATACATAAGAATTGAAGAATAAAATATACAGAGTGGGCAAAAAGTCCCATTAGTCCATACTATTTTGTGTCATGAGAATAATGGGGAACATACTGACTCTTTAGATACTTAGGTAAACACAGTTAGTGTACAGTGGTTATTTTGTTTGTATGTTTGAATTATGACCAGAATTACATCAATAGTGTGCATTTTTGAGGTATTTCAGATATTTAAGGGGGTAACGGAACTTTGTGCTCACCCTGTAGATGCCATAATTATTTAAAATTTATATTCAATGTGAGTTAGAGATCGACCCGGGTGGCCGCATGATCCAAAGTATATCTCTTTAGGCAGCTCCGTTCGAAGGGTTGCAGGTAAGAAACTCGCCGTTCCTTAACACTATTTTCCAGTGGAAAGCAATAAAAACTATTGATATATCGTCATACGTAGTATGCTGCTGTAAGAACCACAGAAAAACTGACAAATGACTGGGCACAATTCAGCGTGGTTTATAGATGCAAATCCTATTATGTGACAAAATCGCTTCAAAACGTATTAAATACACTGTGTCGGTGCAAAACGTATTAAGTGCAAACTTCAATTGACAATACAATGCATTAGATTAAACGATCAGTGTCAGTGTTTATTACATTTGGTGTCATTTCACAATGCCTAAAAAGTGACATTAAGATATTTAAAATTTTTCCATTATCTTAGCCGTGAAACGTTTTTTACGTTTCCTGTAAAATTTGTTTTTCTGCATTTAATACGATTTGAAACGACACTCGACATTTATTCTCAAAACACACAATGCTAAGCTCTTCTGATAAATTTATTTGTAAATATTAATCTCCCTAAATAGTTGAATTCTTTTCTAATGAATAACAAACTGAGCATAATATCTTGCCTAAGTCAAAGCTAATTATTATTATCATTAAGTGCAGTTTATTAGTGCTGTAACTCTTCATGTATTAATAATGAGGACTATGTGTAAACATAGTAAACTATTTTTGAAGCGATGTTGTTAATTACTTAAAATAACACATTAACAAAATACACAATTATGTAGGAACTAATGCACAAATTAAGTTTAAATGAATTACAGAAGAAGGCAAAAACTCATTTTAATAAACAAATCTGAATTTGACAAGTAATTCTCACTTAAATTTTAAAATTACTACAGTTTATCAACCTTGACTTTTTACTGATGATATATAAGGATATCTTTGCATTGAGCTTATGCCAATGCCATTGATTACCTTTTAAGCTGTGCTGCATTACTTGGCGCAGGAAACAGGAATAACCAGGTCTTCTCATTACTATCCGATTTCTGACAGTACACTGCAGCACATTCACAGTGTAAAACTCCGCCATTTGTCTTTCTATTAACTGAAACAAACCAGCAGTAGCCTAGTATCATATAATGCATTAATAACACTACATTTCATAGAACAATTGAAGGATTGCAGTATAATCAACGTTTGTGAAATATTCCTGGAAGAATTCTATCCACGAGTCTATAAAAATAATAACTATCTCCGGCAATTTAACTCTTTTTATTTTATCAAAATTATTCCAGTAAAGGTACTACTGTTAACTGTAAAGTCAAATTTCTAAAATATATCGTTTCGGGAACAACACTTCTTTCCTATTGCGTTACCAAGCTAAGGTACCCCATTCTTTGGTAACGCAACTGTAAAGAATTACACCGGGAACAACATATTTAGTCATATCAGATTCTGTCCCACGAATTTTAAGATGTCTGACCAACTTAACTTAGCTATATACAAAAATAAGATGTTCGTTCATACCCAAAGTGTATATTAACTCTGTTAGCTTACCTTTAAAGCTCTTGGCGTAATTGTAGTTAGGCCTAATACACTGTTGTAATTCAACACAGAAGTCAGTTCATCATGTGGTAGTGGTAGAAGGAAGGTAATCGCGTTCTGAAGTTTATCCCTCAAAACAATTACAGATCTCAGTTTAATAAACGTTTAAGATATGATGGAAGAATTCAGTTTAAATTAGAAAACATGACGGTGCAGTTAAGCTGCATCTACACGGTTCAGTTTTTTATGCTCGTACGCACGCAGTCTGGGAAGAATATTGAAAGAATCAAGTTTAAAGCGCATGTTGAATTAAGATACTGTGACAGCGACGTGAGATTCGAACTCACGACCAGCGTCCCGCAAGAGAGAAGATCGCGCGGAGCACTTTGGGACGGCGCGCGGCGGAGAGAAGAGAGGGCGTGTATTACGTCAACGCGACTAGAGTGCGCGCGCATCTGGTGCTGGTAGAGAGGAGAAGGCTCTGGATTTTTCTGGAGTGCAATCTCTGGAGATGCGTCGAACTTTCGAGGGTACGTCGCTGTGATTATAAAAGTAGAAACGCCAGCGAACTCGAGTAATTTTTCAGTTGATTAGTCAGCCAGTCAGTGAGCAAGCCAGAGCAAGCAAGCCAGTCTTGTGTACCGGTGTTCGGCTCGAGTGTGCGTCCGCGACTGTGACAGTATCCGAAGGCCTGAGTTCGAGTGCAGTGGACCGCAGTTGGAGGGACTTGAGTTCGAATACAGTGAACTGTCTCTGAAGGTCTGTGGTTCGAGATACTGTGAACTCGAGTGACTGAGCTAGAAGAACTGTGAACTGAGAACTGATAGTTCTGATTTGTAAATAGTGCTTTGTAAATATTAGTCAAGATTAACAGTTCATTGTTGTTCGTAATAGTCCAAGTAAATTGTCATTGTCGTCGCTGGAGTGCTATAACGAAGACTGTGTTGAGTGAAAAGGAATTATTGTTGGAAGAATAAAATCCTATTGTTGAGTTGAAATAAATTAATTGGTGTCAGAATCGGGACATCATAGACAATGGAGAACCTACAGCAGATCCTGCAAGCCATTGCAGAAATTAAAGCAGAAATGAACATGCACATTAGTGAAGTAAAAGATAACATGAACAAGCACATCAGTGAGGTTAAGAACGATATAAGTGAAGTGAAAACGGAGATGGAAAGTGACATAAGTGAAGTGAAAGGCGATATAAGCGGAGTGAAAGGCGACATAAGCGGAGTGAAAGATGACGTCACTACGCAAGTTGAAAGCGTTTCGGCCCACGTAGATGGAATTGCCGCCATCGTGAAAGACGAACTTAAGGCCGATTTGGATAAACTAAACCAGAATTTTACAACTATAAACGAGAGAGTAGCCGAGTTGGGACAGGATGTAGACCATTTCGACGGCAAAATCCGCGATCTCGAGCGTCGTCAAGAGCAGACGAGTGAGTTGATGGACAAACACGCCGAGGAAAACAAGCACATACTCACGTTCATGGACCGACATGCTGAAGAAAACAAGCACATCCTCGCGTTGGTGGATCGCCAGGCTAGAGAACATAAACAGATAGTTGCCGAGGAGGTTCGACGTGCCATGCAAGAAGCGGCCACAGAGTTGAGGACTCCATATAGTGGCCCTGCGGAACAATCGCCTTCAGCCAGAGATTACAACGTCAAGACGCCGAAGTTCGACGGTACGACGTATTGGGCGATATTCCGTCGCTAGTTCGAGGCCATCGCAGAGCACAATGGGTGGACGCCAGCAGAGAAAACTACTCAGCTGCTGGCCGCGCTTCAGGGACAGGCGTCGGAGATTCTTCACTGCGTTCCAGAAGATGGGACAGCCGCTGAGATAATGGCGGCCCTGGAGGGACGTTATGATAAACATCAACTTGCTGCAGCATTTAGGACCCAACTAAAAACGAGGGTCCAACAGTCAGGCGAGTCCCTACAAGAATTCGCGATGGGGGTGGAACAACTGGCCCATAAGGCACTCAGGGCCCTACCTAATGATTTCATCGCTGGAGAGGCGGCCTACACCTTCGGCAGCGGAGTTCGAGACCCGGAAATAAGACAACACCTACTCTTAGCAGAGCATCGCACCATCAACGCAGCTCTGGCGGTGGCCCTCAGGATGGAGGCAGCCAAGTTGACCGCGAACGTCTCGGCATCGCACCGGATTAGGAGCGTCGCGGCGGCCGACGTCGAGGAGGATCAACCGAAATCACCCGAGCGACGAAGACGAGGAGTGCCTACCTGCTGGTCCTGCGGCGAAAGTGGACACCTGAGGAGGGACTGTGACCGATCTGGTTACAAACAGGAAAACTAAAAGGGGCCGATGCGATGAGGGGCATGTCGGCGCCGTCATCACCAACCCCTCGGCTGATCTTAAGACGGTTAACAGAAGATGCGACGATGGGCTGATTGCTGACGGATGGACAAGAGGCCGCCCATGCAGAGTACTGGTAGACACCGGGGCGTCGCTCACCATCGCCAGACCGGAAGTCGTGCGTGGCCTACCTGGGAGGACGCCGCTGCGCCGATATGAGCTACGTACTGCCTCGGGCGAGAGCCTGCCCATCCAGAAAGAGGTTTTCCTGGATTTGACTTTGGGAGAGGAGACTGGAGATGTGGGTGTTCGTCGCCAACATCACTGAAGACGTCATCCTGGGACTGGACGCCATGCGGATCTTCGATGCAACGGTGGACGTCCGGCGCCGTATCCTGCGTTTTGGTCAGGATGAAATGTTCCTGAAGGACGTCGAAGACCAACCCATGGCCAGCAGACTCACCTTGGAGAATCATGTGACAATCCCAGCAGGCTGCGAGATGGTGGTGACGGCAAGACTGGATGGACAACCTAAGAGAAACCTGCTCCTCGATTCGCAAACAACTCCGATAGATGGGGTTTATGTGGCCAGATCCCTACTCCCGAAGCAGAAGATGGTACCGGTGAGGGTCCTCAATGTCACCAATCGGGACAAGGAGGTGCCTAGTGGAACTGTACTAGTTAACGTCGAGACGGTGGTGTCTGTGACGTCGCTGGCAGAAAACGAGGAGTGTCACCGACCACTTCCAGATCTAGACCCTTCACTGAAAGAGCTGGCTCGAGAATTTCCGGCGAATTTAAGCAAAGGAGAGAGAAGACAAGTCCACGATCTACTGACAGAATTTCAAGACTTGTTCAGTCTGTCTGAAAATGACTACGGGAGAACGGAGAAAGTTCAGCACCGCATCGACACCGGAAATGCTCGCCCAATCAGACAACCTCCTCGACGCGTCCCTCTAGCTAAACAGAGGGAGATTGACAGCCAAATAGAGGGCATGAAATCAAGAGGGGTCATCGAGGAATCCGACAGCCCTTGGTCATCACCTGTGGTGCTGGTGAAGAAGAAGAATGGGGACCTGCGTTTGTGCGTGGACTACAGAAGGCTGAATGACGTCACCAGGAAAGACTGCTTTCCCATTCCACGAATTGACGACACTTTGGACACCCTGGCCGGAGCAGAGTGGTTCTCGACGTTGGATCTCAAGTCAGGATACTCGCAGGTGGCGCTACATCCTGAGGACAAGGAGAAAACGGCATTCTCTACAGGCCAGGGACAATGGCAGTTCACCGTTATGCCGTTCGGCCTCTGCAACGCTCCAGCTACATTCCAGAGGCTAATGGAGTCCGTAATGAGAGGCCTGACATACGACATCTGTTTGCTGTACCTTGATGACGTCATCGTGGTGGGCAAGACATTTGGCGAACAACTGTCGAACCTGAGGAAAGTGTTCGAGAGACTGCGACTAGCCAGGCTAAAGCTGAACCCGAAGAAATGTCATCTATTCCAGAAGAAGGTCAGCTACTTGGGGCAAGTAGTAGGGACGAACGGAGTGGCCACGGACCCGGAGAAGCTACAAGCTCTCAGAGGATGGCCGAGACCGAGGGACAAGCAAGAGTTGCGCCCCTTTCCCTGCCTCTGCACTTATTGCAGAAGGATCGTAGCTGGGTACGCCAACATGGCTAAGCCTCTAACCCAGCTGACCGAGGAGAAACGGCAATTCCAATGGACGGACGAGGCGGAGTCATCCTTCCAGTCACTGAAAGAGGCGCTCTGCACTGCTCCTGTACTGGGATACCCCATCCCTGGAAGGAAGTTCACGCTCGACACGGACGCTAGCAACGTAGGCATCGGCGGAGTACTCTCTCAGGAACAGCACGGACAAGAGAGGGTGATTGCCTACTTCAGCCGAACACTATCCAAGGCTGAGAGGCACTACTGTGTGACGCGTAGAGAACTTCTTGCCATTGTGGAAGCTCTGAAGCACTTCGACAAATATTTGTATGGCCAGAAATTCCATCTGAGGACAGACCATTCTGCACTCACCTGGCTATTGGGCTTCAAGAATCTGGAGGGGCAGATCGCCCGTTGGGTTCAACGTCTGCAAGAGTACAACTTCACCTCTGAACACCGACAAGGGAAGAAACATCCCAACGCTGATGCCTTATCACGACGCCAGTGCCCGGATGGCTGCAAACACTGCCTGAAAGTAGAAGGGAGAGATGGCGCCCACGCAGTCCGAGCAATTGCCGCCCAGCCGAGCCCAGGATGGGATAACGCCGCCATAAGAAGGGAGCAGCTAGAGGACCCAAATTTTGGGCAGCTACTACGTGATGTGGAGTCCGGCCAGAGACAAGTGTGGGCCGATATCGCCAACCGTAGCACCATTTACAAGAGCTACTGGGCCCAGTGGGAATCCTTCACTGTCAAGGACGGTATCCTGAAGAGGATTTGGGAATCAGCCGATGGAAGGACCCGCATAGAACAACTTGTCCTACCCAGGAGCAAGATGAAGGAAGTGCTGGGGGAGACTCATGCTGGAGTGACTGGAGGCCACCTGGGAGCCAACAAGACGCTGGACAAGTTAAGACAGAGGTTCTACTGGCTACATCAGAGAACCGAAACGGAACAATGGTGCCGAAATGCGACACCTGTGCTGCCAGTCGCGGACCAAGGACACGCAGCAGGGGAGCCATTCAGCATACAACGTGGGAGCTCCTTTTGAGAGGATCGCCATCGACATTGCTGGACCGTTCCCGGTCACGGATCGCGGGAACCGCTACCTGCTAGTCGCCATGGATTACTTCACAAAATGGCCAGAGGTGTATGCAATTCCCAACCAAGAGGCTTCGACGGTGGCCGACGCGCTGCTTGACAACTTCATCTGCCGATTCGGGGTGCCCCAGGAATTGCATAGCGATCAGGGGCGCAACTTCGAATCCAACCTGATGGGAGAATTGCTCGAGCGTCTGGGGGTGCATAAAACCAGGACCACTCCCCTCCACCCACAGTCCGACGGCATGGTGGATCGATACATCAAAACCGTGGAGGAGCACCTGCGGAAGGTGGTGTCCAACCATCAGCGAGACTGGGATGCCAGAGTCCCACTGTTCCTCTTGGCCTACAGAGCTTCGTTCCACGATACAACAGGGATGACACCGGCAAACATGGTCTTCGGGAGAGAGCTGCGCGTGCCCTGTGATCTGCTGTTTGGCACGCCACCCAGCGCCGACCAGCCAGCAACTGACTATGTGGCAGAACTCACCGAGAAGTTGAATGGAGTTCACCAACTGGCAAGAGAGCACCTTAAGATGACCAGCGACAGGATGAAAGTACGCTACGACAGATTAGCCAACTCTGCAGGATTCCAGGAGGGCGACCTGGTGTGGCTGTATCGACCTACCAGGACCAAGGGGAAATCACCAAAGCTGCAGCGTGCCTGGGATGGACCATACCGCGTGGTGACCCGGATCAACGACGTCGTGTACCGCATCCAGCGACAACCTCGAGGGAAGATGATGGTGGTGCATCTGGACCGATTAGCAGCCTACGAAGGGACTGCCCGGGACGAGCAGCCCTAAGGAGGGAGCAATGTGACAGCGACGTGAGATTCGAACTCACGACCAGCGTCCCGCAAGAGAGAAGATCGCGCGGAGCACTTTGGGACGGCGCGCGGCGGAGAGAAAAGAGGGCGTGTATTACGTCAACGCGACGAGAGTGCGCGCGCATCTGGTGCTGGTAGAGAGGAGAGGGCTCTGAATTTTTATGGAGTGCAATCTTTGGAGACGCGTCGAACTTTCGAGGCTACGTCGCTGTGATTATAAAAGTAGAAACGCCAGCGAACTCGAGCAGTTTTCCAGTTGATTAGTCAGCCAGTCAGTGAGCAAGCCAGAGCAAGCAAGCCAGTCTTGTGTACCGGAGTTCGGCTCGAGTGTGCGTCCGCGACTGTGACAGCATCCGAAGGCCTGAGTTCGAGTGCAGTGGACCGCAGTTGGAGGGACCTGAGTTCTAGTACAGTGAACTGTCTCTGAAGGTCTGTGGTTCGAGATACTGTGAACTCGAGTGACTGAGCTAGAAGAACTGTGAACTGAGAACTGATAGTTCTGATTTGTAAATAGTGCTTTGTAAATATTAGTTAAGATTAACAGTTCATTGTTGTTCGTAATAGTCCAAGTAAATTGTCATTGTCGTCGGTGGAGTGCTATAACGAATACTGTGTTGAGTGAAAAGGAATTATTGTTGGAAGAATAAAATCCTATTGTTGAGTTGAAATAAATTACAATACATTAAGATTTTCTATCTGCAAGGTACGCCATATTAATATTAAAATACCATGTGATTATATTATAGTTTCACTGACCAAGTTCTGCAGCAGCGAAAGCTAAAATAATATATTATCCTGCTCATTGTGTGCACTTCCGTTATTATTAAATACCAATCTTGCAGGCATTGCTTGAATGTGTGAAGTTGAAAGAAAAGTTGAACCGTGTAGTTGTAATCTCAAACATATTTCTTTCTTACCTTTAACGTTGCGAATTATTTCTTGTTGCAGGAAAGCGCCAGTAACTTCTCAATTAACTCGATCTGTTCAAATTTCTTCCTTAAGGAGCCATGTTCGTCCATTCCATAATTTATACAAGATTCATGGTGGAAGAATACTGGTGTGGCGGTGCGCAGGTATCGTCCCCTCTCACTTGCACAGATGACGTCACGCTGGGACCATGATCCAACCTTGCCTACAGTAAAGCATTACATTGAGGCGGTTCTGATCATAATTATGTTACTTGAAGGCATCGTTGATGAAAATAAATATTTGTTACGGGACATTATAATTATGAACAATGATAATATGCTGACGTTACAGCAATAATGTGCACTGAAGGTGAAAACTGAATTAATGGACAACCGCAAAAAAAAAAAGCAGTGAATTACGAACAAGTATTGAACTCTCTTTTAATTTTGATAATTATATTACAGCTGTGAATAGTACCACGTTTCTTGGAATTTGTGTCGACAACACTTTAAATGGTAGGCCTATGTTCCTATTTAATTTACCTTTTATGGGTAAATGTTATTAATATTACTAGACCCTATACTGATTAGAAAAAGTTATTAGAACGATTTAATTATTAAAAGTACTGCATCTTATCAATCTTTTTTTTTTTTAAGGAATACAAAATATTAGAGTGTTGTATACTTATATCACAGTCTACTATATACAGTCGCGAAGCTCAATATGTAGTAAAAATGCAAACTTGGGTAGTTGCCCACCACTGGGATCGCTACTATCGCCTCATCATCGCAGATCTCTCTCCTAGCAGCCGAAAAAATATGTTACACTTTCGTTGTCGTGTTCTTTTGGAAAAATTAACACCATCCTTCCATTATTGAAATATTAAATGCATAAAGTTAATTTATTATTTTAATGAAGTATTTTAAATTCCACCACAAACTCGAAGATACCTGCAAGAAATAAGTTAATAGAATTTTTGTTTGTGCAACACGAACTGAAATTTACTATAATAAGTTCACTCATTCAAGATTATAGCGATAATTAACTATGAAACCAATAAATATTAATTTGCATTTCTCTTTACAACAATAATAATGCAAATATGAATTAATGGAGTAACTTACGTGTACCGGTACTTGTAGTGTAGGCTGACGTAGTTAACAAAGTGGGATGAAGTTAAGCAATAATAATCACACCGGAATTGGAAATAAAACGTGATCAATAAATTTTATTGTAACAGACTTTTTCTACGTCTCTAGTAAAGCAACAAATAAAAATAACAACAAAATTAACAGCTATAATTAAAAACATATCCTTTGAAGAGAAAAGTAGGCCTAAGCAATAATAATCCCACCAGAATTGAAAATAAAACGTGATCAATAAATTTCATTAAAACAGACTTAATTTTTCTACGTCTTTAGTAAAATAACGCATAAAAATAATAACAAAATTAATCGCTACAATTAAAAATATATCATCTGAAAAAAAAAGTAGACCTAACCTTTATTTCTCTGGAAATTTAGCAGCCTAAGTGACAGAACTTTAACCGGTATCTAATGTCCTTTCGGTTAGACTGAAACATTTCAATGTGAAATTTAAGGATATAATGTATTCCAACAGTCACAAAGAACTTCAAATTAACAGTTTTGTTTCTGCACAGTATTCTTGTGGAAACCCAGGAACCTTTCTGAATCTTTCGGAAATCGGAAAAAGGATAACTCTGGCCTCTTTCTCTTACTGTTGCTACAATTTATAGCACTACAAACGTCTCCTCCTTGTCCCATATTATTATTCCAATTATTATATTTTAGCCATTAACATTTTCATTATAACCAATAACGAACATTTCACAAGCATCAATGTGAAATACGCAACGAGCTAGCACTCGATAGAAATACGACACAGTCCAAAGTCGACCATGGACAGTCTATTGTTTCTAGTTGCTAACCGCTTGGAGCGCTTTATCACGAGATTTGCAAAAAAACACCTCAAGCTTCGCGACTGTATATAGTAGACTGTGCTTATATCTACAGCCTATGCTGTTTAAGCGTAATGAAACTGAATATACAATAAAATATTAGATTGTCATTATTCTAATACACGTAATGCAGAACTACAATAACAGAACGTCACAGATTAAAGAAATGTAAAACGTCTTCTGATTATTGTTTAAGGGTACTGGGACGTGACGAGTGCCTATTTTAGCTCTTGAACTAGCAAATATCATGTAGGCTCTACTGAAGCATTCCTATGTCACAGGTTTATGAAATTTATACCATGCATTAAACAATGTTTATATTATCTTTTCATGAAAAATTAAATCACTTATTTCCAATAGAATATTTATAGGATGTCCCCAAATAAGGTAATTAGAAAATAAATTCTTATGCATAGTTCATCAGTTAGGTACACATATCTTATAGAACTTTAGTCAGAACTCTCTAATTTTTTGTGGTACAATAAGAACATATCAAATGACAAAATGAATGCACTACTTTCTTGACTAAACATCACATGTGTAAAAAATTAAAAAAAAATTATTAACATAATTTTTAAAAATTCAATGATGAAGTTTAAAAGAAAACCACTCCATTCATTTTAAAGAGTTAATTAATATGTACCTGCCACAAAAATTTCATGACTCTATCTTCATTAGTTTATGAGATAAGTGTATCTAAGTTTTAAAAAATCAAGGTTACGGGAAAATGCAAAAAACTGAAAACGTGTATTTTGTACTTCACTCACCAATCTAGAACATTCCAGCCCCATACTCATCCTGCTCCTGTGTTTCTTTGTCCTCTCTGCTCCTTTTGGCATTCCTCTTTCTTGTTCTGGCCTCTTTAATCATTTGCAAAGCAAACTTTTCACCATCTTCGAAGCGCTTCTTGTCAATGGTGTAAAGTGCAGTTTTTGTATTTGAGCCCACTTCAATGCCCAAACTCTCCAACACATTTAGTCTACTTACACAACCATCATTAAAACAGGTGACTGCATCTAATACACCCAGTTTTAAGGTTTTTAAACCCACAAAAACTGTTTTTGGGATGCGCTCCCATATACAATGATTAAAGCTTTCATTAGGGTTTTGTGTATTCCCATGTAAGCATTTTTTCAATAGCTCCTGGTTGCTGAGGTCCCTAAAGATGGGTTTTATTTCATCCATCACAGCTGGAGGCAGTGAATGCTGATGGGAATACTTATTTCCAGTGACTGAAGCTTTATTGTACCCACACCAGCAGTCTTCATCTGTACCTGGAGGACATAACGTGTGATATGGCTCCTCATCTGTGCTATACTTGTGGAAGTATATTGCCCTCACTGCTCTTCTCAGTTTTTCTACATCTTTTCCAGCATTCCTCCTTATGGCCAGTCCATAATAGGTTTTCAACTGATCTATTGCACTACCTGTTAGCCACCCTCTCCCTGTTAGTGGTTTACCATCAGAAAATTTTTTACCTTTCATGTCTTTACATAATTTTCTTAGTCTTGTTCCCATTCTCTTTTGCACATGTCCACAGCACTCCAGCTTACTTACTTCCACATTCCCATAAACATTTAATTCTTCAACTTTCTTATATCCCTTTGAGTCCCCATCTCCTAAGTAATTCACATACCTGACCTGATATAAATTCTCAGACCTCTGAACAATTTTTACTACTCCATCGCTCTCCATCCCACCACTGAAGCCATCATAATTTTTCATGCAAACATGTCCAGGCTGGTCTGATTTACAATCATGGCAGAATTTTGTGAAACATTCGACATCAATTACTTTCCCATTGTCTAGTGAAGTTGCAGTGATGACACCATTGAGGGAAGTGTGGCCTCGCTTCTGCCAGGACCCATCGAAAGCAGCAGTTATGTCCCTACTGTTTTCATTTAGAGCCACTGCTTCTTCTATAGCATTTGTCATAGATTTTTTTGCTACTTCTTCCAGACATTTCAACAGTTGGGAAGTGCAGAAATTAAATTTGGCAGTTGGTGGTGGGAGATCCATTATACCACACAGAGTTTGTGCTGGCTTCCTGCCTCTGCCAATACTTCTCATTCCATACACATATCTTAAATTTACTTCATAACATTTTGTTTTCCCTACCTTATTGTATGTCATACTTGAAGCAGACTCTTTACACTTATTACAAACAACAGACAGTTTAGTTGCAATCCCTCGCCTACTATTTTTATTTTCTGTAAGTTCAACACAGTCGACGCCACTACAATATTTACACTGTACAGTTTTCTTCACCAAATTAGATAATAATTGAATGTCCACAATGATAAAACCCTTTGAATATCCCTCATCACTAAAATAAAAGTTGTCATCACACTCTGGTTTTATGTGAGACAATTTTCTTGCAGAAGCTGAATGCACTTCTCTACTGCAGCTAGGCTCGGACAGTTTATGTTGACTTATATTATGTTTGCTTTTACTTACATTACCATTAAACACTGGTTTTCTTTTGCCAAACTTCTTTAATCTGCCCATTTTTACTACACACACACACACACACTAATAATGCTGAATAAAACTGATGCAAATAACACCACAAAGATTCTTTTTGCAACAAAATTTACACGAGGTTATAACATATTTAATAAGTTGAATTGGGCATTTAAAAAAGGGGCGTGCTACTACGACGCCATTTTTAAATTCCATTTTAAATTTAGGGCATTTAAACCCAGAAACCCCTACAATATATATATTTTTGGATAGAGAATTTATTCAAGAATTCGAAAACAATGAAAACAAAAAGTGACTTTTTGGCCGATTTTCACGTCCTAGTACCCTTAATAAGTTAATTTCTAGGGAGTCGGCCATGGCAATGACGGTGATCTGAACTGATTTTTTTTATCGGTATACTGAATTAAGTTCAATTAATAATCGACAGTGACTTCAGTTTTTGTGTTAACATAGAGCAGTGGTTCCCAACCTTTTTTGACTGACGACATACTTTACTGAACACGTACGATATCGCGACACACATTTGTTTTTATTAATAACAATATAATAATAACAACCAGTGCTTTTCTTCTGGAGAAAAAGGTGATGGAACTCTGTGCAGAATATTTTATAGCCGACAGGGAAATGATTACTGTTCACTGCACAGGAATTTTGTCGTTTTTATCTTCCTTTACGCCCAATTAAGACTGTCAAGGTCTAAGCGAAATTCAAAGAAAAATTATATTGAAAACATAGTTATTCACACATATTTCGGTTCAATGATGAAAAATGTAACAAAAATATGCCCGAACGCCGTTCAGCGCGTTCCGCCAGAGAAAAGCACTGGAAAAAAAAACTTCTATGTAGTGTCGGATATCCAGTGTTGTAGATAGGTCGATGTTAATACGCAATAAAAATAATAAAGAAACAATTAGCAACTTGAGAAGCATTAGAAAAAAACAAAGATATGCGTCAAAAATTTTAACCTATCTATGCTGGATGTCCGATAAAAGATTTTTATGATCGTTTTTGAAAACTCACCTATTTAAATTAATGTGAAGTCTGCGCTTGGTAGGTTGCAAAGTGTTTCTCTATACATGGCCTTATAGTTGACAGGACAACACTTAAATAATCATCACGTAAGTCTGTTCCTTTGTTTATATTTCACTACTCTCATGGTAGAAAATGTTGATTCACACAATTATGACGTTCAAAACAGTAGTTCTATGTGTATTTTTAGTTTATTCAGCACCTTCGACAAAACATTTCCGCATATAAGGCACTTGGGATTTTGTTTATATTCATCTTCACGGTACGTAAAACCATATTGCAAGTATTAATCACTCTATTTACGAAACGCAGTACCGGTACGTTTTTATAAACCCTGGAGGGAAATTACGCTCACATTATTTGAATTAGCACTGCTGTCATCTAACCCAGAACTTGATTCATATTATCTCTTTCGCATTAAAAATTTGCCCATGATAAAATCTAAATAAAACGCTTTTGATAAAATAGTCGCACTATCACCCGCTCACACATACCGTATATACTAAAAGTGACCAATATATTCTGACGATTATAAACTCTTGTTTTTATTAGTGGGAAGAGTAAACGTTCACTTCCATTCGAATTATCGCCAGGCAGAAAAATTAAACTGAGCAATGTTGCAGGTGTTCACGTTTCATTGGTAAAGTCTGTCTCAAATAAAATGTACCATATCAGAGACTTCGTTATAAATAAAAAAAAATGCGTTGTAAAGAGACTTTTTGAATGGCATAAAATTTATTTTTCAATTCCAAAATTTCGCGACACACTCCATGGCTTTTAAGGAACACGGAGGTTCATTGCCGCCTTCACATAAGCCCACCATTGGTCCCTATCCTGAGCAAGAACCCCTGATATAGAGAGTTCAATTAATTTTCAGTGTTCGCGTGTGTTTAATTTTCGAAAAAATGGTTCATTATGGCGTACGTTTGGATGTAGTGCGGATATCAGCAGTGCACACGCAAATAATTATTTTTACTTGTTAGAAACATTGCATTATTGTTATAAATTTTTGCATGACAATAAAGTTTTACTTACATGATTATTCGTATTATTGCCAGTAATATTTTGTATATTGACAGTGATTTTGGTTTCAGAATATGAATGGACACAAATGTTAAAATTTCGGACCGTATTGGTTGAATAGAGTGTCTCTAAATAAATTAAATGAAAATAATTTTCAAAAGATAGTTAGCCAGTGAGACATATTACAATATAAATGAATAATAATAATAATAATAATAATAATAATAATAATAAATTTGTATTAAGAAAAGCCGCCCTAAATAAGGGTTCAATAGATCGGCCTACTAATCAATTCACAAAGAACAATCATTATAAATAATTATGTGAAATTTGAAAGAAAAAAGAAACATTAAGATAAATGATAAGAAAACATAGGAAATCATCCTTAATGGTTGCATTCGAAAAGTCATTTTCTCTGGTTATTGCATAACCAACATAAATTTTGAAAAACTTATGGACCCAGAAATAATAAATAAAAATAGAAAAATAATAAGTGTCAATAAAAATAGTGATATTAATGTAAATAATAATAATAATAATGTTGATAATAATAATAATAATAACAATAATAATAATAATAATAATAATACAACTTTTAAGGAACTCGGAGGTTCATTGCCGCCCTCATGTAAGTCCGCCATTGGTCCCTATCCTGAGCAAAATTAATCCAGTGTGTACTATCAAATCCATTTTGATGTTATCCTCCCATCTAAGTCTCGGCCTCCCCAAAGGTCTTTTTCCTTCCGGCCTCCCAACTAACACTCTATATGCATTTCTATAATAATAAAAAAAAAATAATAATAATAATAATAATAATAATAATAATAATAATAATAATCATAATTATAATACTAATGGTAATGGTAGTAGTAATAATAATATTAATAATAATTGTAATGGTAATAATAATAACTTAATAATAGGCCTAATTATTATTATTATTATTATTATTATTATTATTATTATTATTATTATTTCCACATCAATGATATTTAATATATTTGTAAATGCGCACATTCAAATGTTTCTACTATCTTGAGAAAGACTTTAACAAGTATTTTACTTTTATGAAGTTATTGGAATGTCACAACAAACATTCTTGTTTTAAAAATCGTAATTTAGCGTCTTATAAATTGAACTTGTCCGCCCTTCGACAGTGATCCACGAGCTCGCTAGTCGCTACGTCTTTGTCCTTCGGAAATCCGTAGTATCTTATGTTGGTTCATTTCGTTTTCTTCGAGTGGCTATTGTAGCCATACATTACACAGCCCGGCATTCTATTGCATATTCCTTTCGCATAGATTAAAAAAATTCGCGCAATCTTTGTCACCATAACTAAGTTTAAAGCGATTGCTGTGCTTGATTCCCAGCTCTGACCTCCCAGTGTGACGTCACATGCGCAGACCCGACGCATTTGTGTCAACGATCCGCCACACCAGTATTCTTCCACCATGTACAAGATTTAAACAGAATAGGAATGCCAACATCCAACAATTGATCAACTGAACAAATGAGGTTAATAGGTCATACACAGTACACTAATATGGCTACTTTGACCTCGAATGAAAATGCAAATTAGCTATATAGTATTAGTAATAATAATTCGAATATTATAAAACTGACACATTCTGTAAATAATGGATATTAATAATATCTGTTTAAAACCGTCATATTGGCAAAACTTATAACCAAAGAACTTTCGAAACCAAAGAGTTTTGTACTGCTAATTTTACAAACTCTGTGATCGAAATACAGCCAGCGCTGTCCTGACCACATGCGGCAAACTATGGAACATCTATGAGCATCCAACATCTATCATTTGAGTTAAACCCCCCTGCCCGTGAGTGGCAGGCAAGGAAAATGTCACAAATTGAATCGGCTAGAATCCGCCATTAAAGGGAGTGTTTGCGGCGCGAAATTCGGAAACAGTACCACAATACATTGATGTAGCCTGGTGATAGACACTGTTTTAAACATCTTTTACCAAGGATGGATCGTAATGAAATAAAGATGAATGGCAGAGGAGCGCTGTATTTATTGAAGTATTATATGATTCATCTTTGGCGATATTATAAAATCAATTCAATCACCCATATAAGTTTATACTCGGGATAAGTAAGTGAAATATTGAATAATGGCAATGCCAACATGAATTTTCAGTATTACCAGTATTGATTAAGGCCACAATAATAGATAACTACTCTAATATTTAAAATAATCTATATTTTAGTCCTTTCATGCAAGGGAAGAGAAAGATATATGGTGCTTAGAAAATGTTGTGGTGAAATATGAGATTATCAAAATTCTGGAAACCTGATTTAAAACATAACAAGAATAAATTTTTATCATTGAACAATTTATTAATTGTATAGCTGTCAGTACAGGCTTTTTAATGCAGTAGTAGTAATAGGCCTAGTAGTAGCATAGACAAATAAATAGAAAGACCCCCAACTCAATGCATTACCTTCGACACGCTATTGACGCGACGTCGAGACACTTGGCGGCAAAACATCGGAACTAAGTCTCGTTACACATAGCGGCAGAATGCGGAACTACATCCCTTGTTACACGGCCCGATCGGTATTACAGGTATCCGTTATGCCAACATTAGAGCACGATCGGTACTGCAGATACCTATTATACCAACATATACTGGTATTTTTCATATCGCCAAAGGAGTGTGTAATGGTTTATCAGTTTAAATAACATGTTTAACCACAATATTTATATCACATTTTTGTTTTAACATGTGAATATAAATATAATGGTTGAATATGAAACTGAAAACCATTAACACACACCGTCATTTAACCCTTTTATTAAATTAATTTATCAAATTTGACTAATAAAAGTTTTTGCATCTTCTAGATCAAATATGTAATTGAGATACAGGATGCGAATAGGATAGGATACTTCTCTCCAAAACACCTTAAGCACTATTTTTAAATAATGTTATGTATCATGTATTGGAAGATAAAAACAAAGATTGACTTTGGAATACTGATTTCGAAGTTATTATTGGTCAGTTATATAATTATAATTCGCTCTTAACTTTTTTATGTCAAACATTAGCTTGAAAATAGTCATAAGATGTTTTGCTGTGACATAGTACAACGCACGTTCATAAACATTTATAAAACACCACTTTATTTGTTTTATACCGTCAGAGCTGAACATCTATTTTTAAAAGTAACTGCCATTAGTTTAATATATGGATATTAAAAATCTAAGTAATCAATAATCACCACTGATAAAGAATACAAAGAAAACTATTTGTCTACAACAGACATAAAATTAACTTAGACTTTTAATAAAAACACCATTAAGAAATACAAGTAAAAAAATTATTTTTCATTCTCTGATGTATAGTTGATTCAAAACACTGAACATATTAGAAAAAGTGCAATACAATTTATTAGAGATAAGTCTATACTTCGCAACATTTCCTAATTTTGAGCTTTGATACTGAGTGTTTGATTTGATTGTGGCCCCATTGCTCAAAATATGTCGTTGTTGTATTCTAATGCCAGGGGTTTGACAAAGTCATTTGACCTCTTGCACTCCAATATTTTTCCAAGATATTATCATGGCCAGCCACTGAAGCACAGATTTTGAGGTGTTCCGAATCCATTTCTTGGTTTGAGTTGCACAGTGGGTAGTTAGGGGACTGATATATTCCAATTCTATGGAGGTGTTTGTTTGGCCAGACAGTCATGGCCTGTTGCCAATCTAAATGCAGCTACAGACGATTTTAGTGGTAAATCGGGAATTAACATTGGATTATGATGCAGTGTGTTCCATTTTTTCCCTTGAGATTTGTGTTATCAAATTTTGTTTGTTGAAGTCTAAGTATGTAGATTTAATAAATCTTTTCACAGAGTAATACGTAGATTTAGTAACAGGTCTGTAAGTAGCAGTGCTGCCCTTCTTTGCTAAAGCATCAGCATTCTCGTTTCCCAGGATTCCACAATGGGATGGTATCCACTGGAATACAATTCTTTTATTGAGTGATATTAATTGAGAGAGCATTTTAGTTATTTCTGCTGTTTGAGATGAAAGTATGTATTTAGAGACTATTGATAGAATAGCTGCTTTGGAGTCTGACAATATAACTGCATTCTTAAATTTATTGATGTGGCATAGAAGATTCCTGAGACTTTTACTTATTACAATGATTTCTCCGTCAAAACTTGTTGTTCCACATCCAAGAGATCTATAAAGTGAGAAGAGACAAAATATTGTACCATATTTACTCTCTTCTTAGCTGATGTTATACGACAAGCATTCCATTATAAAAAATTTAGTTGCTTCTGTACCATTAAAGTAGTCCCGCCCAGAAATCCGATTGGGGGACTATTTTGCTGCATAGAATTGGAATATATCAGTCTCCTAACTGTCCATTGTGCTACTCAAACCAAGAAATGGATTCGGAACACCTCAAAATCTGTGCTTCAGTGGCTGACCATGACAATAATTTTGAAAAATACTGGAGTGCAAGAGGTCAAATGACTTTATTGTCAAATGCCTGGCATTAGAAAACATCAACATATTTACTCTGGTCATGATAATATCTTTGAAAAATATTGGAGTGCAAGAGGTCAAATGACTTTATTGTCAAACGCCTGACATTAGAAAACAACAACATATTTACTCTCTAAAAATTCTAAATAATGCACCCAAATCTCACCAGTTGCAGTAGCTGCAGATTCGTATCGCTGCCACTGGACTCCCTCCTATGCCCTATAGATGACACAACTGAAATGCTCAATGTACTAGTAATTATTATTTGTATTTATATTACTATGTAATGTTAACTTAGGGTCTTAAAGATCGTTAGATTTATCATTGCCCTATATATTACAAAAATGATATTGCTCATAATGTACAAGTCAAGTACTCTACTTTTTTTTTTTCAGATGAATGAATGAATTCCCCTTATTTTCCTTCAATTAACTGAAGAAATCAACACATTAAACGAAATGAGATAACAATGATAATAATAATAATAATAATAATAATAATAATAATAATAATAATAATTCATTCTAGTACCGAGGTCATGGAAAGAATGGGGCTCTACCTCCATGCCCCCCAAATGCCTTCTTGGCATGTTACGGGGATACCTTTACCTTTTACCTTTAATAATAATAATAATAATGATAATAATAATAATAATAATAATAATAATAATAATAATAATGATGAATGAAGTCCATTACCATACACTTGTCAACAAAATTAAACACAATTTTGTTAAAAGATAAAGACAATGAATGAAGCAATTATGTTAGGTGGTGAAAAAGGTTAATGTAAGTAGGCTGGTGATGAAGTGGGTCGTAGTTCTTGAGTGGGATACCAAGCATCCCTTGATGGAATGGCCCCTCTTAGTAAGTTATATCTGAAGTCACCGTTATACTGATTACTGCGAAAATGGCTTGCACATATATAGGCCCTTCTGTAAGGATGAGGATTTTCTGCCACAGCTGCCCACATGTGGTACCTGTTACAATCAAAATTCTATTATTTTCTTAAAAAAAATACACAAACCAGGGTTGGTATTAATTTAAATTAATGATTTAATCATGATGTAAATAAAATAATTTTCATTATATTTACATCAAATAATTGTTACTACTTAAATCACAGATTAAAATTATATGCACCTAACATGATTAAGATGAGAAATTAACTTCCTGAAAAAAAATATATAAACGTTTTTACATATGACTGTTCTGCTGCTTCTTAAAACTATTAGCAATATATATGAGTAGCAAACCTGCATCTCTGCAATGAACAAAATATTTTCAATGGTGAAATATATTTTTCTTCCTATGAATTCATATAAAATTTCACCACAGAAAAATCTTTGTTTATTACAGACATATAATTCTAGCATTTTCTGAAGAAATGGACAGGTTTTGAATGTTTGCTTCTCATATGTCTTTCCCCAACTCCTAATTAAGGAGCAACAGAACACATGGTACAGGTAGTCAAGTAGAGCCTACTTTCCTACTTTCGGAATCACCACCTAATTAAAGCACAGTATGATGCTGAGGACTGAAATGAATAGTTGTAGCTCATAACAATATTCAAAGTAAAAGTTGCACAATGCCAAATGGACTACGTATTTATTCTGAAAACACACAATGCTAAGCTCTTCTGATAAATTTATTTGTAAATATTAATCTCCCTAAATAGTTGAATTCTTTTCTAATGACTAACAAACTGAGCATAATATCTTGCCTAAGTCTAAGCTAATTATTATTATCATTAAGTGCAGGTTATTAGTGCTGTAACTCTTCATGTATTAATAATGAGGCCTATGTGTAAACATAGTAAATTATTTTTGAAGAGATGTTGTTAATTACTTAAAATAACACATTAACAAATTACACAATTATGTGGGAACTAATGCACAAATTAAGTTTAAATGAATTACAAAAGAAGGCAAAAACTCATTTTTATAAACAAATATGAATTTGACAAATAATTCTCACTTAAATTAAAAAATCACTACAGTTTACCAACCCTGACTATTTACTGATGTTATATAAGGATATCTTTGCATTGAGCTTATGCCAATGCCATTGCTTACCTTTTAAGCTGTGCTGCATTACTTGGCGCAGGAAACAGGAATAACCAGGTCTTCTCATTACTAACCCATTTCTGACAGTACACTGCAGCACATTCACAGTGTAAAACTCCGCCATTTGTCTTTCTATTAACTGAAACAAACCAGCAGTAGCCTAGTATCATATAGTGCATTAATAACACTACATTTCATAGAACAATTGAAGGATTGCAGTATAATCAACGTTTGTGAAATATTCCTGGAAGAATTCTACCCACGAGTCTATAAAAATAATAAATATCTAAGGCAATTTAACTCTTTTTATTTTATCAAAATTATTCCAGTAAAGGTACTACTGTTAACTGTAAAGTCAAATTTCTAAAATATAGCTTTTCGGGAACAACACTTCTTTACTATTGCGTTACCAAGCTAAGGTACCCCCGCCATCCTTTGGTAACGCAACTGTAAGGAATTACACCGAGAACAACATATTTAGTCATATCAGATTCTGTCCCACGAATTTTAAGATGTCTGACCAACTTAACTTAGCTATATACAAAAATAAGATGTTCGTTCATACCCAAAGTGTATATTAACTCTGTTAGCTTACCTTTAAAGCTCTTGGCGTAATTGTAGTTAGGCCTAATACACAGAAATCATTTCATCATGTGGTAGTGGTAGAAGGAAGGTAATCGCTTTCTGAAGTTTATCCCTGAAAACAATTACAGATCTCAGTTTAATAAACGTTTAAGATATGATGGAAGAATTCAGTTTAAATTAGAAAACATGACGGTGCAGTTAAGCTGCATCTACACGGTTCAGTTTTTCATGCTCGTACGCACGCAGTGTGGGAAGAATATTGAAAGAATCAAGTTTAAAGCGCATGTTGAATTAAGATACATTAAGATTTTCTATCTACAAGTTACGCCATATTAATATTAAAATACCATGTGATGGAGTGTAAACACCGATTATAGTTTCACTGACCAAGTTCTGCAGCAGCGAAAGCTAAAATAATATATTATCCTGCACATTGTGTGCACTTCCGTTATTATTAAATACCAATCTTGCAGGCATTGCTTGAATGTGTGAAGTTGAAAGAAAAGTTGAACCGTGTAGATGTAATCTCAAACACATTTCTTTCTTACCTTTAACGTTGCGAATTATTTCTTGTTGCAGGAAAGCACTAGTAACTTCTCAATTAACTCGATCTGTTCAAATTTCTTCCTTAAGCTGCCATGTTCGTCCATTCCATAATTTATACAAGATTTAAACAGAATAGGAATGCCAACATCCAACAATTGATCAACTGAACAAATGAGGTTAATAGGTCATACACAGTACACTAATATGGCTATGTTGTCCTCGAATGAAAATGCAAAATAACTATATAGTAATAGTAATAATAATCCAAATATTATAAAACTGACACATTCTGTAAATAATGGATATTAATAATATCTGTTTAAGACTGTCATATTGGCAAAACTTTTAACCAAAGAACTTTCGAAACCAAAGAGTTTTGTACTGCTAATTTTACAAACTCTGTGATCGAAATACAGCCAGCGCTGTCCTGACCACATGCGGCAAACTATGGAACATCTATGAGCATCCAACATCTATCATTTGAGTTAAACCCCCCTGGTAGTAGTGACATAATAGTGGTTTAGTAGTAGTGGTAATAGTAGGCCTAGTAGTAGTGGTAATATGCCTAGTATTGGTGATATTAGTAGGCCTATTAGTAGTGGTAAGAGTAGGCCTAGTATTGGTGGTATTAGTAAGCCTAGTATTGGTGATATTAATAGGCCCAGTAGTAGTGGTAATAGTAGGCCTAATATTGGTGATATTAGTAGACCTATTAGTAGTGGTAAGAGTAAGCCTAGTATGGATGGTATTAGGAGGCCTAGTATTAGTGATATTAGTAGGCCTAGTAGTAGTGGTAACAGTAGGCCTAGTATTGGTAATATTAGTAGGCCTATTAGTAGTGGTAAGAGTAGGCCTAGAATTGATGGTATTAGGAGGCCTAGTATTAGTGATATTAGTAGGCCTATTAGTATTGGTAAGAGTAGGCCTAGAATTGATGGTATTAGGAGGCCTAGTATTAGCGATATTAGTAGGCCTATTAGTAGTGGTAAGAGTAGGTCTACTATTGTGGTATTAGGAGGCCTAGTATTAGTGATATTAGTAGGCATATTAGTAGTGGTAAGAGTAGGTCTACTATTGTGGTATTAGGAGGCCTAGTATTAGTGATATTAGTAGGCCTATTAGTAGTTGTAAGAGTAGGTCTAGTATTGATGGTACTATTAGGCCTAGTATTAGTGATATTAGTAGGCCTATTAGTAGTGGTAAGAGTAGGTCTAGTGTTAATGGTATTAGGAGGCCTAGTATTAGTGATATTAGTAGGCCTATTAGTAGTGGTAAGAATAGGTCTAGTATTGATGGTATTAGGAGGCCTAGTATTAGTGATATTAGTAGGCCTATTAGTAGTTGTAAGAGTAGGTCTAGTGTTGATGGTACTATTAGGCCTAGTATTAGTGATATTAGTAGGCCCATTAGTAGTGGTAAAAGTAGGCTTAGTATTGATGGTATTAGGAGCCCTAGTATTAGTGATATTAGTAGGCCTATTAGTAGTGGTAAGAGTAGATCTAGTATTGATGGTATTAGGAGCCCTAGTATTAGTGATATTAGTAGGCCTATTAGTAGTGCTAAGAGTAGGTCTAGTATTAATGGTATTATTAGGCCTAAGATTAGTGATATTAGTAGGCCTATTAGTAGTGGTAAAAGTAGGCTTAGTATTGATTGTATTAGGAGCCCTAGTATTAGTGATATTAGTAGGCCTATTAATAATGGTAAGAGTAGGTCTAGTATTGATGGTATTAGGAGCACTAGTATTAGTGATATTAGTAGGCCTATTAGTAGTGGTAAGAGTAGGTCTAGTATTGATGGTATTAGGAGGCCTAGTATTAGTGATATTAGTAGGCCTATTAGTAGTGGTAAGAGTAGGTCTAGTATTGATGGTATTAGGAGGCCCAGTATTAGTGATATTAGTAGGCCTGTTAGTAGTGGTAAGAGTAGGTCTAGTATTGATGGTATTAGGAGGCCTAGTATTAGTGATATTAGTAGGCCTATTAGTAGTGGTAAGAGTAGGCCTACTATTGGTGATATTAGTAGGCCTATTAGTAGTGTAGGGGTAGGCCTAGTATTGGTGGTATTAGTAGGCCTATTATTGGTGATATTAGTAGGCCCAGTATTGGTGGAATTAGTAGGCCTAGTATTTGTGGTATTAAAATGTCTAGTATTAGTGGTAAGAGTAAGCCTAGTAGTAATAGTTGGCCTAGTATTGGTGATAATAATCGGCCTAATAGTAGTGGTAATAGTATGCCTAGAATTGGTGGTATTAGTAGGCCTGGTGATGGTGGTGGAGATTGTAATAGTAGGCCTAGTAGTAGTAGTAGTAGTAGTAGTAGTAGTAGTAGTAGTAGTAGTAGTAGTAGTATTAGTAGCCCTAGTAGTAGTGGTATTAGTAGGTCTAATATTTGATATTAATAGGCCTAGTATTTGGTATTAGTAGGCCTAGTAGTAGTGATGGCAAGGGAACTTGTGGTGGTGGTAATAAATTTGTGGCCATCAGCTATATTTTCACGAATAAGCTAGTAGTACCAAACGGAAATTACATGATTTACCTCAATTTATTCTGAAATAAAACAGTTTTATAGAGATACTGTCTGAGGATTTTATTATGCACTTAGCTATTATAGTCTACTGTAATATGATGGCACCCAGGGGCGATTTCTCCGGGCATGCTATGCTTGCTGCGCAAGCCCAATATTTTCGTAGAATGTGTATTTCTCAAAATGGAATTACGTACATTAAAATTTCTTTTGATTTTTGTAATAATGTCTAGGCATAATACCATCCGCAGGTTGCGCACCGCAAGATCGCAACGCTTGCTCGTTTCTCGGAGCTACAGGAAAGACGTAGAAACAGCGAGAATGTGATGCGCGCGCAAGTGGCTTCCTCCTAATCCGTCCCAGTCGCACATGCATCTGTTATATGCTGTATGAAGCTCTGGTCCGAGAGCTACAACGACGACTATATTTAACGTTACAAAGATAGCAGCAGTGTTGCCACCAATTCAGCGGTTTTCCCGCTAGATCTAGCGTTTTTCGGCGTTAGTTTAGCGGGTAAAATTTATGAAACTTGTATTGCTGATCTAGGGATTTAGCGGGTATTTTTAGCACTCACAGCGGCAAAATAATATAATTTTACATTGACAATATAGCAATTTAGCGGTTTCTGCAAGGCTTCACAGCGGATGTTTAAGAATCGAGTTGGCAACACTGATTGGCAGCAGTTTTAATCAGTGAATGTGCTATGATTTGCGAGTGTAATATAATTTTATGAGCGGAATGCATACGTTAGCTGCTGCATGTATTATTAGTTCTTAAAAGTTAATTTGAAGTGTTGCAATGAGTTCGGAAATGTGTATTATTGAAACTTTATTATCAAATCCATTTTCCCGGAGGACTATTCAAGAGAAGACCGACATTATAAAGAACGGCAGACCATGTCCAGGGCTCCCAGATTTAAAAAGACAGCATAAGGAGAAAAATAGAGAATATGTGCGCTCGTTCAGTGCATCTCAATACAACAATACGCATTGGTTGGCAGGGTCGAAAAAAACTGAATAAACTGTTTTGTTGGGCGTGTTTGTTATTTTCTACAGATTAGGGTGTATGGTGTAAAAGTGGCTTTGACAATTAAAATACTTTAACAGTGTCTATTACAAGACACGAAAAGTCTGCAAACCAGATGAATTATATCCTCCCATCTTCCCCCATCAATAAAAGAGCAAGCCTAACTTTCGTGACCAGCATTCGCCCCTGATGGCACCTAACCGTTACATACATTGTTGAAATCAACCATATAAACCAGATTAATATGTTTCTGGAAAAAAATGTTATCCAAGAAATGTTCCGACATTCTGTAAACACATTGAAAGAAGGAACTGCATTTAGAATATTTTTTTCCAAATATTAAGATACGTATGTTTTCCTGGGCATCCTACAATAGTAAGCTATGTTAGAACAATTATTTGCGGCGCAATATTTCACCATTTTCTTATTATTTCCTTTCAGGTGTACTTATATTTATTCGTACTCCTCAAATAAGCATGAACTGCTCGCACTCCCGGCGAAGCATCAACTCCCTTTAATGGCGGCCGAACATCGGTTCAAATTTGTACGCTACACTATACTAAAAGCCAGGTTATGAACCGACTAAACAGGAAGTAGTTGGGAGGGCGAGAGGAAAGTGCGGGTTAGAGGGGTAGCCTGTGCAGTGATGACACGTTGAGTGTGGGGGAATGGAGGGGAGAACGAGAACGGAGCTTTTCATTGGACCTCGCGTGAAAATGTCGTCTGCTAACGAAAATCTGGCAACGGAATCACGGAGACAGTGTAGCCAGTTCATTCGCAGTACCACGTGCATTACGAGTCGCATTTCGTACCAGCGTCATTAGCTTGTGCTTTCTTAAAAACAGTAATTTTAATTACTAATATTGTTTATAGTGTTATCGAGAACTATATACAGTAGTTATTTTAAACATATCGGTGACAAACGCTGAACACGCTTTGAATCTCGCGCCACTATGTGGCAACAGAGCTCAGAAAGAGAGCAACAGAACGTTGCTTCCGGTTTAGTCGGTTCATAACCTGGCTTTTAGTATAGCGCCATTGGTGTCTCTAGTTATATATTACAAACTCTTTGGACCAAAGTTAGCACAAAATTCAGTCAAATAAGTAAATAACAGATTTGGTCCACGTACAAATATGCAATTGATAAAATAATTACGATGTCTAACCACAAAATCAGGTTAATTTTTTGTGTTGATCCATCAGTAGGCCTATTTATTAATGTTGCATTCATAAGCTCTCAAACATTAGTGATCCCATCAGCAGCATAAAAATTCTGTGCTATAGTAAATAACATTTTGGTGATCAAAAACCTGCCCCGAATTTAACTCTTTTAACAACATCAACTACCCTGTGGGCACATTTGCATACTGATATCTTAGAAATTCTATGCTTATCTGCTAACCCACGGAACTGACAGCTATAAAACATCCAATGCAAAACAATACAGTTCTCGCTTTGAGGTTAGGGCATCACTTTTCTCTTTTGGATGTTGGATATGATGTCCCATATCTTGTAGGAGAGATTCCAGCGAAACGGGACTCGAAACGACTTCAGAATACCGCGTAAGTAGTGTCGCTATTGTATTATTGAATTATTTATTTTTGGTTCAAGGAACTTCTTTATTAAGTGCGAGTATTTATTAAATACAGTCTTCGTATATAAATACTTACGCGGTATTCTGAAGTATAGCGCGGGACTCATTCGAAATCTTTCATTAAATTTATACAATGATACGAACGTGTTATTAATTCTAGCCCGGAGAATTTTACGTATACGTCTTCGTTTGATTAGGCCTAAATTCAACATCTTTGTCTGAGTCATTAGAACTCCTTAATAACATCAAAACTGCGTTAGTTTAATTCTTAACCCTGCGTTACTCATGTTATGAATATTCTCACCATTGCTCAGGTGGGGTTTCACAAACCCCATTTTAAATAACTAATACATTTTCCCGCAAGTTTCAGAAATCAGATAAACGCAATTAAATATACTATTCTTAGTTCACTTAGACAATTTCTTAAGTGAACTCTTCTGGTTGGGATTGAAATGTATACAGATGCACAGAGTACACACTAGCTCCATCTCTTAGATTTTCGTTGAAATATACGCACCGGGGTTTACCACACCCCACCTGAGTAATGCTGGGTTAATATTATCCAGTTACTCAAAAATTAATTTAATAAGTATTTCTTTATTGTATTTATTCATAATTTGTTGCAATATCAAACTTTACACATCTCAGAGGTATTGTAGAAAATGTGCTAATTTTACAAGTAAAATTTACACGTTTGTAAAAATTACTCTTCATTGTGAAACAGAATACTTGTAAAGTGAGCAAAATTTAATTTGTAAAGATTTGATTTCCTTTGTAAAGTTAAACATTACAAACAAAGATTGTGAAACAGAAATTTACAATTTACAAGCAAAGTTTACAATTTAGAAAGATTGTAAACATTGTGAAACAGGCTCCTGGTCTAGATCACGATGGCAGTGCTAAAGCCCTTTACAGACATTTACACAGGTGCAAAATGAAGTTATAGAGAAGCACATGGAAAGCAGGGGGGTTTAACTCAAATGATAGATGTTGGATGCTCATAGATGTTCCATAGTTTGCCGCATGTGGTCAGGACAGCGCTGGCTGTATTTCGATCACAGAGTTTGTAAAATTAACAGTACAAAACTCTTTGGTTTCGAAAGTTCTTTGGTTATAAGTTTTGCCAATATGACAGTTTTAAACAGATATTATTAATATCCATTATTTAGAGAATGTGTCAGTTTTATAATATTCGGATTATTATTACTATTACTATATAGTTATTTTGCATTTTCATTCGAGGACAAAGTAGCCATATTAGTGTACTGTGTATGACTTATTAACCTCATTTGTTCAGTTGATCAATTGTTGGATGTTGGCATTCATATTCTGTTTAAATCTTGTATAAATTATGGAATGGACGAACATGGCTGCTTAAGGAAGAAATTTGAACAGATCGAGTTAATTGAGAAGTTACTGGTGCTTTCCTGCAACAAGAAATAATTCGCAACGTTAAAGGTAAGAAAGAAATATGTTTGAGATTACATCTACAAGGTTCAACTTTTCTTTCAACTTCACACATTCAAGCAATGCCTGCAAGATTGAAATTTAATAATAACGGAAGTGCACACAATGTGCAGGATAATATATTATTTTAGCTTTCGCTGCTGCGGAACTTGGTCAGTGAAACTATAATCGGTCTTTACACTCCATCACATGCTATTTTGGTATTTTAATATTAATATGGCGTACCTTGTAGATAGAAAATCTGAATGTATCTTAATTCAACATGCGCTTTAAACTTGATTCTTTCAATATTCTTCCCAGACTGCGTGCGTACGAGCATGAAAAACTGAACCGTGTAGATGCAGCTTAACTGCACCGTCATGTTTTCTAATTTAAACTGAATTCTTCCATCATATCTTAAACGTTTATTAAACTGAGATCTGTAATTGTTTTCAGGGATAAACTTCAGAAAGCGATTACCTTCCTTCTACCACTACCACATGATGAACTGACTTCTGTGTTGAATTACAACAGTGTATTAGGCCTAACTACAATTACGCCAAGAGCTTTAAAGGTAAAATTCGTGGGACAGAATCTGATATGACTAAATATGTTGTTCCCGGTGTAATTCTTTACAGTTGCGTTACCTAAGAATGGGGTACCTTAGCTTGGTAACGCAATAGCAAAGAAGTGTTGTTCCCGAAACGATATATTTTAGAAATTTGACTTTACAGTTAACAGTAGTACCTTTACTGGAATAATTTTGATAAAATAAAAAGAGTTAAATTGCCTTAGATATTTATTATTTTTATAGACTCGTGGATAGAATTCTTCCAGGAATATTTCACAAACTTTGATTATACTGCAATCCATCAATTGTTCTATGAAATGTAGTGTTATTAATGCATTATATGATACTAGGCTACTGCTGGTTTGTTTCAGTTAATAGAAAGACAAATGGCGGAGTTTTACACTGTGAATGTGCTGCAGTGTACTGTCAGAAATCGGATAGTAATGAGAAGACCTGATTATTCCTGTTTCCTGCGCCAAGTAATGCAGCACAGCTTAAAAGGTAAGCAGTGGCATTTTGGTAAACTGTAGTGATTTTTTAATTTAAGTGAGAATTATTTGTCAAATTCATATTTGTTTATTAAAATGACTTTTTGCCTTATTTTGTAATTCATTTAAACTTAATTTGTGCATTAGTTCCTACATAATTGTCTTTTTGTTAATGTATTATTTTAAGTAATTAACAACATCGCTTCAAAAATACTTTACTATGTTTACACATAGGCCTCATTATTAATACATGAAGAGTTACAGCACTAATAACCTGCACTTAATGATAATAATAATTAGCTTAGACTTAGGCAAGATATTATGCTCAGTTTGTTAGTCATTAGAAAAGAATTCAACTATTTAGGGAGATTAATATTTACAAATAAATTTATCAGAAGAGCTTAGCATTGTGTGTTTTCAGAATAAATACGTAGTCCATTTGGCATTGTGCAACTTTTACTTTGAATATTGTTATGAGCTACAACTATTCATTTCAATCCTCAGCATCATACTGTGCTTTAATTAGGTGGTGATTCCGAAAGTAGGCTCTACTTGACAACCTGTGCCATGTGTTCTGTTGCTCCTTAATTAGGAGTTGGGAAAAGACATATGAGAAGCAAACTTTCAAAACCTGTCTATTTCTTCAGAAAATGCTAGAATTATATGTCTGTAATAAACAAAAAGATTTTTCTGTGGTGAAATTTTATATGAATTCATAGGAAGAAAAATATATATCACCATAGAAAATATTTTGTTTATTGCAGAGATGCAAGTTTGCTACTCATATATATTGCTAATAGTTTTAAGAAGCAGCAGAACAGTCATATGTAAAAACGTTTATATATTTTTTTTCAGGAAGTTAATTTCTCATCTTAATCATGTTAGGTGCATATAATTTTAATCTGTGATTTTTAAGTAGTAACAATTCTTTGATGTAAATAAAATGAAAATTATTTTATTTACATCATGATTAAATCATTAATTTAAATTAATACCAACCCTGGTTTGTGTATTTTTTTAAAGATAATAATAGAATTTTGATTGTAACAGGTACCACATGTGGGCAGCTGTGGCAGAAAATCCTCATCCTTACAGAAGGGCCTATATATGTGCAAGCCATTTTCGCAGTAATCAGTATAACGGTGACTTCAGATATAACTTACTAAGAGGGGCCATTCCATCAAGGGATGCTTGGTATCCCACTCAAGAACTACGACCCACTTCATCACCAGCCTACTTACATTAACCTTTTTCACCATCTAACATAATTGCTTCATGCATTGCACTTCACTGTGGCATCAATTTGAACCTGTATTCTCTTTCATTGAGTGATTCATTCATTGTCTTTATCTTTTAACAAAATTGTGTTTAATTTTGTTGACAAGTGGATGGTAATGGACTTCATTCATTATTATTATTATTATTATTATTATTATTATTATTATTATTATTAAAGGTAAAATTAAAGGTATCCCCGTAACATGCCAAGAAGGCATTTGGGGGGCATGGAGGTAGAGCCCCATGCTTTCCATGACCTCGGTACTAGAATGAATTATTATTATTATTATTATTATTATTATTATTATTATTATTATTATCATTGTTATCTCATTTCCTTTAATGTGTTGATTTCTTCAGTTAATTGAAGGAAAATAAGGGGAATTAATTCATTCATCTGAAAAAAAAAGTAGAGTACTTGACTTCTACATTATGAGCAATATAATTTTTGTAATATATAGGGCAATGATAAATCTAACGATCTTTAAGACCCTAAGTTAACATTACATAGTAATATAAATAGAAATAATAATTACTAGTACAATGAGCATTTCAATTGTGTCATCTATAGGGCATAGGAGGGAGTCCAGTGGCAGCGATACGAATCTGCAGCCTTTGCAACTGGTGAGATTTGGGTGCATTATTTAGAATTTTTAGAGTAAATATGTTGTTGTTTTCTAATGTCAGGCGTTTGACAATAAAGTCATTTGACCTCTTGCACTCCAATATTTTTCAAAGATATTATCATGACCAGAGTAAATATGTTGATGTTTTCTAATGCCAGGCATTTGACAATAAAGTCATTTGACCTCTTGCACTCCAGTATTTTTCAAAATTATTGTCATGGTCAGCCACTGAAGCACAGATTTTGAGGTGTTCCGAATCCATTTCTTGGTTTGAGTAGCACAATGGACAGTTAGGAGACTGATATATTCCAATTCTATGCAGCAAAATAGTCCCCCAATCGGATTTCTGGGCGGGACTACTTTAATGGTACAGAAGCAACTAAATTTTTTATAATGGAATGCTTGTATAACAGCAGCTAAGAAGAGAGTAAATATGGTACAATATTTTGTCTCTTCTCACTTTATAGATCTCTTGGATATGGAACAACAAGTTTTGACGGAGAAATCATTATAATAAGTGAAAGTCTCAGGAATCTTCTATGCCACATCAATAAATTTAAGAATGCAGTTATATTGTCAGACTCCAAAGCAGCTATTCTATCAATAGTCTCTAAATACATAGTTTCATCTAAAACAGCAGAAATAACTAAAATGCTCTCTCAATTAATATCACTCAATAAAAGAATTGTATTCCAGTGGATACCATCCCATTGTGGAATCCTGGGAAACGAGAATGCTGATGCTTTAGCAAAGAAGGGCAGCACTGCTACTCACAGACCTGTTACTAAATCTACGTATTACTCAGTGAAAAGATTTATTAAATCTACATACTTAGACTTCAACAAACAAAATTTGATAACACAAATCTCAAGGGAAAAAATGCAACTCTCTGCAACATAATCCATAGTTAATTCCCGATTTACCACGAAAATCGTCTGTAGCTGCATTTAGATTGGCAAGAGGCCATGACTGTCTGGCCAAACAAACACCTGCATAGAATTGGAATATATCAGTCCCCTAACTACCCACTGTGCAACTCAAACCAAGAAATGGATTCGGAACACCTCAAAATCTGTGGTTCAGTGGCTGGCCATGATAATATCTTGGAAAAATATTGGAGTGCAAGAGGTCAAATGACTTTGTCAAACCCCTAGCATTAGAATACAACAACAACATATTTTGAGCAATGGGGCCACAACCAAATCAAACACTCAGTATCAAAGCTCAAAATTAGGAAATGTTGCGAAGTATAGACCTATCTCTAATAAATTGTATTGCACTTTTTCTAATATGTTCAGTGTTTTGAATCAACTATACATCAGAGAATGAAAAATAATTTTTTTACTTGTATTTCTTAATGGTGTTTTTATTAAAAGTCTAAGTTAATTTTATGTCTGTTGTAGACAAATAGTTTTCTTTGTATTCTTTATCAGTGGTGGTTATTGATTACTTAAATTTTTAATATGCATAAATTAAACTAATGGCAGTTACTTTTAAAAATAGATGTTCAGCTCTGACGGTGTAAAACAAATAAAGTGGTGTTTTATAAATGTTTATGAACGTGCGTTGTACTGTGTCACAGCAAAACATCTTATGACTATTTTCAAGCTAATGTTTGACATAAAAAAATTAAGAGCGAATTATAATTATATAACTGACCAATAATAACTTCGAAGTCAATATTCCAAAGTCAATCTTTGTTTTTATCTTCCAATACATGATACATAACATTATTTAAAAATAGTGCTTAAGGTGTTTTGGAGAGAAGTATCCTATCCTATTCGCATCCTGTATCTCAATTAAATATTTGATCTAGAAGATGCAAAAACTTTTATTAGTCAAATTTGATAAATTAATTTAATAAAAGGGTTAAATGACGGTGTTAAAAGAGGGAGTGTGTTAATGGTTTTCAGTTTCATGTTCAACCATTATATTTATATTCATATGTTAAAACAAAAATGTGATATAAATATTGTGGTTAAACATGTTATTTAAACTGATAAACCATTACACACTCCTTTGGCGATATGAAAAATACCAGTATGTGTTGGTATAATAGGTATCTGCAGTACCGATCGTGCTCTAATGTTGGCATAACGGATACCTGTAATACCGATCGGGCCGTGTAACAAGGGATGTAGTTCCGCATTCTGCCGCTATGTGTAACGAGATGTAGTTCCGATGTTTTGCCGCAAAGTGCCTCGACGTCGCGTCAATAGCGTGTCGAAGGTAATGCATTGAGTTGGGGGTCTTTCTATTTATTTGTCTATGGTCTATTGTTCCTAGTACACACAACGCTCCAAGCGGCTAGCAACTATCGCGAGCTTTGCAAAAAATCACCCCAAGCTTCGCGACTGTATAAACTAGACTGTGACACCACAGTCTATTATATACAGTCGCGAAGCTTGAGGTGTTTTTTGCAAATCTCGTGATAAAGCGCTCCATGCGGTTAGCAACTAGAAACAATAGACTGTCCATGGTCGACTTTGGACTGTGTCGTATTTCTATCGAGTGCTAGCTCGTTGCGTATTTCACATTGATGCTTGTGAAATGTTCGTTATTGGTTATAATGAAAATGTTAATGGCTAAAATATAATAATTGGAATAATAATATGGGACAAGGAGGAGACGTTTGTAGTGCTATAAATTGTAGCAACAATAAGAGAAAGAGGCCAGAGTTATCCTTTTTCCGATTTCCGAAAGATTCAGAAAGGTTCCTGGGTTTCCACAAGAATACTGTGCAGAAACAAAACTGTTAATTTGAAGTTCATTGTGACTGTTGGAATACATTATATCTTTAAATTTCACATTGAAATGTTTCAGTCTAACCGAAAGGACATTAGATACCGGTTAAAGTTCTGTCACTTAGGCTGCTAATTTCCAGAGAAATAAAGGTTAGTTATTAATTTTGTTATTATTTTTATGTGTTATTTTACTAAATACGTAGAAAAATTAAGTTTGTTTTAATAAAATTTATTGATTACGCTTTATTTTCAATTCTGGTGGGATTATCATTGCTTGGGCCTACTTTTTTCTTCAAAGGATATGTTTTTAATTATAGCTGTTAATTTTGTTGTTATTTTTATTTGTTGCTTTACTAGAGACGTAGAAAAAGTCTGTTACAATAAACTTTATTGATCACGTTTTATTTCCAAATCTGGTGTGATTATTATTGCTTAACCTCATCCCACTTTGTTAACTACGTAAGCATACACTACAAGTACCGGTACACGTAAGTTACTCCATTAATTCATATTTGCATTATTATTGTTGTAAAGAGAAATGCAAATTAATATTTATTGGTTTCATAGTTAATTATCACTATAATCTTGGAGGAGTGAACTTATTATAGTAAATTTCAGTTCGTTTTGCACAAACAAAAATTATATTAACTTATTTCTTGCAGGTATCTTCGAGTTTATGGTGGAATTTAATATACTTCATTAAAATAATAAATTAACTTTATGCATTTAATATTTCAATAATGGAAGGAAGGTGTTAATTTTTCCAAAAGAACACGACAACGAAAGTATAACATATTTTGTCGGCTGATAGGACAGAGATCTGCGATGATGAGGCTATAGTAGCGATCCTAGTGGTGGGCAACTAGCCATGTTTGCATTTTTACTACATACTGAGCCTTCGCGACTGTATATAGTAGACTGTGGTGACACCACATAGCTCGAAATCAGCTCTGAGCGTTTGCTATGAGTGTAGTAGAAGGCTGGTTGGGAAGAAAGAGGAGGGGTTAAAGTTACGTGTGAATTCTTGATGCGTTGGGAGGGGCAAAGAGGAATCTGCTATTAGGATCAAAGTAGTAGATGCTCTGGTAGTCATTGACGTATTAGGGATGTGAAAGGAAGTGCAGATTTTTATTGATTGTGTGAATACCTAAGCAGGTTACTAAAGTAATAGAGGTTAGTTATCGCCTAGGAAAATGTTAACAAGCGTTGTTTTGAGAATATTTTAATATAAATTCAGTCTATATGCGGAAGATCAGTTGAGTGTGTTCCAAAATGTGGAGTCCAACGCACGTTCAAGTGACAGGTATGTGAAATATATTGGTAAAGCTAATGTATAACCTCACTGTAACTGAAATGTACCGTTAAATACGTTACGGATTTTGGGACCAAAGTTTGCAAGTCAGTTTATTACTTTGTAATTTGTAACATCGAATTTCGCGCGTTTCTAAATCTACTATGCAACTTTCTGTTAATTTCCATCTTGGAAATATTCTGGTGCAGTGTTAAAATCTTAAGTTTTCTATAGTTAAAATGGTTGATTTCAATTTTAAAAATTATGTCACATAATTTATGTTCACATAAAACGTGTGAATGTCACTTTAGTGTGCTGCTACAAATATTAACTAATGATACTTATTTATTAGTGACATACATTTTATGCACGGATTTACTTTTATTTCAGTAGTGGATAAAATCTGGTATTGACTAGGACCATTATGTGTAACTTCGAAGGCTGAAAAAATAAACATGAATTGAATGATTTCTCAAAATAATGCACGGGAAAAACGATCGAAATAAATGAATGAATAGAATGAATGAGTATGGGCAATATCATAAGAATTCTTATAGGCCTCCATAATTATTTAGCCTATTAACTTTGTAGGCTATAATACGATTTTATGCAGTACAGTGAATTGGAGAACATTATCAATCCATGCGAAGAAATCGTGTGAAAATTTCTGTGAAAGTTTGCCCCTCCATAAAATTTATATGTTCGTAGCCTATTAATAAAGTATTAAAGTTTAATAGTGGTTCTAAGATACTTTATCAGTGAGTGTTGTTTAATCTCTAATGATGCATTGTCACATCTTAGTATTCTTTTTATTGTTTCCAGCTCGGTTAACACAAATAATAGACCTACATCTAACCGCAGGGATATTATTATTATTATTATTATTATTATTATTATTACTAATTTTTTGGAATGTAGCCTAGGGTATATTTCGTTTTTAATGCCGTTACTTTATTTATTTATTTATTTAACCTAATAGGATTAAGGTTATAAGGCCTTCTCTTTCATCCTACCAGATAGCACATATAAATACAAAAAAAGAAATACAAACACTGATTAAAATAATACAAATTAAAATTAAAGGGTGAATGTAGAGTATCCAACGCCCACTGAACGAATATTTCACTTTTATCACTGACAATGTTGCGCTATAATCGTATATGCAAGGTAGGCAATAACAAAAACCTAAACTAACCAAACCTAACCTGTCAAAGAAGCAACAAGTCTAAATATGTGTAAAATTGGCCTATGTCTCTATAGTGGGCGGGACATAAGTAACATTGACCTTTTGCTGTTTGTTGGCAATTTTAAATAAATCATAAATCTCAAGAGAAAACATTTTTAATGTGTTAGGCGTGCTTCCGAACAGGGGCAGCGGCATTTCCCCTAAGGTTAGAGCCCAGTTTAGGTGTGTGTGTATTAATCGGAAAAAATGTCATATAAACATGCGTCATATTCTCAATATTTTGTAGCCCCTAATTTTCGATTAATATACACACACCTAAACTGGGCTCTAACCTTACAGGAAATGCCGCTGGTCCTGTTCGGAAGCGCGCCCCCGTCAATGTCTTGCAATTGGCGAGAATTAATTAATTTATATATTTTGTGTTTTGTTCCACAGTTCAGAGGGCTAGGGGTTTGCTGACAAAAGGAAAGCATGGTGAGTCAGATAAATTTAATTTAATTGTAAGGAGTATAGTGTGAACGTAGAATTGTTGTATAAAGGTAACTATGTAGTAGGCATTGGTAGGCCATCTTCCCGCAGTAGAGGTCCAGTGCACATACAACACCAAATACTGTATATTAAGGTTACCAGACGGCCCTGTTTCCTGGGGACAGACCCCGAAGTTTGCTATTTATTTCTGAACAAAATTCGTCCCCAGAATGTACCTGAATTTAATAATTTGTTCTCAGATATTCCCGGATTGTAAGTGTTAATTATCATATTTTTTTTTTATAAAAGTGCTGCTGAATACTTCAGTACCTGGGGTTTTCATTCACAAGATGATAGGCCTATATGTTTGGAATGTGTGTTGCTAAGATGTTCCTAGAAAAAGAAAAATTTGAAGAGACTTTTTATTATCTTTCTTCCAATATGAACTTGACCTGAATGAAAATATATATATATATATAGGCCTAGTTATTTTATGAAATTTCTTGTTTGAAGAAGTATGTGACTTAGAGAAAATAGTAAAATGGAATAAAGAAAAATCTGATCTTTGGTCAAAATGGGGTGAAGTTTTTTAAAATTCTCTCTGATAAATTTATTTTCTATGAAAAACTTCAGAAGTTTATTGAAATATCTCCGTGTCTTTCTGAAACTAATGCTCCAGTGAAAAGAATTTTTTCTTCTATGAATATGATGTGAAAATCCAAAAATCCAGAATGAATTGAGAAACAGTTCGAGACATGCTTGCTATCTTAACCAACTTCATCATGACATTTCAGGAATTTACTGCAAAATTGGGATTCAGAGAACTGCTTAAAAATATTCACTCTTCTGAAAGGACCAGTAGTTTAAGTAGTAGTTATGTAAAATGAATATATTTCTAGTGTGTGATTGTAGTAGAATGATTATTTTAATTCCTTAAAATGCGTAAAACAATGTAAGTGAATGGCAAACTCTGGTTAACAAAACTGCTAAAAAATAGTTTTGTCATATCGATGGCTGAGAACCAGACTGTTCTAAGTCCAACTTTTTATAAGAAAGAAATCTGTATTTCATTGTGTTCCAGTTCTTGTCTGCATATATGAATCGAACAAAATTGTAAATATTCCTCTACATAAGGTTGCTATGAAGCTATTCCGAATTGTTTCATTAAGGTTTGAATGTCAGGAGCTTAAAATAGCTCTCTTGAAGAAAGAAAATAGTAAAATGGACTTGGAACAGTATGGTTCTGGGCCGTTGATATATTGATAAGTTATCTGTCCCTGTAAATTGTGAAAACAATCTGGTTGCTGTTTACAACTTCCGTGTGCATATTGCTGATAACAATGATGCATACATGAATCTGTGGCACTAAGGTTTCACAGGGCGTGGTGCTAATGAAATTGCGTCATGTTTGTGTAGACTATTTACAAATGGCACAACTTTAAAGAAAAAGCTGATAACCTGGAGTGACAACTGTTGTGGCGAAAACAAAAACAGAGTCATTCTCATTCTCTGGATGTACCCAGTTATAACCGGTGTTTTTGAAGAAATAAACCACAAGTTCCTTGTATCAGGTCACTCCTTAAGTTTCGACAGAGATTTCGCTCTTATGGAGAAAAGAAAAAGAGTTACCAAGTGTATTGTTCCAGCAGATGTAAAGGACATGATACAGGAATAAAGACAAGTAAAGCCATTTACCGTCAGCAACATGAATGCATCTGACTTCTTCGATTTCAAGAAAGCACCAGATAGTAATATAAACACAGCAAAACTAAATGGTTGGACAAACATAAGCTTCATGTATTTAAGATCAGGAGAAGTTTAAATGAAATTGAGGTCTATGAAGATATCACTATTTTGGAGAAATGTCAAGTCACATCTCTGGAGAAAAGAAGGAAGATTTGACTGAAATGATGCAGTACCTGACAAATTATGACCACAAACAGTTTTACAGAAGCATTACAGAATGAACTTTTAGTTTATGAACAAAAAACATTTTTGTTTCATTCGTTTGTCCTCTTTACTATCTTTTTGCTGATTCTGAACTATGGACTTAGAGCCTTTCATTGAATTTCCACTTTCAGTACATTTTTCATACTATTACAATATAACGTCTGTAAGTTCCTTTGGACACTAGCTCCATACTATGCTAATCTTTCAATTAAAACACATTAATACTGAAATGATTACCATTAATTACCTAGTATACTTAAAACTCATTTACCTCAAATTCATGATTATGGCACTTAGGCCGGTATTCATAGTCGAGATAAGTGAAACTTATATATAAGTCGAACTTAATTCTCATCTCAATTGCAGATTTCGGTCCAAATAAGTTGTACTTATTATAAGTCGTGATTATTGTTATAAGCATTACTTTACAAAGTCTGACTTCATGAAGTTGAACTTATTGCAATTCATAGAGACTCAAGTGCAACTTATGTTATGAAATAAGTTAAACTTTATCAAGTCAAGGGAACCCCTGACTTATGTCAGTTTTAACCTAAAAATTAATAATGTTTATGAAGAACTGACTCACGAAGTTACTGAAATGCAGGAAATTTGCGCCAAAGTGTTGCTTGCGAAACATCATGTGTTGCTTTGAATTTTATAATGATCTTGAATTGAAAAGAGGTTTTGTTTTCGCAAAAGATTTTGGAATCAATGCTTCCGAAAGTGGAATGAAGTCTTACAAAACTGAGACAACGAGGTTTACCAGTTCTTCTGGATTACTACTTATTGTTTGCTTGAGATTTTATGTCACAAAAAACTTTGAAATAAGTTTAATATTCTTAAAATATAGCCATAACTGTATTCTATAATATCAATTAGGTACGGTACCCAATTCAATATATTGATGATGTTAGGTTTCTTTAATATGCATAAAATTTGAGTATTAGTAAGATTAAGTTCCTTTATCCAGTCAATTTAAATTAAATTATTATGCATTAATAAAGTGAATGGAAAACAAAGCCTTCTTGCTGTCATAGTTACAAATGAGAGAACCCGAAGTTCATTGCCGCCCTCACATAAGCCCGCCATCGGTCCCTATCCTTAGCAAGATTAATGCAGTCCCTAGCATCATATCCCAACTCCCTCAAATCCATTTCAATATTATCCTCCTATCTACGTCTCGGTCTCCCCAAAGGTCTTTTTCCCCTCAGGTCTTCCAACTAACATTCTATAGGCATTTCTGGATTCACCCATATGTGTTACATGCCCTGCCCATCTTTTTTTTATGAATAAAGAATCCTGTTCCAAACTGGTGATAGGCCATTCTCATCTAACCTAGCTCCCTGTACTTCCATAAAGTCTATTCCATATCTAGCTAGTTCTTTTGCTACTAATGTTACCCCTCCTGATCTATAAAGACTCGTGACATTCCAAGTACCAAATGTCATAATCTTATTCCTTTGCTGTAATCCCATTTCGAGGCTTTTGTTGGGGTTTCATAACAAGCTCTTTTTTACTGTGATTGATTGTTAGCCCTTCACCCAACCCCCAAGCTAGAGGACTACCCCTTATCAGCTGTCCACGACTGCTTATTCAGGATATTCGCAGCTATCCTTCCCACTGGTTCAGGGCTTCAAAGAGCTTAGACCTCACCGAACATGCAACCACAGTAACCAATTAAGTTTTCTGACTGCCATAATGAAAGTAAATAAATTGTCAAATGTAAAGAGTTGTGGAAATATCGGCTTGACACTTTAAATTTTACAGGTACAATAGAGCTGAAAAAAGGGCGAGAATTAATGTAGTGGAGAGAATGCTTGAGGTATAGAAGGTGAGATTTCCTTATCTCTCAGTTGGTTTAAAAAATAAACTCGAGAATGTCCCAAATATAATTTATTGTTACCTGTGCAGTGATTCACAATTCGAATTCGGAGAGGAATGACAATTTACCAGATGATGATCCAGATGTAACAACTCATCCATAAGAACCTGTGCCTGTTGCATCACCTGCACAGCAACCTTCGGTTTGGCTTTCAGGGAGAACTGATTAACAGAGTGTTTAGGAGGCATGATGATAAAATGTAAATAAATTTCACCATTAGTTTTCATGTATTTCACTGAAGTAAAATATTTATTCATTTATGTGATTTACCAAAACATTTAAAATTAAGACAATTTGTAATGTCAACAACGAATACTATGAAGTTTTAAACAATAACCGATTGAAGTATTTGATAACTATAGTAGTCCCATTTTCATTATGGACAAGCAGCATTTGTTTGTGGGCTTCTGATCTCAGTTGCATTATTGACTTGTAAAAAGTAATAATAATTACTCTAACCACCAGATACACTTTAAACATGTGCGGCATTGCCACGTCTAGTTTTTCTCAGTGGTATCTAAACCTAGAAAAAATATTAATATTCTAATTGTTGCTACCATTAACTAAGATCCGGCAACAACAAGGCACTCCCAGTGAAGTGACAAAGGCTAAATGGCAGTTAAAGTGTGTGCCGTTTCGATTTCAAGACTTGAACAACTATATTGACGCGATAACGAAAATCTTTTACATGCACTTTGTCTATAAGAAATATAGTAGTCTCTACCATAATTATGCTTAGTTATGTCAACAAATGTCCAACCTTTGACCATTTATATTTTTTGCTAGCTCAATATCAATAAGTTGTTCACACAACACAATTTCCGCAACTTCTACTTCTAATTTTGCCTTCATTCTTTTTAACTGAAATAATGAATCACTATGTTCCTTCAAAACTACATTCCTGCGCTTTCTTGTGTAATCCACTGATGCTGCTGTAGTTACTGTCGCTGTTATTTCAGCTGCAACTGAGTTGGATGGTCCAGCTGTAGAGGGGGATATGTCCTTGGAAGGATTTGGTGCAGGACGTGCTCCCTCTACTTCTGTGAGCACAACTGCAATGTAAACAATATGTAGGCTATGTTAACTGGCTAATTATGTTGTGTAGGCTTTATTCTTCCTCATTCTATCACTTGTTAGGTCTAGTTACCTATTACCTCGCTTCATGTAAATATGAGTTGATAAACAAATCAAGATTTCAGGTATAACTCCCTGTAAAGTTGATTTGAATAATTTTTCCCTCGAAATTATTCAAATCAACTTTACAGGGAGTTAGACCTGAAATCTTGATTTGCATAATACACGTCACTGGTCGTTAACAGAAAACCACAATTTAAGTCACATGGAGTTATTGTGCACTTGAAGTTGGTTGCTTGACGGTTGTCAGCCCACTTTGAGGTCTGTGGATATAGAGGGAAAAATTGGATCGGTGTCAGAGTTCCCAGGTAGCTCAGTGGCAGAGCGTTGGTACGTTAAACCAAAGGTCCCGGGTTCGATACCCGGCTCCGGAACAATTTTTCTCTCGAAATTATTCATGATTTGATAATTTTCTTTATTAACAAATAATAGCTAATAGGCTGAGAAACGAATTAAAATTCAAGAAAGAATATTGAATGTAACACTGCTTACCTTCTACTTCACTCGCAATCATATCGGAGTCAACTGCTCCTGGAACTTGGACTATTATGTGCAGGGTTATGTGTGCTATAATTGGATCAATGTCCTTCACATTTTTACGGGGATTAATGAAAAGATTTATCTTTTTTCTGAAGTTTTAAAAGGTATTCCTAATTTTTGGTTTACAAGACCAATATTTTTGTTAAATTATTAAAACCTAGAAGACCACCTCGTGTAGCCATCACTGTTTGACGTTCTTTGGTCAAAACATTCCGTTGGTGGCATTTGATGTTCGTCCATAGTAGCCTATATGTATGTGGTTGTTTTCCAGTTCTCTGTAATCAGTTACAATAAAATTTCTAACTTCGCGTAAACGAACTTCATAATTTCTTTCTTTGTGTTATAATCTACACTTCTCAAAGAAAATATTGTATTAGGCTTACTTACATGTTCCACAATATGTATTGACGAATTGAATTCTTCTGCAATCTTTTGTCTTCAAAAAACTGCGTCGCTCTTCTTATTCTCTACAATCTTTGAATATTTTAGAATAATCTCCTTCATTACAATCATCTTTCTGTACATAACTGAAATATTTTCTGTTCTTCTTTCCGTACATTACATCAATCATTTTATTGTATCCTACAGAAGCTATGCATACAAACTTAGAGACAAAAGAAAATCGACTGTCTGATTTACATTGTCGTGACAATGGCCTTGCAGTTTCTCATACTAATAAGTTCGACTTATTTGTATACACATAAGTTACACTTATTGAATGAAACTTATACTTATACTTATTGAACAAATAAGTCACCAACTATGAATACCGGCCTTAGGCCGGTATTCATAGTCGAGATAAGTCATACTTATATATAAGTCGAACTTAAATCTCGTCTCAATTGCAGATTTCGGTCCAAATAAGTCGTACTTATTATAAGTCGTGCTTATTTTATAAGCTTTACTTTACAAAGTCTGACTTCATGAAGTTGAACTTATTGCAATTCATAGTGACTCAAGTGCGACTTATGTTATGAAATAAGTTAAACTTTATCAAGTCAAGGGAACCCCTGACATGTCAATTTTAACCTAAAAATTAATAACGTTTATAAAGAACTGGAGAAGGAAATTATTGAAATGCAGGAAATTTGCGCCCAAAAGCGTTACTTGCGAAACATCATGGGTTGCTTTGAATTTTATAATTATCTTGAATTCAGAAGGAGGTTTCGTTTTCGCAAAAGATTTTGGAATCAATACTTCCGAAAGTGGAAAGAACTCTTACAAAACCGAGACAGGCTTACCAGTTCTTCTAGATTACTACTTCTTGTTCACTTGAGATTTTATGCCACGAAAAACTTTGAAATAAGTTTAATGTTCTTAAAATATAACCATAACTGTATTCTATAATATAAATGAGGTACAGTATTCAATATATTGGTAATGTTAGGTTTCTTTAATACGCATAAAATTTGAGTATTAGTAAGATTAATTTCTCTTATTCAGTCAATTTAAATTAAATTGTTATGTATTCATAAAATGAATGGAAAACAAATCCTTCTTGCTGTCAAACTTACAAATGAGAGAACCCGGAGGTTCATAGCCGGCCTCACATAAGCCCGCCATCGGTCCCTATCCTGAGAAAAATTAATGCAGTCCCTAGTAGCATATCCCAACTCCCTCAAATCCATTTTACTATTATCGGTCTCCTCAAAGGTCTTTTTCCCCTCAGGTCTTCCAACTAACATTCTATAGGCATTTCTGGATTCACCCATACGTGTTACATGCCCTGCTCATCTCCTTTTATGAATAAAGAATCCTCTTCCAAATTGGTGATAGGCCATTCTCATCTAACCTAACTCCCTGTACTCTCACAAAGTCTATTCCATAATTATCTAGCTAGTTCTTTTGCTACTAATATTACCCATCCTGATCTATAAAGACTGTGACATTTCAAGCATCAAATGTCATAATCTTATTCCTTTGCTGTAATCCCATTTCGAGGCTTATGTTGGGGTTTCGTAACAAGCTCTTTTTTACTGTGATGGATTGTTAGCCCTTCGCCCAATCCCCAAGCTAGAGGACTACTCCTTATCAGCTGTCTACAACCGGTTATTCAATATATTCGCAGCTATCCTTCCCACTGGTTCAGGGCTTCAAGGAGCGTAGACCTCACCGAACATGCAACCACAGTAACCAATTAAGTTTTCTGACAGTCATAATGAAAGTAAATAAATTGTCAAATGTAAGGAGTTGTGGAAATATCGGCTTGGCACTTTAAACTTTATAGGTACAATAGAGCCGAAAAAAGGACGAGAATTAATGTAGTGGAGAGAATGCTTGAGGTATAGAAGGTGAGATTTCTTTATCTCTCGGTTGGTATAAAAAACAAACTCGAGAATGTCCCAAATATAATTTATTGTTACCTGTGCATTGCTTCACAGTTCGAATTCGGAGAGAAATGACAATTTACCAGATGATGATCCAGATGTAACGACTCATCCATAAGAACCTGTGTCTGTTGCATCACCTGCACAGCAGGCTTTCAGGGAGAACTGATTAACAGAGTGTTTAGGAGGCATGATGACAAGATGGAAATGAATTTCACTGAAGTAAAATATTTATTCGTTTATGTGACTTACCAAAACATTTAAAATTGAGACAATTTGTAATGTTAACAACGAATACTATGAAGTTTTAAACAATAACCGATTAAAGTATTTGGTAACTATAGTAGTCCTGTTTTCATTATGGACAAGCAGCATTTGTTTGTGGGCTTCCGATCTCAGTTCCATTGACTTGTAAAAAGTGATAATAATTACTCTAACCACCAGACCCACTTTAAACATGTGCGGCATTGCCACATTTAGTTTTTCTCCGTGGTATCTAAACCTAGAAAAAATATTTAATATTCTAATTGTTGCTATTATTAACTAAGATCCGGCAACACAGTGAAGTGACAAAGAGCTAAATGGCAGTTAAAGCACGTGCCGTTTCGATTTCAAAGACTTGAACAACAATATTGACCCAATAACGAAAATCTTTTACATGCACTTTGTCTATAAGAAATATAGTAGTCTGTACCATAATAATGCTTAGTTATGCCAACAAATGTCCAACCTTTGACCTTTTATATTTTTTGCTAGCTCAGTATCAATAAGTTGTTCACGCAACACAATTTCCGCAACTTCTAATTCTAATTTTGCCTTCATTTTTTTAAACTGAAATAATGAATCACTATATTCTTTCAAAACTACATTCCTGCGCTTTCTTGTGTAATCCACTGGTGCTGCTGGAGTTGCTGTTGCTGTTGTTTCAGCTGCAACTGAGTTGGATGGTCCAGCTGTAGAGGGGGATACGTCCTTGGAAGGATTTGGTGCAAGACGTGCTCCCTCTACTTCTGCGAACACAACTGCAATGTAAACAATACGTAGGCTATGTCAACTGGCTAATTATGTTGTGTAGGCTTTATTCTTTTTCATTCTATCACTTGTTAGGTCTAGTTGCCTATTACCTCGCTTCATGTAAATATGATTTGATAATTTTCTTTATTAACAAATAATAGCTAATAGGCTGAGAAAAAAATTAAAATTTCAAGAAAGAATATTGAATGTAACACTGCTTACCTTCTACTTCACTCGCAATCATATCGGAGTCAACCGCTCCTGGAACTTGGACCATTGTGCGAGGGATTATTCGCGCTACAGGTGGATCAATGTCCTTCACATTTTTACTGGAAGACCACCTCGTGTAGCCATCACTGTCTGGCGTTCTTTGGTCAAAACATTCCGTTGGTGGCATTTGATGTTCGTCTATAATAACCTGTACGTAGTTGTTTTCCAGTTCTCTGTAATCAATTCCAATTTCGCGTAAACGAACTTCATAATTTCTTTCTTTATGTTATAATATACACTTTTCAAAGAAAATATTGTATTAGGGTTACTTACATGTTCCACAATATGTATCGACGAATTGAATTCTTCTGCAATATTTTGTCTTCAAAAAACTGCGTCGGTCTTCTTATTCTCTACAATCTTTGAATATTTTAGAATAATCTCCTTCAATACAATCATCTTTTTATACATAACTGAAATATTTTGTTTTCTTCTTTCTGTACATTACATCAATCAGAAGCTATGCAAACAAATTTAAAGACAAAAGAAAATCGACTGTCTGATTTACATTGTCGTGACAATGGCCTTGCAATTTCTCATACCAATAAGTTCGACTTATTTGTATACACATAAGTTACACTTATTGAATGAAACTTAACAAAGCACGACTTATTAGTCGACTATGAATACCGTAATCATATAAGTTGAGATTTTCCAATAAGTATAACTTCACAAAGTCATACTTATTGAACAAATAAGTCACCAACTATGAATACCGGCCTTAGAGCCTTTTTTATTTCAAGTCTTCAACTAGAGAATCAGTCATCAGCATTTAAAAGACAAAGATGTAAATACATTTGGACCTTAATGTGGTAACACAGTAGTAAAGAAATACTAATGGTAGAGTCCAAAAAAAAAAAAAAAAAAGAGAGAGAGAGAGAGAGAACTGAGAGCAATGTCAGTATTTCAGAAGAGAATTGTTAAGTGCTTTTTGTGAAGGAGTTTTAAATAGTCAACATTCAGAATTCACTTCATAATATAGTTCATTCAAGGTAAGTCCATTATCAGCCATTCCATCTGGACGGATGTGAAATTTGCATAACATTTTTAGCCAGTTTACTGACCCCCGATTTTTTACAGTGCATGCTTCACATCTCATACCTGGATCACATAGTAGGACATTAAACTTTCCACCTGCTGTACAATTATTGTTGCAGAATTCTAACAATACTTAAGATAGCAGCATTGTAAATCCCAGGATGGGCATGACGAACAAATGAAATTGCATTGAACGCCAGTAATGAAAACGAGAAAATTCTGTGAACTTAATGAAACAAATACCTTGAGAATTTTTGTACTAAAAATTATTTAATGTTATGTTTCTTGTAATGATTGCACATTTATACCTGGATTGTAAAATTTTAAAAATAATTATGCACAGGATGGGTGTGACACTTCAGGTGGACGGGCGTGATACTCTGAAGTTTCATTTGGCCTATTTTTTTGTATATTAAAATAATGAGAATTTATACTAAAAATGATCCATATGATTTTAGGGAGCATTAAATTAAATAATAATTGTAATAAATATTTTAACAACATTACAACAAACATAAACATAGAAATCAACTGAAGTAGTACTTAGTTCTAAGATTGTTCGAAAACATCATTACTTTTAGAAAGTACATAATAGAGTCTGTTTCCTGTAACCTTTATGTAGTTGGTTCTGGAAGAATACGTAGCAGATGTTGATATGAAACATAACACATCATTTTCATTCATTCTGAAAATCTGAGGATTTTCTCCGTCACACACACTCAAGCACATAATTTTTACTTCATCTTGTTCAGCTGCTAGAACTTCGTTCCTTCTTTTCTTGAACACTGTACTTGGAACACCTGGATTTGCTTCCAAAAGGTTTTTAATAAATTGCCTGTTATTTACTTGGGCTTGTAGGAAGCACCTTCTCCACACTTTCAACTGCCCTACAATTCAAGTGGCTGCACATACTTGTAAGAACCAAGCTCAGGAGTTCCATTTCCAGCCTTTGCCTACTGCTCTCTTCTGCCTTTCAGTATCCTCAAGTCCTTTGGCCTTCAGTTTGTTCATGTCTGCAGATAAACATTTCTTTGCATTTGCATTTTCTTCCTATCTCGCTCCCTCTCCTTCAACAAGTAAACTTTTTTGGCTTCTTCATTTTCATTCAGTTTCTTTCTCTAATTTTTTTTATGTTCTCCACTTTTCTCTCTTTTATGTGTTCATCTACGAAGAATAAGAATAATAAGAAAAAACACTTGAAATGTATTGTGTTTCGAAGCAAGAACAAAATTCACATATATATTTTTTTGAAAAGCTATCCTTATTTGTGAAAATGAGCCTATATGACATGAACACATACAACCACTGAAGTATCATAAAATTCAACTTTATTTAATTTAATTCCCTTTTCCATAACTAATAGTAAATACAGTTTAATGATTTCAGTGATACTCTGTAGGATGGGTGTGACAGATATTAACCAGTGCCTTTTTATGTCTTAATTCTGAATCAAACAAATGTGATATTCAGATTGTACAGTAGCATGCAAATTAATCTGAACACGACATATTTTTTACATTTTCTGTCATTGTTGGCCTCACAGCTGCTCATACCGCTTTAATTGACATCTGTAGTACGTGTAATTCCATTTTTGAAGGTCTGTCATTATTTTTTTATAATATGTGACATTTTGCCTGTCGTTCTGTACTTATAAGCATTTCAGTTGTGTTGGAGACTTAATACTGCAATCCTGTGTACATTCTGCCGTCTTCACAAATGGATACAACTCCACGAAAACGGTCTAAAATTATAACATTAGCAGAGCATTCTTCTATGACACAGAGGCAAATTGCTGCAGAATGTCACATCGGTTTGGCTACTGTTAATTCGATCATAAAACGATACAGGGAGACTGGATCCATCACACCCCAGAAAAAAGGAAACTGTGGCTGGAAAAGGAAGACTTCACCTGCAGATGATCGTTTAATTGTCAGGAAAAGTAAATTAAATCCTAGACTAACTGCTGTCGACTTAACCCGCGAGTTAATGGCTACCACTGGGGCGAATATTCACGTCACAACAGTGCGGCATAGGCTTTTGGAAGTTGGACGAATGGCTCGTAAGCCTATTAAGAAGCAACTGCTAACCCCTGTTATGTGCAAAAAATGCTTAATGTGGGCAAAATTACATCAACACTGGACAGTGAATGACTGGAAGAATGTACTTTTTTCTGATGAGTCTCATTTCGAGGTCCACGGCCACCGTGTTTCTTACGTATGGAAAGGATCTGAAAAAGTAACAGCAGCTCATCTCCAACAAGCACCCAAATACCCCCCTAAAGTAATGTTTTGGGGTTGTTTTACACATGAAGGGCCTGGAGCATTAATACCTATCAAGGGAATGATAAATTCTGACAAATATATTCACTTATTGGAAACCAGAATCGTACCCCAGCTGCAAAAATCATTTCCGGATGGCAGAGGTGTGTTCCAACAAGACCTGGCACCATGCCATACGTCTCGAAAAACTACAGAATTCTTCAACAAGAAGAATATTCAGGTACTCCCCTGGCCAGGCAATTCACCCGACATCAACCCTATTGAGAACTTGTGGTCAATTTGCAAAAGAAGAATGCAAAAAATGGATTGTTCTACAAAGGACAAGATGATTTCTGCCCTCATTGGTGTATGGTTTTGCGATGAAGAAATGAAGAATATTTGTGGGAAATTAGTGGAATCCATGCCAAATCGTCCCAGAGCTGTTATTAGGAACAAGGGAGGCCACATAGATTATGAGGTATGTCTTAGATCCTTCTTTTTTATCCCATTTGAGTGTTTTTGCATAAGTAATTACGTTGTTCGGATTAATCTGCACGCTACTGTATTGACTAGTGACTCTACCTTACTTCTGTAAATTTTCATTTGTTTTATAGTTTCTTATTAATAAATAAAATAAACTTTAGAGTCATTTTTGAGATGGGTGTGATACACACAACTATTACTGTTAATCATAATAATCATAATCATTTATTGCATCCACTGGTCATATACATAATATGGGACATGTCATATTTACAAACTAATAATTAATTCATTGATTAATTGAATAATTAATTACATAATATACATAAAAGTAATAACTATAATTAAATGCAACACAAATACAAATATACAAAACTTGGAACTTGATTGAAGAAAACTACAGGTCAGTTGATTTCAGCTATAAGTCCTGGTTGCAGTATGTCTTGAAGTCAGGAGTCAATTTCAGCCATTGCGTCCTTCATGAGAAGACATCCTTCTCGAAGTCAGGATCTGGAAAAGAGGAAGTAAAATATTTTGAAGTAAAGTGTTCTTTTTCTATTCAGTTATGACAATTTTCAATAAATTCGTTCATACTGTAAAAGCAGTTTTTGATTAAAATTTTGTAAAGAGCTTTCTTAAATTTCTGATGTGCAGATATTTCTTTAAGATAATTTGGTAGGCTGTTATACATAAGAAGACCAGCATGAATGAAACTTTTTATATAGAGTTGTGTTAAAACTTTCAATAAAAATATTATCTTTATTTCTTGTATTGTACTGGTATGTGTCTGAATTTGTAGGAAAGCTATACAAATTATATTTTATAAAATTTAAGGTTTCGTAAATATAAATACAGGGTAATGGCAAGATACGTAATTTTTTTAAGAATGGTCTGCAGCTGGTAGTTTGAGGCACTTGAACTATGGCTCTAATTGCTCTCTTTTGTATTTTAAATATTTGGATTGCATTAGGTGAATTACCCCAAAAGATTATACCATACGTTAAGATAGAGTGAAAGTATGCAAAGTACAATGTGCGAGCAGATTCAATTGATGATGCTCTTATTAGTAATCGCAAAGCAAAGCAAATTTTACTTAATTTCTTCCCTAGTTCCTGAAGGTGTACGCATCATTTTAACACGCTCGCTGCCGACTGTATTGTTGCAAAACCTATCCCAAGGAGCCGATTAGTTTTTTGTGTTTATTTATCATGTAATAGTGTCTATGAATAATTTTTAGCCTCATATACAGTTTTCAAGTACAGACAATGTTTGAAATCTTGATGACGCGTTTACACATCACCAGCACTGCGTTAATAATTCCATTATCAGTGCCATTTGACGCGTTTACGCGTCACACTTATTTCTGTTTGTTACGTGACCATATATTGAAATATTGTTAGGGAAAAACAAATTAGGCTTATTTTTCTTCATTTGTGGTGGATTCTGAAGCAGGGATCGACACACAACCCAGGTTGACGAAGGCAATCAGGACAGTAGAATGTTGATTCTTTTCTTCTGCCATTCAGTTTTATGCAATATGTCTTTTTCTTTTCATTGTTGTGGAGGAAAAGTCAAAATTTAAGTTCTCAAGAAAACAAACAAATGTTCAGCTTTATGTTTTGCACGACAAAATTATGTGACGAGCTCTGGGAACATGTTCTTGACGTCTGGGAGGACATCACCCAGGATCTTGACTATTTTCGGAGGCTAGTCGATTCCATGCTTAGGCGAGCAGAAGCTGTCAGAGAAGCTGAAGGCTATTGGACAAAATATTAGTAGTTCAATAGCTTATTTTATTTAATTATTTTTTGTATTTTCTGTAAATTTTTTAAAATATATTTTTTGTTTTGTTAGAGGAAGACCAGATGCATCTTCCAAATAAATATTTATTTTTGTTTAGGCCAAATAATAATCCACATTTTGTTTTACTAAAATGAAATTAGGTCCATGAGCTATGACAATGAATATTACTGTCGTATACTTTAAAAAAAAATTTGCCTGCCACGGGAATCGAACCTGCGACCGTTTGCACGATAGCGGCGTGCCCCAAGCACCTGAGCCATTCAATGAAGACGAAAACAGTAACCAGCTGCGTGGCGGCTGTTCAACTGCACAGGTGGTTTCAGGTCCAAGGAATATGCACCGACGCTCTGGAGTGAACAAGGCTCTGGAAATCAGCTACAAGGGTCGGTCCGGTTTTTTTGCCACTACTGTACAGTAGTGAATAGAAATATCAGTATTATGGTTAACTATAGTGTAATGATCATCCAACTAACCTTTGGTTCTTCAGACTGCAAATATAGTCAGCACCACCCCATTTCTGATACAGACATAATAATAAAATTGTGCGATCCATATCTCCTTCTTGAAGTAACTGGAACAAACTGTTGCAATGACAACAAGAGGTGTCCAAACAGCCTTAACCTCAGCATCCTTTGGAAAGCTGTAATACAAGTTAAAGTTAAATATTAAAATACCACAGACGATAGCAACAACATACGATATTTATGTATATAATGTCATTAGTCTGTCACACCATGATAGGTTATTCCAGGTAACTTCTTGGAATCCTTATTTCTTCTGTCATACATTACGTGGTCAGCATATTTAAATTTATCAAAATATTACTTTAAAAACTGAAACCAACACAGCCATCATGCATATGCAGGATCAAGTTGTCTACCACGTGACACTGGAGGTTATACAGCAACTCTGTACTCTTTGCTACACATTACATATATCAGAGCGTGGTGTGTGGACAATGCTCTCTCACCTCACTCACACATTTCTCGGTGCACATTTCACATTACACATCTCTCGGTGTAGTGTGTAACAGGCCTAATACACTCCCTCTTATAATGCTATCCTGTCCATTACACTCTTTTTATATGATTCCTATGCATTTCATATATAATCCTGTATAATTTTACCCTCTTGTAATGCTTCGACATCTCAGCTTTAGCTCATTTTTTCGCATTGAAAATGAGTAAAAAAATTCGGTATAAATTGCGAAACTTACATTCTAAAAGCATGGTGAAAAAATATGTAGCTGTGACTGTATTGAGGATCATTATACCATGAGTACAAGAAAGAAATTTCGCCCTATACCTGAAGAAACCATCCAGTGGGCACTGTTGGAAGTTGCACTTTCCTTTGTATTAAAGGATTTTAACATTAAAAAATCTCCCTGTCAATATATTTCTGTCATTTCTGTAAAATTTAGTTATTCTTCTAATTCTGTGGAGTGTGCAGTAAGTTTGCAGTGAAAAATGGCATAACAACCTGTGAAATGAATGCCTCTTTCATAATGGATGATGACAATTTGGCTCCTGTACAGGAGAAGTTGGGGGAAGTTAACATGGAGGATTTTGTGTCAGTTGACAATGGTCTAGTAACCTCAGAAATCCAAGTGTTGACGACATGATAGCAGATCATGCTGCCATTACTGCCCAAGATGAATACAGTGCTGAGGAAATTGAATCTGTAGAAGTGTTCCCACACCAAATGAACCCCTCAGAACAGTAATTGAGGAGCATTTTTTCAAAAGTCTCTAAACGCCAAAATTTTCAAAATTGAGTTTTTGGTGGTTTTATTTCAACATTTATGTTACGCGTATTCCTGTAAAATCTGTTTTAGCAAAAGTCGACAAATGCTGTTGTTATAAGGCATTGAAAACTACGATTTTTTGCAAAACTCGATATTCATCTCTTCATTAGTTAAAGCAGAAGTCGATAAATGCCAATCACTTTAAAAAATTACAGAATATTTTTGTAAAATTCATACTTGAATTAAAAGAAAAATGTTTTATTGTATGCACCAGACCACAATTTTGATAGCAATCCACATCTGTGGAGTAACGGTCAGCGCATCTGGCCATGAAACCAGGTGGCCCAGGTTCGATTCCCAGTCGGGGCAAGTTACCTGGTTGAGGTTTTTTCCGGGGTTTTCCCTCAACCCAATATGAGCAAATGCTGGGTAACTTTTGGTGCTGGACCCCGGACTCATTTCACTGTCATTATTACCATCTCATTCAGACGCTAAATAACCTAAGATGTTGATAAAGCATCGTAAAATAACCTACTAAAAAAAAAAGATAGCAATCTATATTTAGAACAACAATGTTCATGTAGGCCTAAAAGGTAAATAACTCAGTTTATTTAAATCTATTTAAATTTGTTTGGATCCAAATTACATTAGAACAATGATATGCAACAGAATATTAATATTTATGTGTCAGGCATGTAGAAAGATCATGGCTCATGATACAATTTCTTTTGAACTCAATCAGTTTTTGCCTTGCTGTGCGGGATTAATTTTATTATCGCTGATTGTCAGGTCTTCTTCTAAACGATTGTAGTGAGAGCATAGTATTGTAAACTATCATAATATGGATTCTGTTTCTAGTTATTCTGAAAACTGCACAACTGTTGTCAAAAGTGTAAGCAGTAGGAAGTCTAGAGCAAAGGTAAATGAACCTAGAAAGACTACAAAGAAAAGCAAGAGCCCTCATATTGTGTGTTCATAAGGGCTTCCGGGTATACCCATCAATCCAAAAGTTTTGGGGAAAAAGGAGTGCAGAGTAGCTGAGTCTTTGGTAGAAATTGTGTCTCCTGCAGAGTACTATGAAATTCTGGTCCAACATGTTACTGTCAAAATATTGAATAAAGACTGGGAAGTAAAAGTTATAAAATTCAATATACAAAAAAAAGTCTTGAAGCTAAGATATACTTCAAAATTGCAGCCCATTGAGTGATAACATACAGAAAATCAAACAAGAAAGTACTCTTGTCAGTGGCAGACACCTACACTGGAGATCACATTGAAGTTGAAGTATTTAAAAGAAGACCTGTAGCTGGGAAATAAGGAATGCAGTTACTTTGCCTAAGAAGAATATGTTCAGTCAGGAGAAGAAAAAGGTTGTCCTCAACATGGTGAAGTATTTTAGAATACTAGAATCTGCTAAAGATTTCTATAAAGACAATACTGGGATTTATGTTAAATTTTATTGAATGTTCCTAATATTTTTTGCACAAATTTAATTTTGTTTAAGTGTGGGTATTTCAGACTGGAAATAATACATTTCAGGTTATTTCGGCAAATTTGGACTTATCCTTCTTCCATATTAGTGATTCAATATTATTATCATTAATGAATGGAGTTTTTGTTTTCCCAGAAAAACTGTAATGTTATTGTATTTTGTTCTTTGTTGAAAATAAAGTGTAACAATCGCAAGTTAATACAGTATAAAACATTTAAAATAAGATAAAATCACATATGAACAATAAAATATCAGAAAAACTAACTTAAAAAAGGATTAAAAAAGTCTGGTTTAAATGTTAACAATGCATTATGTTTCCACCCCTTGGCATTTAGCGACTTTTGAAAAAACTTTGAGCTTTACATTTTATTTGTTTTTTATTTCATTTTATAATTTAAATTTTAAAACATTAGTTATATAATACAATTACTCCTTTATTAAACATTATGATATATATATATATATATATATATATATATATATATATATATATATAATGAAATATTTGTGGTAACTACTTTTTAATCATTTAAAGAAAACTTTTCCTGAAAATTTTATTTTCAAGCATTTAGGGACTTTTGAAAAAACGCTCCTCAATTGTGCTTCGAAAATACATTAGTGTTGTTCCTAGCAGTGTATCAAGTGAAATTATCTGTAGTTCCGTGGACTGTATAGAAAATATTATTTATAATAGTAGTACAAACACACAACAAACAAAAATAATTTTCTTTTTTAATTTTAAATGAGCTCTTATTTGCATTTTGCAATTAATAAATTAAACCATATTAATATGTAGGAAACATAAGAAAATATTTCACCTACTCAAGTCAGTCCTGAAAACCAAAATTCGTTTACTTCCTTAAAATTGATATAAATATGGAATGTTTAGAGTGTTTTTAGGTAAGCTAAATATTGTCACTAAATTAATACGATTATAGTACAACATAAAATTAAATAATTCTGTCATAATGGATAATTGAAACTCACAGCATAAAGATCATAGAGCTAAAGCTCTGGCTGGCTCTGAGCCACTATATAGTCTTGAGGACACTTGCCTAAGTAAATGTGTCTACTGCAGGGAGTATTTCGAACCTACTGTAATGGAGAGTTTATTGAGATTTTAAACCACTATTCAACTTTGTTAAAATACACAATATTGAAAAGGAATGATTTACTCTTTATTAGTGCATATCTAGATTGAATTTGTTAAGACATAACCATTTGAAAATATATTCTCTTGTGAACTCAGATGACATCTTCCTGCATATGTGTAAATCTCCTTTGATGAGACTTAGAGAATTGCAACTGGCTATTTTATTGGTGGGGATGGGAGAAAATTAATTAGAAGTTGTAATATCAGGACTTGAATATACTAAGTCATACTTAAATGTCTTAATTTCCTGCTCTGTTACACTCGGTATATTTGCACACATTAGAATAATACATTCGTTGTAAAATAAAAAAAAAAAAAGATAGGGTAACCAGTACCGTAGTTTCCCCTAACTATGGTCCACATTTGTCACATTTTTCTTTGTATATTCAATACTATTCATCCAGATTAAGTGAAATTTTGGCTTTGGACTCTTGTAAGTGTATATTAAATAAATATTGACGTATGAAGCACTCAGAAGCAAAGTGATACAAGTGACATTTTTTTAAAAAGTGAGATAAGTGTATATTCTAAATCTTTAACGTCACTTCTGTTCAGAGAAAAAGTAATACAAGTGCAGTTCCAGTCAGTGCTACTCCATGTTGGCCTAACTCTTGTATTACAATGCATACAGAGTTTTGACTGAGAGGCAAACTAATACAAGTGCGTTGTTTGCATAGTGTTGTTGCGCTTCTTCTGTTTATGACTAATTCATATGCTGTAATGGCGAGAGGTAATATATTACATATTCGAAACATCTTTGTGGAAGGTCTGCACACATTAAGCTGGACCAGCTATACAATAAGGATAACTTTTGCTACGTGGAGCAACTTGCAATAGCTAAAGAAATTCATCCCACCCATACACTACTTTTTATTTGATGACATGAAGCATGAGGATGGGCCTATAATAAGGACTGCAGGACGTGGAAGAGAAAGTTCAAGGAATACTCGCGGTAGGAGTTCTACAGATGCACTTCATGACAGAAACATAGATGTTGCAGCAGAAATAGATGTGACTTCTTCTGATGAGGCTAGTGATGTAATGGACAGCGATTAAGGCTAAATTACATTTAAAAATAAAAATTTTCTTAACCTTCTTCTTTCGGATTACTAAAAACCACATCAACTGTTGCCCTAGAAATTGAATGTAATATTCAACCAATCAGACACTATGTATTAAAAAGGATCTAAAAGTACATTTAAAATTGCAAGCCTCATCCAGATCTCAGATGTTCTTCAAATTGTCAGATAATATTCTGTGTAATTTGTACAAAATAAACAAAGAAGAAATATCAGTCTATATCACAGACACACTCATTGTTAAAATTCCAGTTGTGAACGAAATTCCTCCATGGAAATGGGTAATTCCTGAACATAGCATACAAATTCCAGGGAATCATTCCAAAAATGATCCTCCATACATTCTTAAGTTTGATGCCATGTAACTAATCTGCAGCACATATGTGGATCACCTTCATATTTATACAGATGGATCTCTAAATCCTGATGATGAGACATCAGGAGCAGGGTATTATATTCCAAAATATCAAGAAAGTTACTTCATACCATGTTCATCCTCATCCAGTCTTGACACTGAACAGCTAGCTGCTCTTCAGTGTGTTACTCAAATTTCTGAAAAATCTATTTGCATACTTACCAACTCCAAGGGCTATATTTAATATAATCAAATATGTACCAAACCTATACGCACATAGAATTATTCCAATTTAGAGCTAAGTAAAACTAAAAAAGCTCCAAAGGGAAATAACATTTCAATGGATACCTAGTCATTGTGGTATACCTGAAAACGAGAAAGTCAATAATGTTGTGAAATAGGCAACATATTTGCAACCAAGACCTCTTCAAGTGATATCTCTATCCAATGCCTTTGTTTCAGTAAAGTTTCATTTTGTAAACTTATGGATCAACAACTGGTTCTCTTCTGAAAAAGGAAAAATTTTACAGTCCATTCAGAAGAAACCAAATGACCTGGAAATGTACAAAAACTTGCCCAGACATATTCAAACATTTTTAACAGGAGCCAGAACAGATCACATTGTCACACAATTGTGCCTATACCGATTTCACCTTTCTGATAATCCTACTTGTCTGTGGTGTAATAATCATGATGAAGATCTGGAACACATTCTTGTATACTGTCCATGCATAAACCATAAAAGAAGTAAATTAAAATCATCAGTACCAGTTGCAGAAGATACAGCCCTGCAGTATATATTGACTACACCCCAACTCTGGCTACTAGCAACAGGCATCTATAATGAACACAATTCAAAATACCCCTCATTTCTCATGAAAAACAAAAACTGAATAGACTATAGTGGACTTTATGTTGTCAGCAAACGGCTGGATACATTAAGAAGATTGATTGAGTGATTCTTTCGGTTATACAGACACATTTTGTGTTATAATATGATAATTATAAAGCTCAAATGTTGTTAAGACAGAAATATTTCAATGTAGTAAGCAATGTTCTTGTTATTGTTTTAAATAATATACAAATACTGAAAATCGTTGCACTTATATTACTTCTCCACAAAAATATTTTCGTGGAAAAATAATACAAGTGACTTTAGGACCCTATTTTACCTAAAGTGTTTTAGAATAGATAATTTCTATTTAGAGGTTAAAAAATATAGATACCAACATATACAACTGTAAATTTACAGCAACATAGTCCTGTAATAGATTTTTTAATTTCCTTTTCAACTTCAAAGTCATTTATCTCAAAAGTTACTAAATGTCACTTGTATCACTTTACTTCTGAGTGCCTCATATGTGTTTGAAATTATTTAATTACAAGTGTTAAAAAAATAATAAGCATTGGTGCATAGTTGTATTCTGAGTTGCTCAACTATGGTCCACTCATATATTCATGCTTGAAAGCATGAATGGACTATAGCTGGAGCTGTAATTATTCGTAAATCAATACATTGAGTTTCTAATTTAAGGGTAGAAATATAATCTAGCACAGAAGTATTAAAAATAAATTAAAAGTATATGGATTCTTTTTATTAGTACACATTGCATAAACGCACAATAAACAAGTGAAATCTGAAAGTCATTTTCCTGCAATAATGAACAATTACACTCACCGGCAAAAATACCGGGCCACCTAAAGTTTCTAAATTTTTTTATGAGGTGAGAATCAGAAAACCCATTATGAAATGAAGAAAACATTGCTTCCCAGAAAAAAAAAACTCTTCTTATTATCACTTGTGCTATTATTTTCAATGCCAAACAATGGATATAATTAAAAGGTGTAAAAACTTAAAAATTGTTTCAATTTTCTTCCAAATGTTCAACGATGTTGCTGGAGCAATTCTGGGCCTTTAGCTGGTTCTTCTGGAATTCAGCCCACATTCATCCAGATGTCTGCTTACAGTTCTCTCACTCACGTTAACTTGTCTTATTTTCTGGAAGGCTCTTCTGGTCCCAAGAACTGCAGCCACATAACGCTGACTATCCCCATCTTCTATCAATGCAAACATTTTGCTGAATCGGTAGGGCTTAGTGACATTTGTATACAATGAAGTACTCCAATACTGCCTCAAGAGAGCTTACCAGTCTGTAGACTTCTTCAGCATAGCTTGAAATGAGTCCGAGAAGTTTAGACACAATATAGCAAGAAGAACGAATCTCCTATTCAGATCATTGTTGGCTATTACGTATTCAGTATTACATTGTTACGTATCACAAAATAAATAAATAAATGAACCTCAGCACACCAACAATTATTTAAAAAATCCTACAATTTTCAAAAATTTTAAATAAAATGTAGTTGGCCCGATTTTTTTGCTGGTGAGTGTATATTAAAGAACAAAAGTACGGTATCAAAATAAACTAACACATTCTTAGCAAAATATTATGCACATAAATTCACTGATAATGTTTATTTACCATACTGAGAACTATATTCAATAGGCTTATTTCGATTCTTTGAATCTCCACTTCTCTTGTAATTCTAAAATTGAAAATAGATCTCTCTTTTTCGAGACGCCTATTGGGTCTTCAATTTGTTTTATTATGTTTTCCTTTCTATAGAATAAAATGTCTTCCATTTCTCGCCACCTCAGTAATTGCCGCTTCTTACTATACATAAAACAACAGCTCCATTGTTCTTCACTTCCAAAACTTTCCCTGGCCACAATTCCTCCTCATAAGTAACTACCATATAACTATGTGCCTTTAGCATTATTTTAAGAGATTTCGTCTTCTTTTCCACTTGCGACTCACTGTCTATAAATATGGAGAGTACACCGGAAATATAATCTGTATTCAATTCAATTTCATCGTGCTCATAGTCACTTACAGGGACTGTTGTGATCCTTCTACCCTGAAGTTTTCGTTTTACCGGACCATTATTCGTGCTAGTACCATTGATGCTGGGACAGCCTGTTTCTTTAAATGGTGTTTTAGAATATACTGAGATACCGTATTTGCAGAAGTAAATAATCAAATTGTTCACATTTCATTAAAACAAATATTTCAAAATGAAATACAACTATGGTCCATGAAAAATTGTGGTACATAGTTGAGGACTGACTTCTAGCCTTGAGATTAAACATTTTTCACGCAGAGTCCTTAACCTCTGCCAGTCTAATTATTACGTGAAAGTAAACACTATATAGCCAGGTTTAATTGTACAAACAATCATATATCTGTAATTTACCAGTTCTACAGAGGAGAGCTTAATAAAACAGACAAACACAAACTGAATGATTTCGTGTCTTCAGACATTAAATAGAATGATGCACACTGATCTTGTTAAGCATCCATATCATTGCCACGTGTAATGGTAGATAGAAGCATCTATGGGGAACATAATTCCATCACAGTGACGCAGTGACACCGAACTCTTGGGGGACTAAGTAGTACATAATGCGTTTTGGACCATATTTGGGTGCCTGGACCATAGTTATGGGAAATTACGGTATTTCGATACGACTTTTCAAGAAATCATGTCCAGTTATTATTTGTAAATATCCAATATACTTTTCATTTTTATTTGATTGAAACAATTCATTGTTCTCCTAACTAGAAATGGTAAGTCGCAGTTGCCAGAATACAAAATGATGCTGTCAACTTGTCATAAAACTTAACTTTGATGCAAATCAGAATGTATTTTGTCCAACATATATTCTCCCACAACATCTTTTTTCGTGCATTCTAAATGTTAGTTATTATGCTGATGTTCATTTAACCACACACTTTTTACTCACAAAATTTGTGTGAATGAATGGCCACTATGATGAAATTGTTTACAAGTAATGCAGGAAATCTATCTTTATGACTATAGTTTCCCCAACTTCTTTAAAGCTGTCTTTTACGCAACTTCAGAAATAATATTTTACTTGATGTATCTAGCTAGTTTGCTAAGAGTAAACACACTTTTAGTTTGAAAAATCTACGTTACTGATACCACAGTTTTTGGCAAATTTCGAATAATATGGTCCTGGCTAATACCATCGAATATTAAATCTAAGCACAAAACAGGATCAGAGAGATTGATTTTACTCACTGATTCTACTTTAATTTATGAAATTGGTGGATCGAAAACAACAGTTATTTTTTCCCAGTTTATAGCATTGTGTCTAAACTAGAACTCAGAATTGTCGAGTGATGAGTACCAACTCAAAATTTATTAGTATCTCTCAATGGATGGTATTAATAAATGTTATTACTCACTCATAAAATTGAGTTTATACTACAAACTTTTTGAGTCACCTCTTAGGTAGACTCAAAGAGGATGAGTGAAGTTAAAAAATGGTAATGACGAGGTATATTATTGTATAACGCAGAAGAAAAGGTATAAACCTCGCAGAGAATCTTGTAAACATAGTTACAAAGATTTGCACAAATTTAAGGAGGAGAACGTACAGTGGTTAGTGCAACATTTCTGGCAAGAGTCAAATGGGAAAAGAGGAGAGCTTTCAATAATGAAATGAAAATGAGAATTTTCTTATGACATGTGGGCAATCCAGGTTTTCAAATGGACGTTCCAGAGGATATAGGTACTGTATTTCCCAAGTTACTGTGTCACTTTTCATTTCATTTATTATATTCCATAGATCTTATGTTAGCATTAAAGCTTCAAGATGTGAAAGAAGAGTTAGCCTACACAATTTTTTGGTGAGATGAAGTGAGACCGAGGATTCGCCATAGATTACCTGGCATTTGCCTTACAGTTGGGGAAACCTCGGAGAAAACCTAACCAGGTAATCAGTCTAAGCAGAAATCTAACTGAAGCCTGAGTGCAGTTTCTGATCAGCAGGCTAGCGAATCTGCCAACTAAGTTACGCTGGTGGCTGTACAAAGTTATACAATGTATAGCAAGCAGTTTCATCAGTTGATCCATAAAAAAATATGCAATACACAGAAAACAGATTAATTCAATTTACAAGCATAAATTCTGTCAGATTAAATAAATAATAATAAATAAACAATTCGTCAGTTAAGTAGTAGGTATATGTATGTAGAAATTTGGTTAATTCTGTTCGCCACATTTTCTTATGGCTCTTCAAAGCTTTAAGATAATTAGGCAATGGATTGAAGACTGTAATATGTTAATAGTGAACTTCTTTTTTATAACAGCTTAGATTAACAGAGGGTAGATGTAGATCTGATTTGTGTCTTGTATTAAAATTGTAAATGTTTTGAGTAGTATTAAATATTCTTTGGTTTTTAGTTTAAAACATCATCAGGGAAAGAATGTACTCACAATGTACAGTAAAGATTTATAAATTTTGAAAAATCTTTTTACATGATGTCCTTCTATGTACCCCAGTCATTATCCTTATAGCTTTCTTTTATAAAACAAATTCTAACTGCTGGAAATTGCAGATGCTTTGAAATTAAAAGCATTTAATTGGATTCAGTTTCCAACTGTCCAAGAGCTACAGGGTGCAAAAAGGAAGTGGAAGTACTCACTTCCTGACGCCATTGAAGCTGTGGATTTATTTTATTGGGTTATTTTACGACGCTGTATCAACATCTCACGTTATTTAGCGTCTGAATGAGATGAAGTTGATAATGACGGTGAAATGAGTCTGGGGTCCAGGACCGAAAGTTATCCAGCATTTGCTCGTATTGGGTGAGGGAAAACCCCGGAAGAAACCTCAACCAAGTAACTTGCCCCGACCGGGAATCGAACCCGGACCATCTGGTTTCGCAGCCAGACGCGCTGACCGTTACTCCACAGGTGTGGACTGAAGCTGTGTATTATACCAATGCTTTTATTAGAAAAGAACAAATGAACATGGTGATGAATACATATATTAGCAAAAAAAAAGTGTTGCCAAGCTTAATGTACGAGCTACCTGCAATGCCAAGGAAGAATTCACAAGTGTGGATAATTATTTCTTGGCTTGGATCTGTACATGACTTTCGTAGGCCTATATGGAGAAATTAAGATATTTGTAGAGTCATGACTGGCCAATGTACTGCTTCTAGGTGATATGGGCTATGGAATTCTGTGGTTCCAAAATGAAAGGTGAGATTGAAATTTTTGGTGAAAATGAGATTTTGCGATATGTTGTGCATCCTGCTGGTATCTTTATTGTTACAAAAGATGACATGCATATCTCTTATTTTTTCTCTAATCCATTGTTAGGAAACACGATAGCTACGATTTTATATGGCTGTTCAAACTACAGTATATCTGTACATGCTTGCTCCTGAAAAGTGAAAGAAATGATATCACATTTTGCCTTGGAGCCACAGAATTACTCCCTGGCTTATGACTTCTTACCAGTATCCCATTACTCTAGGTCAAAGAGCCTACAATAAATGTATACCGGTAACGAAAGAATGTGTGATTAAAGAGAGATGTTTTGGCCAAGTGAAGGAAAGATTTCCAATTCTCCGAAGCAAAATAAGAGTTGCAATGGAAAGTGCCTTTGATCATATTATGCCACACAATGTAGCTAATCACCTACTTGAAGATTATGAAGTTCCAATACTGCAGGACAAATAGGAGGAAGATGGAGCAGAATTAGCGAACAGGTTGTATCACTCAGACAAGTTATTAGAAAGGAGACAATAATAATCTATAGCAGCGTTTCTCAAACTTTTTTGAAGTGGGGACCACTTTTTTAAGTCAGAAAAGTTCTGCGGACCACCTTACTCTTGTTCCGTTCGAAAGAAAATTTATCATTTTTGTATCATATTTTAATACCAATATACTTATATTTTAAAACAGAATTAATTAATTACAATACTTTTCTAATTATATTTTTGTAGCCAATCACAAGTAACTTATAACAAATTTTGTGCATTGTTAATTCATTGCTTGTTTATTAGTAGTTGTTTGAAATCCTTCTTATGTGGTACATGTTAGTAGTTGTCCATGTCTCTGTTAAATAGTGGCCATTATAAATAATAGAAAACTGGCTTTGATTCGGATCTTTGAAAAGAAAGGAACATGATGATATGCTTCATTTATGCAGTGCTAATAGTTTAGAAGTTGTGTGTGAATAAATATATTAATATCAGTGATTATAGTGCCATTAAAGAAATATCTAGTCCTAATGGTAGCTATTCAAAGAAAAAATACTTTCGTAAATATGACAAAAGTTATTTTGAATTTGGATTTACTTGATGTGACAATGAGAGTGAACCAAAACCTCGGTGCATTGTTGTTTGTTACGAAGTGCTTTCAAACGAGTGTATGAAACCCTCGAATTTGAAACAGTTCTTAGAGATGAAACACGCAAGTGCAAAAAGTAAATCTGTCGGATTTTAAAATAGCCGGAGTCTAAAATTTCTTATATCGTCATCTGGAAAACAAATAAAAAATTAATGCAGAAACATGCCCGATTTTCAACAAGTAAAGATGCAATTTGACACGTTCTATTATTGGTGTACGATGTACAGTACGTGTCCATTTCAATGTGCAGACTAGGTGTCGGCAAAACTATTAAGAAAGTCCTTAATACATGAAAAGGTTCGGTACTTTGGTCCTTTATGAATTCGGGTGGTCCCTGGCTGGGTTGTAGGTTCGGCGCCAGATATGCAGAGAAAAGATGGCGAGGAACACCACGTTCATAGTGCTTTAAATCCCTCTTTTGTTGCTGAGAGTAGAGTGGGAAGTGGGTAGACGGGTAGGGTAAGAAATTTCATAAAATAATAATAATGATTTATTTTAGCTGGCAAAAAGTATACATACATATGTATGAACTTACAAAGAATTCAACAATTTGATTTAGATAAGAGTTACATGTATACAAGAGTTATTTACGAATTAAACAACAAAATACTATGAACTATTAATTAACCACTGAAGTACAAACTATCTAGCAGAATTAAGCTAAAATACATAGAATGTTAATATATTTCAAATAATGTTAGATAATAGAAAGAGATTATTATGAGACAATTTTGAAAATACAGCACTATCAGGATGCATGTCTAAATAGGAGTAACAATGTAGACAGTGATAGTTTAAGTCAGTATTATTGGAGTGAAATGCTAAGAAGGTTATCTTTTAAGCTGTTTTTAAAAGTGTTTGTTGTCTTGCAGCCCCTAATACTTTGTGACAGGGAATTCCATTGTCGCGAGATGGATACTGTAAAAGATGATGAATAACGAGATGTTCTATGAAGAGGTATACTTAGCGTGCCACAGATAAGTGATCTGGTATTTACTTTGTGGTTAGACAGCGTTTCTCAAACTATGGTCTGCAGACCACCTGTGGTCCTCAAGGTCTGCCCTTGTGGTCCTTCAAAAAAGACAGAAAAAAAATTAAATTAAAACGAATTTCGTATCACACTACAGCTGAAAATCTCAGAGTTTGTAAATGACACATGGCAATCGCCTTTCACTTTTTCTCCTAGTACTGACATTTTATGAAATTTATTTACCCTACCCGTCTATCGACTTCCCACTCTACTCTCAGCAAAAAAAGAGGGATTTAAAGCACATGAACGTGGTGTTTCTCGCTATCTTTTCCCTGCACATCTGGCACTGTGCCTGTAACCCAGCCATGGACTACCCGAATTCATAACAGAGGACCAAAGTACCGAACCTTTTCATGTATTTATGACTTTCTTAATAGTTTGCACATTGAAATGGTCACGTACTGTACATCGTATACCAATAATAGAACATGTAAATAGCATCTTTATTTGTTGAAAATCGGGCATGTTTCTGCATTAATTTTTTTATTTCTCTTTTTGCAGATGACGATATTAGAAATTTTCTTCTATTAACATTAACTTAATTAGTTAATACTAATATAAAATTAATTGAATTAAATTAATTTTAATTAATTATTTCTACATTAAAATGTAAGTATATTCATATTAAAATATGCTACATAAGTGATAAATTTGCTTTCAAAGAGAACAAGAGTAAGGTAGTCCGCGGAACTGTTCTGACTTAAAAAAGTGGTCCCCACTTCAGAAAAGTTTGAGAAACGCTGGGTTAGAGTATAGATAAGAGAAACGAGACGAAAGGTAATTTGGTGTTGAGGTGTGCAGAATTCGAAAAAGTAAATACAAAGAGTGTAAAGTTCTACGTTCTTTAAGTCGGAGCCATGAAAGACTTGCAAAGGACGGTGATATGTGATCATGTTGCATACGTATCTGACACACATATTCTGAACTCGCTGTAACTTCACTGACAGTTCAGAACTTAGGTCACTTAACAATACGTCACAATAATCAGAGTGCGGCATTACTAGGGTAAGTTTCAGTTGCTGGGGCAAGAAGTTTCTTAAGCGACTCAAACAGTGAATGGAGGAACAGATTTTTTTTATCGTTTCTTTAACTTGAAAATTCCAATTTAGATTATTATCGAAAAAGAAGCCAAGATTTTTTACGACAGATGAATAAGGGATTAGCATGTTGTTAAGTGTAACAACTGAAAGATTACTGATATAAAGAGAGCTAACTAAATGCTTATGGCCAATAATTATAGCTTGAGTCTTACTTGGATTAAGTGCGAGTCCGAAATTGGCTGCCCAAGTGGAGACAGTGGCTAGATCACAATTCAACTTGTCAATTGATTCATTGATCGTATTGGGTCTGGGATGTATGTAAAGTTGTAAGTCGTTGGCATAGAGGTGATATCGGCAATACTGCAAGTTTTTTTGATATGTCATTAATGTAGATAGAGAAGAGTAGTGGTCCTAATACAGAGCCCTGCGGCACTCCCGCCTTTGTGCATTGTCATTATTAGTACTGGGAGAAAAAAATGAAAGGTGATTTCATGTGTAATTTCCAAACTCTGAGATTTTCAGCTATAGTGTGATATGCAATTCGTTTGAATTATTTCTTCTGTTCTTTTGATGGACCACAAGGGCAGAACTCGAGGACCACAGGTGGTCCGCGGACCATAGTTCGAGAAACGTTGATCTACAGCATGCACATATAAGTAAATTTATCACCACATATTATTACACTTTGATAAGATTTCTTTTTTTCTTTTTTTTTTTTTTTTTTATAGATTTGTGCTTCAGTGAAGACCATGTTGCAAATTCCTTTGCATTTGGCTTCAAGTCTTCAATGACAGAAAAAGACTTCCGTCTTCTCACTTCTGGCAACTGTGATTTAGTGAATAATATGTGGTGTTGTTTCAAAATACTAACAAATGAAGTTTGAAACTGCACTCTTTCCTCCTCTGTGATCGAAACAAAAGTATATTTACACACCGAATGAGATGAAGATTTCTCTTTGAAAGAAGGTCTAGACCAGTGGTTCTCAAACTTTGTTAAGATTGTACCACTTAGCCGTGACTAAAAATTTAATGTACCCCAACAATAACGTTTTCCTGAATTACTGGTTGAAATAAATACGACCACATGCCAAACTGTTATTAAGGCAGTTTTTAATTTATAAAGGACATATTTTCAAATACACAGTTTTGCCTGACTCAGCTCCCCCAACTCGAGACAAATTCTATTTTAGTGACGTCACTCCTATTGACGTAATGAAAGCCATCCGACGCATCAAGACGAAAACTCTAGGGCCAGACAACATTAGCATATTACTCATACAGAAAATACAAGACATAGTAATACCTACAATTGCACACATATTCAATAGTTCCTTAATCACTTCAACTTTCCCTAAAATATGGAAGCAAGCTTTCGTTCTTCCTCTTCCAAAAGTCAAACTTCCCACCGACCTGAACGACTATAGACCAATCAGTATCCTGCCAGCCATATCAAAAGCACTGGAAAGAATCATACACAGACAAATTACTAACTACATGAACGAACACAAACTATTCGACAAGTATCAGTCAGGTTTCAGAGCTGGACACAACACAAGCACTGCTCTACTTAAAGTGACAGAAGACATTCGTGAAGCAATCGACTCTAATAAAGTAACAATACTAACACTTCTTGACCTTAGCAAAGCTTTCAACTCTGTAAATTTTGACATGCTCACCCATAAATTGAGAAATCTGCATTTGTCAGAGACTGCTGTGAGTTGGTTCGAATCCTACTTACGGGAAAGACAACAATGTGTTGTATCAGGGAATCAAAGCTCTTCCTGGCTTAACATAACATCAGGTATACCACAGGGTTCGGTACTCGGACCATTGTTTGTTCACAATATATGTCAATGATATTACATCCCATGTAAGGCATTGTAACTATTACTTGTATGCTGACGACCTTCAATGCTACATCTCTTCCCGCTTAGATCGAATAAATGACGCTATAGATAAATTGAACGAAGACATTGACTCGATTGTGACATGGACAAAGAAATTCCATCTTAATATCAATCCTGGAAAGACACAAGCAATCATATTAGGACACAAACGGCAAACCGACGCTGTAAAGCACCTCGACATTTCCCCCGTTAAAGTAAGTACAGTGCATATCACTTTCAGTTCTTCGGTAAAAAATCTTGGCATTCACATGGATAATAATCTCAACTGGGACATGCAAGCCACAGAAACCTGCAGAAAAGTATATTCTATTATCCATGTGCTAAAAAGGATAAATGTTCATCTTCCCTCTTGCTTAAAAAAGTCCCTTGTGCAGACCCTTGTATTTCCCTATTTTGACTGTGCTGACATTTTACTGGCTGACCTTTCCAGCGACAACAAAACGAAACTTCAACGTGCTCATAATTTGTGTGTACATTTTGTAAGCAATGTTCGTAAATATGATCACATTACCCCATCCCTGGAAGCAATAGGTTGGCTTAAACTAGATAAGAAAAGAAATTTACATTCTCTTCTCCTTCTCTTCGAAATCTTGAACTCTTCTATTCCTTCGTACCTGTCGTCTCGCTTCACTTACCTTTCTTCCCACCACAATCTGAACACACGCTCTCGCCATGAAACAATACTAACAATACCATCCCATCGCACCTCCTCATACTCATCCTCTTTCACAATAGCCCTGCCAAGACTCTGGAATTCGTTACCTGCTACTAATACTAATACTATAATTAATGAGATAAGATCGTGAAAAGAGATATAAATTTAATAACACATCAGAACAAAACAACCTGAGTGTTCATGTCAGTATCAAGTTTCATGCAATAACAATAATTTATGAAAGTTTACAAGACACTAATGTTGTTAGCCTAAAAATGAAATGCAAGTGATAACTAAGAATAAATGTTTTCAATCCTACTTCTTGAGATTATGATTCATCAAAGTTTTCAATGAGATGGGTGAGCCTGCATGGCTTGGCACAGTCTTCTGATGTCTGGTTGTCCAGTTGAAAGTCTCAAGCGGAGGTCTGGCTCCAAATTCAGCTTATTGCGGTAGGCCTACTTGTTTTTTAGGTACACCATGGATGAAAAACCACTCTTACATAGATATGTTGTTGAAAATGGTATCATAAACTTCACAGCACGATCAGCGACGAAGGAAATTCATCCAGTCTCTGCATCCAAAAGTTTGTCAAAGATGTTTTCTTGAAACTCGATTTGAGGGTTTCATCACACGACAGTTCAATAATTTCTTCTTTTTATTTCATTGAAAAAAGTCTGGCAGGCTGGCATCTTCCACTACAGAGAAAGTATCTCACATCCAGAACTCGCTGTCTAAAATCTCAGGAAAATATTCACCAAAGTCTGCAATCATACCCACACAATGTACTTTTATGTCGTTGATCACAGAACCATGAAGCTGAAGTTCATTTCCTTCTACAAAATTTTCGAAGAACGGAAAGAATGTCAGTTGTCCATTCACAACTTCTTGTGTTGCAAATTGAAGTTTCAGAGAAATTGCAGTTAGTGTCCCGCAAGAAATTTTTCGAAGTCCAATGACGGGACACTTCGCATGCACAAAACACAGACAAGTAAAGGAGCTACCACACCATAGATAAAGCTGGTGCTCTAACAGTAACATGTACTTAAACCGTGTTAGCAGGTACATTTCACAATAGCTGAGACTCAACATAACAAATGGCGGCAGTTATATTGCATCGTTTAGGGCCGTTTTCTCCAAAGTTAGTTAAAACTTGGGATAAATTAAACCCGTTCAACTTTACTATTCAATTTAAACATGCTTCCATTTTCTCCATAAATATCTGACAGCCCACCCGTTTAAACTAATGTTGGCACTAGATGCTCATGGCTTCTCATGTGTTGGCTACACTGAACTAGCCAATCAGAGCCAAGATTACTGATAGCACATCAGATTTTCAACATGTCAGCCACAGATCACGATGTCAGCTGTTTACAGAGAATTAATGCTATAATCAAATCAACGTGAATAAAGAAGGAATGCATCTACTAGTTTCACAAATAAATAAATAATTTATACCCATGTGAAGTGTTGTGTATCATTTAATCAGCTGTTTTCTTGAATTTATTGGAAAGCGTTCTCGATTCCACTTTTCTCTGATAGGGAAGATCATACAATAATTTGTGTCTTGTGTTAATGTGCATTATCTGGTGGCATGTGTGGATCCATTTTAATATAAAAATTAATTTCCTTTAGTTTATTCTTTTCCCTCCGAAAATCACGATCTTAATTAATTTCAAGAAGACAACTTCCAGGTTTTTAACATGTTCGGTAACCCACTAAATTAGGCCTACCTGATGTACCCAGGATCTTGATAATTCTAAGGGAAATAGCTTTTATTTTTAACGTTGTAGTATGTAACCTTATCTATTTATGTAATATTCACAGGCCCTAGTTTATAATTGGCTAGACTGGGCAAATATCCAGAACAAGGGAGCAAGAGAAAGTATTTTAAAGTAGGATGTTGAAATAATTGTTAAATACATGCTGAATAAAAATGAAGGTGAATGTAGAGAATCCAACGCCCACTGGACGAATATTTCACTTTTATCACTGCCAGTGTTGCGCTATAATCGTATATGCAAGGTAGGCTTAAAACAAAAACCTAAAATAACCAAACCTAACCTGTCAAAGAAGCAACAAGTTATACTAAATATGTGTAAAATTGGCCTATGTCTCTATAGTGGGCAGGACATAAGTAACATTGACCTTTTGTTTGGTAATAGAAGGGATAATGTTAAAGAAAGAGGTTAAGGTGCCAACATTTGCTCTGTCCAGTTTTCCAGTGACCTAAACCCTGGGCCTAAATATTCATAATAGGTGTCATCCTCTTGTATTATTTTTATTTCACTAAACGGTTGGTTGCACTGTATGATTGCTTATCGTCCATTATGAATTTTGATCAGATTATCGTAAGCTGATTAATGTACACTGTAAGGTCCTGTGTCTAGACATGGAGAATTCAGGGAAAAAAGTAAGAATTTTAGTCCAGTAGAAATTGATTTACTGCTCTCTTTAGTTAGTACAAAGAAAGATATATTAGAGTGTAAGAAAACCGATAGTGTATCTTTAAAAGACAAAGAAAAAGCTTGGCAAGAGCTAGCAGAAAGTTTCAATGAAATTAGTGGAACTGTAGTACCAGTAAGAGATTGGAAGATATTAAAGGGGAAGTATGAAAACCTCAAAAAGACCTGTAAAAGGAGATTTTCCGAAGATAAAAAATACACATCAGGTGCAGATGGAGTCCAAATCAACCGAACTTAATAATAACTTATATTAAAATAAAAGAGATTATTGGCACAATACAACTTGAGGGGCTACCATCTGTATGTGACTCAGATTGTACTGGCCAGTCATCACTACTCGCATCTGTGGAGCACCCATCTGCAAACACTGGAAAAGCACAATTTCCTCCTCAAATCCAATCAATTCAAAATTCCAATGTAATTCCCTTTTCATCTGTGAATCTGTACAAGTCTGTAGCTTCTGAATCCCAAGAATTTGTCGCAGGTGACGATTCAAATCCCACTGATCAGTTAATTGAAGATATATACCGATAGTATCTCAGGATAATATACAAATTAATGAAGTAGAAGCCATTCCATGTGGCAGTCAATTCAGTATTAGGGACCTGAGGAAACCTACTTCCACTCCACTCCTAGTAAAGAAGAAAAGACCATCACTAGACAGTTCATTGACAGGAAAGAAACTTACGGCATTATGGCAAGAAAAGCAAGTTCTGCAGTTACAAAAACAAGCAACAGAGGATCAAATTCAGTTCCAAAGGATGGAGCATGAATTTAAAGTACCGGTAACATGTATGAAAGAAGAACATACAGTGAAGATGAAACTCACAGAACTTTGTATAAAAACATGAGTTTGATCTAGAGATGAAAAGAAGAATTCTTGAAATTGATATTAGGAATAGGGAATTGGACCTAAGACTGACGTCCTGTACAGGGTGTTTAAAAAATACGGGGCATAATTTCAGGTATGTATTTCCCACATGTAGACAATCAAAATAGTTCATTACAACATGTGTCCGGAAATGCTTTATTTCCGAGTTATGGCCTTCACAACATTGAAATTCACTCGAACGTTTTTCTTTCCGCAGGTCGTTGCCGTCAAAGGAGACATTAAGAGGGCACTCTGACAGTTCATTCTGAGGCGAAGGTTACATTCTGTGTTGTGTAGGCGTTAGACTGTGCGACATGTATTCAAATCAAGAGCTGGCAGAGATACACTTCATGTACGGTAAGGCGGACGGCAATGCTGCACTGGCTCGTCGTTTGTACCAGGAGAGGTACCCACAGCGACAACATCCAGATTGGAAGACATTTGTACGTCTCCATTACCGTCTGTGCGAGTATAGAAAATTTAACTCTCCTGGTTTGGGAAGGGGACGACCAAGATCTACAACTCCAGAAGTACAGGAGGAGATTCTGGAGGCTGTGAACATGACTCCTTCTATCAGCACACGAAGGGTAGCATTGCAAGTCAATGTTCCTCATACGACTGTCTGGAGACTGTTGAAAGAGTATCAATTGTATCCTTATCATTTGCAACGTGTACAGGCTCTGTCATCAGCAGATTACCCTGCACGAGTTAGGTTCTGTCAGTGGTTCTTGCAGCAGTGTGGTGTAAATCCGAACTTTCTTGCCTTAGTATTATTTACAGATGAAGCACAGTTCACACGAGATGGCATAACAAATTTCCACAATCAGCATGTATGGGAGTATGAAAACCCACGTGCAACTGTTCCATCTCATCACCAGGTGCGGTTCTCCCTCAACATGTGGGCCGGTATCATTGGTGATCGATTAGTTGGACCCCATGTACTTGTAAACAGACTTACAGGGCAGGCGTACACAAACTTCCTGGAAAACAACATACCTCATGTTTTAGAAGACACTCCACTGATCAATCGTCAACACATTCACTTCTTGCATGATGGTGCTTCTGCACACTTCAGTCGTATGGCTCGCCGCACAGTGGTCCGAATATTGAAAAACATGGTCAAAAATATCTCCCTACTTACAATCTACATTATGGCATGCCAAATGAACAAATAATTGTTTAAAATGAGAAATTTAATGAATTTTAGCAACTTACATCGATAAAGGACCCCTCCTCCATCACTCGTCTTCAGAATGAGAATCTCCCAAGTCCTTGCTGTTGGACCCTTCAGGTGTAGAGAGCACTTGCAGTGGTAACTGTGTTCTCTTCTTCTTGGGGAGTTCTCTTAAGTTGGAAATTGAAGGGTCTGATGCAAGAAACAGTCTATGGAATAAGTCAGAGTTGGTAGTAATTCTTGATGTCTTTCTGGTGTGATCTAGTCGAAATCTTCGAACAGTTTTGTTTAATGATTCCATTGCTTCCTCGGATAATTCTCCTATTGGTAATAAAGCTATTTGACAATAGGTGCCCTATGAATAAGAATTTTGTGCACTGTTGGTGGCATATAATACCATGGGTATAATTTGACGAACAGCTCTGCGGTCTTTCTTCAGTAGATTATATATTGAATCGCGATTCACTTATATTTTGAAAACATGAAATTGTAGTAAGAATCACACTGAATCGTGAAATTAAATCATCATCAACTGCAGTTAGTTTAGATGCTTCTTTAGTATTTTCGAACAATCTTCTTGCCATGTTCCCATCATTTGTGGTCCCATATCCAGGCTTCGGTGTATCTATAATAAGCCCTAATCTATTTCGAAATGCATCTTGAATAGTTTTCTTTCTTTTCTTCATAATTTCTCGACTTCCATCTCGTACATTTGCCTTCCATATTTTTAATTCAAGCCGGTAAGATATACGTATGTAGTATGCATTCTAAAAACCTTATATGTGCATGTAGAATTGATAATCCAAAGACAAAATTGGAGGTATCTTCTAACTGTTGTAAAAATTTAAGATTATTCATTTGTGAAACTTTTGCACCACAGATGTAGCACTTCATACTGGATGACTTGGCTAATGCATTGCACATTTTCCCGTCTATCATAGTTAAATTAGTGAAAACTGAACTGTGACGTTACCTAATATAAATGGTTGCAAGTCCTGTATCTGATTTTCTACATATAATCTCTCTGCTTGGGCTATTTCCGTTGTCTCGTGTACCCACTGAAGGCGAATAGGTCTGCAGACTCGAGTTGATGAAGGACGGGGATTCTTCCATGCTACATCTCCACTTTCAGTATTAAACAAGTGCAGGGGAACCAATGACGTAAGAAATAAACTTTCATCACTTTTCTCTTTTTGATGCCATATCTGTTTATATTGCGAATGACCTGAGCTGCTGTCAAAACCCCATTTACAATGCAACATGTAGTTTTTCTCCGTGTTACTTAGAGGTGAAATATTGAAGATTCTGTAGGCTGCATGATTTAACAGAGACTGTAATTTGACCTCAGATTCGTTTTAGGTCACTTGTATGCCTTTGGGTAAGTTTCTTTTTTAGCTTCTGAAATGGATTGATAACTGGGGTAGAGATCATGGTTGTGTGTGCCATTTTTCTGATAGTTTTATATTGATGTCTGGACAGATTTGAATCTATTATAATAGATTCAATAATTAGATTAATAGTTATTAATGAAAGAGCTTCTTCATTTGTGAGTCTAGTACTTTCCTTTTTTTCTTTCCTTCAATAATCACGAATTCTTTTGCCTCTGCTTGGTGTTGTGATTGTTACTTCTTTTAACAATTTGGCTGCTGCTTCATCACCTTCTGACCTTAAACTCATTACTGTAGCATAAGAGATCTCTTCAGAAGACACATTTTCTCTCGTTTCTTTTGCTTTTCTTCGTTTACTTCTTTCACTTAATTCCCCAAATACTTTTGTAGGACGACCGCGACCCAGCTTTCCCGATGTGCTTGGAATATCGGTATGTTTTTTTGGTGTTGATACACATGAAATATTTTCAATAGGTAATGTTATGTCATGATCTAACCAATGAGAATATCTGTTTGAAAAATTTGTTTCACTATAACCACACTTCACCCATACAGTTAGTGTTTCAGTCAGCTTGGAAAGTAAACAGAACGCGAGTTATGACTATGAGCTGTCACAGTTATGGCACATGAGAATTGAGGAAACAGCGCGCAAGGGTAGTCTTGGGCTCCTAGAGGTTAGACCTTGGATAACCTTGGAGATAAAACCTTCAACATTCCCTAAACGAAGGCTTCCCTTAACAGCTGTGTAAGTTTCACAGTGTACATATTTATACATTTTTTTAAAACTCTCTATATATTTAAGTACCTTTTTAAAAATAATACTTGACTTAAAAAAATTCTAATTAATACAAAAACATAATATTTATTTAGGTGTTAGTGTGTATAATATAAAAGACATAAAATTGTATAATAAAAATATTTACTATTAATTTTATGCATTTTAAAACTTGATCAGGGATCTTTTAAAATCACATCACTAAGGTAAAATTACACAAGTTAGATTTATGTCACTTTTGAACAAATATAACGTGATACCTGTATGTTATTATTAATAAATGACCTATGATTTTTGAAGCTCAAGTATTGTAGAATTATTGGAATGTGATTTAAAGATTCTGTATCGAAGTTGAAAAAATGATTTTTGACCAGCTTTTAAGCGATCCGGACCACTGTGCGCTGGTACTTGGATCGAAGGTTTCCTGATCGATGGATAGGTAGAGGTGGCCCAATTGCTTGGCCTCCACGCTCACCTGATCTGAACCCTCTCGATTTCTACTTGTGGGGCCATTTAAAATCATTGGTTTATTCGTCTCCAGTGCCTGATTTGGAATCCCTTCAGAATCGAATTGTGGCATGTTCTGAGGACATACGCAATACTCCTGGAGTTTGGGATCGTGTTCGCAGGTCAATGAGACATCGATGTGAGGTCTGTATTCAAGCAGGAGGTGGACATTTTGAACATCTTCTGTAATGACAACGACCTGCGGAAAGAAAAACGTTCCGGTGAATTTCAATGTTGTGAAGGCCATAACTCGGAAATGAAGCATTTCCAGACACAAGTTGTAATGAATTATTTTGATTGTCTACATGTGGGAAATACATACCTGAAATTATGCCCCGTATTTTTTAAACATTCTTTATATAGGAAACCGGATGTTTTATTTTTTTAACATTGTTGTGTAAGATTTTCATAGTCGGCAATCATGATACCATAATCCTTATGTGTTATAAATTGCCTCCAATTTATTTTATTATGTTCAGTCTGTCATAGTCATTGTTATTAACATATTTGTGTGAGTCATGGCTGTGGAGCAGAACATGTTGCTCTCGAAGTCGGTATATATCACATGCTATAGATATAATGCTTTTGATATTGATAGGGCATACTCGTATGATGTACTTTGTATATAATAATTCATAATTAGATTCAGTTTTTTATTTAGTGTTATGCCATATCATGGTAAAGTTAGGTGTACTACATGTAGTACATCAGTCATAAGAGGGGACATTTCGTGAGACTGATGGTACTCATGTTATTATAGGGGGTTTTCACTAAATGAAGCCTTACAAATGATTCAGGACGACCAAGTTGCTATACCTAAGTGCAATAACATTTCCATCACCATTTTATCACCAACAAATGCGTGTGATAATGTAACCGATGAGGATTCTGGTGATGAAAATAACCCTACAATTGACAATATGCCTGGTAGTCAGTTGCGAGCTGAGACGGAAGTAACCCTCAACACACAAGGAGAGGGAATGGATGATTGTGATGACGAAAGTCATAATGGTGATGATGAACATAGTAAAGGCGATGGTGAGAATGGCAGTAGAAATACTAGTGATTCAGCAACCGATATACAGATGAAGAGAAAGAATAATAAATTTCAATTGGGAAGAAGTTGACATACAGCAGGGAAATACTATATTTTTCAATTTCCGTGCACACAGTTTCAAGATACTCTAGAAATTTGAAGAAGAGAATATCAGTGAAATAGCCCAATATCATATATATTAGTACAACAAAAATATGGGTGGACCAAAACATCAATCTGTACAAAACATCTATTAGAAGGAAGAAATGGTACTTTAGTCTGCATTGGCGTAGCAGAACAAAATGCATGGCAGCTATGCAAGATAAACTCCAACGAAAAACTCGATCATCTTGCATTTCACAAACGTCTTGTCTTATCTCTTCTCGAATCCACTGCTCGACATGTACAGTCAAGCGGTAGACCAGCGGTCATCAACTCACTGTACTCTCGGGCTATCGTCTCTTACCCGCAGGTGCATTTGTGGCTGCTGGCGGGTATGCTCTCTACCTAATCCAGCTGCACTTACCTTTTACCCATTTCAGCGAATGCTGACGACCACTGCGGTAGACCATCTCATCTAAGACTGAGCAAAAAGATTCAAGGTTTGATGGAAGTAATCATTTTGTGGTATCTGAAGAAAAACAAACTCGATGCAGACAGTGTCACACAAAGACAACAATAATATGTATGAAGTGTGATGTTGGTGTACATGTAAAATGTTTTATCACGTATCACACACCATAAACATTCTCGAAAAATACAATAATCTTATTGTGTGTGAGTGATATTATAATTTTGTGTTAATTTGATGTATTGTTAAGCTAAACAATTTATATATATTAAGTGCTAAAACGACTTATGTCATATAATGTTTTTGCATGGGGATATGACTGACGTCCTATATATAGGACACTGGAAATCAGGGATACTATCAACATAAAAAATTTAAAAACAGCTTTGTTATTTTACATCAATTACAATTAAATAATTCATAAAAAAAATCGTATTTTTTTAACAAAAAATGATTCAGTCTTATCTGGGTTAAAACAAACAGCTAACTGAAATCACAAGATTTTGAAGTAGTTATGGTGTTTATTTTGTTTAAGTCTATATGTTCTTTTTTATTTAAATAAAAAAATTTAATCTAACATATTAAATCACATTAGGTAACTTATATATTTAACTTATATATTGATAACTTCAGTTTTGTAGTGGTTTTATAGTGGTCGTAATATGTTATGATGTCATTTTGATATTTTCATAATGTCATTCGGTTTATATCATTCACTGTATTAATAATACCATATTCAACAAATCACATCAGGTTATCATGCTACTTAAAACAGGAGATATTTAAATTTATGTAGCTTCTTAAATAATTGAATAACAAGTTAATCAGTAGGTAGTTTAACTTAATTCCAATTGAAAAACGAAATTTATTGCATGTTATCACCTATCACATAATTTATATGTGGCTTATTTATAATATTGTAAATTTATTTCAACTCAACAATAGGATTTTATTCTTCCAACAATAATTCCTTTCTACAATTCACCTTAAATGCTCTCGTCAACAATAGGATTTTCACTCAACACAGTATTCATTATAACACTCCACTGACGGCAATGACAATTTACTTGGACTATTACGAACAACAATGAACTGTTAATCTTAACTAATATTTACAAAGCACTATTTACAAATCAGAACTATCAGTTCTCAGTTCACAGTTCTTCTAGCTCAGTCACTCGAGTTCACAGTATCTCGAACCACAGACCTTCAGAGACAGTTCACTGTACTCGAACTCAGGTCCCTCCAACTGCGGTCCACTGCACTCGAACTCAGGCCTTCGGATGCTGTCAGTTGCGGACGCACACTCGAGTCGAACTCCGGGACACAGGACTGGCTTGCTTGCTCTGTTCACTGGCTTACTCACTGAATGGCTGAATAAACTGGAACTGAAAACTGCTCGAGTTCGCTGGCGTTTCTTCTTTTATAGCGAAATCATAGTTGCGAGAAATTTCTACAGGTGTGCAGAGAATTATCTGGATATCTCCACTTCGACGGACTTCTGGAAGAGTCGGGAGGGTCCGTCCCCCCTACTCCGCATGCAGCAGTTGCGCGCGCACTCCCCCCTCTTCACATTGGCCCTTTCCCCTCTCTTCTCTCCGCCGTGCGCCGTCCCTCAGTGCTCCGTGAAGCCCACGCGATCTGCTCTCTTGTGGGACGCTGGTCGTGAGTTCGAATCTCACGTCGCTGTCACAATATAGTAATAATACATAAGAAAAAAAAGTAGGCTAGGCCTAATTATAACATGACATCAAAATGTTCATAATTCAATTGTTAGTTTCATTTCTAATTATTTTAATAGACATGAACATAATATGAAATATACAGTACATTCCCTCGAGCTAATTTCTTATATGTTAGAAAATAAACACACTGCATATTTCAAGTAATTAGTTACTTTCTTTCATTGAAATCTGACATTAATATAATTTTGATACAAATGCAGATATATTTCAACTTGTAAAATCACTGCGTAATTAAATTAAAGTGGAATTTTTACATAAATTGTGACTACACTATAATGTGTTAAAATATTTATGTATCAGTAGTAATATTTTATACAACACAGTTACAGTTAAGTCATGGCATCATTAGATACTATATTATGGTAGTTGCGTTGCATCTAAAGCTACACCACACAAGATAATATGTCAGGTTTAAAAAAAAAAATAACAATTTTAGGCTTAATAATTATAGTGTAAGTTACTGGTACTGCTTAATTTTCAGTGAAGTAGAGTTATAATACTTTTAAAAATATCGAAGTTTAACATGAATAATAAACAATGTTACATGTACTACAGTGAATGAAACTTACTTTATGTTAATTTCATCCCTTTGTTTCACTGATTCACAAACAAATTTTAGTCATGAACGTACTGATGGATAAGGTGCTGGTAATGCTTAATTTCCAGTGATGTAAAGTTATAATATAGGCTACTTTTGAAAATATACAAGTTTAACATGAATAATAAACAATGTTACATGTACTGCAGTGAATGAAACTTATTTCATGTTAATTTAATCTCTTCCTTCACTGGTTCACCAACAAACAAATCATGGAAGTACTGATGGATAAGATGGTTTCGCCTGACATTATTTTCTGCTACATTTGGGTGGTTGTTAGCTGCTTGAGGGAAGTTATGCACAGCGTTAATGGCATCCAACTGGTCATCAGTAGGTATATTTTCATTCTCATTGCAAGCTACATTGTGTAAAATAGCTGTTGCCACAATTACACTTTGAATTCTGTCCAATTTTAGTCTGATTCCAGTAGCTAAAACAGGAAATCTTCTTTTCTATACCCCGTAGCTTCTCTCTACTGCACTTCTAGTCCTTATGATGGGCTCCTGAAAAAGTTGTTCCTCTGGCGTGTGTGTAATTGTCAATGGTGTAATGAGATAATTTTGTACAGCATATCCACTATCTCTAATTAGAATGGCTGCACCAAATTCTGCATCTTCAAATCGCCTCTTAATTATTGAAGAATTAAAAATATGTGAGTCATGAGATGAGCCTGGCCACCTAGCCAGAATGTCTCGAATCAACAAGGAAGAATCAAACACAGTTTGCACATTAATTGAAAAAAAAAAATTCCTTGTGATTTCTGAAAATTTCTGCATCTCCTCCACCTGGTGATTGTATTTTCACATGTATTCAGTCAATTGCACTTATGTAGATAGGAAAACGCGAAATCGTATAAAATCCGTGCTTAACCCTTGCCATTCCTTTAGATGTTGTTATGTTGATATAACGCTGTGACAAATGTCCTACAGCTGTAGAAACTTTTGCAACGACTGAGAGAACAGAGACTGGAATTAGAGTACAGAGAGTGGACTGAGAGGACAGAGAATGATCTTAGAGTACAGAGAGTGAACTGAAAGTACAGAGAGTGAACTGAGAGTACAGAGAGTGGACTGAGAGGAATGACAGTGGACTGAGAGGACAGAGAGGAGCCTGGGAGGATAGATAGGGCACTGAGGAATATGGAGTAAGCTAAGAGAACAGAGGGAACAGAGACTGAACTGAGTGACAAGAAGGTGGAGAGCGAGGATGGTGAGTAGACTGATAGACCAGAGAGTGGACGGAGGTGACAGAGAGTAGACTGAAAGGAAAGGAAAAGGACTGAGAGGACAGAAAGTGGACAGAGATTACAGAGAATAGACTGAGGGGCAGAGAATGGAATGAAGGGACAGAGTGGACTGAGACGACAGGGAGATGACTCAGACAACAGTGTGTAGCCTGAGAGGATAGGGAGTGGACTGAGAGGATAGGAAATGAGCAAAAGGAGTTGGAATGAGCTAAGAGAACAGAGAGTGAACTGAGAGAAAAGAGAGTGGACACAGAGAATGTTGAGTATATTGAGAGAACAGAGAGTGGACTGAGAGGACAGAGAAGGGGCAGAGATTACAGAGAGTGAATTGAGAGTACATTGTGTGGATTGAAAGGACGGAAAGTGATACAAAGAAAACTGAGAGGATGGAGAGGGCTGAGGAGAGAAAGAGTGAACTGAGAAGACGCAGATTGGACAGAGAGAGAGGACTGAGGTAGTAGAACAGGGAAAGGAAACAGAGTGGACTGATATCAAAGAGAGATTACTGAAATTACAGTGAGTGAGCACAGAGAGGACTGAGAGGAAAGAATTCTTACTCGCAATTTCTCCAGTTCACTCTGTCTTCTCTCTATCCTCTCAGTCCACTCTCTGTCCTCTCAGTTCACTTCCCGTACACTCAATCCACTCTCAGTTTTTCACCCCACTCTGTCCTCTCAGTTTACTCTCTGTCACCTGAGTCCATATTCTGTATTCTCTGTCCTCTCAGACTACTCTCTGTCCTCTCGATCCACACTCTGTTTCCTCTCTGTTCTCTCAGTCCACTCTCTGTCACCTCAGTGTACTCTCTGTCCCTTCCCTGTTCTCTCAGATGACTCTCTGTCCTATCAATCCACTCTTTGTCTTCTCAGTCCATTCTCTGTCCTCTCAGCCCACTCTCTGGCTTCACTCTGTCCTTTGAGTCCACACTCTGTGCTCTGAGTACACTCTCTGTTCTCTCAGTCAACTCTATCCTCTCTGTCCACTCTCTCTTCTCTCAGTTCACTCTCCGGTCCCTCTCTATTCTTTTAGTTCCCTCGCTATCCCCACAGTGCTCCATCTATTCTCTCAGTCTACTCTCTGTCCTCTCAGACCATTTTCTGTCCTCTCAGTCCACTGACTGTCCTTTCATTCCACTCTCTGTACACTCAGTTCACTCTGTCATTTTTGTGCCTTCTCTGCCCTCTGCCTTCCCTCTGTCCACTCTGTCTCGTCTCAAAGTTCAGTTCATGAAGGAAAGAGAAGACTGAGAATAAAACAATGACTGAGAAGACAGTGATGACTGAAATTTAGTGGAAGGGGTTCAATATGTAAGGTTTTTTTAGATTTAGATTTTCCAGCAAATCTTTCATACCCACATTAATGAATTTTAATTTTAAGGGGCTCGAACTAAGGAGATAACACGCTCACTAGGTTCAAACTACAGTCCGATATTTAACGGGGGGGGGGGGGTTCATTATGTATAAAATTAAAATTTTTCCTGAAATTCTTTATTTCTACAATAAGCAATTATACATTTTCAGGGCTCGAACACAGGAAGTAATTCTGTCATTGGGTTAAAACTACAGACTGTAATGTGGCGGAAGATTTGCATTGTGTATAGGGTAAACATTGGTAATTTCGTGGCAGTGGTTATTACGTGATACTTTTTCTTTGCTCTTTCGTGAACTAACCAATGGTGTTACGAGATTCAAATTTCCGCCAAGGGATTGCATATATTGTCCAGTTTCCAGAAACATACAGCTACGCTTTGTGTGACTATTGTAGCTGCTTCAGTGAGCTTTTATGTTTGGAGAGAGCAAGTTAGCGTCGACTTCTCAAGCGTACAAATTTTGTAGATGTTTGTAATTACATTACAGGCTTATTACTAAAGGTAAGCATATGATATTTGGTACAAAGATTTATTGTATCTTCATGAAATTTTAGGAACTGTTTTTGGAATTTTAGATACAGCTGTAGTCGCCATATAGGCTTAGCTTTACTGATAGAAATCTTAGCTGTTTGAGGCGAAATTATGTTGAGCATTAAGTGTTACATTTTAAAAACTGTATTACAATACGAATTTTAGAAATCTGAAGATAAGATGTGATAACAAAAAAGAAAAGGGAGACGCAATGAGTTCAGTGTAGCTTCTGTTTGATTTGTTATCATGATAAGTGCCAATGATAAGTGCTAGATGACGTACTTGCAAGAATTGTGATAGAAGATGAAACACGGCTCCACCATTTTGACCGGAGACAGAGGCAGATAATGGAGTGGCATCATGCAAATTCTCCAAAGAAATAGAAATTCAAAAGTACACGTTCGGCAGGAAAAGTTATGGATACTGTGTTTTTCGATTCAGAAGGACTCTTGCTTGTGGACATCATGCCATATGGAACCACCATTAATTCTGACGCGTATGTTGCAACTCTCAAGAAACTTCAAGCTTGACTGAGTCGTGTCCGACGACATCGGGAGAAGCTGGATGTTCTGCTATTGCATGATAATGCACAGCCATATGTCAGTCACAAAACCACAGACCAGATCAGAAAATTCAGATAGACAACACTGAAACATCCGCCTTACAGTCCTGAACTGGCACCTTGCGATTACCATCTCTTTGGTAAACTGAAGGATCCCTTCACGGAATGAGGTTAGAAGATGACTCCCTTGTGCACGCTGCTAAAGAGTGGCTCAGACGTGTTGGTCCAGACTTTTACCATGCTGGTCTACAGGCCCTCGTTCCTAGGTTACGTAAGGCAGTTGAAAGGGACGGGGATTATGTGGAGAAGTGACATTTTGTTCTTAAAGGATGCATCTACATTCTGTGAAAATAGCAAAGCTGTAGGATAAAAATATAATTTTTAAACAAATATTATGCATTACTTTTGGAGTTACCCTAGTAATATGGGCTATAGTAAAGTCCGTAATAAAAGTGTTCACTCTTTCAGGGAAAAGAAGATCCCTTTTCAATTTCAATTTTTACTTTGATTTCATTCTTATTATGTGTTGATATGTATTTCTATGTTTTCTTGCTATAATATTAGACGGAATTACTATGTTTGAAGTCTTGTAACAATAAATGAGAATTACATTTGACTTTAATGAATTTTTCCACAATTCTTCTACCTCTCACGAAATTATCAATGTAATATCACGAAATTACCAAGGTTATCACGAAATAAACAACCTTTTAGCTTAAGTTGTAAAAATGGTTTTTGACACTTGTTCAAGAACATTTCCAATCTTTTATGTCTCCAGATTTGTACAGCAAGTTATCGTCTTTTAGTTGAAAAAATCGGAATAAGGATATATTTACACATTTGCATTTTAAATTAATTTTCATGAAATTATCACGAAATTACCAATGTTTATCCTACAAGTTTTTAGTTTTTCCTGAAATTTTTTATTCCTTTAATAAAAAATTGTAAATTTTCGAGGCTCGAACTCAGAGAATAATACCGTCATTGGGTTCAAACTACAGGCTGTAATTTGGCGGAAGATGTGCATTTTGTATACAAATTTTAGATTTTTCCTGCAATTTTTATGTCTCTAATGAAGAATTATAAGTTTTCGGGGCTCAAACCCAGGAAATAATGCCGTCACTGCGTCCAAACTACAGACTGTAATTTGGCGGAAGTCGAGCAGTGTGTATAGAAGTTTTTAGATTTTTCCTGGAAATTTTTATGCCTCTAATAAACAATTATAGCCTACACTTTTGGTATTCGAACTCAGGAAATATTGCCGTCACTTCGTCCAAACAAGAGACTGTAATTTGGCGGAAGATGTGCATTGTCTATACAAGTTTTTAGATTTTTCCTGCAATTTTTTATGTCTCTAATAAAGAATTATAAATTTTCGGAGCTTGGCGGTTCCATAGATGAACCGTTCCTAATACAAAATTACAATCTTTGTAATAAGACAGCAGTATTTTACACTCTCTGCGCGTCTTGTACTCTCTGCTCGACCTGCATTAGGTTTTTATCGAGAGGAAGATTGGCATAAGTAACAATTTTCGTTACAGTGGAGGGAGGTGAGGTAAGGTTGATAGCGCAAAAAGCACTAGAAATATGTTGGCACTTCTTCAAATGTTAAAGCATAGCGGGACAAATACTGCAGTTGAGCCGAAGTTTCTTTTTTAGAGCTTTTATTTTGTCATGAACCATGAAGGGCGTTGTGTCTTTGTCCTGCAGACCTTTATTCAGTTCATTCAGCCGCTGGAAGATGTCGGCCAAGAAAGCTAGCCTACACAGCCTATGCTCATCTATAAATTTCTCGCTTAACTCACAACTCCTGTCAGAGAGGAAAACTTGTACTTCTTGTCTCAGTTCATACATACGAGCAAGATAATTTCCTTTGGAGAGCCACCTTATCTCGGTATGGATGAGGAGGTGTTTATGCTCACTCCCCATTTCTTCACATAAGATAGAAAATAATCTGGAATTGCTTGCTTTTGTTTTTATGAAATTAACTGCCTTCACTGCTTTTGCCAATATTATTTTGATATTGTTTGGGCATTTTTTGGCAACTAGAGCTTCCCTATGAAGATTACCATGAACGAATTTTGCCTGTGGTGCAACCTTTTTGATCTGGGAAGCCACACCACTATGCTTGCCAGTCATAGTACATGCACCATCAGTGCAAACTCCAACGCACTTCTTTCAGTCTATATTATGCTGAGTTACAAAGATATCAAGAATGTCAAATATATCCTGTGCTGTTGTCCTACCTGGAAGCCTCTTGCAGAAAAGAAAATCCTCTGCCACAGCGGAGGTTGAATCATTATATCTAACAAATGCTAGCAACTGCACCATATTAGTGCAATGTGTACTCTCATCCAGCTCAATAGCACAATATTTTGTGCACACATGCCACCATATCTTTGGCAGCAGATAATTCACCATCTGTGCAGGGTTTTTCAGCCTTTCCTATTCTCAAACTGATTTTGAATGATGCTTCAAGGGTATTTATTTATATTCAGAGACGAAAAAGAGCCTTTTTTGTTTCCCAGATTTTACTTCAGCTTCCTTACTTTTAAAAACTGAACAGTTTTACTTTTCGTGTTCTCATATTTTGTATGTAAATGTCTTTTTTAGTAAAGATGGCTTCGTTGAATTATTGGAAAGGTCTCAATACAAACAACACATATAGAGGTGTTGGTACAGACTCGGTTCCTGCATATGCAAATCCTTAAGACAAGTATTGAGGATAATATTTTCTGACCTTATGCTGACATTTCTGCTGTTGGCTAGTTGTTAGCAAAGAAGGTACAGCTTTGATTGGAGCAGCAACTTTATCACAATCATTTTCACGATCGGTAACCTCACTTTCAGATTCCAGTCTTTGCCTTTTAAGGTAATTTTAAAGATACGATAGAAAGGTATGATATCATAGACGACTTCACTACTTCCGCCATACGAGAATTAACTAAAATTATTCTCTTATTTTTCCCCCCTCTCATCCTTGTCTATTTACCTTCTCTCCTTTCCTTCTATCTCTCTTTTTTCTCTTTTCTTGAATTCTCTTTACATTTTTTTTACATATCCACAATTCCACTCTACTTTTATATATTATATGATATTGTGACAGCGACGTGAGATTCGAACTCACGACCAGCAGAAGGAAGTGCAAGGTCGCCCGGCGCGGAGGTTGCGCGCGCATCTGCTTCCTGTGGCATGTGCTGTGGCTTAAGGAGTAGAGTGGAGTGGGGAAAGAGCAACCGCGGCAGAGAAGTGGAAATATCCAGATTATTCGAGAGTGGAATCTTTCGCGAACTCTCCAGAAGCTATAGTTTGGTTATAAAAGAGAAGACGCAAGTGAACGTCAGTCAGTCAGTAAGGCAGTGTTGTTAAAGACAGTGGAGAGCAAGTCAGACAGTCTTGTGTAGCAGTGAAGGCAGCTTCGAGACCAGAGCGCGACTTGAGTTGTGTCCGTAACTGTGGAGCCTGAAGTCCGGAGTTCGAGTGCAGTGGACCGCAGTTGGGGGACCTGAGTTCGAAGTGCAGCGGATCGTCTCTGAAGGTCTGGGTTTCGAGATTCTGTGAACGCGAGTGACTGAGCTAGAAGAACTAGCCAAGACAAACGAGCTTTGAACTGAGAACTGACAGTTCTGTGTTGTAAATAATGCTTTGTGAACATTAGTTACGATTAACAGTTCATTGTTGTTCGTAATAGTCCAAGTAAATTGTCATTGTCGTTTGTGGAGTGCAATAACAAATGCTGTGTTGCTGTGCGGAGAGCAAATCCCATTGTTGACGGGAGTGAAATTAAATTGTAGAAAGTGAAGACTTGTTGTTGAGATAATAAAATTACATTGTTGTTCAGTATAAAAATTTAAACTGGTGTCAGAATCGGGACATTATCGACAATGGAGAACCTACAGCAGATCCTGCAAGACATCGCGGAAATGAAAGCAGAAATGAAAGACGACATGAACAAGCACATCAATGAGTTGAAGAACGACATAAGTGAAGTGAAAACGGAGATAAAAGTGACATAAGCGAAGTGAAAGGCGACTTAAGCGGAGTGAAAGGCGACATAAGCGGAGTGAAAGATGACGTCACTACGCAAATTGAAAGCGTTTCGGCCCACGTAGATCGAATTGTCGCCATCGTGAAAGACAAACTTAAGGCCGATTTGGATAAACTAAATCAGAATTTTACAACTATAAACGAGACAGTAGCCGAGTTGAGACAGGATGTAGACCATTTTGACGGCAAAATTCGCGCTCTCGAACGTCGTCAAGAGGAAACGAGTGTGCTGATGGACCAACATGCTGTAGAAAACCACATACTCGCATTGATGGATCGCCAGGCTAGAGAACATAAACAGATAGTTGCCGAGAAGGTTCGACGTGCCATGCAAGAAGCGGCCACAGAGTTGAGGACTCCATATAGTGGCCCTGCGGAACCATCGCCTTCAGCCAGACATTACAACGTCAAGACGCCGAAGTTCGACGGTACGACGTCTTGAGCGATATTCCGTCGCCAGTTCGAGGCCATCGCAGAGCACAATGGGTGGACGCCGGCAGAGAAAACTACTCATCTGCTGGCTGCACTTCAGGGACAGGCATCGGAGATTCTTCATAGTGTTCCAGAAGATGGGACAGCCGCCGAGATAATGGCGGCCCTGGAGGGACGTTATGGTGACCATCAACTTGCGGCAGCATTCAGGACCCAACTGAAGACGAGGGACCAACAGTCAGGCGAGACCCTACAAGAATTTGCGATGGCGGTGGAACAACTTGCCCATAAGGCCCTCAGGGGCCTACTACCTAACTTCGTCGCTGGAGAGGCGGCCTACACCTTCGGCAGCGGAGTTCGAGACCCGGAAATAAGACAACAGCTACTCTTGGCAGAGCATCGCACCATCAACGCAGCTCTGGCGGCGGCCCTCAGGATGGAGGCAGCCAAGTTAACAGCGAAAGTCTCGACATTGCACCGGATTAGGAGCGTCGCGGCGGCCGACGTCGAGGAAGGTCAACCGAAATCACCCGAGCGACGAAGACGAGGAGTGCCTACCTGCTGGTCCTGCGGTGAACGTGGGCACTTGAGGAGGGACTGTGACCGATCTGGTCACAAACAGGAAAACTAGAAGGGGCCGATGCGATGAGGGGCATGTCGGCGCCGTCATCACCATCCCCTCGGCTGATCTTGAAGACGGTTAACAGAAGATGCGACGATGGGCTGATTGCTGACGGATGGATAAGAGGTCGCCCATGCAGAGTACTGGTAGACACCGGGGCGTCGCTCACCATCGCCAGACCGGAAGTCGTGCGTGACCTACCTGGGAGGACGCCGCTGCGCCGATATGAGCTATGTACTGCCTCAGGCGAGAGCCTGCCCATCCAGAAAGAGGTTTTCCTGGATTTGACCTTGGAAAAGAGGAGACTGGAGATGTGGGTGTTCGTCGCCAACATCACTGAAGACGTAATCCTGGGACTCGACGCCATGCGGATCTTCGATGCAACGGTGGACGTCCGGCGCCGTATCCTCCGTTTTGGTCAGGATGAAGCGTTCCTGAGGGACGTCGAAGACCAACCCATGGCCAGCAGACTCACCTTGGAGAATCATGTGACAATCCCGGCAGGCTGCGAGATGGTGGTGACGGCAAGACTGGATGGACAACCTAAGAGAAACCTGCTCCTCGATTCGCAAACAACTCTGATAGATGGGGTTTATGTGGCCAGATCCCTACTCCCGAATCAGAAGGTGGTACCGGTGAGGGTCCTGAATGTCACCAATCGGGACAAGGAGGTACCTAGTGGAACTGTACTAGGTAGCGACGAGCCGGTGGTGTCTGTGACATCTCTGGCAGATAACGAGGAGTATCACCGACCACGTCCAGATCTAGACCCATCACTGAAAGAGCTGGCTCGAGAATTGGCGGAGAATTTAAGCAAATGAGAAAGAAGACAAGTCCACGATCTACTGACAGAATTTCAGGACGTGTTCAGTCTGTCTGAAAATGACTACGGGAGAACGGAGAAAGTTCAGCACCGCATCGACACCGGAAATGCTCGCCCAATCAGACAACCTCCTCGACGCGTCCCTCTAGCTAAACAGAGGGAGATTGACAGCCAACTAGAGGGCATGAAAGCAAGAGGGGTCATCGAGGAATCCGACAGCCATTGGTCATCACCTGTGGTGCTAGTGAAGAAGAAGAATGGGGACCTGCGTTTCTGCGTGGACTACAGAAGACTGAATGACGTCACCAAGAAGGACTGCTTTCCCCTTCCACGAATTTAGCCGGAGCAGAGTGGTTCTCGACGTTGGATCTCAAGTCAGGATACTGGCAGGTGGCGCTACATCCTGAAGACAAGGAGAAGACGGCATTCTCTACAGGCCAGGGACTATGGCAGTTCACCGTTATGCCGTTCGGCCTCTGCAACGTCCCGGCTACAGTTCAGAGACTAATGAGTCCGTAATGAGAGGCCTGACATACGACATCTGTTTGCTGTACCTTGATGACGTCATCGTGGTGGGCAAGACATTCGGCGAACAACTGTCGAACCTGAGGAAAGTGTTCGAGAGACTGCGACAAGCCAGGCTGAAGTTGAACCCGAAGAAATGTCATCTGTTCCAGAAGAAGGTCAGCTACTTGGGGCACATAGTAGGGACCAACGGAGTGGCCACGGACCCGGAGAAGCTACAAGCTCTCAGAGGATGGCCGAGACCGAGGGACAAGCAGGAGTTGCGCCGCTTTCTCGGCCTCTGCACTTATTACAGAAGGTTCGTAGCTGGGTACGCCAACATGGCTAAGCCTCTAACCCAGCTGACTGAGGAGAAACGACAATTCTAGTGGACGGACGAGGCGGATTCATCCTTCCAGTCGCTGAAAGAGGCCTCTGCACTGCTCCTGTATTGGGATACCCCATCCCTGGAAGGAAGTTCACACTCGACACGGACGCTAGCAACGTAGGCATCGGCGGAGTATTCTCTCAGGAACAGGACGGGCAAGAGAGGGTGATTGCCTACTTCAGCCGAACACTATCCAAGGCTGAAAGAAACTACTGTGTGACACGTAGAGAACTTCTTGCAATTGTAGAAGCCCTGAAGCAATTCCACAAATATTTGTATGGCCAGGAATTCCATCTGAGGACAGACCATTCTGCACTCACCTGGCTATTGGGCTTCAAGAATCTGGAGGGGCAGACCGCCCGTTGGGTTCAACGTCTGCAGGAGTACAACTTCACCTCTGAACACCGACAAGGGAAGAAACATTCCAACGCTGATGCCCTATCACGACGCCCGTGCCCGGATGACTGCAAACACTGCCTCAAAGTAGAAGAGCAGGTTGGCGGCTACGCAGTCCGAGCAATTGCCGCCCAGCCGAGCCCAGGATGGGATAACGCCGCCTTAAGGAGGGAGCAGCTGGAGGACCCAAACATTGGACAGTTACTGCGTGATGTGGAGTCCGGCCAGAGACCAGAGTGGGCCGATATCGCCAACCGTAGCACCACTTACAAGAGCTACTGGGCCCAGTGGGAATCCTTCACTGTCAAAGACAGTATCCTGAAGAGGATTTGGGAGTCGGCCGATGGAAGGACTCGCATAGAACAACTTGTCCTGCCCAGGAGCAAGGTGAAGGAAGTGCTGGGGGAGACTCATGCTGGAGTGACTGGAGGCCACCTGGGAGCCAACAAGACGCTGGACAAGTTAAGGCAGAGGTTCTACTGGTTGCATCAGAGAACCGACACAGAACAATGGTGCTGAAGATGCGACACCTGTGCAGCCAGTCGCGGACCAAGGACACGCAGCAGGGGAGCCATGCAGCAGTACAACGTGGGAGCTCCTTTTGAGAGGATCGCCATCGACGTTGCTGGACCGTTCCCGGTCACGGATCGCGGGAACCGCTACCTGCTAGTCGCCATGGATTACTTCACAAAATGGCCAGAGGTGTACGCGATTCCCAACCAAGAGGCTTCGACAGTGGCCGACGCGCTTCTTGACAACTTCATCTGCTGATTCGGGGTGCCCCGGGAATTGCATAGCGATCAGGGGCGCAACTTTGAATCCAACCTGATGGGAGAATTGCTCGAGCATCTGGGGGTGCATAAAACCAGGACCACTCCCCTCCACCCACAGTCCTACAGAATGGTGGAACGATACATCAAAACCATGGAGGAGCACCTGCGGAAGGTGGTGTCCAACCATCAGCGAGACTGGGATGCCAGAGTTCCACTGTTCCTCTTGGCGTACAGAGCTTCGGTCCACGATACAACAGGGATGACACCGGCAAACATGGTCTTCGGGAGAGAGCTGCGCCTGCCCTGTGATCTGCTGTTTGGCATGCCACCCAGCGCCGACCAGCCAGCAACTGACTATGTGGCAGAACTCACAGAGAAGTTGGAGTCCACCAACTGGCCAGAGAGCACCTCAAGATGGTCAGCGACAGGATGAAAGTGCGCTACGACAGATTAGCCAACTCTGCAGGATTCCAGGAGGGCGACCTGGTGTGGCTGTATCGGCCTACCAGGACGAAGGGAAAATCACCAAAGCTGCAGTGTGCCTGGGATGGACCATACGGCGTGGTGACCCGGATCAACGACGTGGTGTACCGCTTCCAGCGACAACCCCGAGGGAAGATGATGGTGGTGCATCTGTACCGATTAGCAGCCTACCAAGGGACTGCCCGGGACGAGCAGCCCTAAGGAGGGAGCAATGTGACAGCGACGTGAGATTCGAACTCACGACCAGCAGAAGGAAGTGCAAGGTCAGCCGGCGCGGAGGTTTCGCACGCATCTGCTTCCTGTGGCATGTGCTGTGGCTTAAGGAGTAGAGTGGAGTGGGGAAAGAGCGACCGCGGCAGAGAAGTGGAAATATCCAGATTATTCGAGAGTGGAATCTTTCGCGAACTCTCCAGAAACTATAGTTTGGTTATAAAAGAGAAGACGCAAGTGAACGTCAGTCAGTCAGTAAGGCAGTGTTGTTAAAGTCAGTGGAGAGCAAGCCAGACAGTCTTGTGTAGCAGTGAAGGCAGCTTCGAGACCAGAGCGCGACTTGAGTTGTGTCCGTAACTGTGGAGCCTGAAGTCCGGAGTTCGAGTGCAGTGGACCGCAGTTGGGGGACCTGAGTTCGAAGTGCAGCGGATCGTCTCTGAAGGTCTGGGTTTCGAGATTCTGTGAACGCGAGTGACTGAGCTAGAAGAACTAGCCAAGACAAACGAGCTGTGAACTGAGAACTGACAGTTCTGTGTTGTAAATAGTGCTTTGTAAATATTAGTTAAGATTAACAGTTCATTGTTGTTCGTCATAGTCCAAGTAAATTGTCATTGTCGTTTGTGGAGTGCAATAACAAATGCTGTGTTGCTGTGCGGAGAGCAAATCCCATTGTTGATGGGAGTGAAATTAAATTGTAGAAAGTGAAGAGTTATTGTAGAGATAATAAAATTACATTGTTGTTGAGTATAAAAATTTACAATATTAACTACCTATATTAATATTACATTTTATTCATTCACCATTGCCAACGTTGCGATTCGAACCAAGAACCCTTATATTACAGCAGATGTCCAAGGGTCCAACACCCTAACCATTAAGCCAAGGAGACAAGTTACAATTCGATCGTCAAAATAAGCCATCTGTATAATTATGTCGATTATTTCTATTGTAATATAGATGGCATTATAAGTACTATAAAATTGGTCGAAAACTTTTAAATTCCTACACACTCTCAGTACTAGACTTCCATTAATGCGTGTACTGTGGCAGAAAATATTGGTACTTTTGAAACTGTGCAACATGCTCAAGACATACAACACACATTAAAGTGGATACGTATTATAATACCAACATTACATACCATAGAAGAAAGTATTTAGTTTTATAGATAATTTAAGTTACTTCCATCAGAAGAACCAAAGCATTCTGTCCATAATGAAAAACAAGTGAAACTTAAAACTTATAAACGATCATCAAAAGTGATTTTTAGTTTCGAATTATAGTGTAGTGAGTGTAAGAAAATGACTGCTATTACAAATAATACTTGCTTTAAAGATTGTAAATTTTAAATTCTATAAATACATCGCGCTTAATAATGTTGGCATAATGGAATGACTTCAGAATCAGATAGTAGTGAGACTAATTTAAGCTTAGTTACAGGTTATACTAGTGAAGGAATAGTCGAAGTGCATGATGAATAAAACAGAATGGTGAGTACGAAATATTATATAAGCTTAATGTAATACCATTAACTCTATAAATATGTAATGAAGTCGTCAATTAAAAAAAAAAAAATACACAACATGGCTATACCCTAGATCATATATACTAACAGATAGCTCTTTTATATAGGCTTTAGGTGATGAAGGAGATGAAAGAGTGATGGAGCGGAGAAAAATTCTCTCCGGCGCCGGGATTTGAACCCGGTTTTTCAGCTCTACGTGCTGATGCTTTATCCACTAAGCCACGCCGGATACAATCCCGACGCCGTTTAGAATCGTCTCAGATTAAGCTCCATCTCTGGGGTTCCCTCTGGTGGCCGCCCTCTGCACTACGTCATAGATGTCTATGAACGCAGGATCGAAGTCCATACATGAGTTGAGGTGCACTCAGATGAGTGATATATAGGCTTTAGGGTTTGCAGTCGAGGCCGGCTTGATGTAGTTCAATAATCGTCAACAGATGGCACAATGACCATCACCATCACGAGACACGAACTCTAAATCGATTATTTCTTGCTTACGAGATAATCTCGGTATGTACTGTCGACAACTGATGACCATGGATAAATATTATTGGCCTATATGACCTTGGCAATTTCGGAACATAGACAAGTTCGGAACGAGACAGCTATTTATAGTTGTCACGTGGGCGAAGCGACGAGATAAGATAAAGTACGCCTTTGTATTGAATATAATTCAGAAACTCTGCCAGGCAAAGCAATATGTAGACCATGTTGTAATGGTACCGTATCGGGCGGCAATAATATGATTCGTTATCTCTTCTGTTTTTATATATTTGTCGTGAATATTATTTATATTATCAACTGAGTGTATAACATAATTTATCCGTTAATTGATATTTTATTAATGATAAATCCAAAGAACAATGGAAAATAAGGGACTGAAAAATAAATGAAAAAAGAGAATTTGACGTTCATGATTATAATGTCGGAGTTTTATTATACTTTACTTAGAATTATTTTAACTTGCGCCACAAAAGCGTATGAAAATTAATGTTAACATAACCTATTTAGTTATGATAGTAGTATATTGGAAAATTTGTGCATATAGCCTGATTACAATATATAAATAATACTATCCTAACCTAAGCAATAGTAGTCTTGTTTATTTCATACATGTTCGTATAATTATACAAACACAAGAATAATCTAGTTTGCAGCCTGTGATGTCTCGTTTACAGTATTATATAATATACATATTACGATATTTACTAGGTACTTTAACAATATATAGTTAATAATATTATAAAGTATACAGGCCTAATCCATTACCAAGAAATACCCCTTCCCTCACATTTTCAATACTGTTTACCTCAAAAGGCCTTCACACCTTATTAGACACTGGATTAAAATAGTCATGTTCATGTAGGCCTACAACATTACATTTTTTTGTCACTACTCCTGATCCCATTCTAACAGTTTCAGGTTTTGTAATTTGTAACAATACTATCAATACTGATGGGTCATTCCATAGAGACACACATAACATTTTCGAAGTAACTATGATCGTCACAGGATATTTAATTAAATACTTAAGAGTTTATGAAAGAGACATCACTGTCTTTTAACGTAAGCATTCCAAAATATAAACAGAAAATCTTAATGAAAAGGAATAATTAATAATGTAAAAAATATGAAATATTATATGGTGTGACATATGAACATTTTCTTGCCACTTAATTTATTACCAAAATGGAAAATGTTCATATTATTGTGCCAAATGACATAAATAGTTGTTTTCCAAAGAATTACGACACTTGTGTAGTACATGTAACTGCTGACGTACTTTAATAAATAAAAATAACAGTGCCATTAACAAATAAAATATTACGAATTATATTGTGACACACGAACATTTCTGCCAAGTTGATTACTATTTTTTTCAGATGCATATCGAGATTTATACACAGTGCCTACAGTTCTTACTATACAAAGCAACACTTGATTACACTAAAATACACATTCAGATTTAAAATGTCCTTGGTTATTTACAACCATATGTGGTGATATCTCCTGTGTAATATCTTGTGATGAATACACCAATATAGGCTATCTACTTTTCCTCCCATTTGTAGGACTTTCCTTTCTTGAACATCACGGAAACTTTAAATTCGCCACCACAAGCTTTTGTAACTTCCTCTGCTTATCTGACGTCCTTTTTAAATTGATTATGTAACGATGTTGTATCAACTACTAGGTTTTTTAGCCTCGATGGGATTGGTGATAGTGAAATGATATTTGGCGTGATGAGGTTGAGGATTCGCCATAGATTACATGACATTCGCCTTACAATTGGGGAAAACCTCGGAAAAAACCTCAACCAGGTAACTTGTCCCAATCAGGATTTGAACCCGGGCCCACTCATTTCACGGTCAGATGTGCCTACCATTACTCCACAGCAGTGGACCGAACATGGGTTATGTACAGTTACCCTTAAAAGGAATGAGACGACTCTTGGTCGTCGGAAGTTAAAGTTCTACAGCGCGGTTCACTCGATATCGACGTAACAATAAATACCATGACATATACAACAAGAATTGTTACAAGGACCACAACAAGGACAAGGACCAGAATAAGAATCACGAAGAAGATAGCGATTTAAGGCCACGATTTCACAACATAGCTCGAGTCACAAAATATCATTGCTTCTCTGTACCGAATGGCAAACGCCTGCTATGGGATCTACATTCTGGACTGCTGCTGTCACTGTCTTGTCTCGGTAGCTCATATAGTAGCGTGTCGGTTCTACTATATAACCGAAACGTCTCGTGTTCGATCCCGGGTAAAACTTTTTTTTATTGAGGTGTAATTAATTTCTTCACAGTTCCTCGACTGTCTAATTTGTCGAAAAATATGGAATAATTTATGCCCAAATTCTGGGTCTTACAAGTGGGCTGAACCTCGTCAAAAAAAATCTTACTTGGAAGTTAAAAGTATTCTTCCTGAAACAATAATCATAAGAAACAAAACGAGACCTGTTAACTTAAAATCTTGTCCACATGCCATCAGCTTCTATTACAGCTCTAAGTCAATCCGGCATGGATGTCACAAGATTGTGCAATAGGTTCTGATCCTCGGCGAGATCTTCCCAAGTGTCAATAACTTGATTCCACAATTCGTCTCGATTTCGAGGGCGTCGGTGGGCATAGGTGGCTACTCTGTAGTGACATAAACATAGATTATCTCTCGGAACTTTTCCGTAAAAGTAAATTAAATTCACTCCTTGAAACTGACAACCTTAGTTGTAGCGTAATTTTCCTACCAGCATACAAGCTGAAGTAGCACAGCCATTGATAAAAGTTTTGTACATAGAATTAGACTGAATTTCTATTCGACAGAATCTATAATCAATGGCTTTTCTGAACATGATAAACAAATCCTAAGTGTTTCCAATGTCACTGAGCAATTTCAAGTATCTAGTGATTATTTACATTTATGTCTACAATATGAATCTTGGAAAAACGTATATGATACTGGTACTACTGGTATTAAGGGTAAATGTATTGTATCTTTCACTTAATTTCAGAATCACTTCAGTGGATGTTCTCCACTGAATGTTGTGAAAAAATTCAAAAGTAAAAAAATGTAGATAATGCAGGGACTTAAAAATCTAATGTATAAAAAAGAAGAATCTCTATGTAATGAGCTGAAATGTAATGATCCTTATGTTCTTAAATACTACAAGAAGTACAGTGTAATTTATCAAAAATAATGAAAGAGGGAAATAGAATACATTTGAATAGAAAAGTACAAAATTCAGATAATGCAATTAAAGCTATTCGGATTATTATTAAAGTTAAACTTGTAGATATTATAAGAAAGAAAATATTTTTCCATTAAAACAAGTGATTATAGAGTAGAGGATTCCAAATCTATTGCAAATTCTTTTAACGTCTTATAGTATATGGTACAGAAATATTATTGACAACTTAAACATTAAAGATTTTGTAAAAGACACTGCAATTGGTTACTTAACAGTTGCATTTAATAATTAGTATTAATATATGTAATTAGTCAATAATTGCAACATTGCTTTTTCATTCAATCATAACATGAATAAAATTGAATGCACATTAAATTAAACACTATTGGAAACACGTAGATAAAATAGTTAAAATCAACTGAAGGGGTGAGAGTGAAATAATCCAAAGCCACACTTTTAACAAAAAGTGTTTTGTGCGAGTGCATTTCTTACACATATGGGAAAGCTACTAATAAAATATTGTAATAATTACTCAGCAAATGACATAGCCTAAGGACTCTAAACCTTTGTAAAAGTTTTGTCTGTGTGGCTTAGGAATATTTTTAATTTTCATTTTAATTGTTAGTTTTTAATATATATGCATTTACATTGTATATGTGTGTGTATGTAAATGCATTCACTAGATTAACGTTTATAATATTATAACTTGTAATTTTGTATTGTCTGTGATTAGTTTTAATTTCAGGACTTTGTAAAACTCTATTTTAACGTTACTTAACTATTTCAACATTATTTAGACAAAAAAAAAATCGTTGACGTAGACTAAGAATCGAACTCGCTCTCTTCTACACAACAGGCAGAAGTCTTAGTGTCTGAGCTATTGAAACGACACGAAAGCTTTCCTTTCTGTGCGGAGTGTCGATCTAGTCATGAAGGTCCATTGTCGATTTTACTACACGATTTACGTATATATTTATATTTTATTTAAGTAATATTATCATATTTTTTGCAGTATTTGAAGTGAATTTCGGAACGATGGTCCAAATAGCCTGCATTTAAGTAACTCAATATTCGTTATCTTGTGTATCAGTGCTCTGGTCTCCGATCATGCGCAGTGTCTTACATCTGAGACTTGGGAATATTCAATCGTCTCATCCTTTTCCAGGGAAACTGTACATTAATTCTTTTGACTTTCGGTTAGCTTTCTTAAGAATACACATAAAGAAATGTAGTGCTTTCCAAGCTATCCTTGTAATATTAGTGACTTATTTCAACCAGTTTGTTACTAAAATATATACAGTACCTAAGTGTTTACTTGTGGCACTGGTGATCCATTTAATTGGTATGTGAGACGAATTTAATTTTGTGTTTTACAGAAGGATACATATTGATTTACTTTTGCTCACATTGATTTTAATTTTATTTGTTGTAGTCCAGTTTTCAATACTGTCAAGCTAGTTTTGCAAGGTAGTGATATAAGATTTATCACTAATTTTTTCTATATATCATACAGTCATCCACGAATAACCTTGCCTGAGAAGTGGCATTTCTATTCAAATCCTACAATAATTTTCAGTAAATATTTTTCACCGAGAAGCTATTATACATTTAATTTTACTTCTGAGACCAGTGAAATATATGCCAATTTTATTAGAAAGGTGCATGTATAATTATCCAATAGCATGATGTTATCTGCAACAAAAACTAAAGGGCAAGAAAGAAAAGAAGAAAACATTAATGCTGTGGTTCTTAGAGTTCCATTAGAGTTACACATTCATTGTCCACTGAAAGTTGTATTTCTCTATTGAAGTGTAAAAGAGAAACTCTCATAAATTATGTCAGAAACAAAGAAAGGCCCCACCCAAATATGTGGCATAGTTAATTTAAAGTTATTACCGGGACTTGAAAAAAGCAATCATATGTAATGGGTGGGAAAAAAAATACTTTTTAATCGCGCTTCTATAGTTTGACAATGCTGACTATTCAGAGTTTTGCCTGACAGGTGAGCTACCATAAATTCCTTGAAGTCCTAGTTATTACTGAAGCCAAATGTGTGTCTATTGTCAAGAGTCCATTTTATTTATACTTGTTAAGACATCATTCATAGACTAGTTACCGCTTTCAGTTTTGATACTATATACAATGAAATTAATCTATTATTATTCGTCCTATTTATACATTTATATTGAATGATTCGGTCTACCTTCATAACACATCTCATCAACAATACTCGATAAAGAGTTGAATTAGCTTCCATGCTGCGTTGTATTTATTTTGTCATGTTCCTATAGCAGGAATATTAAATAGGAATTCCTTAAAACAGATTTATATTCACTCCTATGCCTTTATATAGAATACCAGTACATATACTGTATTTCTTAAGATTTGGTTACTTTATAAACAGTATGTTAGTGCAAGAACTCTTTTTTTCATATTTAATAATTCTGGCATGTGTCAATAAATATGCTTGAGACCTCTGTCTCTCTGAATTACGCTTTACTAACTGGAAAAATATTCCAAATTTATATTTTAAAAAAGTATTAAAATATCCTCACAATTTAGAGCATAACAATTCCCGAAATAATCATCCTACATTAAATTATTAAGATAAAAATGATTCAATCTATCGCTTGTAAAAATACCTTTATGGTCCTAATAAATTAAGAAATAATTTACATCCAACAGATTTATTTTAAAATGGCCTGCAGTTATTATTTTGAATTTTATTGTACCTTAATAAATTGAGTTAAGGTACAATACAATTTCATCAAGTTTCAAACAAAGTAATTCCATCTTTCCAACAGGGGGACAATAAATACTTAAAGTAATGCTAAACTCGAAAAACTTATTGATGCAACTTAATTTTATATTCTATACCACTGGCACCAAAAAAAAAGTGTCCTATTGTTCATAGTGATTCAAGATGAATAGTTTCTTAGAGTTTGTCCATTCCACTTTTTTTTTATTGTCCTTCCCATTTCTATTTCTCTCATTTTTAGTAGGTACTTCACATGTAGTATATGTTTTACTTTAATACATATAATGACCATGAAGATATTTGGATATGTCTTACAAAATTCTTGCTGAAGACCACTGTGGTAACATTCTGCCGCATCTGTAGTTTGTACATTTTGAAATTTTCGTGCTTCAGCTCAGAATTCAGGTGGGGGGAGGGGAGGTTGATGTGCCAATGTAGTTTTCCAGAATATAATAATATTCAAAACATTCTCTAATAGGAGGGGCCTCTGATATTAGCTCTGCAAAAAATCTGATACTGGTACTTCTGTTGCTGGTAAATAAGAAAGAACGAAATATAAAAATTTTTAACCACTTTCGAATTTCAGGTGCTTTGTGTCTCAGCTGCTGGTTTGACGTACGGTTTGTTTCCTTTAATTTTCCAGAGCAAAAACTGTCCTAAGCGAAATTTACACTCTGTAATTTTAACACTGGGAACATTTATTTTGGTAGCATTGTGTGATGCTATTTCATAATATAACAAGAGCTTTGAAATGATTAACTGCTAACTACTACCTGGGTGAAAGTAGCACTGAAGCAGTTCCTGTGATTTCTGAAGTGAAAACTGTTCAATTTATAAGGATCTTTTTTGTGGAGATGCAGTTGATTGTATATGCAAGGTGTAAGAGTGCCTAAACTAACTGACCCCAATGCTGTCATGAAGGCCACACGAGGCCATATATCGTATGGAACCTACAATTTTTTTTTAATTAATCGTATGGAACCTACAATTTTTTTTAATTAATCATATGGGGAAATGAAAATTTTGTCTGTAAGGAGCCATACGGCATATGGGTGCCTAAGTTTTGTACATGGAGATCTATACAGATCTTAGATCATCTCTTGCTGTTCCTACTGTACCTACCGGTATTTTGTTTGATGTTCATAAACAAAAAATTATCCACCTTTTCAGCACTGGAATCCAGAATTATATAAAATAATGGTTGAAAAACGAGAAGTGCTGCAAATATACACTCCAGGATTCATCGAGACAAGTGTGCATCAATGGTGGTGCTACATGGTGTATTCTTTAAATCAAACTTGTACAATTAAATTGTAAAGCAAAACAATTTTACTTCTTCTTTAATATTAAAAAAAAAATAATTAAATGACAATTGGAGAGATAGAGAGAGGAGAGTAAAATATATTTCAAGGGAGAAAACAAGGGGTGGAGTGCATGGCCAAGAAAAAAATTACCATGACAGCACTGACCAAACCTAACCTGTTACAGACTCATGTATGCAAGGTGAAGAAGCTGAGTATGAAGGAAACTACCTCAGCGCTAATCAAGATTTTCTGGTATAACTCCCTGCAAAGTTGATTTGAATAATTTATAGGGAAAAATTGTTCCGGGGCCGGGCATCGAACTCGGGACCTTTGGTTTAACGTACCAACGCTCTACCAACTGAGCTACCCGGGAACTCTGCCCGGCACCGATATATTTCAAGGGAGAAAACAAGGGGTGGGGTGCATGGCATAGTGCAGCGCTAGTTTAACTCTTATAGATGAACTATATATATATATATGTATAAAGAACTTCAAGTGTCAATATTGTCTCAAAGGTTTCTGTGTAACAAACTTCATTTAGAAATGTCCATCTGCGATTATGTTAACTGCAGAAGAAGGAAGAAATATTGTCGTAATATGAAGTTACTCAAATTTTCAATTAAGGACAAGGAAAGGCTACAAAAATTATTTTTGATTTCACCCTTATAAATTGAACGATTTTCACTTCAGAAATCACCGTAACTACCTCAGCACTAGTTTATGTAATTTAAGGACCAGTATAAATGAAATTTGATTAAAGTGAGAAAGAAATTCGTAAGGGAGGCGATCAGGAGGGATTGAGGTTGTCTACTAATTCGTTACAAATAATTATTATAGACTATTTCATTTGACTAACGATGATTTGTAGAGAGCAAAATACCTACAGTAGGGTAAATAATCTAAATCAGTAAGTTTATGAGAACGGATATAAAAGTGCCAGGAAAATAACAGAATTACCGTATATTGCAATTAACTCTGCATTGGCAGAGAAACCGCATAGAGTATCGTAAATCTGCTGAAAATTAGAAAATTGTGTAAAAAAATGCATTCAGAGCGAATTTTCCAACCTGATATCATCTCGCCCACGTTATGGACATAATTCAATACCGTAAGACTGATATGAAACGAATACTAGAACAATTTGTTAACCAAAGACGATGTTCAGTAGTTATTTAACAACATACAGAGCAAATAAAAAAACAAACGCATATTCTAGCAAAAAAGTTCAGATGAAAAGAAAATGATTTGTACGACCGCTTACTCGTAAAAAGAACACTGCCAGCTGTGTAGCCTACATGAAGCAATATATCAGGCCTACGTTATGAACACGTTGAATTTAATGTGGACGAGAAACGTACAGTTATTATTTATCTGCTTCCATATCGCATCATATAATACACCTGTAAAATGAAAACATGTAGGCCTAGCAAAGAGGAAACATGTTTGGGGGGGGGGGGGGGAGGGAGTTGTAATTCTTCCCCTATCGGATAAATTTCAGAAGACGAATACCTGCTTTTCCTTCATATTAAAAAATTGTAATCTTGTGCACACAAAATAAATTAGTGCCTTTTCGTGAGCATCATGATGTACATTCAACAAACGCAGACAAATCTGCTCTTTTTAGTATTTTGTGTTAATTGTTGCTAGTGAGGTATTGTATACTGAAAATTAAAAACAATTAGATATCGTACATCAAATGATGACAGATTATATATTGAACGCAAACAACATTATATCAGCCATGTACCAAAATGTCATCTATGTGTGTTGATAAATTTGGGTAAAACAAGCTTCTGTATGCTACAATTTAGCGACACATCAAAGTAACATAACCTCACATTACAATGAGAAAGATATTTGGAGGTGGCATGACGTAAAAAAGTCATCCCACAGTCGTATTACTCTATGTACTTTTCAGGTACTCTGCCATCTAGTGTTGGTTATTGCAAGCTCATTTCTCGACACTAGCGACGCATAGCGTCCGTTATTTTCCAGTTGCGTCTAAATTTAATATAAGCTTGGTCAATCTGTTTTATATATGATCTAGGGCTATGCGTAACTATAACTACCTTGTGACGTCATCTATGACATCATAATCTTCCATCGTATCTTTAAATTTACCCCTTTTAATAGGCCCACTTTGTTTGATTAACCATTTATCCATCTTAATTAATATAAGAAAAGAATTAAAATGGCTTAAAGCCCCTGTGTTAAAAACTAAGAAAATTCACAAAAAGTTCAGACTAACCACTCACTCGACACTTTACCACTCACTCTCAAGCAGTTTTATTAATATCAGCCATTGTCTATTACTGTAAGAGGACATCTCTGTAAGATGGGACTACATGTATAGGTATAGATATGTTGGAGATGTCATAAGGCTGATGAAACAACCTACCACATTCTGTGTAAATTTGAGAGCTTAGCAAACCTGCCTCTTAATTTTAAAAGGGTAACATTGATCATCAGTTCCGTTTATCATTCAAGAATAAGAGTTTTCCAAACCATCTCGAAATGTAATGATCTTTATGAATGGACTTACGTTGGCATAGTGATTACAATGTTTTCACAAAGTGAGCTGCAAATCAAAATGAGATAGATATGTACGGGAAAAGCCAGTTTTTGAAATGGTAAGGCGTTATGCTTCATTTTTATTTGTTCATATTACACTTTCTGGTTTTGGGCATAGTTTAATTTTGATATTTGTAACCTAGCCGAATTTCGTGATGTTTGTAAAAGACTCGCTCGTGTTAAGGTTAACAGACGGAACATTTTGCATCACACTTTCTGCACTAGATTACTTTAATATATATATATATATATATATTTATTTTCAATTTCCCCCCCCCCCCTTATTTTTTAAGTATGGGTATTGTATTATGCTAACATTTTCTTCTTTCTTGTATTTTTCCGCCTTTTACTTAAGAGTCTTGGTTGTAGCCCTGAGGAATTGGAAACATAGTTCAACTTCTCTTGCTTTGGTTTCTTCCATTGGATTTCTGGGCATATATTTTCCACACCCTTTGGTAAGTTTTCGTTGCATGTGAATATTTTTCGTAATATTGTCTACACTGATATTTAATTTTTTGGTCTATTCATGTACACTTTTTTCTCAGTTCTCTGCAATAAATTTTTCGATGCACTGAATATTTTGTTCTTGACAGAAGTAACAGAATATGCAGCATGTGCCATATTAGAAGCTATAATGCACCCATCTGTAAATGGTTTGCACTATTCGAGGACTACTGAACAACACAAACAGATTTCCTATAACTGTGCTAGAAGCCATCTATTAATATGCCACTGCCAGTTTCGTCTGCACTGAGAAATTTGATAATTTTTTGCTATTCAACAGCATTAAGCTGCAGGTATCTTTCATGTCTGTGCTAGTTGTTGAAACAAAATACATACAATCAGAGTTGAGTAAGTTACTTTTCAAAGTAACTAATTTATAGTTAAAGTTACTTACATGGAAAGGTAACAGAGTTACAATTACAGTTACATTAAAAAAGAATTGTGTTATGATACTTTTCCCAACCATAGAATGTGTTTCATCTGAAAGGAAATAATGGATGCCTGTGAACTTGGTATGGAAAATGAAGAGTCCACAGTGTTAATATGCATAGTTAAATATACCTTTTAAAAATGTCCGAGTTTGTCTTATATATAGTAAGCATTAAGTTGAAGTTTATTATAATGTATGATAGAAACATATTTAAAAGACCATAATATACTCTTAGTAACAAAAATGATGATTTACAAATGGACAAACTTTCAGCCATGATTTTTCAAAATCAGTTTTTGTCTATAGATCCTTCTACCTTAGAATTCTAAATTGAACTGCATGTTCATTTTCAATAGAAATTGTTTTTCAAGTGTTTCATCTCAACATCTGCCCCTTAATGTACCCCCCTACACTGGAAACTCTTTTTACAGACACACTTGTTGGTAGAACTATATTAGGCTTATATTTAACGAAGATCATATTGATTGTGTGAAACCTATTTACCATCTGTATGTCCATTGAATTCCTTAGTAAAAATTGCTAAAAATTTTGTTCCGCACTTGAGTGACACTTTTGCCTCTTGAAGCAGAAAAAATCATCCTCCTCCTTCAGTGCTTCCTTTTAGTCAGTGATGTCCCTTACAGTTATTTTCTGCATGGCTTCAGGGATATAACCCTTAACCACACAGGTGCAAGCTCGATCTATGCAGTTTGTTTTGAATTCACAGTGGAAGCATACAGAGGATGAGATCCAAAAGAAATTGAAATGAATGGAATATTGGAGATCAGATGTTATTCTCGATTTGCATGACTACAGTATATTTACTGTTGTGTATAAAATTTTTCAAATAAAAAAGAAATAAATGAAATCTAATTGGCAAGACTCGAATATTCATAAGAATTATAATTTCGACATACAGGATATGGGTGGTTGTTGAAATTTCTCTCTTAGTAGACACTACTGTTGCTCAGCTGATGTAAGAAAGGCACACCTAGAGTAAGCGAGAGAACGTGTTAATAATGTACTCACTGTTAAAATGATCAAAATAACTTCTGATATTATTATTACAAATAGGGTCGGTATTACATTGAGACTCTTACAACAAAATATATTACATCGACAAAGTAACTGTTATTAGTAAGTGTTACTTGTGACGTGTTACTCCCAAACACTGTGTGCAAGTAATGGGAACAATGAATACTTGTGTAATAGATTACATTTTTCTTAAAATTACTATGTCTAATTATTATTTTAATTAATGTAAAAAAAGTCCAGATTAAACCTGAACCACTCACATATGAGTCATTCCACGTCAACTCGAACACCTACGAAACATGACAACTTAGTATTTGCTACAATTTTCTTTTTAATATATTCTATTGATTAAATTAAATGACCCATGTGTAATTTTTTCGGGCTGACACAATTATTTAGTCATTTATTAAATGTTACTTTTTCCGTGAATTAGGGAGCAATGTATTATGAAAATGGTTATACTGAAGAGTTTATAAACCATAGAAATTCCGTATTTATATCATTTTAAAGTGCAATAATTGCAATATTATATACTAATTTTTAGTGTTAAATCAAAACATAAAATGGGCCCCTTTTAGGGGGTTGTATTTTAAAATACGTTTTTATATATCAGGGGCCTACTTCTAAAAAGGGAAAAAAATATCATTATATTCTTTGAAATGTTTTACGTTGAACTGCGTTGGTATTAGAATGCTATTTGAATAAGAAGTCGCTGTGCAAATAATTTACTGATGGCGTGTTCGGGTTGGAAGGCTCGGATTGAGTGAGACCATGCGCCAGAGCAGAGCATACAGCTGTGATAGCCGCAGCGAGAGGGAGTAATACATTATCAGTGGTGCGGTGTTACTATACATAAATAAATAGATAACCTCTAGTTCTAAAAGCACGTAATGTCTCTTCAACACTTGGCAGTTTCCCTTTAATTTATCTAACAATTATTCCTAAGCCTTTTGGAGTAGGTATCATGTTGTGTTGTGTGCTTATGAGTCATTCCACGTCAAATCAAACACCTGTATACGAAACGTGACCATTTAGTATTTGCTTAAATCTTCTGAAATATGTTCTGCAGATCAAAATAAGAGGTCTGTAATTTTTTTCTGGGATCATACTTTAATATTTTATTATTTATACTCTTTTAATTATGTGACAAATTCATGCGCAGTGCTGTATGAAAATGCTCATTGTTAAGATTCTATGCATCATAGACGTTGAGTGTTGGTGTCATTTGAAATGGGAACAAATGGAATATTATATTATTTGATTTATTGTTGGGGTTGTTTTAGAGGGTCACTTTTTAAACAATCATCTTTTATAACAGCTTACTTTAAAAAATGGAAAAAAATAATTATCTATTATTGAAGAAGTACTTATAAGTTAGATTTACTATTGCTTATCGTAGGCATTATTATAGAATAGTTTTATTTATAGTCCTAGGTTTATTGCATCTACTATTTATAGATTTACGTTTATTTTATTTTATTTCATGTAATTATAATTATTGTACCACCGGGTGTATACCCAATTGTAGTGTTAATAAATACATACATATTTATAAAAACTAATGTAAATATAAAGATATTTTACATAGAACTACGCTGATTTCAGATTGCTTTCGAGTAAGAAATAACTTTAAAAATAATATATTGAAGATGTGTGGGAGCTTAGTGATGATTGAGAATCGCCAATAAAAAAGACAAAATTATCTAAAAATATATCCAAAACAAAAAATGCATAAGTTACAGATACACTTAAACATAAAATATTTCATATCACAGAAGACACAACTTCAGCTGAAAATTCAAGTAATTCTGATATAATACAGAAACTGATAATCTTCTTCCATCAAACAGACGACAGAAATCTCAAAATACAAATATTAACAATTTTTTTAAAATTGGTCCTACAGTAAAATTCAACAGCATTTTAATATCATCACTCACATGTTACGAATTTCTAAACAAGTAGGAGCAGAAAAGGGGATTTTGGCTACTACTAATCCTAAATCGGGAAAAAGTTTGGGAACATTCATAGTAGAGAAGGTTGTTCAATTTTATAATTGTGTTGTGAGGAGGGTTATGGCTGACAAAAAGAATTGTGTTTCAGTTAAAGAAGATGGAAAGAGAATTGACAAACAGAAAAGATTAATACTATGTAATCTTAAGAAATCTTACCAGTGTTTCAAAGAGCAATATCCATATATCAAAATAGGGTTTTCAAAAATTTTTAAACTCGGACCAAAGGAATGTGTACTCACTGGAACAAGTGGCACACATTCAGTTTGTGTCTATGTTTACCATGAAAATGTTAAATTAATTAAACACACACAGACACACACACACACACATACATACAGACACAGACCCATTTGAAGGTATTCCAGATAACATTAATTTCCTGTTACATAGATTTCAACCTTCAGAAACATGCGATGTCATGTTCAGTTGTGTATTAACACTCCTGGAGGACATTTTCAGCATCAACTGTGACAATCTCATGGTACTGTTTTGTACTTGTACGTTCTTTAATCAAACAGGGCTATCTTCTAGTGGGAGAGAGAGAGAGAGAGTGTGTGTGTGTGTGTGTGTGTGTGTGTGTGTGTGTGTGTGCGTGTGCGCGTGTGCGCGTGCGTGCGTGCGCTTTTTTTACACACTGACAACATAGCACACACATCTGAGCAAGCGCATGTTCAGGGGTACTAACAATTTTGTACCAAAATGCAGTAAAATTAAAAATTTAATATAATAATTACAAAACGTGATTGCTAAGGCAAAAAAAAAAAAAAAAAAAAAAAAAAAAAATGAAATCAAGAACGGAATAAAATTTTGAATGAATAACTGTATTGATATTAAGGAAAATATGGAGGGATATACTAAACAATTACCTTAATTTTGTTCTTAAATTTATGGAAATTAAAATTACCCAGATCTAGATTTATTACCAATGAGGAATTGTATAATGTTGCCCTGCAACTCTGGCTGTGATTTAGTCCAGTTGTTGTGTAACATTTAGGTTCAGTTAAAGGACATGTGTTGTATCTTCTGGTAGAATAATCATACATTATTCTGTAGGTAATTGTAATAATTTGTTTTCCATTTTGTATTATATTCATAATTTGACTTTGAATGATGAATTGAGCACTGTCTCAAATGAAATTTGCACATCACTTATTCATCCTTTTGTACACCTTATGGTCCACACCTGTGGAGTAACGGTCAGAGCGTCTGGCCGCGAAACCAGGTAGCCCGGGTTCGAATCCCGGTCGGGGCAAGTTACCTGGTTGAGGTTTTTTCCGGGGTTTTCCCTCAACCCAATACGAGCAAATGCTGGGTAACTTTCGGTGCTGGACCCTGGACTCATTTCACTGGCATTATCACCTTCATATCATTCAGACGCTAAATAACCTGAGATGTTGATACAGTGTCGTAAAATAACCCAATAAAAAAAAAATACACCTTATGATACCTTGAACAGTTTTAATAATACAAGGCTCCTACAAAAGACCTTTTCGGTTTCGAACACATGTAATTTACGTTCTATGAATCTGAGGTGCATGAAAATAGCACCAATGGAAAGAGAAACTCAAAAAGTTTAGTTGTGGTAACATAGTTTTCATAATTGCTAACACTGTCTCATAATAGTGCATATAAACAAATTTGTTCATTATTGAGACGAAATGGCTGCTATAGAGGACAGAAAAGCTTTTTGTGTGGTTGATTTTCATGTGAACCAGTTGGTTATTAATGTGCAATAGCATTACCGAACAATGTTTGGTGCAGATCTACCCAGTGGGCCTAAAATCCGTAAATGGTACACTGATTTTAAGGCGAGATTCTTCACAAGTGTTTGTGATTTCATCCATACTGGCTAAAGTTGCTCCAAGCCTTAAAACCAGAGGACAAAGTGCTACGAAGAAATTTCTGCATATAGTAAGTATGCAGACTTCAATTGAAAACAATGATGAATTTATTCATTCCATGGTGTTTTCTGACAAAGCCACTTTTAAACTTTCTGGTAAGGTGAACAGATATAAATAACCTCAGAATCTGGGGGTCGGAAAATCCGCGTACGTACTTGGAACTTGATTATAGGTTTGATGTGTGCCGTGTTACAAAGAGGGGACACATTGAACATCTTTGAGTTACATACCCACTCGAGATGCGCACCAGATGCGAGACGTCACAAACTCCTGCGACAATATTGTGTCCTGTAGCAAGCCCAGTGTTCTCTATGTGGTCATCCGACTGCAAGGCATCAGGCTCCCAACTTCTTCTGCACTAGAACATAAGGGCGCGCAGCGCATCTGGCTTTAACATGAGGGGGAGATGGCTCTTAGTGACATGCGTTGATGTGTTTCGACTATGACTTGAAAAGACGAAACCTAAAGAGTTCGCACTGGCACAAAAGTGACATACACAACAGATTCTCCCCTGTCTACATGGTGCTGTCATCATTATTTTAGTGCAGGTCTCTTCTTTCTTCCTTCCTCAATCACTTGTTGACGTCATCCTCATCTGCCTGCTCTTCCTGCACTTTGAATTTTCATTCTGGTCGCTGTCCTATTGCTGGAATTTGCTGACTGTTTCATTCTATTGCTTGCTATTCTGTCCTGTGTGATGACTTCTCCACCTTACAATTTTCTGACTAGTTCTCCCATTGTTTCTTTAACTACAATTTTCCTCATCTCCTCTTTCAGGTTTCTTTTTTTTTCTTTTCATTAACATTTGTCCCTATCTCTGAATGGTTCAGATTTTCCAAACAGAATTCCACATCAAACATCTCCCCATTTATCTTAAATTTGTCTCTGTATAATCTAGCAAAATTATTTTTTTTTTTTCCTTGCCACCTCAAAAAAGGAATCAATCTTCTTTTCCTGCATCTTACTTCATATTCAAAATCGTGTTCCAATCTAATATTTGAGTTCTTTAAATGCTTTCATTTGCTCAAATTTTTTTCTTTTGTAATTATATTTGAGGATTTAACTAAAATATATTTATTTACATTTTACCCGATCTTATATGCTTCTTTTATTTGCCCATCACTCACATCAATCCTGAACCAGTCTCAGCACACTTTCATTACAGTCTCGTATGTTTCCAATGTTTGTTCCTTCCTCTTTTTCTAGATTCCAAAAAATATTAAGTTTTTTATTCTCTGATCGTCTTCTAGATATTTCACTTTACTTTTCATTTGGTCATTTTCTTTCTGTAGAATTTCCAACTTCTTGCAGATCTCTTCAGTGTTTGTTTCTAGGTTTACTACTGCTTGACTGTATTCTTTAGTATTCTTCATTATTACTCTGTTACGCGATGTCATGGGGTCAGTGCCTTTACTACAATGTTTCCTTACTGCTGACATTCCTTCACACACGTGTATACTGATTTGCTGTTTACTGTGGACAATTAACATCTCAAAACATATTAATGGGATATAAAATTCAGTACATACCAAATAGATCCAAACAGAAGAGCGAAGTTAATACTTTGTGTATCAATTTATTTTAAAACCTTAGTTTCAAAAGCAAGTAATACAAAACTAATTAATAAAAAAAAAAAGAGGGCGAATTTTATTTTATGTATTTTCTTTCATTGGTTGGTATTTGCACATTTTTAATCCAAAACGCCAAAAAATGGCATTTCATATAAGCCAAAATTGGATGTACACAAATAAGACCTGGTAATGAAAAGGATAATTTTCCATGAAAGACATTTTCTTAGATTCCACTTTCTTCATAATCAAAGTGATTGCCTAACAAATCTTTTAAGTATATCAGACATGAATAAAAAAGATTTGTAATTGTCAGATACTGATTAGCTGTTAAGATAAGATGGTCGTCGTACATATGTCTCACCATGTTAGGTTTATTTGATAATGAAGGGTATAAGAATGCATTTAAATTAGAATACCTAAAGCAGAATTTTCTTTTGTTCCACTTTCTTTCAAGTTACTGTGTAATGTAGGATTAATTTTCTTCACGAGATTGAGGAATCAGCATGCAGATACTAATACAGTTTTAATGTTCCTTTCTTTTACAAACAGTACCTATGTGTCTCGGATTTACTGAACAGAGATATTCAGGGGTATTGTTAGTAATGAAAGCTGTTCTTTTCAATGTGAATCAGCTGTGATTCAGATGAGGATTTGTTACTAAGAGCATTGAACTTCATTGTCCATAGGTGCTGAGAGTTGCTGCTTGCAGACAGGTTGGCTGTGAAACAAATTTCTTTCAACTAATCAGTTACCAATTGTGGGATATTTAATAATTCCTTCATTATGCTAAAAAGCATTCAGCTCTGCTTCTAACAAGGAACACTCACGTCAGACATGCTTGCATGGCATCATCATTGAACTGTAACCTTCTGCGTATTTTTACTTATATAATTTTTGTTTAATTATATCATGACCACAGTTATATTTTTATTTCATACCGGTAATTAGTTAAATGAGTTGTTCAAAGTAGATCTGTCTACATTTACAGATTCCGGATCTATTTTGACGAAATTGTAGCCTAATTCACATCCTAACAACACTTAAAAAATGATTGTACAGGAATAATCTTCTCACTATATGTATACGAACTTGGGCATATATAGAATTTTTGCCTTTCAATGACAGTTTCATCAAAAGATGTCGGGAATGTGTGAATGCAAATGGGCATCATTTTGAGGTTATGGATCAATGCCAATGCAGTCTACAGGGCCATGCAAACATAGTCTGATATGTGTTCCCAGCTGGGAGTCGAATTGAATACTTTATCTACCTTTATATGGATATGATTTGTAGTAAAAATCGTAATTAATTTAGTGATTTATAAGTTCTTCTATTATTTAGGGGTACAAAATCACTAACTGAATTTACGAATGTTTACGAAAGATTTACTTTCAATTTTCTTTATCAACGCATCATATATTTGAAATCTATTTTATAGAGGAATTTTAGAATCTTCAGTTGAAAAAGTAAATAACTCTGAAGTTCTTACAATCAAAATTTAAAAGTCTGAATATGAGTACCTATCTTGAATATCATTATGGAAAAATGATGAATGGTATCTCGTCTGTAAAATATTGTATCATTCATTCATAGTGTTCTACCCATGGGCAGGTATTTCGCTGTAAACCCAGCAATCTCCAATCTTTCCAATTTTCCACCTTCCTCTTAGTCTCTTCATATGACCTACGTATCTTAACGCATTAATGGATATATACAGAGTGTTTAAAAAATACGGGGCATAATTTCAGGTATGTATTTCCCACATGTAGACAATCAAAATAGTTCATTACAACATGTGTCCGGAAATGCTTCATTTCCGAGTTATGGCCTTCACAACATTGAAATTCACCGGAATATTTTTCTTTCCGCAGGTCGTTGTCATTACAGAAGATGTTCAAAATGTCCACCTCCTGCTTGAATACAGACCTCACATCGATGTCTCATTGACCTGCGAACACGATCCCAAACTCCAGGAGTATTGTGTATGTCCTCAGAACATGCCACAATTCGATTCTGAAGGGATTCCAAATCAGGCACTGGAGACGAATAAACCAATGATTTTAAATGGCCCCACAAGTAGAAATCGAGAGGGTTCAGATCAGGTGAGCGTGGAGGCCAAGCAATTGGGCCACCTCTACCTATCCATCGATCAGGAAACCTTCGATCAAAGTACCAGCGAGCTGTACGACTGAAGTGTGCAGGAGCGCCATCATGCAAGAAGTGAATGTGTTGATGATTGATCAGTGGAGTGTCTTCTAAAACATGAGGTATGGTGTTTTCCAGGAAGTTTGTGTACGCCTGCCCCGTAAGTCTGTTTACAAGTACATGGGGTCCAACTAATAGATCACCAATGATACCAGCCCACATGTTGAGGGAGAACCGCACCTGGTGATGAGATGGAACAGTTGCACGTGGGTTTTCATACACCCATACATGCTGATTGTGGAAATTTGTTATGCCATCTCGTGTGAACTATGCTTCATCTGTAAATAATACTAAGGCAGGAAAGTTCGGATTTACACCACACTGCTGCAAGAACCACTGACAGAACCTAACTCGTGCAGGGTAATCTGCTGGTGACAGGGCCTGTACACGTTGCAAATGATAAGGATACAATTGATACTCTTTCAATAGTCTCCAGACAGTCGTATGAGGAACATTGACTTGCAATGCTACCCTTCGTGTGCTGATAGAAGGAGTCATGTTCACAGCCTCCAGAATCTCCTCCTGTACTTCTGGAGTTGTAGATCTTGGTCGTCCCCTTCCCAAACCAGGAGAGTTAAATTTTCCATACTTGCACAGACGGTAATGGAGACGTACAAATGTCTTCCAATCTGGACGTTGTCGCTGTGGGTACCTCTCCTGGTACAAACGACGAGCCAGTGCAGCATTGCCGTCCGCCTTACCGTACATGAAGTGTATCTCTGCCAGCTCTTGATTTGAATACATGTCGCACAGTCTAACGCCTACACAACACAGAATGTAACCTTCGCCTCGGAATGAACTGTCAGAGTGCCCTCTTAATGTCTCCTTTGACGGCAACAATCTGCGGAAAGAAAAACGTTCGAGTGAATTTCAATGTTGTGAAGGCCATAATTCGGAAATAAAGCATTTCCGGACACATGTTGTAATGAACTATTTTGATTGTCTACATGTGGGAAATACATACCTGAAATTATGCCCCGTATTTTTTAAACACTCTATATATATGTAATATATATATACATATAAATAAATTATGTTTTATTTAACGATGCCGAGGTTATATCAGTGTCACCTCTGTGCCAGAATTTTGTCCCGCAGGAGTTCTTTTACATGCCAGTAAAACTATTGACATGAGCTTGTTGCATTTAAGCACACTTAGGCCAGGGATCGAAGGCCAGCGCTATACCAACTCCACCAATCAGGCCGACTATATATATATATATATATATATATATATATATCGAAATTTTAAATTATGGTTTATTTAACGACACAACTGCAGAGGTTATATCAGCATCGCCAGTTTGCCGGAATTTTGTCCCGCAGGAGTTCTTTTACATGACAGTAAATCTACTGACATGAGCCTGTCGCATTTAAACACACTTAAATGCCATCGACCTGGGCTGGGATCGAACCCGCAACCTCAAGAATAGAAGGCCAGCGGATACCAACTATGCTACCGATGCTGACTAAACCCATAATTGAGGTGTATAGTTCCAAAACCCGACATTTGCTTTCTAAGTGGTTTAGAAAAAAAGCCAAAAAACTATATGTAGTGTTTCCAGTGTTAAGATGTGCAGGAAATTTTTATAATAATCTTTAATAGTAAAGCTGAGGATAAAATTACATGTTTGAACTAAAAGTATGTATTTTTGTAAGAGTTGTTAGATTATTAAATTTGGACATGTCGTCTTTTGGAACTAACTATTGCATATGTCGGATTTTGGAACTAACAATAAAATATATGTCGGATTTTGGAACTAACAATAAAATTTATGTCGGATTTTGGAAATTCTAATAACATTAGTTTCATTAAATAATCCACATTTTATACTAAAATGCTATTAATTTTATTGAATCCATGGAATATAATAAACAATTGTCATTTATTTATATATATCATCAGAATATTATATTTCCCTTCTTCCTGTGGTTCACAGATAGTCAATCTTCTTCACACTCATCCTCGTTATAAATACGGTCTGTGTTATTCTTGCAATATTCCAAAATTTCCATGTCTCTCCAGTTATCTTAAACATTTCTTTAAGTAATTTGTTAACATTACTTAGTTCTTCCTTATAGATTATGCATGTGTTTTTGTGCAAATTTAATTTTTGCATCCAGAGCACGTTTTCCTCTTTTTCAAAATACTTTGTACAAATTTACAATTCTTCTGTAGTTTTGTTCAACCCTTATCGCAACTCCATTTTTTATTCCTTTATCTTGATTCTTTTACAGAATTTTAGTTTGAAATGCCAGCCATTTGGTGGCTTCAAAACAGTTTGTATATTCGTTTTCCAGTCATAAACTGGAAAGTCTATACTTAACTTGTTTATGGTGTCATTGTTGTTGAAGATATTGCAGTAATCTTCGGACTTCATAATGTTCATCTTCTTTGCCTCCTTCTCAATTCCATAAAAAATTCTATCCGTTGGTATGGAGGAAATGGAGTGACTCATTTTACCTAATTGTTCGATGAAGTCTTTAATACCGTATCACTTTATTTCACATTTCTTGCTACATGTATCCTCTTTTCTTCTTTTTTTACTGGCGGAAGTCCAATTTTTAAATGCCATTTAAATACAAGTCACACCCAATTCTTTGACACTTGCAAGATTTTTAAGAAAGTTTGTTGGTAAACTGGTAGAACATGACCTGCTCCCATCCCCTGATGTCTCATTGTTCTGTGAACAAAATATGTTTTAGGATAATCAGCTGTTGTGTATTCAGTATGAATTGGTTTATGGGTAAAATTTTGAGTTCTGAGAGAGTAGCTACCAATAATCAATACAAAAAATTATCAAATACAGGCATGCATCGCACAATCACTGTAAAGACAAACATTACAGTTAGCATAAAACTTAACTTCCTATCCCTTTTCTGTGTTTTCACTAATTCTTTGTATCACCGACTCACTTTCTTCCACTCCCAGGCTCTGAAGGCGAAGTTTGTATGTGAGATTCTATGAAAATTTTACTTCTATAAGAAGCTCACACAACACGTCAACACGTTGTAAAAATCTGCACAGCTCTGAAGTACCAATATAATGAAGCTTATTCTTATTCAACTAAAGTTCCATTGTCGATTTTCCCAATAAGTTCTGTGCACTGAAGAATTATGATATTCTAAAAGAAAACACTAGTGGCATAAAGAAATCACACACTTTCTTTGTCTTGAGCAAAGATGTCGACTTCTGGAACGTTACTGGCCTTTATAGTTCACACAGTGGAAGTGTAAATGTCGGACTTTGGAATAAACTGCATATGTCGAGTTTTGGAACAATACCTTAACAAAATAAGTTGGGTTTTGGAAAAAATTCCATATTTTAAAGCTTGATTTATGTTAGAAATATCGAGTTTTGGAGGATGAAATAGTGTTTTTCCAATGTATTTCAACCCAAAAATATAAGAAATGATCGTAACTCATTTTTCATAAAAATGGCAGATGTCTACTTTTGGAACTATACACCTCAATTATTCTCTAAATAATTTTATTGTATTAGAATGTGGATGAAAACCTCGAATGAGGATGCTGGCCTTATATGATATGCATACTTACAAAAAACAGAAACATTGTTGTACCAATACATAATTTTCAGTTTTACATACACTGTATTGCAGTGGCGTGGCATGGCATGGGAATTTCCTGGGTGTTGCTGTTCGAAAATAATATCATAGTTGAGGAGATGAATTTCTTTCGAGCGTCCTACTAAGCTTATCATTTTACGACAAAAAAAAAAATATATATATATGTATCTTTCAAAAACAATATGCAATATATATAATTATACAAAGAATAATAAATTATAGGAATAGTAATAATAAATTTGGAAAAAATTTCCTGAAAGTACTGTATTTGAAGATCCGCAGAAGTTGTGTTGTGCCTTCTTGTACTTCAATTCAATTCGTCGATAAATGTGACTTTTTGGACATGTCTGTAGACCAAAGCATATAACCTGTTTCACTAATTTTCTTTTTAATTTCATTAATCAAAACGCGAAAAACACATTCAATTAAGTCATTCTGAATGTCATTTGATGTTGCAGAAAACACAGGAACAGTCTGAAGGTAGTGGTCTAAATTATTGTCATCAGTTTGAGGAAGGAGGTGTAAAAGTTCACATATTTGCCCCTCTTGACAGAGCTATTGAACTCATCCCTACCTCTGAAGAGAAGTTCTTGCTGGGCCAAGTAACACACTGCACTTATGAAATGAAACATTACATTGATTAAAGTTCTCGTTAACACTTTGTTAAAAACATAAAATTTAGTTAGTCTTACGTTAAAAAGTGTTAAAATTGTTAAAAAAGGTGTATACCTTTGACAGACAGCTCATTTCGACGCTATGTCACGTCATCCTCAGTGTCTCTTGAACCACTGGTGATCTTGACTCTGCGATGTGCATTTGTCGATGGTAGGGGTGGGGGTGTGTTGTTCCTATGGTGGGGGCTGGCTGTTTGTGTGTTATGATGTATTATGACGTCGTCGAATAATGTGTGCGTATTGAACTGCAATTGTGTGTGAAGTATATATTGTGGGTATGCTATTGTATTCTTATATATTTCGTACTGTTCTAGGATGTTTAACTGTGAACTTTTTGGTGTGATGTGTAGAATTTCCATATCTGTTTCTATATTATTTTAATCATGATTATTGTTGATAATGTGGTCTGCATAATTTGATGTGATGTAGGATTTGGTTATAGCTTTAATATGTTCATTATATCTTGTGTGAAAGGATCTTCCTGTCTGTCCTATGTAAAATTGTGGGCAACTATTGCATTTTAATTTGTAAATTCCAGTTGAATTATATTTATTTGAATGTTTAATGTGATTATTTAGGTATTTCTGTGTTGTATTATTTGTTTTGTATGCTATCTTGTATTTTAGTTTTCTGAATGAAGTTGCAGTTTTGTGAGTATTGGTATTGTGATATGTTAATGTTAAGTATTTATTCTCACGTGGTATTTGTGTTGGTTTGTTCTGTTTTTGTTTTGCCTTTTTTATTAGTGTGTCTATTATGTTAGGGTTGTATCCATTGTCTTGTGCTATATATTTTATTGTATTTAATTCTTCAGTGTAGTTGTCATTGTTCATTGGTATATTAATTAATCTGTGTGTCATTGTGCGGAAAGCTGCATGTTTATGTTGTATGGGATGATTTGATGAATTGTGTATATGTGTTGTGGTTGTAGTGGGTTTTCTGTGTATTTTGAATTCGTGTCTGTTATTTGTTTTGGTTATGGTGATGTCTTAAGAAGTTTATAGCTTGGTTATGTTCCATTTCTATTGTATACTTTAATTTGGGATGTATTTTGTTGAGTTGTTGATGTAGGTTTTCTATTTGTCTTTTGTTTCCATTATATAGGACTATTATGTCATCTACATATCGATGCCAGTACATTATTTTCTCTGCGTGTTTGTTGTTGTCGGTGTTTAGTATGTGTGTTTGTTCTATGTTGTGAATAAAGATTTCAGCTAATATACTTGATATAGGTGAACCCATTGGTAATCCTTCGGTTTGTGTGTAATATTTATTGTTATGTGTGAAATAATTTTGTTTAGTAATAATCTCTGTAATGTATATAATTTCGTCAATGTGAGTCTGTGGTATATTATTTTGATAAGCATTTTTCGAAGTATTTCAAGTGTTTCTGTTACTGGTATGTTTGTATATAGGTTTTCGATGTCAAATGATGCTAATGTTGTGTTGTGTGGAATGTGTTTGTGTTTTATTTGAGGAGCATCGTTTCAAAACGTATTATGTGCCACTTACAATTTTTTTACATGAACGACTAAAAACTGGATTACTCGTAAACCGGAGAAGTTTTCAAAACACTACACAAAACCATTTTTAAGTAGGTACTGGTTTCACAGTTTACAAATATGACGACTTGGAACCATCATACTTCACAGCATGAAAGATAAATAAATAGAAAGTAACAAATTTAATTTCGTCCACTGGGGGGACTTAATACGTTTTGAAACGATGCTCCTCATTTTGTTAACTAGGTCTATGGTGTTTATTATTGTTGTTGGGTTTTCAAATTGTATACTATTTCTTATAATGTTGTCTATATATTTCGCTAATTTGTATGCTGGTGCATTCTTGTAGTTAATAAGAGGCCTGATTGGTATATTTTGTTTGTGAATTTTTGGTAATGCATTTAATTTAGGTGCGTGAGGTTTAATTTGTTTCAATTGTGGTTTTTTGTTGTTAGGTATGATGTGAGTGTTTTGATTTATTGTATTTTTGACTATTGTTTGATATTTTGTTGTTGGATCTGTTTTTATTTCTGTGATGTTATTTTCGTGAAAAAATGTGTTAATTTTGTCATTCATGTCTTGAGCATTCATTATTACAGTGCAATTACCCTTATCAGCTTTTACATATGTTAATATTGTGTGCTTGTTGTTTCTCTCTTAATGTCTTTATTGTTTTAATTTCATGCTTATCAGTTATAGGTTTGTTTATTTTATCTATGTTTCTCAATAAATCTTGTCGAATGTATTCTTGGTGTTGTGGTTGTGTGTTTTGAATTGCTGTTTCTGCATTGATGATTGTTTGCATTTGTTGTGTTCTTGGTGTCTTGTTATATTGTAGGTTATGTTTTAGTCCTTTTTCAAGTAATTTCATTTCATTTTGGCTAAATGTTACGTTGGTATTGTTGAATATCTTAGGATGGAATTTGTGTGTGGTGTTGTATTTGGTTTTTTGTTTATGTGTTAATGTTGCTAGTTTGTTTCTATGTCGTTTCTTTATCTTTTCACTTATTTGTGTTATTACTATGTTCGTATGTAAAATAATTTCCTCTAATTGTATATGATGTACTATATTTGTTAACTATAAATATGTCTTATATGCATTTGTATTGTGTTTGTTTTTCATGTAATGTAAATGTTTTATATTGTTTTGTATGTAGATTTTCTGTGCTGTAGCTTTTGTTTTCTGTGCTGGGTATGAGTTGTTTTTTATGTTTATGTGTATGTATTTGGGTATTACGTCTCGTTTGAGGCATTCTTGATTGAATTTGATGTTGTGAGATGTCTTGATCACTTTCACTCGCGTAGTTCGATATTGGTGAACTAAATTACTTATATCGTCGTTATTCATTGATTAATGTTCTCGTTAACACTTTGTTAAAATCATAAAATTTAGTTAGTCTTACGTTACAAAGTGTTAAAATTGTTAAAAAAAGGTATATACCTTCGACAGAAGGCCCGTTTCGATGCTATGTCACATCATCCTCAGTGTCTCTTGAACCACTGGTGATCTTAACTCTGCAATGTGCATTTGTCGATGGTAGGGGTGGGGGTGTGTTGTTCCTATGGTGGGGGCTGGCTGTTTGTGTGTTATGATGTATTATGACGTCGAATAATGTGTGCTTATTGAACTGCAATTGTGTGTTAAGTAATACAAGATAGTATACAAAACAAATAATACAACACAGAAATATCTAAATAATTACATTAAACATTCAAATAAATATAATTCAACTGGAATTTACAAATTAAAATGCAATAGTTGCCCACAATTTTACATAGGACAGACAGGAAGATCCTTTCACACAAGATATAATGAACATATTAAAGCTATAACCAAATCCTACATCACATCAAATTATGCAGACCACATTATCAACAATAATCGTGACTACAATAATATAGAAACAGATACGGAAATTCTACACATGACACCAAAAAGTTCACAGTTAAACATCCTAGAACAGTACGAAATATATAAGAATACAATAGCATACCCACAATATATACTTCACACACAATTGCAGTTCAATACGCACACATTATTCGACGACGTCATAATACATCATAACACACAAACAGCCAGCCCCCACCATAGGAATAACACACCCCCACCCCTACCATCGACAAATGCACATCGCAGAGTCAAGATCACCAGTGGTTCAAGAGACACTGAGGATGACGTGACATAGCATCGAAACGGGCCATCTGTCGAACGTATATACCTTTTTTAACAATTTTAACACTTTTTAACGTAAGACTAAGTAAATTTTATGTTTGAAACATTACATGTTTGTTTCTTTTCACAACTTCGTTGTATTTTTCTGTTGATTTTTAAATGTCTCGCTTAATGACAAGTCTATTCTCGTTTTGCCAAAATGCACTAGAAAAACAATGGATGCCACATTTTTTTTATAATTTTCATGATTTGCATGTAGCATATGGAAACTATCCATATTCTTGATACCATCTTTTGTCCAGGCGTTTTTTTTTTTCATTTGAAAAAATTAAACACAGCCAGGAAAAGAGTCGTGATAAATTTTGCACTACCGCACAGCCATGTTGATTCTTTATACCATGACGCAGTAAATGTCTTTCAAAACCTCCATGTGATTTAGTCTTCAAGTCTTTTAATTCAGGAGTTGGTCTGCCATTCAAAACATTATTACCTTTTCTCACTAAATGTACGTGATCCTATAGAACAGTTTAAAAAGCTCTCTATAACAGTCACAATCATAGGAGAATTAGTACTTCACCAGTAAATTTTGAAGCCATACTTGGGGAGTGAAGGGGAAGGAAGAATAACACACGTTTGCCTTTATGTCTAACCAGCAAATAATTGCGTTACAGTCACACCATGGCACTGAAGGTTACTGACACACAGCCCTGGCGAGTTTGCTGTTGAAGCACTCCAGGCAACATGTGGCGTAAATCGGAAACATTGAAGTGTTGTGTATGTATCAATTCAATTCTTTGGCACTAGATGGCAACCATATCTTTTCTGGCATGTATTGTGTTACGGGGAACTGGTGGATTTAAATTGTTGATAGAAAATACAAATTAAGAAATTATGTAATAAGGAATATACTTAATTTCTATTTTTTTTTATGTTGCCAGCGGCAACACCGGCAACGTAGACACCATGCCCCAGTTCTATTGCTGTTTTTATGCATGCTTTGTATTCTTTGTGTAACATAATTAGAAACATTAAATCCAGATGTTTGAGATGGAGCAGGTAATGTAGCACATATTGGTTAATCCAAAAATGCATATAGAGTGTTATTTGGAAGACTTAAGGGAAAAAGAGCTTTGGGGAGACCGAGACATAGATGGGAGGATAATGTTAAAATGGATTTGAGGGAGGTGGAATATGATGCTAGGGAGTGGATTAATCTTCTTTAGGATAGGGACTGATGGTGGGCTTATATGAGGGCTGCAATGAACCTCCAGGTTCTTTAAAAGTCGTTTGTTTGTATGTATGTGTAAATTGTTTTAATCTTGCATGATAGGGTCGTAAACAGCTAACACACAATGTTACATTGCATTTCATGAAATACATACATGATTTTCCCTTACAATCAAGAATAGCCATTGGAACTAACTTTTTCCTGCGGATTTGCTAGTCTGTAAATTAGCCAAGCATTCACAATGCTTATATTATCCAACATTCTAGTAAAAAGTGCCCAATACTCTTTGTTGCCTCTTATAGTGCCATTATTGTTAGAAACAAGCCAGTAATGTTTATCGACTCTACCCATATTCGAGCTGTAATTCTCGACAACTTTTGGCTGCGGGACAAGTATTCTTTATCTCTCTTTCCTATTGAAATGGCCACAGAATTATTGTCGTATCTTTTAAAAAATTCTTCATCTTTGTTAAAACGAAAGTTGTAAGTTCCTCTCTCTTTTTTCTTATTTCTTTACCAATAAGCAAAGGGTATCTTTGTGTTCGATTTTTGCAGTTTGTACCGGTAGCACAAAACACTAGCGTTCTCAATTCTACCAACAGAGAATAACTTGTAAAAAAATTTACAAAGTATATGACGTAACTCACTGGATGATTCACTAGTGTAAGATATATTTACTAATAATCTTTTACATACTACTGAACATTAGTAATTACAAATTGTGTACAATTGCTGTAACTAGGCATTCTCACTACGGTACACTGTTCCAAACCTTACTTATTCTTCAGTATTAGGATAATGTGTTTTACCTGTATAAGAAAAAAAAAAAGAGAGAGAGAGATACTAACAAAAGTCGGAAACACCAAATTTAGTCCATGGTGACCATAAAATTTTACAATAATTTCATTCACAGCTAAATTTTCCTAAAATATTCCATTGATTTGAAAGTTTCTGTTCAGAATTTTCATCATTGGACGAAACAGAAAGCATTTGTCTGCATTATTTTCTGGATCTACTAAATTACTATTTTCAGTAACAATAAGCATTCACTTTATTTACAATACCTGAAGCGATTTCTGGACATAGTTTTTAGAACAAACCGATCATCATCATCATCATCATCATCATCATCATCATCATCATCATCATCATCATCATCACCACCACCACCACCACCACCATCATCAAAGGACAACCAATATAAGTCCTGTCGTGGAAGCCAGTGATGGGCTGAAATCGAAGTATGCCTAGAAAAACCTTCAATTTCTTAACACTTAAAATAAAATCTATTTCATTATGCACCGAAATTGCATACTTAACACTTCATCTTAGAATGTGGGTTAGAATATCATTAGTAAACAATTTTCAAAAGTTTCAACAGCATTACAGTTTCTAAAATTATCTACTAAACGAAACTCCTTTTGGACCAATCTGTGCATAATCCGAATTCATCTTTCTCCATTTGGATGGAGAACAGACTGTATTTCATGCCTGCCCTGCCTCATTATGTTGATGGAGTAGGGCTTCCTGACATTGACACAGTAGGAAAATTTGGTGGAATGTCACTCTCACTTCTTAATTAGACTGTAATAATTCTAATCTACCTGGAACATCACACAATTGAACTTTTTCTGATATGTTGTGATCAAAATTGTCATCAGTTAGCTCATTTACATTATGAGGAGGAAGAAGATTTAGATCTGCATTTTCCACACATTCATCTGGTTCATTTCGTATCTGATCTAAATAGGCTACAACCTCCTCTACTGTCAAATATTCAACTTCAGAACGATTATTTTTTTCTTGACACAATGAGACTGAAATTGAACGGTTGGATGGAAAAAGGGCCTCAGTGAGAAAATGGCGTTTTGAGAAAAAGACCTTTAAACATTTTAAAGGACTGGTCCCTTTCTCTTCACTATACAAAATAACACTCAATGCTTTTAGTAAAAGAATTTGCAATGTTTAAATAATATTTCAGAAGAAAAGCTGTGTTCAGCTGATTGATTTAAAAGTTATTGATATTTGAAAATTGGTTCTCTCAGGCCCTTTTTCTTAAAAACGGAAAATAAAACATAAACTCAATTGGTTGTTTATTATTATGCGTAGAAAATGATGTGTTTTTTGCATACTGTAATGAAAATACAACAGAATACAAAGGAACTCAATATAAACTCAGTTTATTATTTATTATTAGACCGGCCTATGGATAGAAAATTATATGCTTTTTCTCATAATTTAATGAAAATATAATAGAATACAAAGGAACTCAATATTTCAAAATATTTCTGATTAAACATGTCTCAATCACATCACTTAAGAAACTGTCTACACTAGCTACAATGTTCTCATAGTCACTTTCTTCAACTGGTAAGTTTTTCATCTTGTTCCTGAAGTTCTTGCCATGCTCCTGGTTCCTCAGTGGTGTTCTTAAACTGTTCTTCAAACCGAGCTACTTCATCTTCTTCCAAAAACTCATAAAGACTTCTGACATCTAGTATCTTATCAACTTTGAATTTCTTTCTTGGGTGCAACAGGAACAGTATCATTTAACTTTAATGGAAACGTGATCGGTTTCAACACAAATGAAAATGGTTCATAGGTACCATTGTAGGAAGTGCAAGCCAAAACATCACCAGTAGTAGAGTACATTAACTTACATTACTTCTATAATGTGAAGACTTTACGTTTAGACTTGGATTTTCTTTGAAAAAATGGATTCAAGGTTGATCCCCACTTTTCAGTATCCCTTTCCCATTAACAATCTCGGCACTCTTACTTATGATGTTATCATAATCAGATCCAGTTGCACCTCTCTCTTTTTTTTTCTCTTCAGTTTCTTGGAATAAATGCCAAAATTCCTGTCGCATTGACAGTACGAGTGGCCTCGAAGAGGAAAAATCTAAGAAACACGCATTTTAAGTGATACAGCAAGATAGGACTAGAACATAAACATAATCAAATTTTTGTTCTGTCCCCCAGCATTGTCCGAAAACACAACACTGTCTTTATAATCAACATGAAAACTTTTGAGTTTCCTTTCTATAAAATGGTGCAGAAAAGATGCGACACTTTCTGATTTTTTTTTTTTTTTTTTGGACTCTGTCTCAACGTAGCAATACATCACACTATTTTTAACATTATGACAATACACGTTAAAACATTATACCATAATAAACTTTGACCATAATCAAATTCGATGACCAAACATTTAGGGTTTTCATTCATTGTGTCCAAAACTTTATCCTTTACCTTTTGGTATTCAGTAACTTTCCGCTTGTGAATATCTAAACCAGTCTTTGTTCGAATATCACTTGGATTTGCTCCAAGCTGCAGTTAAGACTTTTCGCAAAAGTCACATAATTATATCAGTTTGTGGTCTTCGAAATGAGTATGGAGACATCTCTCTAAAAAAACTTATAGTAGCTGCAGTATTTCATTTCCGGAAAACGGCCTTTCTTTTCTTTGTAAAATTCACAGAAAGATCCATACAGACTTGTTACATCCAAAAAAGGGTGCCTCGATAGTGCGTTTCAATAGATGTAATAGATACCCAGTGTTTACGAACAAGCAACCAGTGATCACCAGATATTTTGTTAGGTCTATTTCGGCGTTTTCCTGTACTTTCTACAAATCTGCTGTTATCCTTAAGTTTTTGTTGAATAATATGTAACCTCTTAACAGAAATCTGAAATAAGTCGATGAGAAATTTGCGGCATACCAATAACCTTGAACTATCCACAGTACAGTAGGCTAATATTCCCATAGCATTTCATATGGTCTTTTAACTGGAGCCACATTTCGTGATTTAATATATCTTTTTTATCATACAACCTGATAAGAGTAGATCTTGCATTGGCTTATTTTCTTGACTATAAAAATTTGTGTCCAGCTCTTTCTGATTTGCTGGTGAAATTTGAGTACAGCACTTCCTTGGGCAGCATCCACTCACTGTCTTAAACACTTTGTTTGGAATAATGTGTCCATCTTCTCTTTTATAATATAATCCAGAATTTCTTCTTACCTTTCTTAACTTGGGTTTCCATTGTTCTTTATTGCGAGATTTTTTCGGCCGGATTCCTGGTTCGTTCAGGTATTAGTTCACTACATGAATCATTATCAGAGAGGTTACTCCCTTCCATTTGTATGACAGTTGCTTCGAGAATTTCGGTAGAACGTCTTAAACACAACTAGTGACATGTTACACGTTTGACACAGCCACAATGTGTTTGGAGGTTAGACAGTTGATGTCTCCACATTTGTCAACATTTCTTCACACAGCTCCAACACTGCCAACATTAATGTTATGTTTATGAAATTTCTAAGGCACGTATTTCAAACCCTAAGGATTCCGAAAAAAAACATTTTACACAAAAAGAGCCTGAGTGACTTGAGGCCTCTTTTCCATCCAACTGTTCAATTATGGAGATACTAACTTGAGAAGAAAATAGTAGTTTCATAATACAGTGTTTAATACAACAATTTGAGTATAACTTTCACCAAAACGTACATTCAATGAACATTTAATGTTTAGTATAACACTGTAAAAGGCGATAGTTAGCAGCATTTCTTTTGTTAGTTATTCTTGATTATTTATTTACATTTTCTATAGTAAAAATTTGCATATCATTGCACAGACATTAAAAAGATTTCTCATATCATATTTTGACGAAACAAAACCAGTCATTGTATATGTAATTTTTTTAATTCACTGTCCTCATTAACCTCTTCCCTTACTATTTATTTTACCAGTTTTGTGAAAAAAAGTGTCATATTTTTTTATTTTCGTAAAGAGGTCATTTAATATTGCAGAATCACTGTACATCACTAATTTTCTTACATACTTCAAAAACACTATGAAGTAGACAATGGGACTCAAACGAGTTTTAACTCGGGTTAATAAATTTTGACACATGTTAGCAACCCGAGTTAACTCAGGATAATAAGGGAAGTGGCTAATGGCTGTTGTCCATCTTTCATCAGATCTTCTTCTGCCCCAAACTTTTCTTCTGTTCACCATTCCTTCCAGTGCATCCTTTAGTAGTCAGTTTATTCTTAGCCAGTGACCCAGCCAATTACTTTTTCTCTTCCTGATCAGTTTCAGCATTATTCTTTCTTCATCCACTTTTTCTAGCACAGCTGCGTTTATTCTGTCCTTCCATTTCACATGCTCTGTTCTTCTCCATATCCACATTTAATTTGTTTTAATAGTTTCTCTTCCCTTTGTCGTAATGTCCATGTTTCTGCCCCATACAATGCCATATTTCACCGAAAGCACTTCATTAGTCTCTTCCTTATTCTTTTTCCAGAGGTCCTCAGAAGATGCTCCTATTCCTGTTAAAAGCATTCTTTGCTATTGCTATCCTATTTTGACTTCCTGACAGCAGCTTGTTACTACTTACGGTACACCCGAAGTATTTGAAGCTGTCCACTTGTTCCTGTGTCTTATTTCAAATTTACAAGTTTACCTTTTTTAGTTTTCTTCTGATATCCATGGTCTTTGTCTTGTTTGCTTTGTTTCATACCATACTGCTCACAGCTGTCATTTAACTCCAGTAGCATATTCTTAGTATTGCCTCCTCTTCTGTTAACACCACCATATTATCAGCAAATTATTTTATCATATTTGTTATATTTATTCAGTTAGTGTTAATTACACATAGAACAAATTTCTCCAATTTTTGTTAAGAAATGCTGATTTTTAGGGACGGTGAATGTGATTCCTAGATTTTCATATAATTAACAATCTCTCTTTCAATGTGGACAGAAAAAAGCCGAAAATAAAAGAAATGTTTTCATAATGCATGTTATTAAAAGAAACAATACTGAAAATTTGAAAGCATCATCATTGAATTTTTTCAACATTGTCGGTTATTATCAAAAGGAGTTGAAAAGCAATGTATATACAGGGTGATTCAAGAGCAATAGAAAATATTTTAGGATATAGTGGTATGGACTATTCTGGATTAAAAAGTTCATATGTGTCCAATTTTCAATGGGTATGGAGATACAGCTGTTTCAATGGAATGCATAACAAGCCTTACAAATGGTATGAATGAATGACAAATGACTACATACAAAGGAATAATTAGCTTACATGTATCGCTCTTTTGAGATCATCTGTGAGAGCAGCACTGTTTGTAATGAGTGTAGAGAAACAACTGTGCCTGTCGATTTTTGTATGTTGGAGTCTATAAATGACACAATATATAAAAATATTATTTGCAAGGAATGAAGTGGTTGCTTCCATTATGAATAGTGCTGCCTTCATAAAAGAATAAGATGACCTCAGAAGAGTAAAACTTACTGTTGTCAACAGAGTGAAAAAGTCCGTTGAACACTTTTTGTATTGATACCATGTAAATAAGCAATAACATCCAAACAGCTCTATCTCTAGACTCATTGAAAATTGGTCACATGTTGATAATGAACTTTTTTACTCAGAATAACTCATATTAACACCCCCTAAAATATTTAATTACTATTCCTCCTGAGAGAGAGAGAGGGGGGGGAGAGAGCACGCGTGCATAGTGATGGTGATATTAATTTTGTTGAAAAGCGTAGAGAATTCAATATGGATACACACATACATTTTACAGAGTAAACAGAGCACTGTTATTAGAAATAGAAGTAATGGTGTACTGCAACAGATGATCCTACCAATATTAAAGTTATATGAAGATTCAATTGCAGTAAGTATTAGTGAACTATCAGTATGGGCCCTGATCAGTAGAGGTGTGCTTGTCATGCTGTGGTGTGTTTAATCATTCACATGAATGCTCTTATTGAAGTCTGGTGGCTCCTTCCCCTTGGAACTGGCTCAATCATCAACAACCTAAAATTAGATGCGCTCCTTCTGAAGAGAAATTCTTGGGCATGCCATTGCTGATGACCAAATATTATTTGCCAATCCTGAAGGTCTACAATGTTCTATTCACTGTGTTAATAGGGCAGCTTCAGAATACAAGATGGAAATAATCTGCTGGAAAAAATCAGTATGCTTGCTTTCAAAGAGAAAGAACAAATTCTAGTAAGATTTGCCTAATTAACGAGGTACAGTACTGGAATGAGTCAATTTCTTCAAATATCTGGACTCACTTGATAATGGCATAAAATTTGAATCTCTTTGTTTTGAAAGGGCATCAGTCATTAGTTTTCCAATTTCTATTTTTTTTTTTTTTGTTATTTTTGTATATGCAGACATAGATCTAATTATTGATGTTGTAAGTACATCAAACAGTTCTTGGACTCAAAAACTGAAATTGATTTTGAAAGAGTATCAGTCACTGACTCTTGCCATTTTAACACTTTAGATGTCACCAAGATTACTACAAGAAGATACCAGTTTCGATTGAAAGCAAGCATAATCAAAGAAAATAATACTATATTAACTGTTTCACATTATAATTGAGAAGGATAGAAAGGGTTACATCAGAGGTCACACCACTACCAATGTCCACTACGTTCACAGTTTTCAGATGGCACTCCAGTGGCATCAAGTAATCCAGCTGACGCAGAGAAAGGCATATCCAGCTGGGGATGTACCTATTAAATCAAGTGAAATGAATTGAAAACTTTTTAAAAACTTAAAACTTTAAAAGAGTTAAAATTGTTAAGAAGGTAATATAACTTGTACACAGATGGCACCATTTCGACATTGATATTCTGTCTTCATCTGTATCTGTTTAATTACTGCCATGGTGCCATCCACCATACAAGGTATATTACCTTTTTAACACTTAAAGTTTTAAGTTTTTAAGAAGTTTCATATTTTATAACAAATGTTAAAGTCAATATCAAGAGAAATAAAATGATTATGTGAGATTGAAAAACTTTGTACCAGAGGAGAAGGCTAAGTTTTTCATATTTTGAACTGACCAGACAACAGCAGATGCTAGACGAGATGATAAGAAGAATGATATTATAGTTTGTTGTTTAGAAGTTTATTTTTACAAAAAAAAAAAAAAAAGAAAGAGTAATTTTGTATAGGTACACTAAATATTTTTCACAAGTGATTGGCTTAGGTACTTTGTAATAAATAACTTCAATATTCACTAAATAAAAATGACATTTATTTCATACTTTGTAGTCTGAATTTGTGTTATGAATTAGAAAATAAATACAGAAAAAATATTTTTAAACCTCTGTTTCAATTAATATAGTTTCCTGTTGTTTTCCTACAATTTACGTTTGACTGATGCCTTTTTAAAAAATAATAGTAAAAAAAATAAAAGATTAAGAGAGATTCAGATATTTCTAATAAAGTAGTTAAATATATCAAAATTTTGGGTACGGTACTATAAATTCGGTAATTGTAGCATCCTTTGTTTAGAGCAATACAAGATTACACAATTACAAAACTCTAGCCAGATCAATCATTTCATACAAAAGTGAAGCATGGACTATTACGAAATGGGATGAAACTAAAGTTACTGCTGCAGAGATGAGATTTATGTGGTACACAGCAGACTACATTTAATGGGACCACAATAGAAATTAAGAGGTAATGAAAGAACTGAAAATGGTACCTGTGTTAAAATACATAGGAATGTACAACGAAAAAGTGGAAAGTTCAGGTTAACAGAATAACGAGAGGGGGTCGCAAAGTAGAATTTTTGATTGGACCACTTGGTCTAATACTGTTTGATGGATGGTGATGATGATGATGATGATTATTATTATTATACTGTTGTTTAGTTAACTGTCTGAGGACAGGTTGGAACCTCATAAATGACAATAATAAGACATCACTCAAGAAACAACTAAGCCAGGAGATGATGAGGTAGGGTGGCTAGATTATTATTATTATTATTATTATTATTATTATTATTATTATTATTATTATTATTATTAAAATAGTGCAGTGATGCAAGGAAAAGTGGGAGTACTTCTAGAAAACCTGCCCAATATTACTTTGTCAGCCACAAATTTCACTTGAACACTCCACTTAATGTGGAGAGTCACTGCTCTATTGGTCTCTTTATTTACTGCGACATTAGCAGAAATGCCCTTTCATGTATTGTTACGGAAACCAGTGAAGGGGAGTATTAAATCGGCATTTTATTATATGCAGTTGAGGTATTAGATATTATAGGTGAAGGAGAAATGATTTATTTTTATCAAGACATTGAGAATGTTACAATTTACGAAACACGATTACAATCACTGGTTATTGCATTCTTATCATAAATCAGCGTTCTGCTTATCTGTGATGCATTTCTTATCAAGATTTTCCTGCTGACCTATGGACTAGAATGTGAAATGCTGTGTATGTTTTGTAAGAGAAATAGCTTGGTACAGAACATAAATTAAATTAGATTAAAATGCTGATACTCCTGCTGCTGCTATATTTTCAGTTTTTCATTTTGCACACTTTGTTTCATGCCATGGTCTCGTTCATTCAGCCCCTGGTTTGTGCATATTTTCTAGCAAAATGCTTCTCAACAACGTAATTTCACTCGCTGGTTTCAACTGTTTAACATTACACAGAAAATGCACTGGTCAGTGGCAGCCCCATTCCCACTGATTTATACATTAATTTGTGTAAATTGTTGGAAAACCTCAAACATCAACAATTTTATTTACATACAGGAGGAGGAACTCATTGAATTACAAGAAGACATATCAATGAAACAACGGTATACAAACTGTAACCTCTCTGAACTATAATACAAAGTATTGTGTGGTGAAAAATACGGAAAAGTTAGGAATTTTGTCTGCTTCATGGAAGCTATTTTTTGAACAACCTATGTATGTGACCAACTGTTCTCACAAATGAAAATTTTAAAATCTAAATGTAGAAGCCATCTGACAGACATTCATTTGGTGACCAGCTGTGATTGGCTGTATCTGACACATGTGATATAATCCCTGACTTCAGTTCCATAATATTGCAAACAATACATGAGGAGGAACCTTAAAACATGTACAGTGGTGAGTCAAAAAGCTAGTTGCATTTTCCGAGGAACTTTTGTGTCAAATATATCTGAGTGTATAGTACAGTACATTAGCAGAGACATTGAAATTTGTGAAACATAACATTGTATATATTAGTACTTGCATGTGTTTCTTTGTAATTAAACGCTACTATAATTCTAAAAAATAATGATGAAGTTTTGTGAGTGAGTAAATTCATTATTCACTTAGAACAGTCATATGCGTCCACTTTGAACTCGTAGTACACCTCTTGTTGTCTGTGTCACACCTGAACAGTGCAGCCATCGTGGCTGCTTTGTGGGATGCATTTCCAGTAGGACTTGAGACTAAAGGCAGTTTTGGCCACCCTTGCATTGTTGTCATTTATTACAACAAAACCCATTAAAAATATAAACACATGTAGATAGTATGACGAAGGTGACTACTGTTTTATTTCCTCTCCAGATCTCAGAAATTGGCATCAAGCATGCTTTTATACATAACTTGATGCTAATATTAATATTAGTATTATATTTTTTTAGGAACGAATGATGCCTTTGTAACAATAGCGTTGGGGAAGGAGAAATATCAAACATCTGTGAAGGAGAAGGCATCACAAGATGTTGAGTGGCATGAAGAATGTGAATTGTAAGTAATATGGCATTATTAGATTGAACTTGTTATGGTCTATTTATTGATTATGGCAATACTCTGCAATCGTGAATAAACCTGGGGTCCTGATCCTACACCTCTTATGAGAAAGCAGCAAAAATAGAAAGGCTGAATTAGTAGAATATGAAAGTATGCAATATGAATATGTGATTGCGCAATGTTAAATTAATGAGCTAATGCATTATATGTTTGGATTGCCAAATATAATGCAATTTTTTCATGTTCAACATAAAATTCTTTTCATCTTTTACCAAGAAATAACATGTCTCGACTTAAATCTGACAAATTGAACATATGAGAATATTTACATAGTATTACATTTAAAATTAAATTCTCTCACTTTTCAATTTGGACATTTTTCATTACATATTTCAAAATAATTGGGTATTTTAGTTTATTCCACTATTTTATTTATGCATAAATATGGTTTCGTGGAAACTTAAGGCTACCTATTCGAAATTAAACCAGGACAAAAAATTATTATATTTACCAACTTACATGAACCAAATTACAATTTTCGCACAAAATTACATTGCGAACATATGATACAAAATTACTGTATATTCTCATGCATACTATTTTGTATCTGTAACACAAATGGCTTATTTTTGCGTATCTTATTTATCTAAATGATATAAAACAAGTGTCTTATTTACTTCAGTGTTCTGAACATTCTTCAATATTGTAAAAATTATGTTATATTAAGAATTCTTCTTTACTCTTCTGAATTCTTTGAAATAATTTATAGTAATTCTGTTTGAGAACTGACTTTTAAAATGCAATAAGTCCACAAATCAGAGATTTTCAGGAGACCTGAAAAACGTGTATGTGCTGAACAAATAGTGCTAATCTGTGCTTGGGCTAAGACATTGTTTGGAAAATTGAGATGACTGTAGAAAATAACTTTCTCTTTATGAGTTAGGTATTGCAAATTAAATACTGAACTGATCTCGTTTTACATCATTCCTTTTGATGACTGGCATTTTATTTGTCATATTGTTATATGTAAGGGGCCCCATACACGCTCAGTTTAACTGTGTAAAAGAACTGAGAGAAAAACTGAACTGGATGTGTGTGAGCACAACTCAGTTTTTCCATTGGGTTCATCAGTTTTTTTCGTCAGTTTGTTCTGAGTGTTCTCGTGTAAATATGGAGGACAAAAGGACTGCAATTTATTGTTTGCTCGCAGTTTCATCATGCTATCTGACAAACAGGAGAAAAGAAAGCGAAAAATATGAAGTAAGATGTGGTACTTAAACAGAAGTGCTTCATGCGATTACCATCTTTTGAATAAGTTACGAGAAATGGAAATTGATTACTATAAGAACTACCAAAGAATGGACGAAGATACTTTTAATCTGTTGCTGGTTGAAGTTTTGCTTTTATTGGAAAAAATAAATATGCATGAGAGAACCAATATCATAAAAACTAAGACTCATTACTACACTCTCGTACTTAGCAGTTGACAGAAACTTTGAAGACGTGGTCGTGGTGGAATGTAGACTGAGGAAACGTACAGGTTAACTATGTAAATTGCACAATTTATCATCGCAAAAATGGCTCCACTAGCACAGTTCTGAGGTTTACATTATTACTGTTACGAACTGCGCAGTTTATGCAGTTAATCTGTCTGGTATGACATCACACATGATAAACTGCACAGTTTAACTGAGCATGTATGGGGCCTATAATAGAAATATTGTGAAAGAAATTGACCACTACGATATTAGATTCAAGATATTTGCACATTGTTCACATGGAATAAGGACTTGTTTACTTTTTACGCTGCAAATTATTATATCTTATGTGCATCATTCCCACACAAAATTGATACTGAATATGAAACAAATTCGTCCAAAAGTTCAGGAAAAATTTCTGTACACATACAGACAGATGACATGCCCAAAACCACTTTACAGTATCAGAAATTATGAAAGCTTCTATTTTCTCAGAATCGATATTTTGCAACATTACAATACTTTCCTCTTTGTCTTTCTTGAAATGGGAAGGGGGTAAGAGTGCAATAGCCTACATAATATCACAACATTTAAGGGACTGGAAAACATGGTAGTACTGGTATTATGAAAGATTTGGGTGTGGATGTTCTGGGAATTGAATACTTTTTTCTTTGGTGAGCATCCATCAGTTGACAGAAGTATTGCTGGACTTCATTATAAGCTGTAACGTTGAATCTTCACAGGGGAAAAGTAATAGGACTTGCGGATGGATCAAATAATAGTGACAGTGTGTAGAGAATTAATAGAATTTATATTAAGTCCACCATGTCTGAACTAAGTCATGCTTTTTTACTTTTGGAAAATTTTCAATGATGATAAACTTCATTATTGCTATTTCATTATAACAAATGTTCTTGAATAAATTTCATTTTAAGTTTTCCATAAAAGTGTTATTCTGAAAATATTGAAAAAATAAAGAAGAAATTTAAAATATTTCCCCATAACTTCAGTATTTCAATATAACTTTCTAAGATGTCAGAAATGTTTGTCTGTCTCCCGAGTGACATTTATGCTATTCTGTAAAAATATCTTTTTGTATAGTATTTACAGATTTTGTTGTTTACTAATTTCAGGCAAATACCAAAACAGGGAAATGTTGCGGAAATTATACTCACTGCCGTACATCGTAATTTCCTTGGTGTTGATGAGTTTTTGGGAGTTGTCAACATTCCGTTGGCTGACTTTGATGTCTATGAAAGACCTAAGAACAGGTAAAGATTACTGGATTTATAGTTTCAATAATGTGAAGTCAAAATATGTGATGGACGAAGAATGCAAGGTGTTACAGCATTGACACGAGTATTGCAGACATTTAAGCAGCCTTAATGCCATGAAATACTTTCACCTACATAAACTTATATTTTTAAATCAGTTAAGTATTTAGTCTCATTTTGTTAATTCGTGTTTAGTCTCTTCTTTTACCTGCTACAATAGAACCTGAATTTTACGTTTTTAAAGGTACTACAGTAGAATCTCTATTATACACTAGTAATTAAGGGGGTGGACTGGACAGTTAATCAAAAGATTCAGTTAATCCGTATCATTTTCATAAATTAAGTGCATACTATAGTTTCATAATTTCCTCCATATGAGTCATTCCACGTCAAATCGCACAGCAATAAAACACGACCTTCTCGGAAATGGTCGAATTTTTTTTCATGAATTCCAGACATCAAATAAGGAGACGCGTATTTTTTTTATTTTCACAATTATTAATTATTTGTGTAGTTATGAATATTTGAAGTTACGCAAATTATGCGCGCACTGTTACATAAACTCGCTTGGAACTTTGTGTCTACATAGAATTGAGATTTGCAGTTTGGCGCATTTGAAAGACGAAATACAACACTTTTTATTACTTTAGGCCTATCACAAATAAATTTAAAATTTGGCCTATTTTTTTAATCATTTCTTTTTCAAAGCAAAATTACTATATTAAATAGCCAAGTTAAAAATCTGAAAAAAATATAGACTTGTTCGCTGATGTATTATCTGTAAACTACTGCATTTATAAATATGGGATCGGCACCCATACATTTGTAACAATTTATTTTGCGGAGGCATGCACGCGCTCGCAATGCCCAGCTAATGAACTGCTTGCAGCCATAGGCTAGAAGGCTGCCCGTGGAAATTTCCCGTTGCATCTGATGTCACCATACTAATCATCAAATGATTAATACTTTAAGGAACAGTAAATATTTTATCTAAAATTATTTTATTATTGTCAGCTCAGGGGGAAGCCCTTCACAGTTTATACTGTAATATAGCCAAGTGTTTGATGATAGCAAGACTGGGTAAGGCAGTAAACTTTATGGCATTAAACAGATGGCATGAGAGAAAAATAATCAGTTTGGGTTTGAATTTCGCGCAGTGACGTGACTTCTATACAACATGAGTGATGGTAAAGATCGCGTAATATATAACAAGTGTTTAAATCCATTTACCTTCCTAATCACGCTTTTAAAAAGAAAAGTACACTAAGACACGTAAATCGCGACTTATTGATAAAGCTCAATTTAAAGGAGTCTTTGAGTGTGCAAATATGTGATTTGTTCCATAAAAATCAATCAATTTCCGCATAGGTCAGGTGATAGTTCTTGTGATATTAATAAACATGAATCAAATGAAAGTGAGGACAGAGAAAGTGATTATCCCAGTATTTCTTCTAGCAGTTCTATGGATGCAGTGCTAGAAATCAGTAATATTGAGGAATTAAACAAGAGTTTGATGTCAATAGAATCCCCTATCAAGAAAAGAAAGATGCAACAAAACGATACCCCCGTGAAAAGTTTCAAAAGTAAAAGGCTCCCTAGCATGTTAAGTTTTTCATGTAGAAGATGCATCATCATCCATTCAAAAGTCAGCCATATTTTATTTTTGACGGAATGCAAAGAAAGTACAACCTGAAAATTACATAGTTATTGCAGACTTTTCTGAAAATTATTCATTTGTAATACAAGATTCAATACAAGGTGTGCATTGGAACATATGCCAAGCCACAATACAGTACAATTTTAATTTTACTTCCCACTTTATTTTATTTTATATTCTCTTATAGGCCTATTAATATTATATCTGAACTGCGACCGAACACGAGCGCTGCTCATTCGGTCTCAAATTTTGTTAATACTACTGCATCTCCTTTTTTTATATTGATTGTATTATTTTATTTCTATTTCTCTTATTTGTAATTATATTCTTTATTCTGTATATTTAAATAAATAAATAAATAAATAAATCCTTTTGTAGTATATTTCAAAGGAGATACAGAAATTCGTTACAAAAGTAATGTCCTCTCAGAAACCATGAAACATGACACCAATCCCTTTCACTTTTTTCAATCCGAAGCAATCAATTTCTTAAAGCAAGATATCAACGCTATGAAAAAAATCATGTACTTTTCCAATGGATCAAGTTCATAATACAAAAAAAAAAATTAAAAATAATTGCTTACATGAAGATGATTATGGAATTAGTGCTGAATGACACTTCTTTGCAATGTCGCATGGTAAAGGTCCATGTGTTGGCATTGGAGATACTGTTAAAAGACTTGCCACGAGAGTTAGCCTATACAAGATCCTATAACAACACCAAAAAAAACTGTTTGATTAGTCACAAAAAACATTTCTAACGTGTCATTTATATTTTGTCCATTCAATAAGCACAAAAACCACACTGAAAATTTGCAGGCCAGATACCATAATCTAAAACCAATAACTGGTACATTAAAATTATATTCTTTCATTCCGTTGTCAAAAACTGAAGATTTAGTAAAACAATTTTCTTTCAAGAAAGAAGGTAGGTGAATGAAAATTTAAAATGTGAATGAAAAGAAACATTTGAAAAGCATAATGTACAATTATTTGAAGATATCATAATAAGTAAATTAGCAGTGTTTCCTCGAGTAACTTGATCCGTACTGGGTGTAATGTTGCAACGTTCAGTCAATTATCCAGCGCCAATAAACCTCTTAGCGCGCTTTAACGCTTCCCGTCCACTGCTGCTGCGCCGACCGCTACACATTCTGTCATAAGTAATTAAATTTCCATTAAACTATTGGAGATCCCATTCTGATTTTTTCTGGAATTATTAAGAATACTTCAGTGCACATAGTAGGCATTTTTTTTAGATTTTTAATAGGGCTATTTCACATTGATGTATATGTTTTAAAAATTGAATTATAAAAAAATATTTGAAATAATTATATTAAAATTAGTTAGTAAATATTTAATAAAATACAGTACTTTAAGCTTTGAAATGCATTTTTCAAAAAAAATTTTAACATCAATATCGTCAGAAATATGACATTTTAAATGTTGCATTGTGCGACATTTTTAACGAATTTTAACATGTAATATTTTAAAAACATGTGGACTTAGGAGGAAATAAAAATACACTTGTTGGTTTATGAGACCCATAGAGTTGATAAAAAAAATATATAAACGCAATCAGAAATATGAAGGTCAAAATTTGTATAATTTTGTGCGATTTGACGTGGAATGACTCATATGTGTTTAACATGTTAGATAATGAACCAAAAGTTCACTAATTTAAGTCTGGTTGTTAACAGTGAGTTTATAAGGGGCAAGGAAATTCCTTGTGATGGTTGTTTCCGGAAGGATAGGGATAGCAGAAGTCTCCTGTTGTAGATTTATATACGTTTTACGTGTTATGCTTGTTTTTCCTTACATTGCGCACAGTTCTAACACCAATCTCGTATTCTGATGCGAAATGAGCCTAGTTTCTCTTCCCAAACCTCTCAGTTATTTGCGTTTTGTTTCGATACTTAGCAAAACACTTTTGATACCCGTGGAAGACATTTTGCATAGAAGTTATAAAGTATGTGCACTCGAACAGTAGGACAAGGACTGAATGCTGCAGAGGTTTGCTATAAATTGTACGAAAGTTCTTGGAACCATTTCTTTGAAAACAGGTAGTGACTGTTTTACAAATTGGGAAAAACACCTTCAAGTAACAGTTCCTATTGCCGGAAGTAGTACTATGTAAGGGTAAAGGCTTGTAATAACACACTCTAGAAAAAATAGATACTAATATAATCTATAGTACTATATATTTCTTTCTGCAGTTAAAAAAGAAGGAAAGAAATAAAGAAAAGAGTGACAGAAAGTCAAATATTCTGCCGATTGGTTAATAGGGTGACAGATAATCGAGATTCTACTGTACTTGAAATGAATGCAAAATAAAAAAAAAATAAATGTACATAGGTTTTGATGCTGCATACATTCAAGTAATATCATATTAACACAGTATAGAAACATAAACATTTTAACTTCGTGGAATAGTGGCTTATTAAGTGTAGGTAGGTAAAAAAAAAAAGTATATTTACTTAAGCCTATAAAGCAGCGTTTCTCAAACTATGGTCCGCGGATCACCTGTGGTCCTCGAGGTCTGCCCTTGTGGTCCTTCAAAAAAGACAGAAAACAAAATAAAATTCAAACGAATTGCATATAACTCTATAGCTGAAAATCTCAGAGTTTGGAAATGGCACATGACATTCGCCTTTCATTTTTTCTCCCAGTACTGACATTTTATGAAATTTATTACCCTATCCATCTACTGAATTCCCACTCTACTCTCAACAACAAAAGAGGGATTTAAAGCACTATAAACATGGCCTTTCCCTGCACATCTGGCACCGCGCTTGTAACCCAGCCAGGGGCCACCTAAATTCATAACAGAGGATCGAACCTTTTCATGTATTTATGACTTCCTTAATAGTTTTGCCGACACCCAGTCTGCACATTGAAATGGTCACGTACTGTAAGTCGTACACCAATAATACAACTCTGAGGTCACAATTTGAAACTTATTTTCCAAGTAAATATGACGAATTTTCATGGGTTCATGATCACTTTCATTGCGATATTGAAACTAGCAAAGTTTAATTGAGTGAAAGAGAACAGTTAATTGAACTTTCGAATGATACCGGACTTAAAATGAAATTTGAAGTGGAAGGTATGATTAATTTCTGGACCTCATCACAAGTGAAAAGAGAATATAGTGAACTGTACAATAGTGCTTTAGAGATTACAATTCAGTTTGCTTCTATGTATCTGTATGAGAAAGGGTTTTCATCACTAACTCTAATAAAAACAAAGTAGGCTACTGAAATCGACTCAATGTACTATATGTTACGATCTCCGACTTAACCTTACCAGCATACATCCAAATATAGAACAACTGTGCAAGAATTGACAGGCTCATCCATCTCATTAATGTGTGTATTAACATTTATTTATTTATTTTGTTAATATGTTAAAGATTATCCAAACTCTGATAACCTTGAATTATTAAAAAAACAAACATGAATTTTCTTCTATTAACATTAGCTTAATTACAGTAGTTAATACTAGTATAAAATTAATTTAATTCATTTAATTTTAATTAATTAATTCTATTTTAAAATATAAGTATATTGGTATGAAAATATGCTACAAAAATGATAAGTTTGCTTTCGAAGGGAACAAGAGTAAGGTGATCCACGGAACTGTTCTGACTTAAAAAAGAGGTCCCCACTTCAAAAAAGTTTGAGAAACGCTGCTATAAAGAATAATAATAAAATCATTATTGTAAATAATCACTAGTCTGCATATTAGATGACTGAAAACTAATATGTGGTATTAGCTCACATTTATGCTGATTCCAGAACTGTTCTTGGTTTTCTTCTGTCATGTATAGTTTTTTTACAATGGACTCAATTTGATTTCAAGGATTTCTTGCTGAGAGCATTATACATGCCAGTAGGTAATGGATATTATTACAGGGAAATGTCTCAATAAAGACCTGTAAGCCTCTAGGTTGGCACAACTGCTACTGCTATATATTATTGTGTGACCTTGGAAGTGTTGTTCATCTCAGATGCTTCCATTACAAGTGCTGTTCTCATTTTATTTCTCCATTCTGATTGCAAGTATAGATGCAATCTTATAATGTCAACATGCAGGTGTGTGAACAGTCCTAATGTTTTCCGTTACATTTGTGGAAATTACACAGTGCTTAAGCAAAGAACTGAAAGAAGAGACTTTGTGAAGAAATCTTACTGTGCTTATTTTTAAGTGAAACTTTGTGACCAGGATAAGTCCTGGGCGTCTAAGAAAGTTTGCCGCTATTGTGTTGAGAGGCTAAGATTGTGGACAAAAGGGAAGAAATCGTGCATGCCATTTGCAATTTCTATGGTGTTTATGAGTTTGACCAGAGTGAAGAAATTTTGTGCCTGGAACTAAAATCATCCTGCATGAACCACTTGTTGACCCACACGAAGTCTTGCTTCCATCACTTCACATCAAATTGGGCTTGATAAAGCAGTTTGTAAGGGCTCTACCATAGGATGGACACAGCTTCAAGTACCTTTCTAAGAAATTTGCGTTCATCACAAAAGAAAAATTGAAAGTTGACCTTTTTGTTGGTTTCCAAATAAAGAAACTGATGAAGGATGAAGATTTTGAGAAAACAATGAATGAAAGAGAAAAAGATGCATGGACCGCCTTCTGATCTGTTACTGAAAACTTTCTAGGGAATAACAAAGATCCTAATTACAGGGCCATTGTTGAAACAATGTTGGAAAATTTCAAGAAATTTGGTTGTAACATGAGTGCAAAAGTCCACATTTTACATTCCCATATCGACTACTTTGCGGAAAATCTGGGACTTTATAGTGAAGAGCAAGGTGAATACTTTCACCAAGATATTAGGGAGCTGGAGAGGAGGTATCAGGGGAGATGGAATGAATCTATGATGGCCGACTATTATTGGATGTTGATGAGGGACAGTAAAGATGGAGGATCTGCAAGGAAGTAAAAAAAAGAGAAAGTTTGAAAATTAATTTAACACTGTTTGCTATTTGTTTTGTTACAAGGGAGTCACGAAATTATAAGGGCAGTTCTTTACAGTATTTTAAAAATGTGTGTGTAATAAAAATTGACCTTGTGTGAAAAGATATTAGAATAGGGGAGACCGTTGTACCTTCGAATATTGTTTATTTTAAATATAAATCATTTATATTTATTTATTTCAAGTTACAAATACATACAATAAGACAAAAAGCGTATTCTTTATCAAACCATGTCTCTAATATGCATGCTAGACAACACATTTTCAACTTTCAAAGAAAAGCAAAAATTTGAAAATTTGTTCACACACCCTCGTGTACCTTTGAACGCATCGTTACTTAAGTGAATTTTTAAGGAAACTTAAGAAAAATTGTTCATCACATATCATAATACAAGTTTATATTAATGGAAAAGTTCTAGAAAGCATCAGTCTGTCCATTGTCATCATAATTTAATTTGAAAAATGAAATGAAAAAATTAATAACATCTCCAGTGTCATATAATCACTTTAAATTAAATTCAGGGCTATTGTAGAAGTCAACTTCAAAAATAAGTTGTCCTTTCTGTCTTCAGGAGGTACCGTATTTCACTGGTTTTGGAAGTTTCATAACGATATCTACTTCATTAACGTCAAAAATGCCCTCACAGCCATAGATAAATTTATTTCCTTTATCCTTTTCAAATATTTCACCTGATATACAGTAGTCACATTATCAGATTCTAATATTTCTCCTACGTAATAATCAGGGATGTTCTTTTTCTTAAAAACTGAACTAACACAAAGTCACCAACCTCGTAATTATCACTTTGAAATCTCCCTTTCATTTTCAAATTCATCTACATCTTGCAAAATGTCAGTCACCATTTCATCATCTCCATTGCTGTTATCTTGCAAAACCATAACTCCTAGATCATCATTTTCTGAATCACTCTGTAGAACCTTTTTCGTAACTCTCTTACTTTTTTTTTTTTTTTTTGGTTTGGTTGACTTTGCTTTTGTTTTAAGTTGTTGTTGCTCATACCTCATTCTTATTTCTTCATTTTCAGAACTATTTATCTTAATCCTTGTTCTTCATGGTTTTCTTCCCCTATTATTAGAACTTCTTGGGGTAGGACCAAATTTCCACTGGAGGAATAGAGCTAGTTTGCCTATTTAATGCCTCTTCCACTGGTGTTGATGGATGTGTGAGGTATAATTCAACTTGCAATAACGAATTAGTCGTCTGGTGTGTTTATAATGTTGACTAAACAGACAGAGTAGCTTCTGATGTGTTAGGCACACTTTCATTTGGCATTGCATCAATTGGGAGTGGGCGATCTGTTACAAAACATCCTCTGGTTTTGTTAAAAAGATTTTGTTTTTGTGTCGCTTCATGAATAGATGCATCCACTCCTTCCCAGCTATCTCATTAACATCCCACTGACATGACACCTTTTTATTTGCAATTGTATGCCAATTCTCTAGCAGATTTCTTACTCAAACCAAAATTCATTTTAGCACAGGTTTTTAAATAACCAACCAGTACTTCCTCCTCCTCTTCAGAGAAAACTTTCCTCATATCACAGCGAATATTGTATGAAAGTGGTTCACTTGACCCCGAGTTTTTGTAATTTTTAACATGTTTATCAAGAGTCCCCAATTTAACTTTATGAACTTTGCAGGCTTTGCACAATGATATTCGTTTGCTTGGTAATTGCAGCAATTACAGCATTCATTGCATCTGTATCAATATGATCCCTCGTTTTGCCAGTTTTAATTCTTGGAATTGTTGAAGTGAAATACACAATAATAAAAATAACTTAAAATTTGGTAAAAATTCAAGTGACGAATAATTATGCTTGTTACTTTTTCAGTTAAGAACTTATTATGATAGGATGGTACAGTCTCTGTAATTATTTACTAACATCTTGTACCTATGAACATGTTCAGAGGTACATTACGTAATAGTGTTCAAAGGTACAAGACTATGTCTGCTTTAGAAAAAAGCATACTGCTACATTTAGGATAGGTTAGGTTCAACAAGAATACTTATTACAATGTATTGCTCACAATATTGTAGACAACCAAGCTGTGATATCAAATATTTGAAGTTAAACAAAGCATGAACACAAATAAATAAAAACTGAGGCAACAAAATGTTCGTTTTCAGTGCTGAAAATATAAACTTGATGACGAAGACAAAATGGCTCTGAGGAAAAACCTCTAACTACAACACTAGCGCATTCTGGAATTTACTTGACAAACTAGTATCAATGGCAACCACAGAATGGCATTGTTAGTACAAAAAAGTTCCAAGTGTTCAAAGGCACAACAGTCTCCCCAATACTTATGCTTACAGTAGTTAAAATCTTGAAAAAAAAAGAGAACCGTGATACAATAAGTATAGAGAAATGTCTTGAGGCTTTATGAAACATATTTTGTTGTTACAGTGAAAAATAACAAATTGAAATAGATTGAAACACAAAATAATATACGAAATAACGTCAAGAAGATGTGAATTACAGTCATGGTCCCTTTGAAAGATGCCTGAAAATAGCTATTAATCCTCTGCGTGTTTGTTTTTTTAAAACAATGTGTTTAATCTCTAACTACAGTCAGTGTATTGTTATTAGTATCTCTTTGTTGTTACCTATTGCTTTAAAAAGAATGTGTTTAATTTGTAATCTTAAGTCATTTTTTCTACTATTCCTTTACTGTACTGTTTACATTTGTTTTTAAATCTTTTGTATTGCCCCTACCATTATATATTGCCCTTCAAGAATTTCGGTATTCGTTAGTTGTAAGTCATTACTTGTGTTATATTTTAATTATTGTAATTGTTCCTGAATCATGTATGTAACTTGTAACCGTAAATCATTGCTTGTAGTATCTCTTTATTACTCTTAACTGTTTCATTGTTCATGAATGAAGTATTAATTTCAAAGTGAAAGTGAAACTTTGTTTTATTAATCTACTATTGATTATTTTTTAAGATCGTGATTTACTCTGAATAGATTGAAACACAAAATAATATACGAAATAACGTCAAGAAAATGTGAATTACAGTCATGGTCCCTTTGAAAGATGCCTGAAAATAGCTATTAATCCTCTGCGTGTTTGTTTTTTTTAAACAATGTGTTTAATCTGTAACTACAGTCAGTGTATTGTTATTAGTATCTCTTTGTTGTTACCTATTGCTTTAAAAAGAATGTGTTTAATTTGTAATCTTAAGGGCCTGTACTACGACTCTCGGATAAAGTTCTAGTTTAAACTTATCCGGCAGATGGCATATTTATCCGGAAGTTGGGTTGTAATTGCGTACTACGACTTTTGGTTATGTGCAATCTGGAGGCTAAACTTCCAGATTAGCAATCCGGAAGGCAGAGTGGCAGATAGGCGTTATCCGGAGGTTGGAACTCGGTGTTGAAATCAAGATGGCTGCACGTCGTACAGCTGGTGATTTGAAGGATCAATTTAATTTTGATACTGATTCTGATGATAAGTTCTGGAGCAGATGCTTCGTTATATCAGAACAGCAAAACGAATTAGGCTGCGTCCAAATAATTTTGAAGAGTGGGATGACGAGAAATTTTTTAGACAGTTTCGAATAATGAAACCTAGGCTACTACATGAAATCAATTATCAACTGAAACAAGACACAGATCGTAAGTACACAGTTAATAATAAGCTACACTATTTCTTTAGGTATTACATTAATATTTTGTATATAATAGCACTATAATAATTATTTTGAAGTACAGTAACCTGTAATAGGCGTACAGTAGAAGTGAGGTTAGAATGTTGCTTCATGCAGGTGTTCTGTTGTCCTTACAAGGTATTAAGGTGATTGATATAATAATATAGGGCAACCTACAATAAGTTTCAAAATACTTTTATATAAAAAAATAATAATAACCGTATATAATATATCAAAATCCTTTATATGGTAAACTATCATTTCTTCACAATTGCGTTACCACTTTAAGATATAAATGTATTCACATATTTGGCTTCTAGTCAAGTCATATGTACTGTAAACGAAAGAAAAATTGAGTGCCGACACCAATTTCCCAAATAAAGGTGGAAAGTTGCTGTGAAAGTGGAGTCCGGTGGAGAGGTACGGGTAGGCAGGATCGCTCTGTCGAGATAGAAGGGGTAGGCGGCAGGGAAGGGCAGAACATTAATTTCATTACTGTGTTTCCTTACTAATTAAAGGGAAAAGACAAGTTTTCGTAAGATCGAGTTAGTGACAGGTTAGGTTAGTATGATTTGCATATATTTACAATTGTCTAAAAAAAAAAAAAAAAATGTCAAAACTACATCCAAACCTCTCTCTTCCAGGCTATCCTGTAGAGAGTCCTTGCCTTCTTTTGGTAACGCTATTGTAAAGATTTACCGGTAAAGGTGTAACCAAATCTAATTGTTTGTTCATTTTTCCAGAAATAATGCCTTATCTCCAATGGCCCAATTACTATTGGTATTGAGATTCTATGCCACTGGGAGAACATTGACAACAGTAGGAGATTTTTGTGGGGTCCACGAAGTTACAGCAGGAACTGTTGTCAATCGAGCTAGTGCTGCACTTGCTGCTTGGTTTAATTGAAGTGATGACTTTTAATGCTTCATTGGGAGTAGTTTTATTTGCTCCAGTAATTAAGTGCAAGGCTTGTTTTTTTCTTCCGAGGGATTCTGTCTCTCTTTTTGATGCTGTTACAAATACTTCTGAATAGTATTTTAATACAGGTTTTATGTACATATTATAGGTCTTGATTAAAGTTTTCCTAGAACTGTCTGCTAGTTGTTTAGTCAACTCTCCGAAGATAGATTGGAATATCAATAAGGCATCACTCATGAGACAACTGTCAGGAGATAATGTGGTAGGGTGGCAAGTTTCCTTCTCCTTCCTTGCATATATCGCTCGCCAGTAGGAGTAGGCCTAACATATTTCACTAATCAGACTTAAGATATGCTTGCTATATATTATTATTTAACAAACTGTAACAGTTTATTGAATTTTAGACGTGACAGTTTTTCTTCATTTCCTGAAAGTTTTGGAATTGGCATTTATGTTTTGCAAGGGAGCTGTTTCATTCACACTAGGCCTAGTGATTCATGTATGCAAACATATTCATATCGTTACTTTTTAAATATATTTTATTGCTGGGATCCCTCACAGTGATCTCTTAACAGGCTAATGCACTGTATCTGCAATTCAAATTTATTTTACATAAGCAAAATATGGTAAAACAACATTTTTCAAGAGGCACATTAATTGAACCGTCGACTGGAACAACGTTATAAGTTACATTTGGTCAAATTTACAGGAGCTGCAAAAATGTGTATGCGTACAACTTTGTTCTTATGAGGGTAGCAAACTTTTGAGTGGACAGTTGCAAGCCAAGGAGTATAGCAAGGTAACATGACATACAACATTATTACACGGAAACACACCGAATGAAAATTTTGTAACTTACAACGTTGTTCCAGCTGACGCTTCAATTGTATTCAGGTACTCTGTGAATGTGTAATTAAAACAAGAGAGATGGACTATAGCTGCAATTAAATTTAAAATTTATTTATTTATTTATTTTGTGTAAACAAAACACGACATTTTTCAGGAGACACAATAAGCATAATCATTTATTACATCCACTGTCTCATTATATATGCTATGGTACATGTCATATTTACAAATTAATAATATGCAGGCTAATACATAAGAATACATAGTAACTGTAATTAAACACAACACAAATACATATGCAAATACACAAAACTTGGAAAACTGTGGCAGAGCCAACTTCAGCTATAAGCCCCATTTGTTAGAGATCTGCACGGGCCATAATTCTTAGGCCCGGCCCATCTTGGCCTGATCTGAACCAGACCCGAACCCAACCAGAAACCTTAGATTAGCTTATAATTATCACCTGACTCGAACCTAATCCTGAAGACTAGCAGATAAAGCAGAGAGCATAGGGATCAAGAACAGCTGCAAGAGATTATCACTCCATTAGAAGTATGAGAAGAAGTAATCTTCCAGTCATCCAGAGTCAAACAAATCTGGTCAACAAAATTAAACATATTTTTTGTTAAAACATAAAGAATGGGTGATTATTGTAGCATTTACTTTCTGCCACTAATTGAAGATGTCCTTGTAGATGGACCACCCATTAAAGAGGAGGAAAAAGTAATGTAAAAACTCCAAATGTTACTTTTGATATTCCAAACCCCATCTCTTTCCAAACGTAAGGACATGACTTACTTTTATTTCAAATCATTCTTTGTTATAATGTTAGCATCCAACTTTCAACTAATGTAATTTTTAAAGAAATCACTGTAGTAGTATTGAAGTTCATGCATTTCTAACATCTCAAGTATAATTAAGTCAACATTAGACTTACAGTTCACAGATGGAGAAAGATTTTTCAATGTGGCTAATGCATTCCTCAGAGGCTTGCTTTTTCTTTCTTTTTTTTTTTTTAAGCATCCTTGAGGTGTAACTCGATCAGCTATTATCCCATTATCAGCTGAAATATTTAAGAGAGGGATATATGCTTATATTCAGACCTTTCTGGGTTTAGCCTATACTACTTACACTGAATAAACCAGTAATTTCACTTAAAACTTACTTTCATTACACTGTGTAGACACCCGTACAGTGGAAGACCTTCATCTGCTGCACCAGCTGACTCTGTAATATTTTAAGAGTGGAATTAATTCTTAAGATAATTAATTCTGGAGAAAGATGATGTTTTATCATAAATGTGTGGACACTTCAAAGTCAGCAGCTGTAACAGTATTGTATTTTCTAACGTGCTATTAATCCAAACTCATTTTTAACAATAAGGAAGTAAAGCTGCAATAAAAAAAGAGAGAGAAAAAACCAAGCAAATAGTTCTATTGTAAATAGAGTGTAGTCAGTTTCTGTTTTATCTTATGAAAAGATATTTTTCAATTTTTCTGTACACAAGTTTCCTTACAGTAAAATTGAAATACAACTTAACATAATGTGGCCTAATCTGATTACAAACCCATTGCAGAGAAATCTCAAAATAAATTCTTCAGTTCAGTGTATTTTCTATTTTTAGGCCTACATTTATAAATTTCAAATTCCCACTCAAATCCCACATAATATTATAATACAACGATGTTTACTTTTTATGACATCCATTTCTTGTGACCATTTCATCATTATGTACTTTATATTTTAACATTTTTTTTTGCATCTAATTTATCTACTGCTTGCTACAGATTTCATATAGTATGTGTGTTAGTTTTATTTTCAACATGTTGACTGAAAATGTGTTTACATGTTACAGCTATTTCAGATTGGAAAAGTAAGCATCATATGTAGAATGTGAAAGAATGTTTTGTAGTATAAATCAAATTACCTGGAGATATTGTTGGGATGTCCAGTTTCACTTCAAAAACTAAAGAATTGCACTGTGAACCTGAATGGTACTGTAAATAAAAAAGAAATAATAGTATTATAATGTAATACCGACATTAAATTAAATTTGTATAACAATTTTCAAGAATCTAATATTTTTTTTTTATCTCTAAAGCTCATCATCTCCTTCTTCTGACTCTTAATTCCTTACACACTAACCTCATTTGTGTTATTAGCTGCACTGGTATCAGTGGAACTTGGTTTAGTTACTACTTCGGCTGTAACAAATGTAGGTAAATAAATAAATAAAAAGAATTCAAACTTGTGTTATACAATTTCCTCTGCTTATTATTTAATAATTGTATAACTTAACATATAAATGAACTTACGCATTGAATATGAATCAAAATCACTCAATTGATAGGAGAATTAAATCACTTACCTTGGATAAGTTTGGATTTGGTTTTGCTTCAGTTGGAGGGGCTCCAATTGTTTGTAGCCTGCATTGTTTCTCTGCAGCAGCAATTTTATTTGTGTTCTTTTCCAAGAATTCAAATTTGCTTCTCAGCTGTTTTCAGGTCCTTGTATTTGTGCTGTTGTTACTATATTCTTCCAATGCTTCATTCTATAATACTAAAAAGGAAGTAAAACTAGGTTAATTCCATATGCAATCTACAACATTAGGAAATATACTGTATTTCTCTTTTTCCCTTATCTAAGTTTCTATACCTAAATAAGCAAAAGCTTTTAATGGATGATTGTCAGTACAATATCAAACATATGACTACACTGTACATAGAAACTTTGGAAAAAAAAACTTAATATATGCTGTTTCTGTGTTATTTTACGAGGTGTTGAATGTGCATTACAAACAGATAGGCCTATTGCATTTTAGTGGAAACGTCTCTCCACCTCATGCTGTTCTTTTAAAAAATAACGTTAGGCCCTATCTGTGATCGAATGGTATTATGGGCCTAATACAAAATATCCGCCCACTTATTAACAGTAAAATACGTAGGCCTAACATACTGAAATATTGATAATTTGCTAGGAACAATGTACCTTGCTGTACTAATGTTGGTTAGAAATCCCAGGCCAAAGACATCATTCATTATTATCAGTATCAGTGAACTTTTCTTTTTTAAACGAGTTATTGTGCCTTCGACCCATGATTTGCAGCCGTGAAGTACACTATTTCTAAAAAATTACCGAAATAGGCCCTATTCACTAATAATGTAGGCTATACAACAAACTGAAAGCACACTTAATATTAATTACAATACAAAAATAATTGCCACCTACACTTCTTGTGCAGTTACACGTGAATAAAACAATGATTATGGAGAAAAACGCACTTTTGCTGGAACCCAAACCCGTCCTGTTTAGGCCTATTAATTAAAACCAAAATACTATCATATGGTAGGAATTATTACTATTCGAAAAGAAACATAACCTTTAAAATCTTACCATTTGCTTCCATGTAAAGTTTCTTCATACAGTATATGTAATTCTCTGTTCTTCACTCTGTTATTTTTTTGGCTGGAGCTTCAGTATTATAATAAATAATAACAATAATGCTTACAATAAAACCTCAAAATAAATAGTACCATATAAACACGGAACATAAACATGAAATACGCGGGGAAAGGTATACCAACGCAATAAATTTCACTACATTTTCAGTAACTTCATTGCCAACGTAATAAAAATGTTACTATATCTTCCGGATAAGAATCCTGCAGTTAAAATCCGCTGGTAGTACAGAACAAAATATTTAACTTCCAGATTGCTAAACTGGAGTATACGAATCTGGAGCTCTAACAGGCGATCATATTACAGGCCCTTCATTTTTTCTACTATTCCTTTACTGTACTGTTTACATTTGTTTTTAAATCTTTTGTATTGCCCCTACCATTATATATTGCCCTTCAAGAATTTCGGTATTCGTTAGTTGTAAGTCATTACTTGTGTTATATTTTAATTATTGTAATTGTTCCTGAATCATGTATGTAACTTGTAACCGTAAATCATTGCTTGTAATATCTCTTTATTACTCTTAACTGTTTCATTGTTCATGAATTAAGTATTAATTTGAAAGTGAAAGTGAAACTTTGTTTTATTAATCTACTATTGATTATTTTTTAAGATCGTGATTTACTCTGAAACGGTTAGAAATTCTTGTATACTTTTTATATTGATTATTCCTCAAACATCTCATTAATCTTTAACAGGAGCCATTCTTTCACTAATGTGCATGCTTCTACATAATTAATGTAAATTGTAACTGTGACCACTATTTTATGTTATCATTTTACTATTGTTTATTGTTTATAAAATATGTATTTTGATGCCAACTATAACCCTAATATACCTCAGACTGGTATAATTTTACCTACAATCTAATTTCCCCCCATCCCTGATTTCGAAACTGCTGGCCATAGTCATTACATTATATCACTATCAAATCTCATTTGGTATTTTCTAGCATTGCTGATGCCTTCCAGTGCTGACAGGAAAGTTATTAATGATTCCCTTCATCTTCCTTCTCCTCCTCCTTCAGATGCATTTGATGGTAGCTTTCCTTCCAACATTTGTTCTGTGATGTGAACTTCGGTAATTATGCAGAACAACTACAGAAGCGATTTTGTTATTTTTGGTGGTCTGGTAGTGTTTAGTATTGAATTTCGTTTATTAGTATGTGTATATTATAAAGTAGGTCACTTACGGTTGAGATAGAGTAGATTTTTTTAAATATGAAGTAGAATTGAACTTGTTTTTTTTTCCTCGTGTTTAGAAGACTATGTTGTGAGTGCATCACTTTTAATGTATTGTGATTTGATTGGCTGAAGTTTTGTGTGTTCTTATTGGGTGATGTGTCTTCCGGTATGATTGGATAGTTGTGGTTAATTCATAAAGCGTTGTGTGTTGTTATTGGGTGATGATTTTTCCGGTATGATTGGATGGTTGTGGTTAAGTGATAGCTGTATGTTACGAGCTAGAATTTCTCTAAGTCATTGGCTGTATGATTGTAGTTTTTCGTAGTTGATGCGTGTATTATTTTTCTCATGTAGGTGGTCTATCGCTGTGAGTTGTAATGGATGTAGAATTTCGTTTTTTGTCTGTATAGAGTTGAGAGAGGAGGATATTGTAGACTATTTCGTGAATCACGGTATTATTAAGGATTGCATGATTTTCGAAGTGTGTTGCCATGAGTTGAGAGTAAGTAAGACGGATTTGAACTTCCGTTGCGGGAGATTATACCGGAAGTATGCGAAACGGAAGAAAGTTGGTCGTTCTGGTACCTTTCTGGCATGTAGTAAACTTAGTGTTGTGGACGTTTTTCGTTTGGTTGCGTCATTGGATATTTGGGAGAATATATGTTAAAGTGTAAATATCTAATGGAAGAGAGAATGTGTGCAGTCTTTAGAGCAGCTACAGCCCTGTATCCTACGAATTATTAAGGTAAGGTTCATCATGTTTGACATTGTTTGACGAATTTGTGAAATTGATTCAGTCTTTGTGTGGCTATTTTGGTTAGGTTAGGTTAGTTTAGATTATTGCTGCTTATATTTGTCCTCTTGACAAGGAGTGAAAATTAAGGTTTTTGATAAAAAAAAATATTACATTAAGGGCCTGTACTACGATCGCCTGTTAAAGCTCCAGATTCGTATACTCCAGTTTAGCAATCTGGAAGTTAAATATTTTGTTCTGTACTACCAGCGGATTTTAACTGCAGGATTCTTATCCGGAAGATATAGTAACATTTTTATTACGTTGGCAATGAAGTTACTGAAAATGTAGTGAAATTTATTGCGTTGGTATACCTTTCCCCGCGTATTTCATGTTTATGTTCCGTGTTTATATGGTACTATTTATTTTGAGGTTTTATTGTAAGCATTATTGTTATTATTTATTATAATACTGAAGCTCCAGCCAAAAAATAACAGAGTGAAGAACAGAGAATTACATATACTGTATGAAGAAACTTTACATGGAAGCAAATGGTAAGATTTTAAAGGTTATGTTTCTTTTCGAATAGTAATAATTCTTACCATATGATAGTATTTTGGTTTTAATTAATAGGCCTAAACAGGACGGGTTTGGGTTCCAGCAAAAGTGCGTTTTTCTCCATAATCATTGTTTTATTCACGTGTAACTGCACAAGAAGTGTAGGTGGCAATTATTTTTGTATTGTAATTAATATTAAGTGTGCTTTCAGTTTGTTGTATAGCCGACATTATTAGTGAATAGGGCCTATTTCGGTAATTTTTTAGAAGTAGTGTACTTCACGGCTGCAAATCATGGGTCGAAGGCACAATAACTCGTTTAAAAAAGAAAAGTTCACTGATAATGATAATAATGAATGATGTCTTTGGCCTGGGATTTCTAACCAACATTAGTACAGCAAGGTACATTGTTCCTAGCAAATTATCAATATTTCAGTATGTTAGGCCTACGTATTTTACTGTTAATAAGTGGGCGGATATTTTGTATTAGGCCCATAATACCATTCGATCACAGATAGGGCCTAACGTTATTTTTTAAAAGAACAGCATGAGGTGGAGAGACGTTTCCACTAAAATGCAATAGGCCTATCTGTTTGTAATGCACATTCAACACCTCGTAAAATAACACAGAAACAGCAGATATTAAGTTTTTTTTCCAAAGTTTCTATGTACAGTATAGTCATATGTTTGATATTGTACTGACAATCATCCGTTAAAAGCTTTTGCTTATTTAGGTATAGAAACTTAGATAAGGGAAAAAGAAAAATACAGTATATTTCCTAATGTTGTAGATTGCATATGGAATTAACCTAGTTTTACTTCCTTTTTAGTATTATAGAATGAAGCATTGGAAGAATATAGTAACATCAGCACAAATACAAGGACCTGAAAACAGCTGAGAAGCAAATTTGAATTCTTGGAAAAGAACACTAATAAAATTGCTGCTGCAGAGAAACAATGCAGGCTACAAACAATTGGAGCCCCTCCAACTGAAGCAAAACCAAATCCAAACTTATCCAAGGTAAGTGATTTAATTCTCCTATCAATTGAGTGATTTTGATTCATATTCAATGCATAAGTTCATTTATATGTTAAGTTATACAATTATTAAATAATAAGCAGAGGAAATTGTATAACACAAGTTTGAATTCTTTTTATTTATTTATTTATTTATTTATTTATTTATTTATTTATTTATTTATTTATTTATTCATTCATTCATTCACTCGTTTATTTATTTACTTACTTTTGTTACAGCCGAAGTAGTAACTAAACCAAGTTCCACTGATACCAGTGCAGCTAATAGCACGAATGTGGTTAGTGTGTAAGGAATTAAGAGTCAGAAGAAGGAGATGATGAGCTTTAGAGATAAAAAAAAATATTAGATTCTTGAAAATTGTTATACAAATTTAATGTCGGTATTACATTATAATACTATTATTTCTTTTTTAGTTACAGTACCATTCAGGTTCACAGTGCAATTCTTTAGTTTTTGAAGTGAAACTGGACATCCCAACAATATCTCCAGCTAATTTGATTTATGCTACAAAACGTTCTTTACATTCTACATATGATGCTTACTTTTCCAATCTGAAATAGCTGTAACATGTAAACACATTTTCAGCCAACATGTTGAAAATAAAACTAACACACATACTATATGAAATCTGTAGCAAGCAGTAGATAAATTAGATGCAAAAAAAAATGTTAAAATATAAATTGTACATAATGATGAAATGGTCACAAGAAATGGATGTCACAAAAAGTAAACATCATTGTATTATGATATTATGTGGGATTTGAGTGGGAATTTGAAATTTATAAATGTAGGCCTAAAAATAGAAAATACACTGAACTGAAGAATTTATTTTTAAGATTACTCTGCAATGGGTTTGTAATCAGATTAGGCCACATTATATTAAGTTGTATTTCAATTTTACTGTAAGGAAACTTGTGAATGATTTCTTGTGTACAGAAAAACTGAAAAATATCTTTTCATAAGATAAAACAGAAACTGACTACACTCTATTTACAATAGAATTATTTGCTTGGTTTTTTCTCTCTCTTTTTTATTGCAGCTTTACTTCCTTATTGTTAAAAATGAGTTTGGATTAATAGCACGTTAGAAAATACAATATTGTTACAGCTGCTGACTTTGAAGTGTCCACACATTTATGATAAAACATCATCTTTCTCCAGAATTAATTATCTTAAGAATTAATTCCACTCTTAAAATATTACAGAGTCAGCTGGTGCAGCAGATGAAGGTCTTCGACTGTACGGGTGTCTACACAGTGTAATGAAAGTAAGTTTTAAGTGAAATTACTGGTTTATTCAGTGTAAGTTGTATAGGCTAAACCCAGAAAGGTCTGAATATAAGCATATATCCCTCTCTTAAATATTTCAGCTGATAATGGGATAATAGCTGATCGAGTTACACCCCAAGGATGCTTAAAAAAAAAAGAAAGAAAAAGCAAGCCTCTGAGGAATGCATTAGCCACATTGAAAAATCTTTCTCCATCTGTGAACTGTAAGTCTAATGTTGACTTAATTATACTTGAGATGTTAGAAATGCATGAACTTCAATACTACTACAGCGATTTCTTTAAAAAATACATTAGTTGAAAGTTGGATGCTAACATTATAACAAAGAATGATTTGAAATAAAAGTAAGTCATGTCCTTATGTTTGGAAAGAGATGGGGTTTGGAATATCAAAGTAACATTTGGAGTTTTTACATTACTTTTTCCTCCTCTTTAATGGGTGGTCCATCTACAAGGACATCTTCAATTAGTGGCAGAAAGTAAATGCTACAATAATCACCCATTCTTTATGTTTTAACAAAAAATATGTTTAATTTTGTTGACCAGATTTGTTTGACTCTGGATGACTGGAAGATTACTTCTTCTCATCCTTCTAATGGAGTGATAATCTCTTGCAGCTGTTCTTGATCCCTATGCTCTCTGCTTTATCTGCTAGTCTTCAGGATTAGGTTCGAGTCAGGTGATAATTATAAGCTAATCTAAGGTTTCTGGTTGGGTTCGGGTCTGGTTCAGATCAGGCCAAGATGGGCCGGGCCTAAGAATTATGGCCCGTGCAGATCTCTAACAAATGGGGCTTATAGCTGAAGTTGGCTCTGCCACAGTTTTCCAAGTTTTGTGTATTTGCATATGTATTTGTGTTGTGTTTAATTACAGTTACTATGTATTCTTATGTATTAGCCTGCATATTATTAATTTGTAAATATGACATGTACCATAGCATATATAATGAGACAGTGGATGTAATAAATGATTATGCTTATTGTGTCTCCTGAAAAATGTCGTGTTTTGTTTACACAAAATAAATAAATAAATAAATTTTAAATTTAATTGCAGCTATAGTCCATCTCTCTTGTTTTAATTACACATTCACAGAGTACCTGAATACAATTGAAGCGTCAGCTGGAACAACGTTGTAAGTTACAAAATTTTCATTCGGTGTGTTTCCGTGTAATAATGTTGTATGTCATGTTACCTTGCTATACTCCTTGGCTTGCAACTGTCCACTCAAAAGTTTGCTACCCTCATAAGAACAAAGTTGTACGCATACACATTTTTGCAGCTCCTGTAAATTTGACCAAATGTAACTTATAACGTTGTTCCAGCCGACGGTTCAATTAATGTGCCTCTTGAAAAATGTTGTTTTACCATATTTTGCTTATGTAAAATAAATTTGAATTGCAGATACAGTGCATTAGCCTGTTAAGAGATCACTGTGAGGGATCCCAGCAATAAAATATATTTAAAAAGTAACGATATGAATATGTTTGCATACATGAATCACTAGGCGTAGCGTGAATGAAACAGCTCCCTTGCAAAGCATAAATGCCAATTCCAAAACTTTCAGGAAATGAAGAAAAACTGTCACGTCTAAAATTCAATAAACTGTTACAGTTTGTTAAATAATAATATATAGCAAGCATATCTTAAGTCTGATTAGTGAAATATGTTAGGCCTACTCCTACTGGCGAGCGATATATGCAAGGAAGGAGAAGGGAACTTGCCACCCTACCACATTATCTCCTGACAGTTGTCTCATGAGTGATGCCTTATTGATATTCCAATCTATCTTCGGAGAGTTGACTAAACAACTAGCAGACAGTTCTAGGAAAACTTTAATCAAGACCTATAATATGTACATAAAACCTGTATTAAAAAACTATTCAGAAGTATTCGTAACAGCATCAGAAAGAGAGATAGAATCCCTCGGAAGAAAAAAACAAGCCTTGCACTTAATTACTGGAGCAAATAAAACTACTCCCAATGAAGCATTAAAAGTCATCACTTCAATTAAACCAAGCAGCAAGTGCAGCACTAGCTCGATTGACAACAGTTCCTGCTGTAACTTCGTGGACCCCACAAAAATCTCCTACTGTTGTCAATGTTCTCCCAGTTGCATAGAATCTCAATACCAATAGTAATTGGGCCATTGGAGATAAGGCATTATTTCTGGAAAAATGAACAAACAATTAGATTTGGTTACACCTTTACCGGTAAATCTTTAGAATAGCGTTACCAAAAGAAGGCAAGGACTCCCTACAGGATAGCCTGGAAGAGAGAGGTTTGGATGTAGTTTTGACTTTTTTTTTTTTTAGACAATTGTAAATATATGCAAATCATACTAACCTAACCTGTCACTAACTCGATCTTACGAAAACTTGTCTTTTCCCTTTAATTAGTAAGGAAACACAGTAATGAAATTAATGTTCTGCCCTTCCCTGCCGCCTACCCCTTCTATCTCGACAGAGCGATCCTGCCTACCCGTACCTCTCCACCGGACTCCACTTTCACAGCAACTTTCCACCTTTATTTGGGAAATTGGTGTCGGCACTCAATTTTTCTTTCGTTTACAGTACATATGACTTGACTAGAAGCCAAATATGTGAATACATTTATATCTTAAAGTGGTAACGCAATTGTGAAGAAATGATAGTTTACCATATAAAGGATTTTGATATATTATATACGGTTATTATTATTTTTTTATATAAAAGTATTTTGAAACTTATTGTAGGTTGCCCTATATTATTATATCAATCACCTTAATACCTTGTAAGGACAACAGAACACCTGCATGAAGCAACATTCTAACCTCACTTCTACTGTACGCCTATTACAGGTTACTGTACTTCAAAATAATTATTATAGTGCTATTATATACAAAATATTAATGTAATACCTAAAGAAATAGTGTAGCTTATTATTAACTGTGTACTTACGATCTGTGTCTTGTTTCAGTTGATAATTGATTTCATGTAGTAGCCTAGGTTTCATTATTCGAAACTGTCTAAAAAATTTCTCGTCATCCCACTCTTCAAAATTATTTGGACGCAGCCTAATTCGTTTTGCTGTTCTGATATAACGAAGCATCTGCTCCAGAACTTATCATCAGAATCAGTATCAAAATTAAATTGATCCTTCAAATCACCAGCTGTACGACGTGCAGCCATCTTGATTTCAACACCGAGTTCCAACCTCCGGATAACGCCTATCTGCCACTCTGCCTTCCGGATTGCTAATCTGGAAGTTTAGCCTCCAGATTGCACATAACCAAAAGTCGTAGTACGCAATTACAACCCAACTTCCGGATAAATATGCCATCTGCCGGATAAGTTTAAACTAGAACTTTATCCGAGAGTCGTAGTACAGGCCCTAAGTTTTGCAGTTTACGTTGTTTTCCTACTTTTGTTATCAAGTGTTTTTGAAGAAGGGGGTAAAAATGTAGGGTTTTGTGAAAGAATAAAATTTAAAATCGCTTCTCTAGTTGTTATGCATAATTACCTGAACTTCAATGTTACAATTTCATCATTACAGCCTACATATTCTTGTATGACACACCAGCTTCTAATTGATCCCATTCGTCTTCTGTCATGTTTAATTCTATTGCACTTTCAACCCTGAGAGACCCACTTCCATCCACAGTATATCCACGTTTATGAAAACAGATATCGTTGAATCCGTGATTGCTTTCCAAGCCTCTGCAATGGACTGAAGAGCTTCCAGAACATTTACCTTAATCAGAGTTGCATCTTGAGTCAACTTGTTAATTGCGCATATTGTTTTTTCTCACAAGATGTTTGTGGTACCGGTAATAATGTTTAAATGACCTCATTATACCTTGATCAGTGAAAAATAAACAATAATTGTCATTAAAAGCTTAGTTTGAGTGTAAAATTAAGGAATTACACAAAAATTAAGAACTTAAAATTAAGGGAAGTTTAACATTGTTTGTAAGTTAATTTTAGTGGAAATTTTAAAATCAGACATAGAAACAAGAAAAACATAAATCAAGGAAAGTAAAATTCTGGTTTTAATGTATATCTGTATAAATGGCTATTTTATGTGAATTTATATGTACATAATTCATTGCTTACAGTATATCTACTTAAAATCTGACATTTATTAAATAAAATCCGATATCTTACTTGGGGTTATAAAAATATGTATGCAGAGTTTAAAATAAGTTTTTTTTTTTTTTTTATGAGCTTGGAATAAATTATTTAATTGATGTATGTTCATTAAATTATAGCTCAATGCGTAAACTGCAAATAAAGATGTGACTTTTAATTTTGTAATGAATTGAATTGCTGCAAAATGTATGATAATAAAATGTCACGTTCGAAAATGTGTTGGAACCGACTTAGTGAGGAACCATATGTGGTGTTTACCTTGAGATTATGAAATTGTGTTACAGATGGTATGAATTGAAGAGCAAACCAGGAAAGGAAAAAAACAAACGTCGTGGGGAGCTTGAAGTTCGTGTTTCATTTCTTGTGAAAGCTGGCAGTTTGACTGATCTTAGCAAGAAGCATAGGTCTTCTCTTGGTCAGCTTTCTCACATGGCACATTCAGTGGGTCAGTATATGTTAGTTGGTCCTTGTGTAATTCTGTTAGAAGGCAGCATTGACCTCTAAATGATATCATGTTTTTTAATTTTCACTTCATTCTGCTCCAGAATATTTCAACAACACATATTTACAAATACCGGTACATTTAAATTAAATTTTTATTGTATTAAATGCCTAATATCTCTAACAATTACTGAATACTAATTTAACATTGCTCTCATCTGATTAAATAGCTGTGCCATTTGATATAGAAGAGATTTTGAAATTGTATTTACTGGTAGATTATATTTCATTATGCATTTGTTTTTGTGTTCTGTTAATGGTGTATGCTATTTTTATGACTATTAATACTGTGAAGTCTGCCTTACTTCACGTTTGTTTTTAATGTCTCTAGTAGGATAGTTCATTAGAATCAGACTAAAGGAAATGAAACAAAATTTTAAATGATTGGCTTTATTTTGAATTTTTCTCACTTGTAAATTATAGAAATTATTGTGATTTTGTGGAAAGTTAACGATATGAAATTACGTGGTTGGTATTATTTCTCCATATTTGTGTTGAAAGCATTTTTTTAATTTGCTTTATACAGTGAGCCAAACCTAAGGACACTATAGTCTGACAAGCAGAAGCCATCTCTCACAGTTAATATTCTTCTCGTGTCAGTGTACAACAGTCTGGCAGGTGATCTTTCACGTAACTAGAGAATTATTTATTTAACGGAGAGGATCTTATCTGAAATTCTGATTGCTTAAAATGCCCTCCATTATATTCTGTACACATGTTGTTGGTATGTATGAAGTTTTGGGACACTCTGTACTTGAGGTCAGGAAAAAATAATGCACTAATTGCCACACAGCAACTGCACAGTTCTGTAAGAATGCCAGCAACTTAGGTTTGCTTTAAAGTCGATCCAGGACACATTGTATTGGTTTTCTTTATCATATATGTTCTTTCCACCGTAAATCTCACCCAGATGACTGTCTGAGAACTACAGAAATACTTACATTCAACTCCCGATTATCTGGGTGTAGATTAACCAGCAATCTTTTTTTTTTTTTTTTTCCTTGAGATATTTAGAAGAGGAAGAAGACTGTTTGCTAGGATATAACTTAATGCTATGCAGACTGTGCTCTTATATTATGAAAACAGGTTAGAAAGGCACTCCCTTACCTCTAGCTATACATCACATTCATCTTCTTTTGCAGTAACAGAATTACTGTAACTTCCGGTCAACAGGTCTGGGTTGGTGTCAGAACTCTGATTGACAATGAGTAACATCATGCTACTCTTTTGTCAGTAAATATTATTGAATTCTTTGGGTTTAATTAAAGATTCGCAATTGCGAGTTTTATTCGTAAAATTTCACAATAAAATAAATGTTATTAAGTCAATCTAATAGTTAAAAATATTATTCTTATTAGTGATTGTTGTCAAAAATGGACAAGAAATTACGAATGAAAAGTGCACAGGAGACGAGAAAACAAGAATTCACATTGGCTGTTTTTGTCAGTTGTTTCCCACCATTATCTCATAACATAAATAAGAACATTAATTTTAATTTATTAGATTTCTAGTGTTTGAGTGCGAATTAATACCAGTACGCATCTCAGTTTTCAAGATGACATATTATCAAAAAAATGCGCATATTATAATCACGTAAATACAATTCATTGTTAATATGTGGCTGGCTTTGATCTTTCTGGTAATTCGAAGCTGCTCATTCTTGTCTCCTCACATGCTAGCTTCAGTAAACCCGTTATGCGCAAGTGACAGAATCAATTCAGAAAGGGAAGAGATGTATGTACAGAAAGGTAAGAGATGTATGTACAGAGGAAAGATGTACAACATTTTAAACAATGAGTATCCAGATCCAAAGCTGTGACTGCACAGAATACAACTATCCTAAACATGCCTCCAGACTGAAAATATGACACTAGACTCAACCTGATATGATGAGAAGGTTGCTGATTGGTTTTTGAATTCCAATGAGTGGAAGAAAAAGGAAGTGTGTTTGTAACTGACTTTTTTTTATAATCATATGTTATTAACTATTAATGTTACTTAAAATGTAATTAAATGCAATTTCAGTTATACGTTTTCCTCACTTGTATCCTTTTTTCTTCAGACCCCCATAAAAACGTATAAATGAAGTTTGACTGTAGCTTTTATTAAATTATTTGATGGGTGGCAAGGAACAGGTTTCGTTCATGATAAGAAACATACACATATAATACCTATGCAATATCAGTGAGTACAAGCTGCAGTGAGTTTTCTTAACTTCATGCTGCACCATGTGTATAGAATGTAATGGGGGACACTTTAAACTATTGATCTGGTGTTCAGGTAAGTTTCTCTCCATTCTCTAAAATAAATACGTTTATAGCTGTGCAAGTGATCACTTGCTAGATTGTAGTGCCAAGAGATTACAGAAATGCTGGTCTCTTAGTTTTAACTTGTCCTGTATCTGCTCAAGACTTCATTTTGTTTATATTGTAATGTGTTGTACATGATAAAAATGTAGAATAAGAAAATTATAACTTGTATGACTTTCCATATTTTACTGAATATATCTTCAAAAAATTAACATGCTAAATTGTATGTTGATATAGTCATGATTACAGAATTTTATGATTTATATAAATTTTATTATTTAATTAATTTGAATTCTTTGAGCATTTAAAAACGTATTTATTAACTACTGATTATGGATGATATTTCTTGTAAAATAAATTGAAATTGCATAAATGTAAAGCGAACAGATGTCAGTAAGTGTCAAAAGATGAATTATTCTAGCTGTGAATGTAATTGTTTTGTCTTCATGTTCTTGATTCTTTTGTTCTTGTTCCTCCTTATATGTTTCTGTATTATACATGGCACCTAATTTTGTTTTTTTTATTGCTATTTCATTTTTGTTCCTCATCTGTATCTGTTAAATAAAAGCAGCATGGAGAAGGCACAATATCCTCATTTTTATCTAAATAATGGAAGCAACAAGCCATGAACTTGTGAGTAATGTAGAGTTTGTGGCAGAAAAGAACGTGTTGACCAACAGAAGATACTTTTCACTCATCTAAATACTTTTCTTTTCTTCAGCCCTATTACTTGTTAACATTTTTGCCATAAACTGCAGTGAGGATTTAAATAGTATAGAGTTATGTACAGTGCAATAAAAGAAATGGTCAGTGTTTGAATTTAAAAAATGAGGTAATGAAATAACCTTTCATTCTAAGTCCATGACTGTTGAGACTTATAACCATGTAGTTTTTTTCATTGGTTTGATCCCAGGTGGTGACAGGATTTTTTCTCGTTGCCAAACTTTCAGAACGGCCCCGAGGTTCACTCAACCTCCTATAAAATTGAGTACCGGGTCTTTCCCGGGGGTAAAAGGTGGCCAGAGCGTGGTGCCGACCACACCACCTCATTCTAGTGCCGAGGTCATGGAAAGCATGGGGCTCTACCTCCGTGCCCCCCAAATGCCTTCATGGCATGTTACGGGGATACCTTTACCTTTTATATTAACACTTACTACTATTCACTGTGTCGTGCCGTGTTTTACCAATTCATCTTTTCACTGTCTTTGGCACTAACATCTCAACTTTGAAATATAAGTGGGAAAAGTTGTTTCGTTTCTGGAATTGTTCAGCATGTTCCAGTTTACCTGAAACACTATCTTTCAGACAGTGTGACAAATGAGCTGTCAGCTGGAATATTGAAATTGGTATGCTTTCTGAGAAGCTCTTGGAGACTGTATGACATTATATATATATATATATATATAATATTTTTTCCCTCCCCCCAGTAAATGACCTGAACTGTTCTATCATATTATTATAAGTTGAGTTTGAAATTGGAAATGATTGTGCTTTATATTATTGCAACATAAATGTTAGTGTTAAAACTTAGAAAATATAAGTGCATTCTTTAGTTGAGGGATGCTTACATTCGAGGAGATGTTTAAATAAAAATGTCTAAATTTATACAGTAGCATTGGGTGTCAAACAACCCATAATATGATACAATCTTTTCTGTAGTGGTATTTATACTGGACTGCTGGAAGACATCAGTGTTCAACATACCAAAAATAAATACACAATCAAACACAATCTGTTACTGTTACATATATTGATTCCTTTCATCATTCTAAAATTTTACTTTCAAGATAATATAGGTTTCTCTTAGTCTGGCAATACTGCCCGAAAAGTACCCTGTTCTGAACCACACTTTTAAGTAAGAAAGAAGGCATCTGCCTGATGTGTGTGCAAAACTGCTGAAAAGAAAACACTGACTTGAAGCCCACTGTTAGTAAGAAATTATGCATCTAATTTATCTCTCTATGTATCTGTGTGGAATGTTAGTAAAGAGAAAACTTCGGCTGGAACTGCAATATTTAGTAGGAAAATATGCATCTTCTTTGTTTGTGAAACGGTGTGGAAAATTGTCAAGGTAAACAATCTACCTGGAACCACTTTCCAGTAAAAAAATGCATGTGCCTGATTTCCGAAACTGTGCGGCGTATGTGCAACCTTGATTGGTGTGATGTGTAGCTCCACAAATAATTATTTTTGTGCCAGTTCAGAACAACTTTTATTTCGGAATATAGTGTTGCAATCATTTGTTCTTTTGAGGTTCATTCAAGTTCTAAGGTCTTCTACTTTTTTAATTGTAAGAAGTATGTTCTTAATCAGAAAGCTCAAACTACTGTCACTTCTCAGTATAATCACTTAAATATTTTTCACATCAGCACAGTGAATGCTCTTAAAGAGGTCTGTTGTGTCCACTGAAAAATCGCTGATGCAAGATCAGCATAACTGGAAAATGAGCGACACATGGAATGTGTTCTTCAGCATTGTAAAAAAAAAAAAAAAAAAAAAAAAAGTCGCTAGATGGAAAGTCAGGTGAGTAGGAAAGAAGATGAATCAATTCGAAGTTGTCATGAAGAAGGACTGTTCGATGAGGGGGGGGGGGGTTGTCATGATGAAAGAGCACACCTGTAGATTTTTCTGGCCATTTTTCTTGCAATGCTGGTAGAAGCTACTATGTCAGATCACTTTTGTAGGGTGCAGCCATCATTGTAGTACTTTCTGAAATGCACTGTTCAAAAACATAGCTACTGTCATTTCCTGATAACTAACAGTAACCTGAAATTTCTTCAGTGGCCGTGAGTCAGTGTACTTCCATTGCTGTTTGGTTTCAGGAATGAAAACTGAAGTCCATATCTCATCCATTGTGAGAGTTGATGAAATGAAAGAATAGAACCATTCATGGAGTTATCACATGTCAAAATCATTTAACATATTGCTACATGTGCAGCCTTGTGTTCATTAGTCAGCATTTGCAGAACCCACCTGGAGGGAACTCCGCATTTTCAGGTCTTCATGAAGGATGGTGTGCACAGATTGTATCGAAATGCTGACTTCTTAGGTGATATGTTACACAGGCTATCGATGATCCTCCATAACCACTGTTCTGCTTGCGCAATTATACTGTCATCCGATTGGTGCATGGCCAAGTCTCCTTCAATTCGTTCTCACACAATCTTAGGCCTTCTTTGACCTTTTGATCACATGAATGTACAATTTTGACTTCATAATGTCATCACTGCATGTCTCCCTCAACTGACGATTAGTTTCTATAGGTGTCATTCCACGCAAGTGGAGAAAATGGATGATTACATGCTGTTCTTGAAACGTGAACATATCCATTTGAAGTATCCAAAACGTTTTCTAACTCCAGCTGCCACCACACGAGTTCTGCGAGATGGACAGTGTTGCCATCTGTCGCACTCATCCACAAACAATGTCCGCGTATTTTTAAATGTTTCCCATAGTTATGTCTGTTCCCATTCCCAAGAAAAAAATGTAGGACGCCTTAGAAACTTAATGCACATTATACTGGAACTGCTTCATTTGCAGAAAAGTTCAGAAATAGGCTATCTGTTCTTTTTTTTTTTTCTGCCTCTATTTTGAAACTTGACTTTTCCATTTGTAAATGTACCTCCTCCCAGTTCCAAGTAGTAACAGTCTGTTTTCTTACAATGTTAGCAAGAAAGAGCAATATATGTTGTGAGTCATCGTGTTTTACATTTCTGTTTGTGTGGAAATAAATGAATATATTCAAGCATTGGAGCCAACTTAAAGGAAAGAATTCCCTGGTTACTTGCCCTTGAGAATGGCTGTTCTATTTATTCACCATAGTTCTGAAGATGTTACAGTGCAGTAGTTTTTCATTGTTACACAATTGGTGACAGACTGGAATTACCATTTCTCCATGAAAATATAATTTGATTCTATTTTTATGCACCATGAATTCCGGTTAGATTTGCTGGTACAGTTTAACCTCTATTTAACGTTTTTTCTGGGGACACTGAATAAATTTAAAGTGGAGGGTTGATGCTAAATGGGGATTTGCTACTTTTGTTTAAAAATGATTGAATACTTTGTAAAAATGCAATTTATTTGCAAAAAAAGCTACAATAAGTAAATTATGAACAGAACTTAAACAAAAAATGGAAACTGTAAGGGGAAGCTGGGTGCTCATCAAGTCTTCTTCTCGCCATCTCGGATATTTTAGCATCTGGATTTTTTTTTTTTTTTCCATTTTGCGAATTAAATTAACTTTTTTCGAAAAGAGCGCATTTTCCTTTTCACGACCATTGTTTTCTAGTGATATGTACAGTAATGGTGAAAAATTCCATCTCTATCATTGTATTAGTGTTGACACCACACACTTCAGCAAGCACAACAAAGACAAAGAGAGATTGTCATGAATGGCTGCTACATCGATCATTGAATATGATTGGTTGTCACAAAGGGCGGGAATTGACAAATTGTTTGTGGTTCTCGCAAAGGACGGGAATTAGCAGTTGAATGAAAATGCAGCTTTATATAGACGTGGTGAGGAAGGGGGAATAATGTGGAGACAAGGCAGCAGTGTTGCTAACAATAAATCATTGATTCTTTAAAAAATTGTATTTTACGCGTTGAATTTAAATGCATTAGTCGATATTTAAAAAACAATTTAAAATAAATTTTTAATTTAAAATGTGGGTTTCACTGCAAAGAGAATAACGTTAAATCGAATATAAAAATATATCAATCTTGTGTAACAATTTCTGGAACTGTGAAATTTCAATTCGGAAAAAAAAAAAACGTTAAATAGAGGTCGCCTAAAATCGGAGTTTTACTGTATGTGAATTTTGGTCTTCAACATAAAAAACTGACAGTGTAGCTTTACTAACCATGCTATCATTCTGTAGTTATTAAATTTATCATAGTAACAGTGGAGATAGTTCCCCATGTACTCCTATGTGACAACTAATTATACCAATATTGCAGGTGGAAGTCTGCTTAGTATTGGCAGCATAGAGAAACGGAAAGGAATAACATCCCTGGCAAAATCGATGGGTTAGTATATAAAGAAAATGTAGATATAATAAAAATGAATGTCATCCCTATGTTTTTTGTGATGTTATTGTCTTTTGTTCATGTACTCAGTGTTATTTTTGTATTTACAAATGGAATATCATATTAAGCATATATTTCCTTTGTTAGTGAGAAAAAGCAAGAAAGGGAAAAAAGATAATGATGAGACTTCCCAACAAGGATTCAGAACCTCATACCCTATGTCTGCTCAAGTACGAGGTGATTCTGATCCTGGAGTGATTAGTGAAGGCGAGAGTGAGGATGATTTTACAGTGAGTACATACAAAATGAACTGTTTTGTAGAACGTTGCACACATGTAAAGTAAACAAATTTATTACAAGTTACATACACATTATTATAGTGTGTTGTTGTGTAGTTAACTGTTCGAAGACAAGTTTGAACGTCTTAAGTGACCCCAATAAGACATCACTCATTAGGCAACTAAGTCAGGAGGTAATGGGGTAGGGTGACCAGATTATTATTATTATTATTATTATTATTATTATTATTATTATTATTATTATTATTATTATAGTAACTTTCTTTTTTCAACTTAAATGCAATATGGTCATAATTAATTCTGCTTCTGATATTGGTGCACCAAGCTGCCACCTATCACAAGTAAAATGTTGAATTTGTTTTTGTACAATGTCATGAGTCTCCAAGGCATTCGTCTTTTTGGGGAGGGCTTAAGAAACAATTTATCCTCACTGTGACATTTTCTTAATTTGGTCACATTATAACCATCAAATTCACAAGCAGTTACAAGACTTGCTTAGTAGTTTATTCTGCTTTTTCCTGCATATCTCCCAAGCACAGACTCACTAATTTCATGGGAATTTTCCTTGGTATGTTCTTTAATTGTACAAAGAAAATTGGGATTCAGAGAGTGCTTTGTGGACAAAATATTTTTTGTTTGTACTATGCATATCAATGGTGTTGAATAGCATCCTCATATGTAAAACAATTCAGCTTTACAGGCGAGGGAAGAAACATTTCAATATCTTGGTAATGAACAAATGTCTGTCACATGTCAATCAAACAGTCAATCCAATCAATCAATCAAAGGGCATTATGGAACATGTCGACTCCATGTCGATTTCACAAAACACTTCCACTCTGTTTTGTCTTTTGCTAGTTCCTCCCAGTTGGTAATTCCCATTTCCATGCATTCCTTCTCCATGTATTGTGGGTCCCTATCACCACGGCATGGCGCGTCCTCAGGTTGCGGATCGAGGAGACGGCCTCCAGATATGGAGGATAGCTGTGAATGTATTGAATAAGCAGTCACGGACAACCGATGAGGGGTGGTCCTCCAGCTTGGGGGTTGGGCGATGGGCTAACAACCCTTCGCCGTAAAAAACAGCTTGTTACGAATCCTTTAAATAAGCCTCAGAATGGGACTGATTCTCTGGCACGACCACAGCAAAGGAATAAGGTTTTGAGATTTGGTGCTTGAAATGTTACAAGTCTATATAGAACAGGTGGGGTAACATTAGTAGCAAAAGAACTAGCTAGATATAGAATAGACTTTGTGGGAGTACAGGAGGTTAGGCTAGGTGGGAATGGCATAACACAAATAGGAGATTATTTGTTGTATTATGGGGAAGGAAACGATAATCACCAATTAGGAACAGGATTCTTTATTCATAAAAGAATAAAATCAGCAGTAAAAAAGGTCGAATTTATCAGTGATAGGTTATCGTATTTAGTACTTAAGGGTAGATGGTGCGATATCGTAGTTATAAATGCTCATGCCCCTACAGAAGAGAAAGACGACCATATAAAGGATAGCTTCTATGAGGAATTGGAACAGACTTTTGATCAGTTACCTAGATATCACATGAAAATTTTATTGGGGGATTTCAATGCTAAAGTAGGACGGGAGGATATTTTTAAACCGACTATTGGAAAAGAGAGCCTACACATATCTAGTAATGACAATGGAGTTAGGTTAGTCAACTTTGCCACATCAAAAAATTTAATTGTTAAAAGTACAACATTCCCCCATAAGGATATACATAAATATACTTGGACTTCTCCAGATGGATTGACACATAACCACATAGATCACATCTTGATAGATAAAAGAAGACATACTAGTATAGTAGACATTCGAACCTTCAGGGGGGCAGACTGTAATTCTGACCATTATTTGGTAATTGGAGAACTAAGAGAAAGACTATCAGTAGCCAAGCGAGTAGAGCAACAAGTTAATATTAGAAGATTCATATTCCGAAATTAAAGGACGAGGAAACTAAGCAACATTATCAGGTCGAAATTTCAAATAGGTTTGCCATATTAGCAAGTTCCGATGATGTTGAGGAAGAGTTAGATGTGAATAGCATGTGGGAAAATATCCGAGATAATATCAAAATTGCAGCTGAACAGAGCATAGGTTATTATGAAACTAAGAAAAAGAAACCGTGGTTTGATGAAGATTGTTGCATGGTAGTAGAAAGAAGGAAACAGGCAAAATTGAAATTCTTACAGGATCCAGTTGAGGTGAATAGAGATAATTATTTCAATATAAGATGGGAAGCAAATCGTACGCTTAGGAATAAAAAGAGAGAATACTTGAAGGAAAAATTGAATGAGGTAGAAACAAATAGTAAAAATAAAAACATTAGAGGTTTATATAAGGGCATAAAGGAATTCAAGAATGGATATCAGGCAAGGGTAAACGTGATCAAGGATGAGAATGGTGACTTGCTTGCAGACGCTCATTCAATCCTGAACAGATGGAAAAACTATTTTGGACAGCTACTAAATATACATAGGCCAAATAGAAATGATCGGGACGAAATTAAAATACAAACTGCTGAGCCATTTATACCTGAACCCACACTTACTGAAGTCGAAATTGCGATAGAAAATCTGAAAAATTATAAGTCACCAGGTATCAATCAAATTCCAGCAGAATTAATAGAAGAGGGTGGAAGTGCATTATCTAACGAAATTTATAAGCTTGTACTTGCTATTTGGGAAAAGGAAATTGTACCAGAACGATGGAAGGAGTCCATTATCGTACCTATCTTTAAGAAGGGGGACAAGACTAACTGTAGTAACTTTCGAGGAATATCACTTTTGTTGACGTCGTACAAAATTTTGTCCAATATTCTTTTCAGAAGATTAACTCCATATGTAGATGAAATTATTGGGGATCATCAATGTGGTTTTCGGCGTAATAGATCAACTATTGACCAGATATTTTGTATTCGACAGATAATGGAGAAAAAATGGGAGTATAAGGGTACAGTGCATCAGTTATTCATAGATTTCAAAAAGGCATATGACTCGGTTAAGAGAGAAGTTTTATACGATATTCTTATTGAATCTGGTATTCCCAAGAAACTAGTTCGATTAATTAAAATGTCTCAGTGAAACGTACAGCAGAGTTCGTATAGGTCAGTTTCTGTCAGATGCGTTTCCAATTCACTGTGGGCTAAAGCAAGGAGATGCACTATCACCTTTACTTTTTAACTTTGCTCTACAGTACGCCATTAGGAAAGTCCAGGATAACAGAGAGGGTTTGGAATTGAACAGGTTACATCAGCTGCTTGTCTATGCGGATGACGTGAATATGTTAGGAGGAAATCCACAAACAATTAGGGAAAACACGGGAATTTTACTGGAAGCAAGTAAAGCGATAGGTTTGGAAGTAAATCCCGAAAAGACAAAGTATATGATTATGTCTCATGACCAGAATATTGTACGAAATGGAAATATAAGAATTGGAGATTTATCTTTTGAAGAGGTGGAGAAGTTCAAATATCTGGGAGCAACAGTAACAAATATAAATGATACTCAGGAGGAAATTAAACACAGAATAAATATGGGAAATGCCTGTTATTATTCGGTTGAGAAACTTTTATCATCCAGTCTGCTGTCGAAAAATCTGAAAGTTAGAATTTATAAAACAGTTATATTACCGGTTGTTCTGTATGGTTTTGAAACTTGGACTCTCACTTTGAGAGAGGAACATAGGTTAAGGATGTTTGAGAATAAGGTTCTTAGGAAAATATTTGGGGCTAAGAGGGATGAAGTTACAGGAGAATGGAGAAAGTTACACAACACAGAACTGCACGCATTGTATTCTTCACCTGACATAATTAGGAACATTAAATCCAGACGTTTGAGATGGGCAAGGCATATAGCACGTATGGGCGAATCCAGAAATGCATATAGAGTGTTAGTTGGGAGGCCGGACTGAAAAAGACCTTTAGGGAGGCCGAGACGTAGATGGGAAGATAATATTAAAATGGATTTGAGGGAGGTGGGATATGATGATAGAGAATGGATTAATTTTTCTCGGGATAGGGACCAATGGCGGGCTTATGTGAGGGCAGCAATGAACCTCCGGGTTCCTTAAAGGCCAGTAAGTAAGTATGCATTCCTTCTGAATTTCATCTTTCCATATATTTTGAGGTCTTCTCAGTGGCCTTATGTTGTTAATAGTATTCATATATATTTGTTTTGTGCTGCTGGAATCATCCATATGTATAACATGTCCTGCTCAATTTAACCTTCTGGTCCGTCATATGTGGGTATTTAAATGTGTAGTTTGTATCCCTGCTTAATATAAGATGTGTTTGCAGAAATTTGAAAAGATTTTTTGATAGCAATAAAATGAAATCTTATTTTGTTCATTCTTTTGACATACGAAGTTGCTGTTCAACCATTGATATGCTAATGGTCTTAACAAAATTTACTTCATGGGTTTGTGGTAGAGCACTGATACTGTAAAATTGGTGATTCAGAGTTCTTTGTTTTGTTGAACTTCATTGCTTGAAGTGAACTTTACAATGGACTTCACTGTCTTCTTTTTCCAACGTGACCACATATTTGATATCACTGTGAAAATCTTGCACTGTACACGTGGCAGTATTCAAATTACACTTTACAGTTCTCCAACATCAACTACATCCATTCTTCATAACTAGAGGCAAAGGACATAAACATTGTTTGAACTGGCTAATATCAACATTGCAAAATAAGGAATTCTCATTAATTTTAGCATGTCTTCCCTTAATACTATATTTACTCAGCTATAAAACATTGGTTATTTTTCTCTATTTTTGTTCCGAAATTTGAGGGAGGGGGAATCTTTACAAGCAGAACATTCATAAAATTAATTTGTTCAGTCGGAGAGTTAAAAAAAATATATATATTATTTTCTTGACACATGAGCTTTTTAATTCAAACAAACAAAGTTAAAAGTCAAATCTTTAATCAATATTAGAATTTACTGCTCCCATGGCAGAAGTCTGCTAGAGTCTGCTAACATTTCATGGAAGATGATTTCATCATGTATTCGATGGGTATTGTCAGCAAACTGAGGATCATATATACTATAGCAGTGAACACAATAGTTTGTGTGGTTACAGCTTGTTAAATACAAATGGGTACCTGAAACACGAAAGTCTTTAAACACTTTTATTTCTTCATGCTTAACCAAAATATTTAAGAAATTAAAAGAAAAAAATTATTGTTAGAATCACAGGCTGTATTCATTGATGTCTTCACTGTTATTGTCTTTATTAACAGGTCTGTGTCTTCATTTTCTTTGAGCTTTTCCCATAGAAGATTGTCTTCAGAGCCACCAAATACATAAGAGATTCCTGTCGTCTTAAAACTCTTCCAACTATTTCATGAGTTCTCAAGTACGCACAATCTGCCCACAAATAAATTGTAGTGAAGACCACTGGCTTTTTCCTGTTTTCGTTGTCTTGTGCAAGTTGTTCAGCATTCAGTCAATATGTTGTTGTTAACTAATTCTGAGTTATTGCCATTAAAGCCAATAACTCTCTCATTCTCAAATATTTCTCGCACACAGTGGGTTTAGAGGAAAGATGAACATTGCTGAAGATGATTCTGATCCATTTCTTCCTGATGATTTCACAATGGACAAAGTGGTGAAGAAAAAAATTCCTGTTTTGTTCAAGTGCTAAAACCTTCTCATATGGCCCTTAAAGTGTTTTTTTTTTTATGGAGGTATCTAATGGCTGCAAAACTAATGTAAGCCTGCCTTGAATAATCACTGGATAGATTTCTGCTAGTGTTATTTGTGTTTTTTATGCCATCAACTAATTAACTGCAAAAGCTGACCAGTATAAGTATCAATTCCTTATTAAACTGGTCTTGTGGACGTTGTTTCCACACAATTTTTAACCAATCTTTCATCAGATCCGCTTCCATCCACCATTTTTTCTATAAATATACAGATATGAATTCCCTTTGGGAAGTTTCCTTTATGTAGAAATTTTTCTTTTAAATTTGCACAATATGGTGGAAATTTTCTGCCAGTTCCAGTCACAGCTAGCATGGATTACACCATTGATTTACAGCACCCAAGGTTTTCACTAAAACATTTGATGTACCCTTGACTTTTATTGTTGTGCTTGTTCATATGTCGAAAATGGGTCTTTAGTCAGTGTTAATAACTTGCTTTAGAAGAAATTTATTTTGTCTTTGTCTTATCACAAAACTTGGATATTACATCACTTTTTCTGTGTACTTAGCAGAAAGTCGTAGACTTAGTGAAGTTCTTCTCAAATGTAACATGTTTCGATGCATAAATCATATTGGCTAGCCTCAACTCATTTTAAATTTTTACTGAAATCCCTTGGTTTTTCACAATTTCGAATTGTATAATTTCATGTGTCACAGCATAACCCTTGGTCCTTATTTCAATAATACACTCTAGAATTTCTTTGTCCAAATGTTCATATTATTTTTCCATGTTCCACAAATGATTTACAGTCTTTCTTTACTAACATTTGCAGATTCTTCTGATTACGCCAATGCAGAATCATTTTAGGTTGTATGTCAAATTTACGAGCTGCCATTCTTGCGCCATTTTCCATTGCAAACTTGAGAGCAATGTTATGTGCTGCTTTTGGCTGCACAAACAGCTGTTATGTGAGTAATACGTACTTTCTTATTCACTCAACAAATGACGAACCAGATAATTCACACCCCTGGCCCCTAAAGCTTCCGAGATAGAAACTTAGCAATGTATGTGGGTTTGGAAACAGCAAATTGGCAAAATCAGGTTAATTGGCATTTGCTTTGACTCATAGTTGCCAGATACAGGAGATTCTACTGTATTATAATGTACAGTAGACACCTGATAGTACTTAGTGAGTAATACACGAACTTCCGTGAAATATCGAAAATCGCGAGTTATCCGCAAAAAAAAAAAATTATTTAAAGTCCAGTAAAAGTTACTCTGACAGTTTCAGTTACTAAAATACACTTAAAATTCATGTGCAAAATGTGAAACAGTGCAAAACATTTTGAATCATTATAATGTTATACATTACTGCAGTGAGATGAAATTTTAAAACAAGAAACACAAGTTTTACAAAATATCATAAGACACTAGTTTAACAAAAATAATGTCATTTTTTTTCTTACAAGGGATGTGCCTGACGTTGAATGCTTAGAACTGCCCGAAAATGTGCTTAGAATATAAATCGCTCATCCAGAAAACAGTGGTATAAGTCATTCTCATGCAAAACTGCACGTCTTACCACAAGAGACATTTGAATGATCACCTATTCAAGGTCTAAGAGAGGAACTTTGGTAATGCAAAGAAACAAAGTATCGATATAATAGGACCAACACACATATTTCAATGTAGTGACTATATTGCTATATTCCCCTCTGCTTAAAATAATTATGCTATCTGAACAACAACATTTTTCTACTGACCTGATAGTGTTGCACAACTATTCAGTCTTCAAAGTGCAAGTGTGGGATTTCAATGAAGTAGTCAAAGCAAAGTGAACAGAACAATATGCACATCTGATTAAAGTCACTTTTTCACATTCAACATCACTTCCGCATTCAAGCAGTCCAATATCAAACATCACACAAATTACATTTTCAAACGATGATATTGGTATGTCAATGTCATAACCTGCCTTTTGCCAAGCATATTGTAACATAGGCTTGTACTTCGGTGCAGAAATTTGATTGTATAGCACAGAGTGAAGTCTGATGATGAAATGACAATCATGTAACTTTATGTGTGGTTTTTCACATTGTAGTCTTACAAAATGAACGATCCTTCTCATATAGAGCTTATATTGCCTAAAGAAGTACACATCAAGAGGTTGGCAATATTTTGTTGTCTTTGGTGGCAATATCTTGAGTGTAACATCCTTGTTCGGAAAACTTTCATGTAACAGAGTACGATCTTTATGGCCTGACCAGGAATCACACAGCAATAGGCTCTTCTTATCATCATGTACATGTTCACCAAGGACTGTAGTTAGAAAACTTTTCATATGCTCTTTCGTCATTTTCCCACTTTTGCTTGCCTCCACACAAATGTTTCGTGGACATGTTGTTTCAAGTTTCTTTGAAACATTTGGACCAAAAGTGCCTTGTGTCTCTTGAAAACAGATATAGAGCTTGTTAGCTAATCTGCCACCCATTGATAAAGCCACATCAGTTGTATAGCTGTGTGTAGAGTTATGCACAGATTGCAACACACCAGCTGTAGTTTTCTCTCATCTGTGAGATAGTGTTGACAATGAAGCCATTTTATAATTAAATTGACATTGGTCACTGTTCCAAACGTTTTCTTTGTCCACACTCCCATCTGTTACATATTTGTTCACTTTCTCCACAAACCCTTGTGCCTTCTGACAAATACTATGATCTTCTTGTGTGTCCTTGTGTGACGGATGTAGTAATATGCCTGGAAAAAATGCCATATTCAGCCTTAAGTTTGATGATAAAAGCAATCAAAGCTGTGAAATTGCCCAGGCCAAACACTTTAGACACTTCTAGTGCCCATATTTGCAGATGCCAATAAGTGAACTGCAAATCCATATGCTCTTGACCTATTAAATTGTGACATTACATACTCTTTTAAAGTTTTTAATTGTGACATTACATACTCTTTTAAAGTTTTTAATTGTGACAACCTGTTTCCCTTGAAGTGAGCTCGACCTCGCCTTTTGCTAGTCACATAATCTAATATTAACATGCAATTTGATTTTCTTCGAATGCACTTACAGCACCTCATAAGTTTGCTATAGGAGTTGAAGCCACGATTGTAATAGTCTTCATAAATGTTCTCCAGTATGTTGTCATCAATATCTTGTAATACACTGGGTCTCGACATTTTGGGTGGAGATGGTTCGTACTCACTTTGACTTGAAGGTTCCTGTTGCTCTGGAGATGAAAGTCTTGTACTGTTGGGAGAGTCAACTTCAGGTATGGGCTCTTTTTTCTGTCCTTCAAAATCACTATACCTTTCCAGCGTACCTTCAATCATTTCTGTGGCATCCCCATTGTATTTGTGCATTATTATGCTATATAACATTCGCAAATTGCATATCCTCAACTCCGATTACATTTCCATATTCAGCACATCGCAACTTTGCCTCTAACATTTTGACAACATTCATGGGATTAATTCACCTCATGATACTGACGTACGCTGTTTACACTCTAACCCACAACTGAACACTCCAAAAGACTGTCTCCTACTGCAGCTATACTATTCACACAACTAGATTAAGTACTTGTTAGTGCAGGAACAACATGCATCCATCGAATGGTGCTAGCAGACAACAGCTGAGTTTTGCATGGGAATGACTCATACCACTGTTTTTGGGATGAGCGATTTATATTCTAAGCACATTTTTGTGCTGTTCTGAGCGCGAGGTCACGCACATCCCTTGTTAGAGGACTGTTCATTTTTTATGATTTTAGATCACAAATTTCATAAGAGAGGTTAGAGCTTAAATGATAACATCACTTCCCTCCCTTACCCCACCAAAGAAAGAATCGCAAATTACCTGCAAAGTGAATTAACCACATGCAAATTGTTGGGAGTTGACTGTGTATGTTTGTTATTTGAGTGTCTTAATTGACTCCAGCTTAATTTTCTTTACATAAACTGGAGTGAAGAATTCTAAAGAAACATGATCAGGTATTTGTTTTAGTTGTATTCACACTTCCATCAGTACAAAAAGTGTTCATTAACAACAGTGCGTCAGTCTGTTCATATGTCTGTCTCTCAAAAACTGGCTGATTGATAGGGTGCATTGACAGATTGTGACAGTGGTTTTCGTCAGAAGATCTATCATACAACTTTGCTACATGATGTTTTTTTTTTTTTTTTTTTGTGTAACATGTATAGTATAATGCGTGTATACACACACACACACACACATACATACAGTAAAATCCCTTGTATCTGGCACCCAAATAATAGGCAATACCAAAATAACAGTACTTTTAGCTGGGGGGAAAAAAAGTCATTCAAGCGAAAGGGAAGAGTGGGATGAAGATGTGAGTGGCTTTCGTGGGTTGCACATGTTGCATATTGTGTTTACTCTTCACATTGTTTACGCATGAAAACACTGACATAAAAGCCTGTTATGTCCCTGGGTAGATTGAGTAGCATTGGTAAGTTACCACTTGGGTCATATAAACAATGCACAGAGACTGTATCTTCAAATTTACCACTTGAACTCTCCTGTTTTGAGAGGGTGTTGGATGAGTCTAACTAGGAAAGTGTGAAATTCTGTGTTCCTATAGTGCAGAAACCTGCACAACAGCCCATATGGGCTGCTTCCGCACTGCACTGCACTGGGCTTCACAGTGTTGCATGGAACATGCTTGTGACTTCACCTCACTGGCTGGGACGAGCTGTTTGCACAGCGGTTTTGTGAGGTGGACTAGTATCAAGGCATCGAGCCCAAGTCTCCTCTTCTGTCAGTTACTTATTAATTGAGTTTGCATGGGCTTGTGCTTGCATGTACGGTTCGACCAATGATCAACTACTTTTTTTTTTGTTTTAGTTTTTGATTCCTGATTTTCAAGATGAATCCAAATAATAGTGCATCTCAAAGAAAATATAGTCTCTGTGATGAATGTCGTAAGTGGTGTCTCTCTTAGCCCTTCCATTTCAACTTCGCTCTCGCCTTCTCGTGGTGGACCCTGTTAAGCTGAAGATCCCATGTCAAGATTGTGGTTTAAACCCCTTTGGCGACATGGGTCAGTGAACAAAAGAGAGATGAAGGTCTTGTCAGGGCTGCTAAGGGGTAACCATAGAATAGGCCCGACGAGATAATGTAAATCGGCAGCAGGATTTACATTTGGGAAGGTGGCAGATGAACCTCTGGTAGATCAATGGCAGCTCCTAAGGTCCAGCGAGGTGACCTACTGCAACAGGGTAGGATGAACTCTTTAGCCATGGTGAAGGCAACATGCTAGGAGTTGGGTCTCCGAAATCATCTACTGAAGCCTCTGAATGGAAACACTACCCGACAACGACTCAAGCAAAGAAATATGGTATTTGAATTTGGCACATGGAACATCAGGACATTATATACAGCTGGAGCCTTTACATCGATTATGTCAGAGATTAACCCATTAATGCCCAGCGTATGATTAAAAATACGGGATGAGAAATATTTTTTCATTCATTTCCGTTTGACTTCAAGTTAACAATTTTTTTCATGTAGGCAGTACATGAATGTGGTTTAAGATTCAGGCATTGTTGAATGCTCTGTGATCGTTTCTCTTGTTGGTATGAGGTTTTGAGTTTGGATCTTAAAGAAAAGAAAACTTTGATTGGAATAAAGGTACTTATTTTCAATATAAATTGTATCATGCATTATGAAACTAGTGCTAATATTACTTGTTAGGTATTCGTGAATAATTCAGGCCATTGGTGTACATGTACCTTTGTATAGAAGCATAGCAATTTCAGTTTCTAAATATGGTATGATATATCATACGCTGAGACTGAGAATTAAATTTTTCAATATAGCTATGGTAAATATATATTGTGACTTTTATTCAAAACAATAATGTAACTTTTATTGTCATAACAATAATGACTTTCTATATTTGAATTTAAACACTCCCGTCAACAATGGATATTCCACTCCACACAGCAACACAATATTCGTTATTGCACTCCACAGACGACAATGACAATTCACTTGGATTATTGAGAGCAACAATGTATTCCTAATCTAAAGTAATGTTCACAAAGCACTATTTACAAACAAAACTGTCAGTTCTCAGTTCACAGTTCGTTTGCCTTGCCTAGTTCTTCTAGCTCATTCACTCAAGTTCACAGTATATCGAACCCAAAACTTCCAGAGACAGCCCACTGCACTCGAACTCAAGACTTCCGGATACGCCGCACTCGCCTGGTCGCTGCCACAGTTGCGGTCCTCAAGTCAAACCCAGGTCTTGAAGGCTGGCTTTCTTGCTCGTTCACTGCTGCTTCACAAGACTGACTCGCTGCTCTAAACTGAACTGGCCTCTCGAAGGCTGGCTTCCTTTTATTTGTTAGGTAACACTTCACAAGCCTTCGATTTCTGGACGTTTCTGTTTCTGGACGATTCTCGGTCTCCCCATCACTCGGACTCCAGATGCCCCCCCTTACGTCCATCACAGTCAGTTTTTTCCCCCTCTCCCCTCTCCCTTTGCCACTTGCCGCGCCACAGTGCTGGCCTTCCTCTCTCCCCGCGCACAGCTTCCAGTGTCTTGCAGCTTTCTTTCTTCTCTCCTCGCTCCTGCCTTCTCGCGCGTCCTCCCTTCTGTCGGCTGCGTGTTCGACTCCCGAGGCAGCGAGAACTTGCCAGTGCGGTTGCCACAATATGCACCTACAGAGGAAAAAGAAGCGGAGCTGAAAGATGAATTTTATTAGAAATTGGAAAGATCTTTAGATGCCCTCCCAACTAGTGACGTTAAAATGGTGCTTGGAGATACCAATGCAAAAATAGGGAAAGAAGAACAATATAGAGGTACCATAGGTAGAAATAGTCTACATGACGAAATCCAGTGATAACGGCAAGAGATTAATAGATTTTGCTGAAAGCAAAAATTTGATTATTATTTCTACTCAGTTTCCTCATAAGAGAATACACAAACAAACATGGAGATCCCCAGATGTTGAAACAACACACCAGATAGACCACATCATCGTAGACAAAAGAAGGGCTATCAGATTCCTTGATGTAAGGTCATATAGAGGTTCAGATGGAGATACAGACCACTATCTTGTGAAAACAAAATGTGTGTCGAATATCTAAAATATCAAAAGGAACATTTGAACATCTCAAAAATCATTGTCGCTACATTAAAGGAGCAAGAGGTTAAGGATAATTATACACAATTATTAGAACAAAAGTTAATACAATGAAATGGAAACGATCCTGATGAAGTTGATACATGCTGGGGAGAACTTAAATATATTATTAAGGATGTGACTCAACAGACGGTTGGATATGTTGAAAGAACATGTAATGATGAATGGTTTGACAGTGAATGTAGGAGAGCATTAGAAGAAAGAAATGTAGTAAGGAAAATGCATTTAGCACGCCCAACTAGAGCCAAGTATAAGGAATACCAACAGAAACGCAGAGAAGCTAAGTATATATGCAGGTTTAAGAAAAGAGAAGCTAATAACAGACGACTTATAAAAATGGAGAACAATTTCGTAAATAATAATGTAAGACAAGCTTACAAAGGAGTAAAGTACTTAAAAAAGGGATATGTACCCAGAACTAATATTTTTGGGAATAGAGATAAAGAAATAGTTAGTACACCTACCAATTTCGTAAATAATAATGCAAGACAAGCTTACAAAGGAGTAAAGTACATAAAAAAGAGATATATACCCATAACTAATATTGTAGGAATAGAGATAAAGAAATAGTACACCTGCCCAAACTATGAATGTATGGAAAGATCATTTTGAACAATTACTAAATGTTAACCCAATAGGAGAGATACAGGATACACCAGAAACAATGACGACAGTTAGTAATGGAAACAACATGATGGAAACTCCAGATAGATTGGATGTATCAATGACAGTTGATGCCTTAAAAAATGGTAAGGCAACGGGCATAGATATTATACCTGTAGAACTACTCAAATCAGGTGGAACACCATTAACTGAAGCAATATGGATCATGGTGAAAAGGATATAGCAGGAGGAACAGGTGCCTACAGAATGGAAAATAGGCCTGATCTGCCTGATTTATAAAAGAGGAGATAGATTGGAGTGTAGAAATTACAGGGGATTACTCTTCTTTGTACAGGATACAAAGTATTTACTCACATACTAAAAAAAAAAAAAAAAAAAAAAAAAACTTTAAAATAAATATGAAGAAATAATTGGTGAATACCAAGCTGGATTTCGCACAGAAAGATCTACAAAAGATCAAATTTTTTCAGTTAAAACTATTAATGGAAAGTTCTGGGAATATAATTTAAATATGTACCATCTATTTATCGATTTTAAAACAGCATATGATACAATAAATAGACAAGGATTATATATTATATCAGTAGGTAGTTCATCCAAAGATTATATGTCTTGTCAAAATGGTTATGACAGATACTATGGCTAGAGTTAAAATATGCGGCGGTGTAACAGAGCATTTTCTATAAATACAGGATTAAAACAAGGGGACAGTCTTGCACCCATGCTTTTTTAACCTGACATTGGATTGGGTAATGAAACAAATTAATATAGACTTAAATAATACATTACTATATAAGAGTGTACAGATTGTAGGATATGCTGATGATTTGGATATAATGGGAAGATCACTGCAATCAGTAGAAGTATATAACCAGTTTGAAAGGACAGCTGTTAAGATTGGGCTTCAGATTAATGTAGGTAAGAACAAGTGAATGATCCAAAGTAGAGATCGACTGGAAATACTGAATTTGAGATGGTGGATGAATTTAAGTATTTAAGCATAATTCTTAACTCTAATAATGATGAATGGACAGAGGTACAACGGAGTATTTCACAAGCAAATAAGACATATTTTGCTGTACTGGAAATAATTAAATCTAATTGTGTACATAGAAGAACAAAAGTGAAAATTTATAAAACTATTATTACAAGTGTCATATTTTATGGAAGTGAAGCATGGGTCATGACAAAAAAGATGGAAATGGCATTGGGAGCATTTGAACGGAAAATCCTCCAGTCCAACAGAATGCACAATGGAGTATCAGGTACAATGCTCAATTATATAAGTTGTAATGATAATGATATAGCCACTTCTATCAAGCTTCGAAGACTGGAATGGGCTGGTCACGTACACAGGATGGATGACCACTTGACCACTGGGTACCTAAGAGAATATTCGAAGGAAGAATATATGGTGTAAGACCTAAGGGTAGACCAAAAAATAGATGAATTGATTTGGTGAACGAAGATGCAATTGTTTTGTTGGGGACAGCAGCATGGAGGCGAACAGCAAAGCATAGAGAAGAATGGAGGAAAAGGATAGAGGAGGCTAAGGCTCAATTGCAGGCTGTGGTGCCGTGCCGTGGTGGGGGTGGGTGGTGGTGGTGGTGGTGGTGGTAGTATTATGCAATCAATTGGTGGGTTGATGTTAGTGCAGTGCTGAGGGCTATGGTGGGCTTCGAAGCCCAGTGTGACGGGCTAGGAAGCGGCCTCATCAGGCATTGTTGGTCTTGGGTGGGCTGGGCTGCTGAAGCATGTGGACTGGCAGTGCTGAGCTGTGGGCTACCGTGCATTACTCAGCTATATCATGTAAAATTTTCATTTCTATGACATGTAGAATCATGGGTACTACCGCTAGGAGCAAGAGGAACGTCCTCACACTGAAGCAAGAGCTTGAATTGCTCGAGAAAATAGAGAGAGGACTTAGTAG